>NC_083587.1:0-600000 GCF_027579695.1 Neoarius graeffei
TGCCACAAGCCAATCACAATCACCGACAAAGCTGCCTTGACCGGAAAGGCATGTCTGCTTGGGCGTTAGCGGCAGTTACGCAGAAGCCTTCTGCGGCAGTTACACTTTGACAAGCAAGCAATGTTGCACTATAAAAATTCCGTAATTTCCATCTGTTTTCCGCGATCACAGAAAATCATTGGCCCTATGAGAGTGAGACAGCCACCCCCCCCCCCCCCCCCCCAAAAAAAAAAAAATCTTAACGGATTTACACTATTTGGAAAAATGACTTTTTCAGAACCGAAAAAAACTGAGCCGGAATATCTGTTTTTTTCGGTTCTGAAAAAGTCATTTTTTCAAATGCGTATTACTCATTCTCTGCAGTGGTCTGTTATTAAATAGTTAATGTAAGTAAGTAAATGTTAATAAGTCAAATTTACTTCTTTAAAAAAAACATATTTAAAAAAAATCGTGGGTGTATCGAATCGTGGGTCAAAAATTGTGATACGAATCGAATCATGAGTTGGGTGTATCGTTACAGCCCTACAGTATTGAGAGCTATTTTTATCCCGATATCACAAAATTCACATTGAAATATCTCTATGGTTCACATGAGAAAATTCAGTAAAACTGTGAGGTCACTGAAACAATCAAAACATTAAATGTAGCGATGTGATACATGGGGTTCCAACTAGGGATGTTAACCGATGACCGTTTGACCGGTGGTTGACCGAATCAACGTCAACCAGTTAAATTTTTTTTGGTTGTCGGTGAAAAAAAAAAATCAATTGTTTTGAAGCTGCCGATTTTGGAGTGGAGAACCTGCAATTCTGTGTTTGTAAACACTTGGGGCATGCCATGTGGTGTAAGGACGACAGCTGACAAATCAGAAACACCCATTCAGTCATGTCCCGCCCCAGTTGAACACAGCTGCCACTCGGCTAAAGAAAAAAGTGTAGACACAGGCTTTTTAGCTTACAAATTACAATTTTTTTTTTAAATTATTATTAGAAGGCACATGGAGTTTAGTCCTGCCTTGGCCAGTGCATTCTGAAAGTATGTTTCGGTCTGTAGCCAACAATGCATGTTATTGCAGATCATGTCTCTCCACACAAACTAAAGGCACAGATGCCAACTTTTTCATGGCTTTTTCATGGACTGTAACGGCATTTGCTTATGGAGTAATTTTAATACGGAATTTACTCTGATGAAATTATTCAGACGCTCCAACGCCCCCCCCCCCCCCCAAAAAAAAAAATCGAATCTGCACGAGCCGTGAAAAAGGCGCGCCGTTTGCATCCCTGTAATAAACTCATAGGTTAACGGACTTTAACGGGCTAATGAGGCTCGGTGGTCGGTCAAGATTTTTTTTAGTTTTCGCCATCCCTAGTTCCAACACATCAGAAACTATGCCAAATTTGGCCAGATATTGTGATGAATGTGAGAAGGGGCAGAAGAAAGAAGGGAAAACAAACTAGAAATAAAAAGTAGAATTACGACAAATTCATTTTTGAAAATAATTTGTGCTTCTTATGTATTTTTAATAATGGATTTCCACAACTTTTCCATATTTCCATAAATTAATAAGCAATGTACTTACTTAGAATCCCATTGACCTTGAACTTATCCAGGACTGTCTTCCCATCTGGCACCTTCCCGTGCTTCCCAAAGGCCACAGCATTTCGGCACTCTGCTGCAGTAAAGAACTCATCAAAAAGAAGATGGAACAATCGGAGGCAGTCCTTCTTTGCTTCTGCATGTATTGCAGCCAGGCGGGTAGAAGACACGAATAGGCCACTTTCTGGATACAGCTCTTGCTTCCCAGATCTGTGTTCTGGAGCCCCAACACCAGCCTGAGGTTGGATCTGTTCCACTTTGTTCAGAAAGCTTTTTAATGCCTCGAGGTGCTCACCACCTGTGACACAAAATATGAATTACCTTACAGGGACACAGCAGCAAAAATAAACTAAAGAAAAGGAAGAGACTAGTTTTAAAAAAATCAAGAGATTTCATGATGGGCAAAGATTTTTACCAAATTGTTAAAAGCTTTTAAGTTTTAGTTTAATTTGGTACATTAGGAAAATTGTGAGAGAAAAAAGTAATAGTGTTAAAGGAACAATTAACTGCAACAGAGAGACAAAATGTACTTACTTATACAGCACAGCACATCCTGCAGTTTGGCCTTCTCCTCCATTAATTTTTCCACCTCTGGCTTGCATGCCCTGCATGGCTTCCATGATCTGTCTTCTCTTGATTCAGGCAAACTGAAAACTGGCTCTCCATATTCTGGAAGTGGATCACGCTCGATGATTAAAGTATCTGCAGATGACGAGCTTGAAGAAGTCTCATGTTTAGACGTACTAGGCTGGCTCTGGTCCCCAAGAACAGCAGGTTTTTGGTTTTTATTAGGACTGTACAACATTTTGAGAAAGCTTTCTTTGGGTGTTACAGTAGGAGCTGGTGGCTGTCTTTGGTGATCCAAATCCACCAAAACAGGTTGTTGTGACAGGTCTGAAGATGTGGGCAGTGCCATGTGAGGTTGGTGATGCTTTGGATACTGCAAAAGGTTGGAACAATGTGTGACTGGAGACAGAGTGGGTGCATACTGGTGGAGCGGCTGGATAGGTGGATGCTGGTAACATGGATGCGTGTGTGGTGATGACTGGGAAACTGGAACCTGGTACTGTGGCCAGGCAGTTACAGGCTGGTGCTGTGGCTGGATAGGTAAAGATGATTCGGTAGGTGGAGGTTGGTACACTGGCCAGGTAGTTGGAGGCTGGATGACATTGTGGTCCACAGTATTTGGATGATCCTGTACAGAGGTGGACTGACCTGCTTGAGGTAGTGATGGAAGGTTGTAGAATCTTTGAGTAGCTGCATCTCTTTTTTTCATGCCTTTCTTTGTGGCCTTCTTGGCATCCACTGTCTTGTTATCTGTTCCAACGAAGTCCACTGTGGTGCGGTAGAACTTGCTGTCGGACCATCTTGCAAGTACTTCTTCCCCTGGCTTCAGATCTCTAAGGCAGGCAGTGTGTTTATCATCTTTGCTTAGTATATCACAGACATTAAATATCTTTGCCGTGCATCCATCTTCAAAGGTCAAAAATACAAAAAGTCCTGAAAATGAACATAGAGTAAATAAAGGAGATTTTGAGTAAACCAGTACAGGCTAAAAATCAATCTTACATAAACATGCTACTATATCTTATTGGTCTCAATTCTAATCCTCTTAGACCTTAGCAAAGATAAAAATTCATCTCTTCACTTTAGCCTTCAACTAGCATTAACTTTATTCTTTTTGCAATTGCTTCACACTTCTTCACTCATGTGACACTTTACAGTAACAATGTATTTGATTTAAATCATGCACTCTGTATTCTATCTTTTCACTTTGTTTTTATTCTATTTCATTATTTAATGATTATTGTATGGATTTTATTATCAACAACATCAACAAGATTCTATGCATGAGGTTATTTCTACTAATTTCTCCAAGATGTCCGCCTCCTCCAGGTAAACAAACACCTGGTTGCATGTTTCCTCACCTTTCCTCAGGCAGACACGCCTGTAAGTCCGCCAACATAAATTGTAGATAAAAGCCAGATAGCAGCTGCTAAAA
The DNA here is from genome assembly GCF_027579695.1 of Neoarius graeffei. Classification (NCBI taxonomy): domain Eukaryota; kingdom Metazoa; phylum Chordata; class Actinopteri; order Siluriformes; family Ariidae; genus Neoarius; species Neoarius graeffei. Next base: position 3,599 of record NC_083587.1, read on the forward strand.
CCTTAGTCATGGTGCAGGAAGAAGTAACTACGATCAAGCTAGACGAAGAACCGACGTCAGGACTGCTATAACACCGCTGCTGAGGTTAGGCTGTAACAACTTAAGATCGTACTCTTTGTTTACTTTGTGTTGTGTGTGTTATTTTAATAACCTAGCTTTCTTTGTACCAAAATCTAAATTTGCATGTCTCTGACTGACTCTTATGCCACTTTTCCACTACAAACGCGGCTGAGTCGGGCTGAGCCGTGCCGTGCTGAGTTGGGCTGAGTCGAGCTGAGCGGGGCTGTTGGAGTTGCATTTCGACTACAACCGCGCTGAACCGTGCTGGCTGGAAGTGGGTGGACACATTGGGTGGAGTTAGCAAAAGTGGGTGGACGTCACGTGATGTCATTAGGCGGCGCAAACAGTGACATCAGTGAGCTTTTAAGCGGTAGTCTCACGACCCGGATAGTAAACAATAAACATGGAGGACATGGAGTCGTTAGTGTTGCTGGTCTTGGTTCTGTGGCTTGTTGTCACTGACAACGCCAACAGATACTGGCAAGAGCGTATAGATGAGGCGAGGCGCATAAGGCTTCAGAAATTCTCGTAATTCGTAATTATTCGTTTTCGGGTTTACGGTGTTTACAGATCCCAGCGTGCTCGCGGGGCGTGTGTGGGCATGTGAGGACACTCCTCCTCACCAATCAGTGCACAGGGGAGTGTCTGCTCACGCCCCCAGCCTTACTCGGCTCGCTTCAGCCCCACTCCAAAACGGTGCGAGTTTTAGGGGCTAAGCAGGGCTGAAGCGAGTCAAGTCGTGCTGTTCTTTGGTAGTCGAAACGCGAGCCGTGTCGGGCTGAAGTGAGCTGAAGTGAGCTGAAAAAGGGTAGTGGAAAAGGGCCATTTGAGAATTGAGACTACTAAAGTTTATGAGACTGCTTTTAATAATGAGACTTTATTATCTTGTGATATTGATTAATTTGGGTTATACAATTATTGTTAAGCTTCCTAGGAGATTCCTTTCGCCTCCCAAGGACCTAGCTTCAGGAAGGTGGTGCCACGAGGTTTTGTTAACCCTATATGATTAATCAATAACTTGATAATACGATAATTTTTGAATTGTGACCATAACTGGTCATAAAACAAATACAGCGATGAGAATGGGACATTTAAAAAAACTCTGAAATGTCTGCCAAGGGCAGACATAACGCACGCAAAGCGTGCATGGGGGGGTTTCAAAGGGGGATGCGCCTTTTATATATATATATATGGCGGCACGGTGGTGTAGTGGTTAGCGCTGTCGCCTCACAGCAAGAAGGTCTGGGTTCGAGCCCTGGGGCCGGCGAGGGCCTTTCTGTGCGGAGTTTGCATGTTCTCCCCGTGTCCGCGTGGGTTTCCTCCGGGTGCTCCGGTTTCCCCCACAGTCCAAAGACATGCAGGTTAGGTTAACTGGTGACTCTAAATTGACCGTAGGTGTGAATGGTTGTCTGTGTCAGCCCTGTGATGACCTGGCGACTTGTCCAGGGTGTACCCTGCCTTTCGCCCGTAGTCAGCTGGGATAGGCTCCAGCTTGCCTGCGACCCTGTAGAAGGATAAAGCAGCTAGAGATAATGATATATATATATATATGAATGTTTTCAAATTCAATGATGGTTTAAAACGTTTATAAACTTTAAGATAACAAATATATATTGTGAGCGATAATGGACGTAACCGTAACGATATATTAGATTCCTCCTGACTCTATCTTTGACAATTTAAGTAAAACGTACCTTTGTGCTTTTTTGTTTTGATGTGCTCCTGGATGTTTCTAGCTCCTCTGTTTCCATAATTGATCATATCTGAGCACAGAATGCACAGAACCTTTCCTGGCACGTCCACTTTTCGGACATGTTCTGTCAGGCACGTCGTCACAGTTTGTGTCCCTATCTGCACGGTAACGCTACTATCGAGCCATGCCCATCGGAAACTGTTCTTTATCCCGTTCGATTTATCGATTTCCCTGGTACGATCCTCGTTTTTGCGGTCCAAAACTTTCGCCATATTGGCGAAATAACTTTGAAAACTAACCAAAATAACTAGAACTTAAGAAGTGATCAAAACCGTGTACGTATAGCTTGTTTCTCCGTGAATTGTAGAAGTGAGATGAAACTAGCACCAAAACATTGCCGGAAATCGTCGTGAGTTGTCGTTAGCATAAATATTGAAGAAAGCAATGACAATTTCCGTTATCACAGCTGCAACTAATTTTACGTTGAGCGTTGCCGAAAGCAGGGATGAGAATGAAAAACATTTAAAAAGTCTGAAAAAAGCCAGAGGTTTGGGGGCCGCAAGCACCCAGCGAGGCCCAGGGGGCTGAAACTAATAATTTTTGGCTATTTTTTTTATTACCCCAAAACCATTAATTTTATCAGCAAATAGTTGCAATTTATTTGGAAATAAATTCCCTTTCTTGGTTGACTACCAGGTGAAAATGATTAATATGGGACAAAGAGACTTGTTTTTAATCAATTCACATTTGATGATTTCAAAAAAAAAATCAACGCACCTTTTAATATAAACGAGCTCTACAGTATTATATTTCTGCATTTTTGCTATTCATGTCTTTGAATACTCTAATCCTTTAAAATGAAGTGCAAACCAGAAAAAAGTTCTATCATATAATTCTCTGAAGCTTTCTTCTGATGTTATCATGGTAGCAGGAGGTCTTGCATATTAAGCAGGCAACATTCAACATCACTCATCACTTCCCTTTCAACTGTTGTGTGTACTAACTAGGTTTTATCTGGACAGGATGTTGTGTAATGTAATACAGATACCATACGGTCAATCTGAAGATCAAAATGGTGATTTTGAATTAAAGAACAGGCGTGTACAATGGGCATTACATATTGGAAATTTTCTTTAAATCAAAAACTATAAGTTCATCTCGGCCTAAAAAATTTGGGCAGACGCTCCCGCGCGGCACATGCCAGCAATTCCCCCCCATAAAATGAGCAATAAGTTATACACGGTATCATACCTAAAATTTTATCAGAAATATAGATATGATACTATGATTCTCCCCAACATGCTACATTAGCTAAGCTAACCCCATTTATAAAAGATACACACTTATATATGACGTGTATTTGATATATATATATATATATATATATATATATATATATATATATATATATATATATATGTGATATACATGATGTATATTCATACATTGTTACTTTACGGAAATCTTCAGTAAGTTTGGTCTTTTCATGCCAGCCTGTTGTTGACCTAAATATAATGCACATGAAATGACACTCCTCACCTCAACATGTCCTTTACAATCATTTAAGCCACCATGGGCAATGCTGAAACCACTGCTGCAAACAGTACATCGCGCGAAACTGTCATTATTGTTTACCCTTATTAGACAGGGAGATTATTAGACAGGGAGATTCTTCTGTGTAATCTGAGGTGAAGTGGGTTTTGTATTTTCATTTTTTGGGGCCCGCGCTCTCTCTCTGCCATGCCGATCCTGTAGGCTGCACTGACTCAACTGAAACCGTCGGTCCTCAAGAAAAGGGATAAAAGCCCACCCATACTGAAAGCTGATTGGCTTATTTTGCTGAGTAACCCAATCAGGATGCTCTTTGTCTAGCATGCGCTACATGAACAGGCACACACGCAGTCTCTCTCTCACGCTCTGTCATATGCACACATTCTAAGATGCGCGAGGTAGACAATGTTGCGCGTGCACGCTCTTGCTCGCTTGCTCTAGATTCCGGGAGATATTCTCCAATTTGCGGACATCAGGGAGCCGCTATCAATATGCGGGAGACTCGGGATGTCTGCGTTATAAGGTGACCACAGATCGTTAACCATACACACACACCCCGTCGGTCCTGCCTGCTTGTGCCACCACAAGCCACCACAAGCCTCGCCTCGCGCCGACCCCCCGGAATTTTCTCAACGGATTTACACGTTTCACAAAAATGAAAAAATGATATTTTCAGCGTGAAAAACTCGGAATTCCGCGGCTCCACGGAAAATTCTCATCTCTGCAAATAAACAAAGTGCTATTGTTACATTTCCTAATTACTTTTACCATGTACTAACTCGACCGTAAGTGTTTTACATAATAAACAAAAAACAAAGTTATGTTTATTTGTCTTTTTTTTTTTTGCTGATCCAAAAAATGATCCGATCCGTGACTCTGATCTGCGAAACGATCCGAACCGTGAGTTTTTGATCCGTTGCACCCCTAGAAATAACGTTTTTTAAATCAATTTCCCAGCCCCAAACGTAGTGATAATTTGACCAATAGAGTTGTAAAATTCTGTCACTAAAATGCATACAGTTTCAAGTGGGGGTTACTCTCGCCTTTCTTGACATTTAGTTAAAAAAAATCCTGTAAATCAATGTTTGTGGCTGAAGCTGCCAATATATTGATAATAATAATCCCAGTGATAAGAGACCAGAGACTGTCAAAGATTTTGGTTATTATAGTGTCCAAAGTAAGTTAGAAATGACAATCACGCCAAAAATTAGCTAAGCCGTGTAGTGAAATAATTACCATCTGAGTCATCTTTGGGTGAGCCAGAGTCTGGTTCATAAAAACGCATCTTCTTCGGTGGGTATCGTACTCTTTTGGGCATCTCTTTTTTTAGCATTTCCTGCTGGGCCATCAATTCTGTTAAATACATAAAAGTATAATACATTTTAATTATTTAAAAAGGTGGTTCAATGTCTTATTTAGTTTTATCATGTCATATCTCATAATTTGGTACAGCAACTTGTTGAAACATTTGGATACAGAGATATGTTACTGTAACCATATCGGACAACTCAGGAACTGAAAAACATGGTCTTTAAGAGGACATATCCTCTTAAATTTCAACACATAACAATTTTGGCCACAACAAGCACTTTAAATATGCATGAGGCTCCAATGCAAATATCTTAATTGCCGAAAATCATACTTTTATGGTAAGATTTGATCACCAAATCAGACTTGCTGTCTTGTTTGCTAATTATATTGCTAAAGCTTTTGACACCGTAGATCACAATATACTACTCAATAAACTAAACTCCTATGGTTTTAAAGGTTTTGCCTTCCAATGGTTAAAAGATCATCTGTCAGATAGAAAGCAATATGTTTTTAGTAATAGTTTTGTCTCATCCCATAAAACTGTAACATGTGGAGTCCCTCAAGGATCCATACTTGGTCCTCTTTTGTTCTTGATTCATGTGAATGACCTCGCCTTGGTATCAGACAAACTCTTTACATTACTATTTGCAGACGATACTAATCTATTCATGTCTCATAAAAATTTTGATACATTTATAACAACGATAAATGATGAACTAGGCAAGCTAAATCGCTGGTTCAAGGCAAATAAGTTGTCCATCAATATAGATAAAACAAATTTCATAATCTTTACAGGAAGAAATAAGAAATACAGTATAGAAATGGCTAAGATTCATAGATGACAAACCCATTAAGCAGGTAATTAATGCACATTTTCTTGGAGTCATTATAGTTGAAAAACTCACATGGAAGTTTCATATTGATCATATTTGCAAACAGATTTACAAGAATATTGGAATCATAAGAAAAGTTGCAAGTTGCCTTTCACGTAAAATATTTATGACTTTGTATTACAGCTTGATATACTCCTGTTTAACATCTCATCTCATCTCATTATCTCTAGCCGCTTTATCCTTCTACAGGGTCGCAGGCAAGCTGGAGCCTATCCCAGCTGACTACGGGCGAAAGGCGGGGTACACCCTGGACAAGTCGCCAGGTCATCACAGGGCTGACACATAGACACAGACAACCATTCACACCTACGGTCAATTTAGAGTCACCAGTTAACCTAACCTGCATGTCTTTGGACTGTGGGGGAAACCGGAGCACCCGGAGGAAACCCACGCGGACACGGGGAGAACATGCAAACTCCACACAGAAAGGCCCTCGCCGGCCCCAGGGCTCGAACCCAGGACCTTCTTGCTGTGAGGCGACAGCGCTAACCACTACACCACCGTGCCGCCCCTGTTTAACATATTGCAATATTATCTGGGCAAATACTTATACTACTTCCATCAAACCACTGTACCAGTTACAAAAGCGCTTTGTGAGAATTGCATCAAATGTCCCTTTCTTAGCAAACTCAGCGACTCTATTTTACAATCTGAAAGTCTTGATAGTATATGACATAAACAAACTTCAAACAGCCATTTTCATTCATAAAGTAATCCATAAAAGTTCTTATTTACCAGAACATTACAAGGATTTATTCAAATTCAATTTAGATATCCATAGTCATAGTTCCAGACAGCAAAACAATTTAAGGCCAATAATGACAAAATCTAATCTAAGGCAATTCACAATAATGTTTAGAGGCCCCTCCATATGGAACAGTTTAAGTCAATCCCTAAGAAATTGTTTGTCCCTACCCACTTTCAAAAAATATATAAAAAATGACATCATAGACAAGCCAACTACCCCCTCCTGATTTGTTTGTTTTTCTTGTTTTTTATGTTTACTTATATACGTAAAGATTTGGTATTTACTTTTTTTTTTACTTTTTCTACTATGTACATATGATTTATTACTTATTAGTTTAAATTGTGTATTTTATTTTCTTTAACTTCTGTTTAATTTGATATGTTATTTGATTGTATTATCTCATAAGTTAGTTAGTTCATTAGTTTTTCCTTATTTTCTTGTATTTTGATAATGATTTGCTTTTTTCTTTTGTTTGATCTTATTTATTTATTTATTTATTTATTTATGTATGTATGTATGTATGTATGTATGTTATAATCACAGAAGTTGTTATGACCATACAGTAATTAATCATAGTATAGGGGAAAACCCTTGAAAAACCTTGGAGGTTTCTGGTCTTCCCCTGCATGTTCTTTTTTCTCTGTTTTAACAAAATGACGTGTTTCTTTTATGTGCAAATAAACAATAAACAATGCTTATTAATTTCCTTCTGCTTAACTCTGATAAGACTGAAGTCTTGTACTCAGACCACATGCAGCTAGAAGTAAGTTTTCTGATTCCACAGTAACTCTGGATGGCCTTCCTGTTTCTTCACGTGCAGCAGTAAAAGACCTCGGAGTGATTATTGACCCCAGTCTTTCATTCGAAACTCACATTGATAAAATCACCCGGATAGCTTTCTTTCATCTCAGAAATATTGCTAAGATAAGAAATTTAATATCACTACATCTCATCTCATTATCTCTAGCCGCTTTATCCTGTTCTACAGGGTCGCAGGCAAGCTGGAGCCTATCTCAGCTGACTACAGGCGAAAGGCGGGGTACACCCTGGACAAGTCGCCAGGTCATCACAGGGCTGACACATAGACAACCATTCACACCTACGGTCAATTAAAGTCACCAGTTAACCTAACCTGCATGTCTTTGGACTGTGGGGGAAACCGGAGCAACCGGAGGAAACCCACGCGGACACGGGGAGAACATGCAAACTCCGCACAGAAAGGCCCTCACCGGCCACGGGGCTCGAACCCGGACCTTCTTGCTGTGAGGCGACAGCGCTAACCACTACACCACCGTGCAGCCCCTAGTGCAGAGATGAATAGTAAATTTAAATAAGTAAAAAAATATATATAAGTAACAGTGAGCACAGAATGACAGTATGAGTGTGCAGATATTTTGCAAGTGATATTACTGATATATGAATCTGGATTTTAGCTGTTCATCACAGAAACAGCCTGAGGGAAGAAACTGTTCTTGTGTCTGGTTGTTTTTGCATACAGTGATCTATATTGAGGTATTTCACTCACGTGACCAAGTCATGTGATGCTGCCATTTTGGACGGCACGGCTCGAATCAGTTTGAATGCGAGGAAGGCGACAAATGAAAAACATAAAAGAAAAAGGAGCGAGATGCAGAAAACACCTTCACTATCCAGCGACGTAGGGCATTTACAGGGCGAGCAGAGGGAGAGGTATTTGCAAAAATTGAGGTTAGCAGGCTTGGAGAATGATGTTTACCTGCTTCCACCAGGATTGTTCACTGACAGCTAAGATTTGTTCACATTTTCATTTACTTTCGGTCCTCAGGATAAACAAAATGTTATTAAATGTCATTGAAATAACTTCTTAGTCTGTTGAGACATGGCCCGTTATAAGTTTTTCCTTTACTGTATTTACTAGTTTACTGAGCGCGCTCCGGGGCGGGCTGGCTGGCTGGCTAGCTAGCGCTCCGGGGCTAGCTAGCGCTCTGGGGCCGGCTGGCTAGCGCTTCGGAGCCGGCTGGCTGGCTGGCTAGCGCTCCGGGGCCGGCTGGCTGGCTGGCTAGCTAGCTAGCGCTCCGGGGCCGGCTGGCTGGCCGGCTGGCTAGCGCTCCGGGGCCGGCTGGCTGGCTAGTGCTCCGGGGCCGGCTGGCTGGCTAGCTAGCGCTCCGGGGCCGGCTGGCCGGCTAGCGCTCCAGAGCCGGCTGGCCGGCTAGCGCTCCGGAGCCGGCTGGCTAGCTAGCTAGTGCTCCGGGGCTAGCTAGCGCTCCGGGGCCGGCTGGCTAGCACTCCGGGTCCAGCTGGCTGGCTAGCTAGCGCTCCGGAGCCGGCTGGCTAGCTAGCGCTCCGGGTCCGGCTGGCTGGCTAGCGCTCCGGGGCTGGCTAGCGAGCGCTCCGGGTCTGGCTAGCTAGCGCTCCGGGTCCAGCTAGCTAGCGCTCCGGGTCCGGCTAGCTAGCGCTCCGGGTCCGGCTGGCTGGCTAGCGAGCGCTCCGGGTCCGGCTGGCTGGCTAGCGAGCGCTCCGGGTCCGGCTGGCTGGCTAGCGAGCGCTCCAGGTCCCGCTGGCTGGCTAGCGAGTGCTCCGGGTCCGGCTGGCTGGCTAGCGAGTGCTCCAGGTCCGGCTGGCTGGCTAGCGAGCGCTCCGGGGCCGGCTGGCTGGCTAGCGAGCGCTCCGGGGCCGGCTGGCTGGCTAGCGAGCGCTCCGGGGCCGGCTGGCTGGCTAGCGAGCGCTCCGGGGCCGGCTGGCTGGCTAGCGAGCGCTCCGGGGCCGGCTGGCTGGCTAGCGAGCGCTCCGGGGCCGGCTGGCTGGCTAGCGAGCGCTCCGGGGCCGGCTGGCTGGCTAGCTAGCGCTCCGGGGCCGGCTGGCTCAGTGAACTAGTAAATCCAGTAAAGGAAAAACTTGAGACTGAAAGGTTTTAACAGTCATCCAAATGACTGAACGTAAACATTGCTACAGTAACATACCAGCTACTGTTGTTGACATTAGCTAGCTTGCCGTCCAAAATGGCGGACACCGGGGTGTCACGTGACCCTGTGACGTCAGGTGAAATACCTCAATAGCCTCCCTGAGGGGAAAAGATTAAACAGATTGTGACCAGGGTGTGATGGGTCTGCAGAGATGTTACTTGCTCGTTTCCTGACTCTGGACAAGTATAAGTCTTGGATGGAGGGCAGGCTGGGTTTACATTAGGCCAGGTGGGGTTTACATTAGACAGTATCAGCGGATCATCAGATTAACGTTTTTAAAACGATTAGTGTGCACACAGCAACGCCAATACATGATTCGCGTGCACATAGCAAAGCCAATACACGGATACGCTCGGCTCCGCAGGCATCCTGCGCTCCAAATCACTCTGCCCTGAACAGCGAGTGCCCTCTGGAGGGTGCGCATTCCGGCCCTGCGCAGCTCACAGAGCGCGCGCGTGAAGTGCACGAGCAGTGATTTGGGACTGAGCCGCTGTGTGTGTGATCTCAGTGCATGTCGGGCATGCGCGTCACTTACCACTTGCAAGTGGCAGGATGGCAATCCTAAAGACAATCATAACTACACAATGGGCAGTATTTGCATCAGTATTTGCAGTATTTTCATACTTTTATACTCTTTAATGAAAGGTGATACAAGGCGGAAGTCTGCGCCGTTTTTCAGCAGTCGTGTGACATGACCAACGCCAGCGAATCAGGAAGGTGGATGTCACAGTGACGTTGTCCAATGACGACGCCAGCTAGAGCTCAGCACAGTGTATCCGCGTATCCACATATTCTCAATGTTTACACAGCACCGGACCAGACACGATTTGGATTGAATACGTGGACCCTGGCGGATTCCCGTTTCCAGGCGTTTCCAGGCATTTTAATGTAAACGGACAGTGCATCCGCGAAGAAAACGAGACAGATTCAGTCCAATGTAAACTTGGCCTGACACCAATAATTTTCTCTGCAGACCTTCTTGTCCATTGCAGTCTGTTCTTCTTCTGTTTGGTGACCGATCCAAACCAAACAGTGATGGAAGAGCAAAGAACAGACTGAATGATGGCAGAGTAGAATTGTGTCAGCAGCTCCTTAGGCAGGTTGAGCTTCCTGAGCTGGCGCAGAAAGTACAACCTCTGCTGAGCCTTTTTGATGATAGTGACTGTGTTTGTCTCCCACTTCAAGTCCTGAGAGATTATGGAACCCAGAAACCTGAAGCTTTCAACGGCAGTCACAGTGTTGTTGGTGATGGTGATGGGCAGCAGAGTGGGGGGCCTCCTCCTAAAGTCCACTGTCATCTCCACAGTTTTGAGCGTGTTCATCTCCAGATTGTTCTGACCGCACCACCAGACCAGCCGTTCAACCTCCCATCTGTATGCAGACTCGTCACCATCCCGGATGAGGCCGATGACCGTTGTATTGTCTGCAAATTTCAGGAGTTTAACAGACGGGTCTCTTGAGGTGCAGTCATTGGTATAAAGGGAGAAGAGCAGTGGGGAGAGCACACACCCTTGGGGGGCACCAGTGCTGACAGTCCGAGTGCTGGATATGATGCTCCCCATCCTCACCTGCTGCTTCCTGTCAGTCAGGAAGTTTGTAATCCACTGACAGGTGGAGGAGGGCACAGTGAGCTGGGTGAGCTTGGTGTGGAGGATGTCTGGAACAATGGTGTTGAATGCCAAACTGAAGTCCACGAACAGAATCCTGGTGTACGTCCCTGCAGAGTCAAGGTGTTGCAGGATGTAGTGCAGTCCCATATTGATTGCATCATCCACTGACTTGTTTGCCCAGTAGGCAAACTGCAGGGGGTCCAGCAGGGGGTCTGTGATGTCCTTCAGGTGTGACAATACCAGTCTCTCGAAGGACTTCATGACTACAGATGTGAGAGCTACAGGCCTGTAGTCATTCAGTCCTGTGATGGTGGTTTTCTTGGGAACCGGGATTATTGTGGAGCATTTGAAGCATGAGGGGACTTCACACAGCTCCAGGGATCTATTGAAGATCTGGGTGAAGATGGGAGCCAGCTGATCAGCACAGACCTTCAGACAGGAGTGTGACACACCATCTGGGCCAGGTGCCTTCCTGATCTTCTGTCTGTGAAAAAGCTGACAAACATCCTCTTCACAGATCTTGAGTGCTGGTGTGGGGTCAGAGGCGAGAGGAGGCAGAATAGCAGGGGGTGTGAATGGGTCTTTAATGTCTGAGGGGGGGAGAGGTGTGAATTTGTCGAATCTGGAGTAGAACACATTCAACTCGTCAGCCAGTTGATGGTTCATTGCAGTGTAGGGGGATGGTCTCCTGTAGTTAGTGATATTCTTCAGGCCTGTCCACACTGATCCCGGATCATTGGCTGAAAGGCTGTTTTTGATCCTTAATAAGTGCATAAACAATCTCCAGTTAGTTCAAAATGTAGCAGCAAGAGTCCTTACTAGAACTAGAAAATATGACCCCATCACCCCTGTCTTATCCACACTGCATTGGCTCCCAATCAAATTTTGTATTGATTATAAAGGACTACTATTTACCTTTAAAGCACTGAATGGTCTCGCACAACAGTTCCTGAGTGAACTTCTGGTCCTCTATGACCCGCCATGCCTACTTAGATCAAAAGGTACAGGCTATCTGCTGGTACCTCGTATAGTGAAGGCTGAATCAGGGGGCAGAAGGCCTCTGCATGCTCTTGCGACAAGGCTTTCGCAGATAGCTTTTTGCAGACAGTTGTAATTTATCGTTGAGCAGGGAGTAATAGGCGTGCGCAATGTTATTCACTGCCACAATGCAAGGGGGTGTGAAGTCGCAAAATCGCTAGGAGTAGTTGGTGGGTGTGGTTAGTGGAGTGTTTATCCTCCGGTTACTTATAATGACTAGAACTGGAGTTGTATATATGTACGTACTTCCTCACTTCCTCGATCAACCACTCTTCGTGCTGCTCCATCTTCGCTCATGTTTTTAAAAATGGTGTTCATGAAAACAAAACAAACCGGGAAAGTAGGGAAGCGGAAGTGCGTGTACAGTGGATGTAGAGTGGATCAATCAGAGCCTTCTTGTTTGCGACGCTGTCTGCGAGGCTGTCTGCGGTGGTCACAATTTTTGGGAGGTGCGCGCAGAGCGTCTGCGAAGGGGGGGGGCTTCGCAGACACCATCTGCGAGGACTGGGTTGTCAGCATAAATTGGCCTAGAGCCTTTTCTTACAAAGCCCCACAGTTATGGAACAGCCTTCCAAGTAGTGTTCGGGAATCAGACACAGTCTCAGTCACTACGTTTACATGCACATAGAGAGAATCGAATTTCTGCCATTGCTCGACTGAAATCGAAGTTCAAAATGCCATGCATACACCTTAATTCGGCTGAAATTGAACCGAACTTGATTTCTCGGAATCGAGCTACACGACCTAGTTTATGCGATTTCTGCCGAGTTACTTTGTGCATGTATACGCTATCGAGCTAGTTGTCGAGCTACTTCCGGAAGTGACGAGTGACGAGACCACAAGCGGGAAACACAACAGCCTCGGTCGGCATGACAACAGTAGTAGCGAGCAGCAGAAGAGGTCAGTAGGAACAAACGAAGAAGAGAAAATGGCGATGTAGAGCTCTCTGAAGTGTGGGTGGAGCACAGATGACGGCAGGACAAAGCTTCTGGTACTAATAGGCTTTTTATTGTCAGACTTTTCAGTTTAACAGCCTACTTTTATTGAGACACACACACGCACGCGCGCACACACACACACACACACACACACACACACACACACGCGCGCACTGTGTTCTAGTTCCGGGATGAGCTGTCCCCTCTGCTCTCCCTCTGCCTCCTTAAATAGGGCGCGGTTACTGGGAAGACACACAGACACAGGTTAATTACCGTCAGGTGTAGTGATTCTTCCACTCACCTTCCCTGGCTCCGCCCTCCTGTCACAGACCGGTGCTTGACCACGCCCCCACTGCTACAGGCAAGCAGAAACGTGCACTTCTGGAGCAATGAGGAGACAGACTTCATGCTCATTCAGCTTAAGGAGTTGAATATATTAAAATTCATGGACGGGAGAAAAACGTGCAATGGAGAACACGGAACTGATAACTTTGTTTACACTCTTGAATAGCTCTTCTTCATGACGACAACCGGAAGTGTACCAACACGATGGGGCGTGTTGCGCCACCTGTGGCTCGGGTGCACAATGCACCTCACACAATAGCCCGATTTCATTGTGTGCATGTAGGATTGGATTTCTCTGGCACCCTGCTGGGACCTTCAGCTCGATTACCGACAGCAGCTCGATTTGGATGTGCATGTAAACGTAGTCACTGTTTAAGTCTCGGCTGAAAACATATCTGTTTAGTCAAGCCTTTTGTTAATGGTGTTTATGAGGTAAAGGTGTATATCTGGCGGGTCCTCAGACAGTGTTTTGGTAAACTGGGATGTATGGATGCTGTCAGTCCCCACTCGCTTCCTCACTCAAGTTTGTTGACGGTGTGGTGGCGGCTGCTTTATGTCCCGGGGCCCCTCATGCCTGTGTTACCTTCTGGCTCTCCCCTTTTAGTTATGCTGTCATAGTTAGGCTACAACCACACGATAATGAGATTTTATTAAAAAAAATATCGCATCCACATGGGCAACGGATCAGTGAAATATCAGGTACATATGGCAACGCAACGCTTGCTGAAAACGATGCAATACACATGCCACACCTCTACGTGTGCTGTAAGACGGTCCCATCGGAGACACCAGAACAATAGAAGAAGTAGGATGCATGCACATAAACCCCTTCTTCCACCTGGCGTGAAGCACTCAGGAACAAACACACAACAACAACAAGAAGATGGCTGTGACTACACAAGGAAATCGTGCCTTCTGTGTGTACAAATTAGTTTTATTAGTGTGCATAGTTTTATATAACTTAATTTTCTTATTGTGTGTGAACATTTTGAAAAGCATTTTTATATAATTTATATAACTTTTTATATTGTGTGTGAACATTTTGAAAAGCAGTCTTATCCAATAAAAAAAAGAAATTCAAGAAATGGTTCAGTTACTTCTCATCTCATTATCTCTAGCCGCTTTATCCTTCTACAGGGTCACAGGCAAGCTGGAGCCTATCCCAGCTGACTATGGGCAAAAGGCAGGGTACACCCTGGACAAGTCGCCAGGTCATCACAGGGCTGACACATAGACACAGACAACCATTCACACCTACGGTCAATTTAGAGTCACCAGTTAACCTATCCTGCATGTCTTTGGACTGTGGGGGAAACCGGAGCAAACCCACGCGGACACGGGGAGAACATGCAAACTCCACACAGAAAGGCCCTCGCCGGCCCCAGGGCTCGAACCCAGGACCTTCTTGCTGTGAGGCAACAGCGCTAACCACTACACCACTGTGCCGCCTGGTTCAGTTACTTGTTTATTTAAAAGAAAAGCTGTATACAAAAGTGAATGCAATGCAGTGGTTCATACAAAACAGCGAGAGTGCTGCTTTTTCTAGTCATGTGGTTGTGACGTCATCGTAAACAAATCCATTCTACTCATCCAGACGACTTCGCAATGGCACCATTGCCAGATTTTTCCACTCTGGAACCCGTTCTCGTTTTGGGGCACCCAAAACGCCGGTGCCGTGTGGACGCCAGGCCGAAACGATAAACAATTTTATCAGATTCACCTGAATCCATTGCCGTGTGGACAGCCTCTTAGTTGCCGGAGTCCCTACTTGTACTCAGTGCAATATGTATACTGTTCCTACTTATTCAGGTGACATTAGGCATACCTAACAACCTGTGTTTTCTCCCCCCCCACCAACTCTGTCCCTCTGATTTACATTTTGGTCCTGGGATGGAGATGCTGACCTCTTCTGTTCCTCGGACCTGCCTGATCCATCCTGGTGCCCTGTGTCTGGTTGGAGTCTCATCGCATCGCTCCTGTGGAGGACGGCCACACGTGGACAGTTGGGGGTCATGCCTGGAGGACGCTCTGGACTCTTGCAGTGGTGCTTTTGTGGCTGGGGACTGCAGTTGACTTGCTGACTTTAGGACTACGTTTGTCGTGAATGGTTTTGTGCTCGGGTTTCCATCGGTGGGAGGTTTATAGCATCAACGAAGCTGACTTTATGTTAGTACTGTTAATGTTATAGTCATGTTGTCTGTTGTTGCCCGGATGGGGATGGGTTCCCTTTTGAGTCTGGTTCCTCTTGAGGTTTCTTCCTCATGTTGTCTGAGGGAGTTTTTCCTTGCCACTGTCGCCACAGGCTTGCTCATTGGGGATAGATTAGGGATAAAATTAGTTCATGTTTTAAGTCGTTCAAATTCTGTAAAGCTGCTTTGCGACAATGTTTATTGTTAAAAGCGTTATACAGATAAACTTGACTTGACCTGAACCAAGTCAGCAGCACGGCTAGTAGGGGCTTTTTGCGATGACAGTAAGACGCATGAGTGACGCACGGTCATTGTATGAGTGACGTGCCTCAGAAGTATTCCACAGGTATTCCACACTTGCTATTTGTGTGGCCCGCAAGACAGAAGTGCATCTCACTTTCTACCCCATGTGTGGCATGCATGCAGCGCACGCTACCCGCATGCAGCACACGCGACACAAGGGGCAAGACTCTGGGTATATATAATGGAGAGGAACCAAGGAACTGATCATGTAGTGCAGGGGTGGGGCACTTTTTTCCTATCAAGGGCCATTTCGAGTTTTATAACATTCTGTGGGGGCCAAACTACATTTTTTAACCCATAACCTCTGCTGAAAATTAAGATGCAGCCCATTTATTTTAGCTTTCTTTCATGCTATTCAAATAAAGCAACTTTATTGGTGTAACTTTCTATTTTATCCCTTTTTAATCTTCCCATTTTCTTTTTAAATTTTATCCACCTCTTATTGTTTTAATGCTCTGTTTTTAGTCTTGTGTTCTTATTGATTTTATATGGACTGATGTAAAGCACTTTGAGCATTTTATGTAATGAAGATGCTACAATATAATAATATCTTACCAATTTTTATTATTATATCTGGCTGACCTAATGTGAAGGCTGGAACTGCTTCTCTTTGGTGAGGCATCTGATGTCAGATGGTACAGATGACGATGCTGGTTTTCCAGGTTTGGGTCAGTCAGTCTTGAGCGGAACCGATTCTTTGCAAGGGTCAGTTTTGAGAAGAATTGCTCACAGCAGTCGGTTGTCCCAAACAGTGATGCAAACTTCAGTGCATGTCTCCTCAGAGTGGGAAAATCCTCAGGACGCACATACAGTTTGTAGAACTCAAGCAGAGGAAGGTTGTTGTACCTAGCTTTGAGCTCATTGTTGCTTTGCAGCTCAATTATTTTGTGCTGTAGGTTGTCAGGCACATCAGCTGATTCCACATTGAATGGTGTTGGAAATATGTTCAGGTCCTTCTTGTAACTTCTCATCAGCTGGAACCTCTCTCCAAAGGCCTGGAGTAGTTTTGCACACTCCCCAGCATATTCAGATGTCACAGCAGGCTTTTGTTCTTGCAAGGTAGGAAAGTGCACAGTGTTTTCCCTTTCCAGTTGCACTTGCCACAGCTTCAGTTTAGCTTCAAATGATTTCACATTTGAAAACAGTGAGCTGAAAAGCTGGTTGGGACCTTGGAGCTTAAAGGAGATACACAGAGCCTTTATTTTTAAATACATTTCTGAGTGGATAGTATCTCCATCCTTGACTCTTGTATGCTGCATAAATGGGAATAAGAAAATAGATATATATATATTTTTGAGAGTGAAAATCGACCGCAAAGTTGTCATTGGAGCTGCCCCGCTGAGCCAGCCAGCCCTGGGTGCGTCACAGCAGGAACCGGTTTTAAGGCTGAGGCCTTTTACAGCTATAGACCAAAGTCATATAAATAAAAATTTATGATGAAAGTAAGAAATACTTCATTGATTGTGGGTTGACTCTCATTAAAACAGGATAGGTGTTACAACTTATGCAACATACATGTATGTACATGCATGCATTTTCACTGATAAAATGTAAAAGGCCAATTAAAGAATCAGAGAAACTGAGACAATCACATTCTGAAGCAAATTAAATAATTTTATACCGCTAACTTAAACACACAATACAAGTTACATGTATTAATCTAAATGCAGGTAAACAGCGTGTTTTTTTTTTTGTTTTTTTTTATCCAAATGAGTCATAGCTTACCCGTCTGTGTTCTCGCTTCTTGAAGGCTGATCTTGTGGCTGATTGTTTTTGAAACAATCTGACTTTCAGTTGTTTGTTCAGTTCTCCGTTCATTCACTTCTTCCATGTAAGGGCGACCCAGAGGAAAAGAAAATTTAAAAAGAGATCTCAAAAATATTTCATTTACTTCTCCTAGACAACTATGAGATCTGTGTGACACCAAACTGAGACTAAGGGTTATTTCTCCTGTGTCTCATCTTTTTCTCCAGAGCAATAAAATGCACTAAATCTCAATTTAGTCTCCTTTTAAGTTTCAGACGAGATCTCAACAAGCTCTACTATAATTCTCAGAGTTTCTCGACTTAGATCAATGTTTTGGTTGTTTTTAATCATGTTGACTTTATTGTAATCCACATGATTTTTTAAAAATTATGTATTACTGTACTCAGAATGAATTGATTGAAAATTTATGATTGTAGGCTGCAAAGACCTTCTGCTTTTATATTAATTATATTTTCTATGAATAATTTTAAGTATTCCAATGCATGCAATTCAGGATTTTTTTCATGAACCACATAAAAGGTAAAATAAAAACAACAGTAATTTATTGGTAATTTGAGAGCAATAAAGTTACTATTTCAACAAAGTCCAATATCAGAATATAGCACTTTTTATCACTTAAAAATACTACAACCACTGCCATTGCCTCCAATAGCAAACACATTTGTGAAAATAGTAGGAAAATAACTATCAAAACAGTAAACAGAAAGCCACACTTTTGACATTTGCATTGCGGAAATTTATTTTACAAAATGCCAACAAAAACCAGTATAACAATATGTTTCACTGGACATCTCAAAAGCAATAATCTAACAATATTAGTACATGGAACATTGCACTCATCACAGTCTTTCAAGATAATAAAACTATATTAGCATCCAACAATGTAGCTTTTAAGACCAAGAAAATACATTTCAGCTGTATCAAAGTTTAACTGCCAAAAGCTCAGACCATTAGTGGTGTCAATGTAGTATATTCAGATGTCTGTATCTTCTCATGTTAAGCCCCAAAGTGACCTATTTGTGTGGCAGTAGATTAATAAAACTATTGAGATCACTGACATTTGTCTTGGTATGGCATCACAATACTATCTGCCCATCAACTTGAGACTTTACATTTTCAGTAAGGAATTTCTACTAGTTGGAAAAATCATGGGCTCTTCTGTTCACAATAAGATCATGTCTTTGAGTTCATAATATGTTTAGTCCCTTTCAAGTTTGTTAGGGAAATGTGCAGTAAACACAATACCAGGCATTGAGGACAAATCAATGAACATCAACTTTCCCAAAATACTTTCAAGTCCAACTACTGTCCTTTTTACAGGAACTTCCAAGAGGCTCACAATATGGAAACATGTCCCACCTGTCAAAGTGTCCCTTAGAAGATTTATGCCTGCAACTGCAAATTCATTCACAAATACAAGATTTATCTCATTTTGACCTTCACTGGTTTCTTTGTAGGAACACAATAATTCAATCTGGCCGTATTTGATCTGCATACCATCACAAAATAACACTGTGGAATTGTTCTGTCTTTTGGCTTTGACATACTGCTTGGAAGTGTAAACTGTTTTCCCTATTTGAGCTCTGTTATATGCCTTGACAACATTAGTATATAAAACTTGACCAAGAAACTGTTCCAGAAGAGACATATCATCAGTCTCAAGACATCTGTTGAATGATGCCCCTATCATGGCCACACTATTGACAACATTAGTAGCTTGATAACTAATGCCATTTGTCATTCTGGCCAAAAACTCGGTAGCTACTGTGTTCAGTTTTATGTTTTGTGTGATGCTAGGGAGAGATTGTATAGTCTTTATAGCATTAACCATTTGGACAGGTATATTCTGGGTCCCATGTATAAGACAAAGTAAGTACCCATTTTTGTCTTCAAAGTGGAAGCAAGAGTGTGTCCACAGAGGTCCAAGAGCTCTTACACTATCTGCTAAATGGACAAGTAAGTGGATATTGGCTGTCATGTATCGTTCACCATAAAGTCCACTCATTTGAGAACAGAAATTCCAAAGTAGTTTTTCAGCATGATCTATTTGTGCAGGGGTTATTGTCTCCATCATAAGAATGAAGATCGCTTCACTAAGGAGCAGGAAATGGTTGTAGTACAGGCCTGCAAGAATGCCCCGGAATACAACTGGCCCGAAAAACAGCAAAATGGACCGATACTCAGATGCTTTAAAGAACATTCTGTGAGAGGACACAGAACGAGGAAATCTGATCAAAAATGGCGGTCTTATTTCTTTCACGCGTTTGTCAACTTCTCTGACTGACCTAACCATACTGAATGCACATCGGGAAAACTCTGTGGAAAACCACAAAAACATCAATAGACGCATTACTCCCAGTAGTACAGAGTGCATATAGTCTATACCTGTACCCAAGACCAAATCATAGCTTTTTAGTCTACTGAGAAAGGTAGGTCCCTTCACCCCACGTACAATGCTGTTGGAATCATAGGCCATCTTGGCATTATCTACAAACCCCTTGTGGGTACGAGGCAGGCCTTTTGGATCTGTCCTCTGGAAAGGAAAGGCATGGACATGACCTCTTTCTCCTGTCTTTACTGTTTGACCTGGCTGTTCACACTTTAGACACCCAAACTGTCCATTGAATTGAACAGTATTAAGTACCAATGCTTTTGCAGGCAAATCGCAGGTCCCTGCAATGGTAAAGGCTTTGCATATGAAAGGCTCTTGAGCTCCTGCAAACTGAACAGAAATTCCATCTCTTTCAATTTTGTTCAGAGTGTCACATAGTGGTTAAAGGAATGTCAACATTGACGGCTTTGAGTCCCCAAACCAAAGACCTGCAAATATCATGTTTTCTCGTTTAGTGCATTCAACAAAGTTTAACTCGTTTATGACACAATAAAAAGGCCACACAGAAAACTTTGAAGACTTAAAAATGGGTATGCCATCAGTGTTCCACATTAAAGAAATGTTTCTGGAATCACTGAGAGGCCCATTACAAGTAGTCAATTTCTGATAGGCTTCTCCATCATATATGTCCTCAATACTGTCATGACACTTTTTATGTCTATTAAACCTGAACATAAGTTTTTCTTCAAAACCTTCCTTAGCAAACAATCTCTTCACCTGTGCTTCAATGGGAACCTCAATGAAATAGGAAGTTGACCCCTCCATCAACACATTGGCTTCACAGGTTTTACACTGGTTCTCTGTACTCTCAACAGTCATGAAGCATGCACTACAGTATTTGTGCAAAAGCGGAGAGGAGGAATCATCAAAAAATTTTTTAAATTTGTGTAAATTCTGAAGACATTCAGTCTGGTTATCAGAGGGGCAGTGCAGAGAGATTAGTGTAAGCAAGTCACTGAGAGCTTTTCCTGTTATTTTGTGTCTATTTGCAAAAGTCATTATGAGGAGAAGACTCTCTGCAACAGAAATTGGCGCATCTCTGTTAATTGGACGATCTCCAGTGTTTGTAGGGCTTTTGGGTTCTGTTCCCTCCCCTTGGTTTGGCTCTAAACCATCCTCAAATGATAGGTCATCATCAAATGACAGGTCATCGTCAAATAACACATTTTCATCTAAAGTCCCTTCTTCAACAAATTCAGGTAGGTGATCAACAAATGTATCTAGGTGAAAAGGCTGTTCAGGCTCTGATTCAACATTAAGTCCAGAGTGATGCATCTCACTTGTGTGTCCATTGCACTGGGATGGATGGTTGGTGTTCTGGAGGTCACACAAATTTGTGATCGAAGAGTCTTCCAGATCCGCAACGTCATCAGCTTCCAGATTAGCAGAACTGGTCTCTTGCTCGGTGCGGCAGTCATCTGACCTCGAGTTTGTTGATTCTAGAAAAAAAATTCCCAATGTATTTAGCAATTTTTTTTTCTTATAGCAATGACTCATTTGTTGAAAAGCAGTATTGGCGCATTTATAGCTTACTAGACTAGACATGTTTATTTTTCACTATACTTCTGCTAAACACATTACTAATTACTAGATTATTAAAGTGTTATAGTCACCTGAGCTGCCAGTAAAACCTTGACTAACCAAGTGAGGTTCACAAGTCTCACATAAGTAACAGTGATTTATTGGATACATTAACTTTTCTTTGAAATAACACTGCAGTCGATCAAAATTTAAAGCTTTACAACATGCAATTTCTTACATGTCTAACAGAGTTGTTTACATTTTTGCACATTCGTTACCTCTGTTCTCCAGTCCTTGTGTGTCCAGCTGAAAACAGAGAATAATACATTTAACATATTTAATACTCGCATGCAATTCTATTAGGCATACCTGGGTAAAATCAATGCAGTATATGACAAATCCTGCTATAAATCCCCCTTTCATGTAGATTAAAATGTTAATATTTTATTGAATCTGTTTGAGAGGTGATACTTCAGTGTCAAAACTATAAGTAAATTACATATATATTTACATGTACTGTGTACCGGAGGTGGGCTGATTATTGACACGGCCGATTACCAGATCTTAACCATTCCAGCTGTCGGGTTGAAGATGTTCCGTAGCCTGATAGTCCGTATGTTAATAGTCCTGTGGCGTTTTCCATGTGGTAGAGGGACAGACAGGTGGTGACCTGGATGGCTCAGGTCTCTGGTGATGGTGCAACGTTCCTCTGTAGTCGACTGGTGTAGATGGAGCGTAGGTTAGAGAGCTCTGTCCCATTGTCTCACTGAGCCACTGGCACCACTTGGTGTAGTTTGCAGTAATGCACAGTAGGAGAGTGTACTCTCTGTGGTGTGGAGGTAGGCGCGTTGTCCTGCGTTTCCTCAAGAACGGTCTCTGCTGGGCTCTCTTCCTGGGGGGGGTCAGATTTTTTTTTTTTTTAACGTGGAAGCTCAGGAACTTGACGCTTTAGATCAAGGGTTGGATGATTATTGTCTACTGTGTGTGTGTGTGTGTGTGTGTGTGTGTGTTACAGGCATGGTGTGGCAGCTGTTCGACGAGAACAATAGTCTGGACGGTGTTGGCTCCGTATTGAGCGGTGTGTTTGACGATGGCGTGATTTCTTGGGGACGCATCGCAAGTGTTCTGGCTCTAGGTGCTGTGGTGTGCGAGTGGCTGAAGCAGGACTGTGTGAAGGAGCAAGTAGACGAGTGTGTGGACATTGTTGCCTTACAAATCTCCTCCTACCTCACTACAGACCTGCAGCACTGGTTCATCAACAACGGCTGGGTGAGTATATTGATGAGACTGGTTCAGAACACACACACAATCCTGCCTTATGCCCTCATGTTGTTGTGTGTAAGTATAACTCTGGAAGTGTGTGTGTGTGTGTGTGTGTGTGTGTGTGTGTAAGTAACTGTGTTTTTCTAATTGTGTTTGTGTTGCAGGATGGTTTTGCGAAGTTCTTTTATGTTGAGGATCCCGAGTCCACAGTTTGGAAGGCACTAATGGCAGTGGCCGGATTCGGAATAGGGGCATGTCTCTTAACGCTGATGCGATGAAGTGAGTGGAGGCAGAGGTGGCCACTGTTACTATGGCCACACTGTTGTCTGTCTTCCTAAGGAAACGAGGACAAATGTGCTTGTGCTTTTCTGGGCGATCGCAGAGACACTAATAAATCCGTATGTTTTATGAAGACTGAGCAAAGTTTATGTTATGTCACTCAATACTATTATCAGTTTATATTCAAATAAAATTCCCCTCACCCAGATAAACTGCCCCTGTCTCCATGGGGAGGTCACTGTGCTGTCCTGCACATGGCAGAATTTCAGCTGTTTAACTTTCAGTGCAAGGTCTGGCATGGTGAGGGCCCTGATTGTGTGAGGAAATTCAGAGCTTTCCTGTTTGGAGAAAGTCTTAGTTTTTTAAATAAACACTTCAGGCACTGAATACTGTGTGATGTGTGTTCATTTCATTGCCCTCTGTGTGTGAAAACATACATTTTGCATGGATTCCAGGTGTGTCCTGCCTGGTTCTTTATTCAGGTTAGAACATGGCAATTGCTAGGTTGCATCCGATGTCATCTCTCCCTCATTAGGTACGCAAGACATGAAGTGATGGTCGGCTAAAGTCACTGTTCAGAAAGCATTACTATCGCTGGGGCTAGGGCTGGGCGATATGACGATACATATCGTGGGGACGATAGAAAAGTGTCTATCGTGCCCTTTCTCTTCTATCATTTCTATCGTGATAAACTAATTTTATCAATTATTACAGCAAATATATAATTTAACATAATTTTGTGTTGTCACTATGCACGCTCTAAGTTTATATAACTGAAAATAAAGAAGAATAAAAAGATTCTTAGTAAAGAAACGTGGTTTTGCGACACAACGCTGCTTTACGTTCTTTGAGTCTCACACGGGACATGATTGCTGAAGCAGAGCCCTTTTCATTTTGGAATTTCTCTAGCTGAAGAATGGACGATGGAAGCGCAACAGGAAGACGATTTACAGACCGAGACAGTTGCACAGGTACAAGAACCACTTGTGCCGAAAAGAGGGGGCACCTCTGTGATTTGGCTGCAATTTGGATTTAAGACCTCCGACACAGAGCAAAAGGAGGTCATATGTAAACTTTGCAACAAAACTATCCCCGTGCCAGATGCGAACACATCCTACCTCTTCTATCACATAAAGAAGGTCCACGAACAAGAATACATAAGAATCCAACAAATCCGATCTAAACAAAGGGGTGAAACAGCGGGGGCAAGTTCCGAAAAGAAGTACAGCCAGCCGAAGATAAAGCAGTCTCTCACCCGATGCACGCCATATGAAAAGATGTCTCAGCGCCACAAATCACAGGTGCCATCTTGCTTTACATTTGTAAAGGCATGGCTCCAGTGTATGTAGTTGAGAAGGACAGCTTTCGAGACCTCGTCAAAGTACTTGATCCGAGGTACGTTATGCCCAGTCGTAAGCACTTCAGTAAAGTCGAGTTGCCTCGCTTATATGACGCATGCCGGGCTGAAGTGGAGAAAGATGTTTGCAGTGTGGTACATTATGCCTTGACTACGGACCTGTGGACGAGCAGAGCTACGCAGCCCTTCATGAGCATAACCATACATTTCATCAGGAGTGACTGGATCCTCTGCGCTCGCTGTTTACAGGCTGCGTACTTCCCAGACGATCACACAGGAGTCATGTTAGCCCAAGGTATGAGCCTGACATTGCTACATATTTATTCTGTTGCTAATTATCGTTTTACTAATGTGCTTAAAATAAGAATACACTATGTATGTATAAATATATATATATATGTTAGGACTAGGACTGTTTTGGCCTCTAGAGGCCGCTGTTATTTCCTTTTCATGTCGTGTTTATTTTGGCCTCTAGAGGCCGCCACTGTTCCTGTGTTTTGTGTTTTTGTTAATTGCCTAATTATCTTCACCTGTGTCCTTAATTAGTTTGTCTATTTATACCCCTGAGTTCAGTCCTCTTGTCACGGAGTCTTTGTGCTGTTATGTTTATCTCCAGTTTCCTTTGTACTGTGTTTTTTGATCTTCTTAGCTTTTGAATTTTTGCACTTTGCTTTTCTTTTGGATTATACTCTTTGGTTTTTTTTTGTCTTTTGTTTTGCCCTGTATATAGTGTATATAGTTTAAATAAACCTTTTGATTCTTTTTCTACTTCCGCCTCACGCCTCTGCATTTGAGTCATCCCCCTGGTGGCCTAGTGGGGGTTTGCTGGATTATCACACCAACGAACCAGGTTTGAATCCCAGCAAAACCCTAACAGAAAGACTCCGTCATGACCGACTCAGCAGAGGCTGCTTCAACTGTCTACCCGGCCAATCTTCAGGGAATTATGGCAGCTTTGACACGCTTCGGAGCGACCATGGACGCTCATGGACGTACGCTCACCAGCCAACGTGAGGCCCTCGCTCGCCACGAGGAACTGCTTCAGCAAATTGGGAAAACCCTGGCACAGCTGACATCTCTGCCTGCATCTCCTGCTCCTGATCCAGTTCCTGCTCCTGATCCAGCTCCCACTCCTGCTCCAGTGCCTCCTGCAATGCTGCCTTCTTCACCTCGCGAACCCAGCCTTCCTGCACCACAGAGGTATGACGGCAAGCACAGTGAGTGCCGAGAGTTCCTTACCCAGTGTCAACTCACCTTTGAGCTTCAGCCTACCACCTACACTACGGATCGCCGCAAGATTGCCTTTGTGATCACCTTATTAGCTGGTAAGGCGCGAGCCTGGGCTACTGCTATCTGGCAAAGACAGGGGCCTGAATAAGATCACTGTGCGCAACCGATATCCCCTTCCGCTGATGTCCACAGCTTTCGACCTGCTCCAAGGCGCCACCGTCTTCACCAAGTTGGACCTACGGAACGCATACCACCTCATCCGTATCCGACAGGGAGACGAGTGGAAGACTGCCTTTAACACCCCGTCTGGGCACTACGAATACCAGGTGATGCCCTTCGGACTCACCAACGCACCAGCTGTTTTTCAGGCCCTAATCAACGACGTCTTAAGGGACATGATTAACCTATACGTTTTTGTCTACCTCGACGACATCCTTATCTTTTCCAAGACCGTGCAGGAGCACCGCCACCATGTCCGCCAGGTTCTCCAGAGGCTGCTACAGAACAATCTGTTCGCCAAGGCCCAGAAATGCGAATTTCATGTTCCCGAGGTCTCCTTTCTGGGATTTATTGTACGGACAGGCCAACTCCAAATGGACCCTGCCAAGACCCTGGCCGTCCGGGATTGGCCTACTCCCAAGTCCGTTAAGGAGGTTCAGCGGTTCTTAGGATTCGCTAACTTCTACCGCAAGTTCATCAGGAACTTCAGTTCTGTGGCAGCACCCATGTCAGACCTCACCAAAGGGACAGGTGGATCTTATGGCTGGTCTCCTCAGGCAGAAAAGGCGTTCAAAGACCTCAAGGACCGCTTCTGCACGGCACCCATTCTGGTTCTCCCGGACACCTCCCAACCATTCATCGTGGAGGTGGACGCCTCGGACAGTGGTGTCGGCGCGGTGCTCTCTCAACGTTCGGAAGGAAAGCTGCACCCCTGCGCTTACTTCTCCCACCGCCTGAGTCCTGCTGAGTCCCGGTACGATGTGGGGGATCGAGAACTGCTAGCGGTCAAACTGGCCCTTGAGGAGTGGAGGCACTGGCTGGAGGGAGCACAACATCCATTCCTGGTTTGGACTGACCACAAGAACCTGGAGTACCTCCAGCAAGCCAAGAGACTGAACCCTCGACAGGCTAGGTGGGCCCTGTTTTTCAGTCGGTTTGACTTCACCCTCTCATACCGCCCCGGCTCCAAGAACACCAAACCTGACGCACTGTCCACACTGTTCTCTGCCACTAACAGGGAGAATGAAGTCGGGCCTATTATCCCTGTGTCCCGGATTGTGGCCCCTGTCCGCTGGGGTATTGAGGAGGCTGTCCGACGAGCCCAACGCCAGGACCCCGGTCCTGGGACGGGGCCACCAGGCCTCTTGTACGTCCCACATCAAGCCCGGGCCAAGGTTCTCCAGTGGGGTCACTCTTCCCCTCTCACCGCCCACCCGGGAGCTCGGAGGACCCTGGACTTCCTGAAAAGACGCTTCTGGTGGCCTAACATGGAGCAGGAAGTAAGGTCATTTGTCCTGTCCTGTGAGGTTTGCACCAGAACCAAGAACCCACGACAGCGTCCCCAGGGTCTCCTGCATCCTCTGACCATTCCCCGGCGTCCCTGGTCCCACGTGGCAGTCGACTTTATCACGGGTCTCCCTGAGTCACAAGGTAACACGGTCATTTTGGTCTTAGTTGACAGATTCTCCAAGGCCTGCCGCTTCATACCACTGTGCAAACTCCCCTCTGCTCTTGAAACTGCGAAACTTTTGTTTAATCATGTCTTCCGAGTCTTTGGTCTTCCACAGGACATCGTCTCAGACCGAGGGCCCCAGTTCTCCTCCCGAGTGTGGCACGGGTTCTGCAAGGTCATCGGAGCCACTGCCAGCCTCTCCTCTGGGTTTCACCCACAGTCCAATGGTCAGACGGAGAGGCTCAACCAGGACCTGGAAACCACCCTGCGAGGCCTGGCTATGGATAACCCGACATCGTGGAGCACCTGGCTGCCATGGGCGGAGTACGCCCACAACACCCTGCAGTCATCGGCCACCAAGCTGTCGCCATTCCAGTGCCAATTCGGGTTCCAGCCACCTCTGTTCCCGGACCAGGAGGAGGACGCGGGGGTGCCCTCGGTCAACCAATATGTGAGACGGTGTCGCAAGACCTGGAGCAAGGTCAGGAAGACCCTCATACAGACCTCCAGAACCAACCAGACTCAGGCCAACCGCCATAGAAGACCTGCACACGCTTTCCGCCCTGGGCAGCGTGTTTGGCTGTCCACTAAGGACCTTCCACTGCGGGTGGAGAACCGCAAGCTTGCTCCTCGCTACATTGGCCCCTTCAAGGTGGTGCGCAGGGTGAACCCTGTCTCCTACCGGCTCCAGTTGCCCCGGACTCTGAGGATCAACCCCACTTTCCATGTTTCCCTGTTACGGCCCGTACTGACGTCTACGTATGCCCCTGCCCCTAGGAACCCCCCACCCCCCCGCATCTTCCAGGGGCAGACTGTGTTCACTGTGAATCGCCTGCTTGACTCCCGCCGGGTCCGCGGCGGGTTGCAATATCTGGTGGACTGGGAGGGCTATGGTCCTGAGGAGCGCTGCTGGGTTCCTGCTCGGGATGTCCTTGATAAAGAACTATGTCGGGACTTCCATTCGGCCCATCCGGATCGCCCTGGGAACGTCAGGAGACGCTCCTAGAGGGGGGGGTCCTGTTAGGACTAGGACTGTTTTGGCCTCTAGAGGCCGCTGTTATTTCCTTTTCATGTCGTGTTTATTTTGGCCTCTAGAGGCCGCCACTGTTCCTGTGTTTTGTGTTTTTGTTAATTGCCTAATTATCTTCACCTGTGTCCTTAATTAGTTTGTCTATTTATACCCCTGAGTTCAGTCCTCTTGTCACGGAGTCTTTGTGCTGTTATGTTTATCTCCAGTTTCCTTTGTACTGTGTTTTTTGATCTTCTTAGCTTTTGAATTTTTGCACTTTGCTTTTCTTTTGGATTATACTCTTTGGTTTTTTTTTGTCTTTTGTTTTGCCCTGTATATAGTGTATATAGTTTAAATAAACCTTTTGATTCTTTTTCTACTTCCACCTCACGCCTCTGCATTTGAGTCATCCCCCTGGTGGCCTAGTGGGGGTTTGCTGGATTATCACACCAACGAACCAGGTTTGAATCCCAGCAAAACCCTAACAATATATGTAACATTATAAGTATGTTATATCGAAATTCCTATTAGTTTTCTCTCCATAGACGTCTATTGCATGTCTATAGGTTCCAGCAACTTCCAACAGCAACAACAACCCACGTTGTCTCGTCACTTGATAATAGTCACATGCCTGCAACGGGTCCATAATTATTTGTAGGTATCTCTTTAGTAAAACAATTAGCATATTAGTGTTTTATTATACTGTCTTCTGTCTACTGTAGTAATTCTGAATGACCCATAATTAAGTATTCATCTATTTAGGTCTGAGAGATGCCCTGGAGTCATGGGGATTGCAAGAATGCCATCTTGTCTGTGTCACCACAGATAACGCCACAAACAATATCTCTGCAATGGAACTGAATGAGTGGGAACGGTTACAATGCTTTGGTCACCGTCTACAGCTAGCCATTGGTAAGTGTAAAACAATCTAAATATGGCTTAGTGTAATATTGCAATGGGCATATTATAGTAGCAACAAAAATATTAGTGAATTGAAATATTAGTTTGGTTATCCTGTGTTGTTTGATCAGGCCATGTGCAAAACATTATTGAACAAGTTATTCTTTCCATTTTATTTATTATTTTGCCTGTCATGGTACACAATGAATTTTAATACATACTGCCCACACTATCTAATTATTAAATCAATCCATAAATCATTTAAGTGATGCATGATGATAAAAAATAAAATTGCTGTCAAATATGTTATTACATCAAATTTTTCGTTTTATTTCAACAGAGAATGCTCTAAAAGATCTCTCACCAGCATCTACAAAGCAGATTGTGGAAAGAGCAGTGGGAGTCTGTAAAAAGGTGGTGAGTTCCTTCTCCAACTCATGGAAGAGAAAACGTGACTTGGCCAAGGCACAAGCAGCGCTGGGCTTGCCTCAGCATCAGCTCATCACTGAAACCCCCACAAGATGGGGCTCGCACCAGCAGATGATAGCGAGGTTCCTAGAGCAGGAGAAAGCCCTTTCTCAGGTCCTCCTTGCAGACAAGAAGGTGAGACATGGCCACTGGACATTGCACATTGATTCTTTTCATTGTGGATTCTGATTGTGTTTGCAGCCTAGATTCACCTCATTAAAGTATCCCATCTTTTTGTTATTTGACTTAGGCAAGACATCTGGTGCCAAGCTGGCAAGACATGGTATTGCTGGAGTCCTTGAACAAAGCACTGGGTCCACTGTTCGAGTTCACTGACACTTTGTCGGGGGACAAGTATGTCAGTGTGCCTTTACTGAAGCCAGTACTGCACCTATTCAACAACGAAATCCTCAGCCGGAAGGATGGGGACACAGCTCACACAAGCTGTCAAAGAGGGTGTTCTCAAGTACCTCAATGAAAAGTATGATGACCCTACTACTGATAACCTCCTCGATATGGCGACACTTGTTGACCCACGATTTAAGACGGCCTACATGAAGGAAGACTGGGTGGAGTTCATCAAGACAAGAGCTGCAGCAGAGCTGGTGGGCATGGTGGAGGGAGCCACAGCACCAGAAAGTGAACAAACAGCAGCAGCCTCCAGTTCACCCCAAGCTGCTCAAGATGATCCGGAGCATCCCCATCCCACAAAGAAAAAGAAAAGTTTAGGTAGTTACTTTAAGAAGGCAGTTCAAGCCAGCACCCACTCCCAACCCAACAGGGCATCCATTGAACTGGAGGTCTCCATGTATCTCCAGGCACCTGGGCCTGACTCAGAGACAGACCCACTAGAATGGTAGAAGCAGCATGAGCTGAACTTCCCATTGGTGGCCAGGCTTGCCAGAAAGTCTTTCTGCATTCCTGCCACTAGTTCTTCATCTGAAAGGGCGTTCAGTGCGAGTGGGAACATCATCACATGCAAGAGGTCCCCAACAATACGTGTATGTAGGGCCGACATCGGGCCAAAGTATGTCAGCGACGTCCGCCAGACGTCACATGGAGATCTTTTGCTCATTGCTATGACGTTGCCGAGATGTCGGCCAGCCATCGTAAATGACTACTGGCCGATGTCTAAACGATTCAAGGCTTTGATCACGGGCTGACGTATTTACGATGCAATGTTACCCCCCACACACACACACACAATTTAACATTTAAAGTACACAGTATTGCATCATCACCAGTGTTCCGTGTAGCCAGCGACCCTCTCTCTGCCCATCCAGTGGTGGCCTCCTGAAACAAAGAGGGCAAGACATACCCAGAGACCTGTCCTAGATCAGCCCAATCTCCCATCACCCAAATGCACACGAGTCACACCTGGCCATTAACGACATGTTGTTAGTCTTCAATAAATGGATGGTGTTGGAAAAAAAGTTAAGCACACCACTCAATCACAGCACACTTAAACAAAATCACAGGGGTAAAAAATCACTGCGCACCAAGGGAAAGCAATATGTAAATCCAGTGTCAAGTGTCAAGTTATTTACACAACCACCCTTTCCCTTACTTCTATAGCAGACACTTCAGTGATTCTGAGGGACGGCCTTAACTTAAAACAGCCTTTTACAGGATGATATATAAACCACACACATTTTAAATCATTGTATATTAGGTAATTTCACATATACCATGTAATTTTAAGTGTTATAATAGTGTAATAGTGTTTAAGAAGTGTTACAGAATTTAAAGACATCATTTTGTTGTTTTGTCACCACCTGTTCTCAAACTGACACACACACCCCTCTTGCACAACAACCATTAACACATACACAGCAGTCACACACACACATTTGATTATTTAATTTAAAACGACCAATTAAAACACAGCATCCAAATACATGGTACAGAGAAATTACTGTCTCTCAGATAATACAATATACACAAATGTAACAGAAGTTATTGCATTGTGTTGTGACCAGTCTTTATTCTGCAGGTCCAAAACTAAGGCACTTTGTGAATGGTGTGGCAGTGTCCAATGGCACTTGTATTTGAAAATCTGGGCTCTACAGTATATAGGGGAATTGATGATTACATTTGAAAAACAAACAGGGAAGAGCCCCAACACATCATTCCCATAACTAACTGCGTTCTTAAAGTGACAGCGGATTATTACTATACACAATGGCGAGTGGATCTACTGAACCTATTACACAGGCCTCCAACTAAATGGCGATGAGCACATAGACAGTGTACACACACAGGCCTCTAACTTACTGTAAATAGCCACTGACACAGACAGGACGTGCACACACACACACACACACACACACACACACACACACACACACACAGGCCTCTAACTAAAACGGCCATGAACGTAGACAATGTGCACACACAGGCCTCTAACTGCCACTGACACAGACAGGACACACACACACAGCCCCGTAACTTAAACGGCCATGGACACAGTGTACACACACACAGGCCTCTAACTTAAACGGCCATGGACATAGAGACAGTAAACAAACACAGGCCTCTAACTTAAACGGCCATGGACACAGAGACAGTAAACACACAGGCCTCTAACTTAAACACTGATGTATAGAAAGCCTCTGTCCATCCTCAGTCACTGCAAGCTGGCAGCCCTCTCTCCTCTCTTCTGCAAAACAGAAAGACAAAATGCCAATAAGGAAGCAAAAACGTAAGAATTCATTAAATATCTTGGCTCCACCCATCTACCATCTTTAAAATCCCCAGCCCACCCACCTCAACCAACATTTTGTATGCTCCGACCATGCCCTATATGAATTTGAATGTTAACAATGAAAATGTTGTTTCCATCATGCCCATTGAAAGCAATTCATTCATACACACTTTTGGCTTATGCCGCTTTTCCACTACAAACGCGGCTGAGTCGGGCTGAGCCGTGCCGTGCTGAGTCGAGCTGAGCGGGGCTGTTGGAGTTGCATTTCGACTACAACCGCGCTGAACCGTGCTGGCTGGAAGTGGGTGGACACATTGGGTGGAGTTAGCGAAAGTGGGTGGACGTCACGTGATGTCGTTAAGCGGCGCAAACAGTGACATCAGTGATCTTTTAAGCGGTAGTCTCACGACCCGGATAGTAAACAATAAACATGGAGGAAATGGAGTCGTTAGTGTTGCTGGTCTTGGTGCCGTGGCTTGTTGTCACCGACAACGCCAAAAGATACTGGCAAGAGCGTATAGATGAGGCGAGGCGCATAAGCCTTCATAATTCTCGTAATTCTCCTTCTTCCGGGTTTACGGTGTTTACAGATCCCAGCGCGCTCGCGGGGCGTGTGTGGGCATGTGAGGACACTCCTCCTCACCAATCAGTGCACAGGGGAGTGTCTGCTCACGCCCCCAGCCTCACTCAGCACGGTTTGGCTCACTTCAGCCCCACTCCAAAACGGTGCGAGTTTTAGGGGCTAAGCAGGGCTGAAGCGAGCTGAGTCATGCTGGTTTTTGGTAGTCGAAACGCGAGCCGTGTCGGGCTGAAGTGAGCTGAAGCGAGCTGAAGTGAGCTGAAAAAGGGTAGTGGAAAAGGGCCATTAGTAGGTAATAGATCTAACTACCTAGTTGTTTGGGTCCTCCGCTGTCGACGGCAGCCATCCAACCGGTCCCTGCTCAATCGGAGCCAGTTTTTTACCTCCTTCTCCACATCCGACTCGGTGACACTGTTATTGTTTTTGTGCACTGATGCTATAAGAGACAATATGACGCAAATTACCACATTGCATAGACCACCTTATTTTGGGAAATTGTTTCTTTGTAGTCAACCCATAGTTAGGCAATAAATACATACTATCAAAATATAGAAGTAAAACGGATGAGTAAATAATAGTATTTTATCTCAGACATAAGGTCTAAATTAAAGAAATGGAACTTCCCCTTAAACACTTAGTGTGACTTACATATTAGCATTTCAGCTACAGGTCTGGATTTAATACTGGTTTTATTTCCTCTCCCACACCAATTTAGTTGTGTGGCAAGTTGGTTTGAGAACACTTTTTGGCATATCCTCCAAACCATCTTTTTTACAGTGGTTCCGCCAGTGACAGCCAACTTGGAGATCTGCAACGCAATTATAACAAAATCAAACTCAACCAGTTACCATTAAGTGAATATCCAAATGACAACACAGAGACTGGTCCCAGTGTTATCCAATTGCATGCTGGGATATTTTCAAATGCAAGCTTGACACAGATAGTGTACACACACACACACACAGGCCTCTAACTTAAACGGCCATTGACACAGACAGTGTATACACACGGTTGTTAAAAATCCTGCGTATCACTACTCTATACTCTTAATGCAATGACAATAAAACATTCTCATACCATGTATTTCTTAAAATTTGAGTCACTGTCTAGCAGCTCATCGAAATCGTCAAGGTCCTGTGCTGAGGTTAAGGGAATTTTCTGGTCGTATGTTCTTCACCCCCTCTACATCACGGTTTTGCAAAAGTTGTTGAAGAAGGGCCATGATGTGATCAACCTTGAGGTGCAGCTCCCCTTTCTGCTCCAAAATCAATCTTTCGACAGCTGATGGGGAAGTGCAAAATACAAAAGTGCAGTATATACCTTTAAAGTGGCATTCCAGGGTAAAGTAACACTGACAGGGAGGAAAGAAAATATTTTCTACGCCCCCGTGGGTTAGTGATTGCATTTATGCATCACACATGAAATGGCAAAATGTCTGCAATTTCATTGTGTGCGCTGTGAGCTGTGTCACAATGACAAAAATGGGACTTTCATGTCAATCATACAGCATTCTGTGACCTTTAACAACAATATTAAAACAGATTTGTTCTCAAAACTTACCAGTACAGGTAGCTGGAATCAACTGGTGGGTTTGAAGAAGGCAGGTTTGGGGACGCCGGGGGCTTTCAGTCAGTCAGGCAGGTTTGGGGACGCCGAGGGATTTCAGTCAGGCAGGTTTGCTGTTGATCAGTGTGGTGCAGTGGTCCTTAAGCCTCCATATCACTGAGGCAAGTTACTGTTGAGACTTGGGGATGTGAAGGGGTGGCAAATGTTAATGAACATGCTAATGATAAAGTTTTACAGTTAGGTTTTATAGTTTGTCTGCACAGAGGCTTGACAAAGAGGTTTTTGAATCCCATCATTTGATCGGCTGTCAAAATGGTCTAACAAGTTTATGAAACAACAAATGAAGTTGCATTGGAAGCTGGCTTGTGCCCACCAAACACAAAACGTTTATAAAACGTTTCATTTGGGTTGCATTAAGGTTAGGTTTTATTAAACGTTTATGAAACGTTTATGAAACGTTGGTGAAAAATTAATAAAGTCATATTTGCTGACCCGTGGCACATTTTTTATCATCTCTTGGTATTTTTAGATATTAAGATGTCATAATGATTGTATTACAATTATCAAAATAATCAGTAAATGAGTAACGTTTTATTGATGTTTTATAAACGTTCTCTTTAAAACGTTTCATTCACAACGTTTATGAAACGTTTATAAAACGTTATACATATTCGGAGACTTCTGGCTAAAACAGATAATATTAAAATTTCTACAATTAATTGTGTGATTATAAACACTACATGATGACATGTTTTTAAAAAATATCAAAAAACATGGGAATAATTTTATGGAAAATTAGTGATTGTATAAACATTTAATAAACGTTGAAAAAAAAAACCTTCGATCTAGCTAAATATTTTTTAGATGTAGATCTAGATAGATAGATAAATCATTAAATGTGTGGCTCTAGTCTCGTAATTATCAAGTATGGATTGAATAATTTGGATAGACGACCGTTCGTCATTTTATATTTGCTAAAATACATGCCCTTTTGGCCCTGGCATTTTGGTCGCTGGTTCCCTGCGCCTGCGCGACCTAGGTCTTTGTGCAGGCGCAGGGACCGGAAGTAGCCCCATTTTGAGCCTGTTGCTGTTGGGACAAGATCGAGAAGGCCGGGTCCACTTAAAAGTTATCTTAGAAAATCTCCTTCATCGAAGGCTCGCAGCTTTGGCCAAACAACTTATTTGATTTAATTTGCTTTTTTATTTCAACTTTTAACTGATTTTGCGCATTTGCTATGATTACGTTAACTTTAATGTTTTGGTTCTTAGTAGCAAGGCTTCTTTAATAAATTTAGATAAATTTTTAATACTAGTATCTTTATCATTTTTGCTGTTCATGAGGGCTTTATATGTAAATGTGAATATTGTCTATATAAAAAAACTCTGCTCTCAAATCGGTTTTGTTGAACTTGCAAAGAGGAATGAAATAAACTTAAGTGCAATAACAAAAATGTGTTGTTATAAGTTTAACAGGTATTAACATGGGTGGCACGGTGGTGTAGTGGTTAGCGCTGTCGCCTCACAGCAAGAAGGTCCTGGGTTCGAGCCCCGGGGCCGGCGAGGGCCTTTCTGTGTGGAGTTTGCATGTCCTCCCCGTGTCCACATGGGTTTCCTCCGGGTGCTCTGGTTTCCCCCACAGTCCAAAGACATGCAGGTTAGGTTAACTGGTGACTCTAAATTGACCGTAGGTGTGAATGGTTGTCTGTGTCTATGTGTCAGCCCTGTGATGACCTGGCGACTTGTCCAGGGTGTACCCCGCCTTTTGCCCGTAGTCAGCTGGGATAGGCTCCAGCTTGCCTGTGACCCTGTAGAAGGATAAAGTGGCTAGAGATAATGAGATGAGGTATTAACATGTTTCTAAAACATTAAAGAAACATTTTACTATTGTTTTTAAATGGTTTTAAAAAACGTTTCTGAAACGTTTCCAGAATGTTGTATGATGGTTTCCAGAATGTTTTTCAAACATTTATATAACGTTTTTTCAAACGTTTATAAAACGAAAAAATTGTCCACAAATTTTCGTTTTATAAACGTTATTTTGTAATGTTTCTGAAACGTTAGCCAAACATTTATACAAAGTTATATAAACATTTTTTGTGTTTGCTGGGTGGTCGCCACAGCGTGGCTTTCTATAGGATTTTTTGGGATGGAACCAGTTGCAGGATTTCAATTACGTTTTGATGAGGCCACTGTAGAGGTCAGTGGCGGCTGGTAGTCTTTCAAACAGGGGAGGCTGGTCGGTTACGATATTTCCAGATTTTAAAAGAAAAAAGAAAAAACACATCAATTTTGCCCAGACTCTTGCCTCTGATCTGGCTGATTGTTGGCAGGGTCACAAACTGTGAAATAACAGGTTCTTTTGCCCCATTAGCCTACTGTCCAATATACATGATGGTGGTGTTGGGGGGGTATATTTTAACATTTTATATTTTAAAATTGTGGCATGTTGTTTAAAAATTGATCATTATTGAAAGCAGCTCTTTGTCAGGAACCTCAGCAGTAACAGCAGAGTGTTCTGGAACAGGCACAAGCACTGACCTTGGGGAGCCAAACATAGAGCTGGGTGCCACACATTTCATTCAATGACACTTTCCCTATATTTTACTTATTTTGACTGAGAAATGTTTTATTGACAATTTTGATTACCCTTCACTTTTAATCCAGGTCTGTAGTGTGAAATGTTCTCGGTTGTGTTTTTGTTTAAAAATGTTTTCCAAATTGTAGCGGTGTTTAATTCATATCCAGAAAAATATATATTCCAATATAATATACTCAGCATAAACATTTTAAATAGATTCTATATTTTTGGTCCATCCATGACATATTACTAAAGTAGCCTATTTACTGTTGTTGATGTGGGTCACTTGCTGTTAGCCAATTCACTTTCTCGTACCAGGAGAGGTGAAAGGAACGAGTATTATTCCCTACCTTTTTCACCAAGTCAATTTGAGGCGTTGGTCTACCCTGCTCTTTAATTTTAATTTTTTCCTCGAAAGGAAGACTGGCAAATGGCTTCGCCAAAATTAAATCAGCAATGCTTGGCATCTGTGCGCAGCTTTCTTGCTAGCTGACTAGCCCCCTCAAGTTCAAGTTCAGTCACTTAAATAAACGGAACTAAGATAGCAAACTTGACAACACTATATTTACACTTTATTTACAATGAAAATATCTCATCTCATCTCATTATCTCTAGCCGCTTTATCCTTCTACAGGGTCGCAGGCAAGCTGGAGCCTATCCCAGCTGACTACGGGTGAAAGGCGGGGTACACCCTGGACAAGTCGCCAGGTCATCACAGGGCTGACACATAGACACAGACAACCATTCACACTCACATTCACACCTACGGTCAATTTAGAGTCACCAGTTAACCTAACCTGCATGTCTTTGGACTGTGGGGGAAACCGGAGCACCCGGAGGAAACCCACGCGGACACGGGGAGAACATGCAAACTCCACACAGAAAGGCCCTCGCCGGCCACGGGACTCAAACCCAGGACCTTCTTGCTGTGAGGCGACAGTGCTAACCACTACACCACCATGTCGCCACAATGAAAATATATACAAACTAAAAAAGCTGGTAGAAACCATATGTAATGAATGAAATCAAAATGTAAGCTGATCTCTTACAATACACCACAGCACTTGCGAATGTACATGGGACTGAACTGAAATTCACCGCTGCCTGTCTATAGTTGAAACGAGCTGTCAATCAAAGAAAATATCCGGCCACTTTCACCAATCACAAGTCTCCTCACGGAAACTGCCATGTCCCTCCCACTGTGAGGCTCGGAGTCCGTGGGCGGGCATTTTCGCAGTATTTGTCCAATAACTGTCTTGTATTTTGAGATTGACAAGCGCATAGCTCCCAAATGCCATTGAAGTCCACTGAGGCTGGGAGTCTGTGAGACTCCGTGGGTGGGCATTTTCGCAGTATTTGTCCAATAACTGTCTTGCATTTTGAGATTGACAAGCGCATAGCTCCCAAATGCCATTGAAATCCACTGAGGCTGGGCTGCATCGCGCTGTCACGAGGGGGAAAAACTCATGCACACATTAGGTGAACTGGGGAAAGTTATAACGGAATGATTTTGCACTGTAGTTGGGTTGAGCACATATATTTCTATGATTCTGGATCTGAAATAGCAATGTTATAAGGTCGGCTATAACATAAGCCTAGCGCAATTCATCCTACACGATGTTCGTCATTTTTAGAGGAGGCTGAGCCTCCCTCATTGTCTTAGAGCAATCGCCCGTGATAGAGGTCTATTTCTAAGGACAACCTTATTCTTGGAATCTATGAAAGATACTTACGTTCAGTGTAAGTTGGCTCTTCTTTTGGTCTTGCAATTTTCAAAGGTAAAGGGGGAGGTCTTCTTAGGTGTTCAGGATCATCATCCTCCTCAGATAGTGATGATGATGATGACTCTCTGAGCTGTCTTGGTCTATACATTTACAAAAATTAGCACTTTCTTCACATACAAGTATTTGATATACAGACAATATCTAATTTAATTTAAATCAAAGAAATGGGTTCAACTTTTACATTCTCTAACTGGATTCTTCTGCATTTCAACATCTGCATTTAAGTCTGACGTGATGCATGCTTTGTCCCACTTGGACTGGATAGTTTGAATGGAGTCTGTGAACAACATATCATTATAAGCCTATACCAGAGCAAAAAAAAAAAAAACCCTAGCATTTAACAAAATTACTGTCTCTGCCATCATCTTCTCAAGCATCACCTCTGACAAAAAGGCTTTTTACAATGACTGGATACACAATTCCACTGAGGTGCTGTTTACAGATATTTCGATATCTATAAAAATTGAACTTTATGCGGTTGAGTTTTAGCATTGAGATGTAACAGTCTTTTGGATGCTTTATTACCTGATTCATACAGTACACGAGCGCGGAACTGCCTCCACCCTTTTGCTGGGTCTGGCATGACCCTCTTCTGAACTGCTCTTAGGATCTGAAATTGGTCCTTATATGGCGGCCACCATGCCAGGCCACCTGAAAACCATTCCTTGGCCACCGGGCCGGTTTGGTTGTCGTCCTCAAACACAACAATCAAGTACATGCTGCACCTACTAGGAAACAGGACAGTAAAATGGTGGTAGTCCATTCACGGACATATCGCTAGTGTGTATACATGTTGCATCATACTTTGCTAATTCTTAGATGGCATATATTTGCCTATTGTTTCTTTTTACTGTGAGGGTTATTACACTGCAGGCCATCTCATGCTACACTGTTTCATGGAATTACTGACAAACAGTACACGCAGACACACAATCCTCTAACCTAAATGGCCATGGACACATACATAGTGTACGCACTCACAGACCTCTAACTTAAATGGCCATTCACATATACAGTACACGCACACACAGGCCTCTAACTTAAACGGCCATGGACACAGAGACAGTAAACACACAGGCCTCTAACTTAGGCTACATCCACACGACAATGGCAATGAGATTTTTTTTTTTTAAATATAGCGTCCACATGGGCAACGGATCAGTTAAATTTCGGGTCCATATGGCAACGCAACGCTTGCTGAAAACGATGCAATACACATGCCACACCTCTAGGTGCACTGTAAGACGGTCCCATCAGAGACACCAGAACAATAGAAGAAGAAGTTGACGCATGCACATAAACCCCTTCTTCTGTAGCATTAGCCACATTAGCTTCCGCAGTGTTTGGACTAAAGACTCTGCCCTAAGGGCTATTCTCTCTCTCTCTCTCTCTCTCTCTCTCTCTCTCACTTGGCACCATTACACAATAAATATTCACAGTGAAAATATTTTGTAAGCGTGTTTCATGAACCAAGTTATAGGATTTGTTGACAACTCGCATCGAGTTCGTTACACTTCTACCCGGCGTAAAGCACTGACAGTCATGTGGTTGTGACATCATCATAAACAAATCCATTCTACTCATCCAGACGACTTCGGAACGGTGCCGTTGCCATATTTTTCCACTCTGGGACCCGTTCTCAAAAGATTTCGTTTTGGGGCACCCAAAACGCCGGTGCCGTGTGGACGCCAGGCCGAAATGATAAACAATTTTATCAGATTCACCTGAATCCGTTGCCGTGTGGACAGGGCCTTAAACAGCCATTGACACATACACAGTGCACACACACACACAGACACACACAGGAAGTCATCCTCCAATTCACAAACATCAACAGGA
This sequence comes from Neoarius graeffei, assembly GCF_027579695.1. Lineage (NCBI taxonomy): Eukaryota > Metazoa > Chordata > Actinopteri > Siluriformes > Ariidae > Neoarius > Neoarius graeffei. The sequence continues at coordinate 44,131 of NC_083587.1, forward strand.
ATGTCAGGGACATCTTCTGCCATTTCTTCATCCTCAGCAATGCTGCTAGAAGCCAATCTACAATGAATGGATGCCAGTTGCTGATTAACACATGCCTTGGATTTTCGCTTCAGTGTCCAGTATGAGGGTGAACCTGCCATACTAGATAGATAAGCAAGACAAAGAAAACAAAAAAGCACAAGCTCATCAATTGTATTTTAACAGTGATGAGGAAAATACCAATAATGGATAAAGGCCTTTCATGAGCCAGTTGGATATAGAGGGGATTAGAGATGACCAATTATTATTTGGCCCCATATTTTTGCCTTTGTCTAACTAATTTCATGAATTTGCTCATAACTAAAACAAATCACTATGCACATTAGTTTACAGAAATGATAGTAAGACTTACAGGGTTACTGGCTATACAGTGCAGATGATCAGCCAGTATGTGTTGTTTGCTCTGACTGTACCTGCCCCAAAGGCTACGATCAGACAAAATACAGGTGTAATAAGTATGAAGTAGGCCTGTGTCCTGTTCCTTACAATGAGAAGTACAATATGCTGAAAATTTAGTGTCACCTGCATATATTGTTACACTTTAGGCCTCTGCAGGCAAAAGCCTACCATTTACAAGTGTTTGTCACTATATGGCACCATATTAACCATAAGGTACACTGTTGGTTTATGATGTATTGTTTTGGGATGGCGTGTGAATGTTATGAAATAAGTTTTTATCGAGTTATTTATCAAAAATACTCTGAATTTCATGAAAAAAAAATCCAAATTCAAGATGGACACCACCCTGTGAGATCACAATATGCAAATCCCAACATAAACTTTGGGTCATCCTCAATATTTTTCTCATTTACAGTTTACTCTATCTGTTATCACTTTCAAGGCACAGCCTTTTGAAATTTAGATGCCAACACTCAACATTTTTTTGAAATACCTGCCACCTAAAGGGTTAAGACTCACCAAAAACCCTGTCTCAAGCCTGCAATGATTTTGGTAACTGTGACCCAGCTGTAATTGCACTTAAGCCTTCAGAGTTATTGTATTCCTCACAAGCAGCCGTGGTTGAAACGGTCCCAGACAGGTGCTACATTTAGTCCTGTTACAATTGACACATCCATTATGGTAAAGAGTCCCTTCTACATTCGTCATTTTAAAAATCACATTATTTAAAATTACCTTGTTTCCCTGGACAATCAGGTCAATGCTTGTGGTACGATACACTGTTTAGGGACAAAAAAGGAAAGTTATGAGAATAAAGAAAACATCACTTTACATTAAATATAAGAAACATCTTGGGAGACAATGCTGCTGTACATACAGACAGAAGTAGTTTTATATTTAAGTTATTGCTTTTTGGAAATTGGCACAAACCTTCTGATTGAATTATGCTTTAATTGTTGTCATTACTAGCAGTATCTGAAAAACTAGGGCAAATAGTAGGTAGTTTAGGGACTAGGGCTGAACGATCTATCGTTTTCGACCGAAAATCGCGATCTCAGACAACACGATTTTGGGATCGTCAAAGCTGCAGTTTTTCTCAGTACTCCTAAACTGACCCATGTTTTGTTTCGTCAATAATTTCACACATGTAAGTTCTGTGTATTGCCCCAGCATGGTGTAAAAACACTCTGTGTCAGCTACCAATCAAGAAGCTGCATGCTGCACGTGGACAGGTCACGTGTTATCCACTCCAATCAGTGTAGCTGGTCATTCAATTTCAGACATGGCTGAAGCGGGAGCTGAAGCGGAGTCAGGGGATTTGATCCCAAAGAAAAACAGCACGTCGGCCATACTTCCCCACTGACCACACAGGAGAGAATATTGCCATGGGGCTGAAAGAGTGTTTGTCAAGCTGGGGTCTAAAAGAAGAGGCCCAGACGTGCATAACAACAGACAACGCTACAAATATGATAAAAGCAATGGAACTTAACCAATGGACCAGACTGCAGTGTTTCGGACACAGACTGCATCTTGCAATTGGTAAGTACAGGAACCTGTGTTTGTGCGAGTGTGTATGTTTGTAATTAAGAGTGCGTATTATCTTCGCAGCGTCCCTCTAGTCTCTGCTATATTACTCTGCCCTCTCTGTCCCTTAAGGTCAGTTTACCGGTAACAATCATAATTCGTTTGCCTGAAGTAGGTCTTGACTTTGTTTCGGAACACTGAAATACAGTTTGGGAGGGGAAAAAACGAAACGCTGACAAGTTTGCTGTCAAGCTGTCATTAGCTGACAAACTGTTAGCACAAGGCTACTTTAACAATACAAACACCATAGAAAGGCTGTCTATCGCCATTAGCAGCTTTATATTCAATATTTTTGCATTAATTCCACACAAGTTTATTGCAAAATGCTTCAAGAACACAGGTTTTCAATATACAAAATGTGTAACTCGTGGATCATCTGCATTTTAAGACGGGCTGTGAGAAGACTAGAAAAATTAACCCTTTCATGGGTAAACTTTGAAGTCTCCCAACACTGCTTTTGTTTAACTGTGGAACGCCTGGGGCAGAGAGATTGCAATGGCATTTTTTTTAATGTTTGACATCTTTTGTTGATGGGGAAAATGCAGGGTCATTTGTACGTTTTTTTATTATTATGTTTTATTTTTACTACCATTACATTTCATTTCCTCTTGCCACTTTGTGTGAAAAAGAAGCACAGGCTTCTGAGTACAGGGGTTGAATTTCTGTAACTGCTGCTGATGTTGTTAATGTTCATAAGCTAGCTCCCTTGAGCCATTCTTGCACTACTTTTAAGGTAAGACTTTTTTGCTCTACTTTGTTATTTATTATAATTTATAATGCTTATGTACATTCTTTTACAAAAGTGCAATATTTTGATGCTGCTGAGCCATTGATCAACCTTTTTTTATGTCTGATATGTTGTAGATGGGAAAAGTAAAAGAAGCAAAAGTTTACTTAAGAAAGATGGCTCTCTTTTTATTTTTATTTTAAGTTATTATAACTTGTTCCTCAGGCACTCAATGTTAATAAACAGGCCTACATTTGAAATCTGTTGACCTCAGTTTTCATTCTTGCATTAGCTTTATGGAATTCATTGTATTAATTAATTTGCACTGAAACTCGATTTAAAGAAAAAAAAATCGTGGTTGAAATCGAAATCGCAATATCTGCCAGAAAAATTGCAATTCAATTTTTTCTTAAAATCGTTCAGCCCTATTAGGGACAAAAAGGTTTAGGGACAAAAAAGGCAAAGTCATTACTAGCAGTATCTGAAAAAGTAAATATTTATTGGTGCATTTATACCATGGCACATTTCACCCTCCACAGATAACAGCATCCTGTCATATAATATTACCATATTGCATAACATGAAACGACAATAAAATCAAACATTGTTCAATCGACCAATTTGGGCATGCGCACACACGTTTGAAAGTAGACTAAAGCCCACTGCACACTACGTCCGGTAATACGGCTGCGGGAACTAAGGGAAATCATTCATTGTCTATAGAGATCCGCAATCTGTGTGTGATTTGGGTCAGAACAGATAGAACGGTGTGGAAGAAATTCCGCATCCAAGGCTCTCCGAATGAGTTAAAAAAGAAATTGAACTCCTCTGAAAAATCCTGCATGGTAGAGTGGTGTTGCTATGGTGATGATAAACAAATGTCATGTTTCCCACCGAAGGTAACAATGCAGTTAAGAAATATAACATATTTTAAATGTTATAAACTATACAACGTGGCGATAATTTCCAAACGTGATCCATATTAATAATACAAACAAAAACATGTACAAAAGAAATACATCATTACTGGTATGATGAAAACAAGTCACTACCAAACACAGCGGTAATTTCTACACATGAGCAGTATTAATAACACACACGAATAAAGTGAAACAAAGTGTTGTTAGTATGAAAATACATAAGTTTGGTAATCTACTCTGCCTGCCATGCTTCAATCCGGCCACAGACCATGGAGCAACCTGATCTGACTAGACTTCCCGCCTTGTGGTGGATACCTTAGCTATCAACAAACTTAAGGCACGTTTACAAACGTTTCCCAACAGAAAATAGCTGACTACTGCATTAAGTTGCAGTGTAAAAGTATAAAGTACTGATTTACTATCAATGTCATGTTAACCGACTGCTTATGGGAATAAGCTTATGGGAATAAGACGGAAATTAGCTAGATAGCTAACTGAACTAGCCATAGACTGTATTGTATACAGTCGTTGGAACTAGCCCTTTAACGAGGCCGGGCAAACATTAGCGTTTTAACGTATTGCACACCAGCTCATAACTACCAGCATACTACTACATTTCTAAGTTTATTAATGCTACCTCCTTTCATTTAACACCAAAGTGATAAAACACCAAAGTGACTTATGTACCTGAAAAAAAAAATGGTTGGCTGAGTACGCTGCTCTCACTCAGTCAAATGCACTGAAGGCTGCTGGCTGCCAACCGCTTACTGTAAGACCCGAAGAAGATCTCGCACATGCGTGCTGACACACAGTGGTAGAGAAGATGCATGGGGTATTCCAAGTTTAGAGGATGCGCACACGTTTAGGAATATGTTCTCTCGTTGTCGATTAGGGACCGGGAACATATGTAAATAAATAGGTTAGTCATTTGATACCCATGCAAAGATAATAACATGTTTACGTTATATAGTGAAAGTCCCCAAGATGCATGAGCATATTTCTGTGAATTGCGTTCCAAAGTGTCTAGAGTTCGTTCTGATGCCAGTAGCAGCAGGCAGGCAATGCACAGCACTAATAAATGGTTAAGCTATTTTGCCACAGAAGACAGCAGGTGTCTGCACAGTTATTTGAAATAAAAGTGCCCCCATTGAGATAGTCGGTATGTAAAAAATAACATCAGATGGCGCATTTTTGTTAAACGGGAAACGGGAAGAATTTTTATGCAATATGACATTATACTTTAGTGTTGGGGGAACTACAATAGACAGCGCATTCTTGGAAATGCCCCGGGGCCAATCAAAAACTGATGTAGATGGGATTCAGGGATGAACACAAAAATTAAAAAAAGTATAATCTTCGCCCCATAGCCGATGTCATGATCTAATTATAGCTGATCTGAGGCCAACACTAGCCCGATGAATGTGTAGGGTACTTCTCGATTTTGGGCCAATCAAAAGCTGACGTAGATGGGAGCAGGGGTGAAAAAAACTGGCTCCGCTCTCTGGCCGATCATTATACGATCAAATTATTTAAGAGTATTCCTATACAATCTTAGGCCAACATTGGCCCGATGCATGCGTGTTGTTGGGGAAGCTGAGTAAGCCAGAAGTCAATCCTGGAATCTTCTGCTCTGTCATTAGACTTCTTGTCCCATCATGACACCTGGCAAAAAAAGGACTGATAAAAGTGAGAGCCTATGAAATGAGGATTTCACTCAAGGTTGCATGACTTGCAACTAGGGTGACACAACAAAGACGCATTCTCATACCAGAAGTTGAACCCATCCCACCTGAGTGAAAATCAGGAATCCTGACCACTCGACCATATGGGACAGCCTTAAAGTTTAAAGGCCACCTTTACACCCAGGAGAACCCAGGAGTTTTCCAGAAAAGTAACTGTCAATTTTTATTTTATTTAGTTGTGTGGCTCGCAGTTAGAACTTTGTTGTGGTTAGTAAATGTATTATCCAGAACATTGCATGGGATAAAGGAGAGCCATGCCATCCAAACTTAGAATCTTCTCATCCATAATAAGACATGATATATCTTGCTCCACTCAGCTGATTTCTCCATGGAAAAGTTCACATTCATGCACAGGTTTGATTTTTATTCGAGTTTAAAACAACTTTACACTGTCCCATTTCTAAGGGGCTGCAGGAGTGATATCATGACCAAAAGCATGCAGGACTGAGTGGAGATTAGATTAGATTAGATTAGATTAGATTAGATAGAACTTGGCGGCACGGTGGTGTAGTGGTTAGCGCTGTCGCCTCACAGCAAGAAGGTCCTGGGTTCGAGCCCCGGGGTCGGCGAGGGCCTTTCTGTGTGGAGTTTGCATGTTCTCCCCGTGTCCGCGTGGGTTTCCTCCGGGTGCTCCGGTTTCCCCCACAGTCCAAAGACATGCAGGTTAGGTTAACTGGTGACTCTAAATTGACCGTAGGTGTGAATGTGAGTGTGAATGGTTGTCTGTGTCTATGTGTCAGCCCTGTGATGACCTGGCGACTTGTCCAGGGTGTACCCCGCCTTTCGCCCGTAGTCAGCTGGGATAGGCTCCAGCTTGCCTGCGACCCTGTAGAAGGATAAAGCGGCTAGAGATAATGAGATGAGATGAGATAGAACTTTATTGATCCCTTTGGGAGGGTTCCCTTAGGGAAATTAAGATTCCAGCAGCATTATTACAGGATAAAGAGAGAATAGAAAATAGAGAAAAAACTTCTAGATAAATTAAATTAAATTAAATTAAATTAAGTATTTACACATACAAATATAAAAAGAATAAGATATGCACATTATATTGCACATTGTCCAGTATTGTTTATTGTTAGGCTAGGCTACTGCTCCTTCCCATCCTCTGTCCTCCTGTTACCCCTCCTCCCCCCCAGAGAGGAGTTGTACAGTCTGATGGTGTGAGGGACAAAGGAGTTTTTAAGTCTGTTTGTCCTGCCCTTGGGAAGGAGCATTCTGTCACTGAACAGGCTCCTCTGGTTGCTGATGATGGTGTGCAGAGGGTGACTGGCATCGTCCATGATGTTCAATAGTTTGTCCATAGTCCAATGCCACCATCACCAGAGAGTCCAGCTTCATGCAGACCACAGAGCCAGCGTGCCTGATCAGTTTGTCCAGCCTGGATGTGTCCTTCTTGGATGTGCTGCCCCCCAGCACACCACAGTGTAAAACAGGACACTGGCGACCACGGACTGATAGAACATCCACAGGAGTTTCCTGCAGATGTTAAAGGACTGCAGCCTCCTAAGGAAGTATAGCCTGCTCTGTCCTTTCCTGTGTAAGTGATTGGTGTTGCAAGTCCAGTCCAGCTTGCTGTCCAGCCACAGCTCGAGGTACTTGTAGGAATCCACAGCCTCCACCTCAACTCCCTTGATCAGAACTGGGCGTGACCTTGGTCTGGACCTCCCAAAGTCAATGACCAGCTCCTTGGTCTTCAAGGTGTTGAGCTGCAGATGGTTCCTGTTGCACCACACAGCAAAGTCCCTCTCACACACACACACATACATATCATACAGATGTTATCTGTAAGAACATTTTCCCTCTCTCAAAGGGTTGCTGGTCATAGCCCATGGTCAGACTGTGAGCAGAAGCTTCAAGCTTTGTCAGAGTTAGCTTTCAGAACACAGGTTTCAGTGGCCTTGTTGAAAAATGTCCTCACTTCAGAAAATGGTATAGGTAACTCAAAGAATGTTGAACCTTGGTCCTATCTACTGAGCTTCAAAGGTGAGCTGTATTTGAACCATAAGGCATGTATTTTTTTTTAGAACATGAAGAATTTTGACCATCAGGTCACTTGGAAAATGTTACCAGCAGGACTTCAGTTCAAAAGGTTCTTGCCAACAAGTTATCATGTTGTCTCTGTATATCTCAGCGCTCTGTCACCTTTTCCAAATGATTGCCCATCATCTGGCACAAATATTGATAAAAAAGTACTTGTTTAACCTGCAAAATGATATAGTTAACTCAAAGAATGTTGAACCTTAGTCCTATCAACTGAGCTGTGCAGGCTGTAAGGTGAGCTGTCCTGAACCATAGGACATATTTTCTTTCCGAACATGAAGAAGATTGACCATCAGGTCACTTGGAAAAGGTTACAATCATGAGTCTGCTTTATAACAGTCATTCTAAAGTCTTATCTTGGTTCAAGGAACCCTTTCTTGTCATGGTATTGGACTCCTTTAACAAGCAACACCATTTTCAACCATACTTGTCTTTTGGGAATAAGGAGACAAATTGACTGAAAAGCAAGTCTGTTCCTCTGACAAAGACAGAATTCATCATTGGACCATCAGATTAAAACACTGATGCGCTCCTGACTGAGCTTTCCAGGCTCCGCTTTTCTGTTTCTGTAAGAGTCAAAGCATGTCAGGACTTTGGACACACATTTTCAACAGGTTCCTCTGATTCAATTAATGCCCTGCTCATACCATCTGGTGTTTGTCACATTCAAAAATGTTGTAATATACCTTTCCTTTGAACCCTCAAAACAGGGCACCCTCAAAAACCAACTTTTCCACTGATTGCCCATCATGTGACACAAATGGTGACAATAAGGATTCATATAAAATGTGAAGTTAACTGAAAGTTAGTTGACACCTTGGGCTTGTCACATTGGATGATGAGTGCTTAAGTTGAGCAAAAGTTGTCCACAGAATATACTCAGGTGGTGTTTACATTAGACCGTATCAGCGGATCAACAGATTAACGTTTTTAAAACGATTCGCGTGCACACAGCAATGCCAATACACGATTCGCGTGCACACAGCAACGCCAATACCCGGATATGCTAATCACATGACTAATTAGACGGCACGTCACATGATCCCACTGCATATCGGGCATGCGCAAGTCACTCACCACTTGCAAGTGGAAGGATGGCAAGCGAACACCTTCTCCAGCAGATAAACACACCTGGCTGTGATGTTCATGTTCTCACTGAGTTTAAGCGCCTGAAGGAGGTAAATAAGTTGAAATGTGTAAATAAACCTCAGTGCAGCTCAGCGCTTCCTCCTGCGCTCCAAATCACTCCACTCTGAACAGCGAGTGCCCTCTGGAGGGTGTGCACTCTGGCCCTGCGCAGCTCACAGAGCGCGCGAGTGAAGCGCACGAGCAGTGATTCGGGACTGAGCCGCTGTGTGTGTGATCCCAACACCAGCGAATCAGGAAGATGGATGTCACAGTGACGTTGTCCAATGATGACATCAGCTAGAGCTCAGCACTGCGTTTCCTCATATCTCAATGTTTACACAGCACCGGATCAGATACGAACTGGGTTGAATACGTGGGCCCTGGCGGATTCAAGTTGTTCCGCCTGTGGAGTCATTTCCCGGCATTTTAATGTGAACGGACAGTGCATCCGCGACGAAAACGAGACGGATACGGTCTAATGTAAACACCACCTCACACACTGAAGTGAGAACTACTATATGATCTTGGAAAGATCCCTGAATATATTGAGAAGGGTAATCCAGACAGGTTATGCTTTCATATTGAGCTCATCCTCTGAAAAAGCTTGAGTTCAGAGCGATGCCAACTTTGTACCTTGCTGGTATGGGCCATTCTATATCAACTTAGACCTCATGGTGCAATGGTAGCGCATCTGACTCCAGATCAGAAGGTTGCGTGTTCAAATCACGTTGAGGTCAGACGCCAAGATAAGGCTTTTGGCTTTTTGCACAGTCTAATGCAGAAATTTTCAGAATCACTTTTATTGCCAGGTGTGTGGACACACACGAGGAATTTGACTACGGTTTCACTTAGCTCTCATAGTACAAAACAGATAAAAAAGCGTATACACAAAACAAACAAACAAAAAAAATGGAGCAATAGGTGCATAGTGCAAAGTAATCCAAGTAACTCAAGTGTGAAATAGATAAATATAAAGTATACACTGTGCACAGAATGATGGTATGAGTGTGCAGCTATTTTGCAAGTGATCTTACTGATAGATGAATCTGGATTTTAGCTGTTCATCACAGAGACAGCCTGAGGGAAAAAACTATTCTTGTGTCTGGTTGTTTTTGCATACAGTGATCTATATCGTCTCCCTGAGGCGAGAAGATTAAACTGATTGTGCCCAGGGTGTGATGGGTCCGCAGAGATGTTACCTGCCTGTTGGGGCAGGTAACATCTGCCCCAATCTGGACTCCAATCTCTAGGATAACCATTCAGGATTTTGTCAAGCTCATGCAAAAAGCTAAGATTGCTCTGCTAACAACTCTTTCACCAATGTGCCTTTCATAACTTCACAACCTAATTTAATATGTTTCCAAAATTTGTCCATTGGGCTTGCTTGAAAAAATGCTGCAAAATACTGCTTGAGAAGCTTTCAGAACGCAGGTTTCAGTGGCCTTGTTGAAGGATGTCCTCACTTCAGAAAATGGTATAGGTAACTCAAAGAACTAGGTAACTTTTGTCCCATTTCCATCCTGCCTGTGCTGTCCAAGGTGTACGAAAAGCTTGTGTTGCGCTAGATGACTAACTTTCTCACAGACATCGGAATTCTAGGGCCTAATATCAGTGCGTACCGCAGGGGTCATACAGCAACAACAATAATGTTGGCGATACAAGATGACATTCTCACAGCAATGAAGAAAGAGGAACTCATGTTTGCTGTCATGACCGACTTTAGCAAGGCCTTTGACACCATGGCTTATGAGACTGTTCTCTGTAAACTTCGTAGGTTCGGCTTTTCTAAATAAACATTGAAGTGGGTTCTCAGCTATCTTTCTGAGCATCGACAATACATTCAAATAGACGATTGGAGATCAGAGGAGCTTGCAGTTACATTTGGTGTCCCTCAAGGATCCATCCTCGGGCCTGTCTTCTTTAATCTCTATGTCAATGACCTCTCCTCCAGGCTCCCCCGGACAGTGACGTCTCATCAATATGCTGGCCACACCACCTTCTACTCACATTGTAAACCATCTTCCTTAAATCAATGTTATGAAGAGATGCAGGGAGCTATTGACAAGCTAAGTGACTGGTCTTCAGAATCAAATCTTGTGTTAAATGCAGAAAAAAACAAATGCATGCTTTTCTCTATGCAGCAGATATCGCGAGTACATGGACTACATGACATTGACAACAAACTGTTTTCCAATGGTAGAGAGCTTGAACGACTACAGCAAATGAAGCTCCAAGGAACACATGTTCACCAGCACCTTTTATGGACAGATCATGTCAACAAGGTAACTGCATCATGTTATGCTACCCGTTCAGTGCTACGTAAGCTGAATAATATCACCCCTTTTTCGGTGAGGAAACAACTCTAAGAATGCCTTATCCTCCATAAACTTGACTACAGCAATGTTGTGTACCACCCTATTCCTGCCTATTTGATTCAGAGACTAGAACGAGTGCAGCTAGCAACTGCTGGATTTGGTCTTCAGCATTATGCCAATGTCAGGGACATAATCCAGTTAAAATGGCTTCCTACTGAAGACTGAAGGGACTATCATCTAATGTGCCTTGCAAATAAAGTGCTGTATTCTTTGGACTGGCCATCCTATCTTCCACTCCAATGCAGCACCAGTGACCAAGTACTAAGATCATCAGATGCTCTACGCTTAACTGTTCACAGGAAATATTGACTTTATTTCATATATATATATATATATATATATATATATATATATATATATATATATATATATATATATATATATATAACTGTATAAGATCAACAGGAACCTAAGGACCTTCATCCAGAACTCAATGGAAATGTGGAAGACAACCCTAGAGGCCAACTCAAAACCCATTGCCCAAGTCAACATCAAGTGCAGCATATACCAAGGAGATGTGCTATCACCACTGCTGTTCTGCATAGGCCTGAAACCCCTCAGTCAGATCATCACGAAGAGCGGCTACGGGTACCGATTCCGTAGTGGGGCAACAATCAGCCACCTGCTCTACATGGATGACATCAAGCTGTATGCCAGGAACGAGCGAGAAATAGACTCGCTGATCCACACCACCCGGATCTACAGCGATGACATAGGGATGTCATTCGGATTGGACAAGTGTGGCTGGATGGTCTCAAAGAGAGGCAAGATGATCCAGACTGAGGGGATTGACCTACCAGAGGGCAACATAGGTGATATCCAAGACAGCTACAAGTACCTTGGCATCCCACAGGCTAATGGAAACCATGAAGAGGCCACAAGGAAGTCAATCACAGCCAAATACCTCCAGAGAGTAAGGCAGGTCCTGAAAAGTCAGCTGAATGGTAAGAACAAGGTCCGAGCCATCAACATGTACGCACTACCAGTCATCAGATACCCCGCTGGTATCATAAACTGGCCAAAGGAGGAGATAGAAGCCACAGATATCAAGACTAGAAAGCTCCTCACCATGCATGGAGGGTTCCACCCCAAGTCCAGCACCCTGAGACTATACACTAAGAGGAAAGAGGGAGGCCGAGGGCTAGTGAGCATCAAGACCACAGTCCAGGATGAAACATCGAAAATCCGAGAATACATCAGAAAGATGGCCCCAAAGGATGAACTGCTAAGTGAATGTCTCAGGCAGCAGAACCCTGGTGAGAGTGCAGAGGAGGAGGAACAGACAACCTGGAGGGACAAACACCTACATGGCATGTACCACCGTCAGATAGAGGAAGTTGCTGATATCAAGAAATCCTACCAGTGGCTGGATAATGCAGGACTGACAGACAGCACAGAGGCACTAATCATGGCAGCACAAGAACAGGCCATAAGCACAAGAGCCATAGAGCCCAGGATCTACCAGAGTAGATTAGACCCAAGATGCAGACTGTGCAAAGAAGCCCCTGAAACAGTCCAGCACATCGTAGCAGGGTGTAAGATGCTAGCTGGATCAGCATACGTGGAGAGGCACAACCAAGTGGCTGGGATAGTATACAGGAACATCTGCAACCAGTATGGAATAGAAGTACCCAAGTCCCAATGGGCCATACCACAGAAGGTGGCTGAGAACAACAGGGCCAAGGTTCTGTGGGACTTCAGCTTCCAGACTGACAAACAGATCCTGGCTAACCAACCGGACATAGTGGTGGTGGACAAAGAGCAGAAGAGGGTGGTGGTCATAGATGTAGCGATCCCAGCTGACGCCAACATCAGGAAGAAGGAACATGAGAAACTTGAGAAGTATCAAGGGTTGAAAGAGCAGCTGGAATGGATGTGAAAGGTCAAGGGTTGCGTGGTCCCCGTGGTAGTGGGGGCACTTGGGGCAGTAACCCCCAAACTGAGAGAGTGGCTCCAGCAAATCCCAGGAACAACATCTGAAGCCTCAGTCCAGAAGAGCGCAGTCCTAGGAACATCGAAGATACTGCGCAGAACCCTCAAACTCCCAGGCCTCTGGTAGAGGACCCGAGCTTGAGGATGACATGGATACCACCCCCCGCTGGGGGTGAGAAGGAGATTATTATATATACAACCCCGATTCCAAAAAAGTTGGGACAAAGTACAAATTGTAAATAAAACGGAATGCAATGATGTGGAAGTTTCAAAATTCCATGTTTTATTTAGAATAGAACATAGATGATATATCACATGTTTAAACTGAGAAAATGTATCATTTAAAGAGAAAAATTAGGTGATTTTAAATTTCATGACAACACCACATCTCAAAAAATTTGGGACAAGGCCATGTTTACCACTGTGAGACATCCCCTTTTCTCTTTACAACAGTCTGTAAACATCTGGAGACTGAGGAGACAAGCTGCTCAAGTTCAGGGATAGGAATGTTAACCCATTCTTGTCTAATGTAGGATTCTAGTTGCTCAACTGCCTTTGGTCTTTTTTGTCGTATCTTCCGTTTTATGATGCACCAAATGTTTTCTGTAGGTGAAAGATCTGGACTGCAGGCTGGCCAGATCAGTACCCGGACCCTTCTTCTACGCAGCCATGATGCTGTAATTGATGCAGTATATGGTTTGGCATTGTCATGTTGGAAAATGCAAGGTCTTCCCTGAAAGAGACGTCGTCTGGATGGGAGCATATGTTGTTCTAGAACCTGGATATACCTTTCAGCATGGATGGTGTCTTTCCAGATGTGTAAGCTGCCCATGCCACACGCACTAATGCAACCCCATACCATCAGAGATGCAGGCTTCTGAACTGAGCGCTGATAACAACTTGGGTCGTCCTTCTCCTCTTTAGTCCGAATGACACGGTGTCCCTGATTTCCATAAAGAACTTCAAATTTTGATTCCTCTGACCACAGAACAGTTTTCCACTTTGTCACAGTCCATTTTAAATGAGCCTTGGCCCAGAGAAGACATCTGCGCTTCTGGATCATGTTTAGATATGGCTTCTTTGTTGAACTATAGAGTTTTAGCTGGCAACGGCAGATGACACAGTGAATTGTGTTCACAGATAATGTTCTCTGGAAATATTCCTGAGCCCATTTTGTGATTTCCAATACAGAAGCACGCCTGTATGTGATGCAGTGCCGTCTAAGGGCCCGAAGATCACAGGCACCCAGTATGGTTTTCCGGCCTTGACCCTTACGCACAGAGATTCTTCCAGATTCTCTGAATCTTTTGATGATATTATGCACTGTAGATGATGATATGTTCAAACTCTGCAATTTTACACTGTCGAACTCCTTTCTGATATTGCTCCATTATTTGTCGGCACAGAATTAGGGGGATTGGTGATCCTCTTCCCATCTTTACTTCTGAGAGCCGCTGCCACTCCAAGATGCTCTTTTTATACCCAGTCATGTTAATGACCTATTGCCAATTGACCTAATGAGTTGCAATTTGGTCCTCCAGCTGTTCCTTTTTTGTACCTTTAACTTTTCCAGCCTCTTATTGCCCCTGTCCCAACTTTTTTGAGATGTGTTGCTGTCATGAAATTTGAAATGAGCCAATATTTGGCATGAAATTTCAAAATGTCTCACTTTTGACATTTGATATGTTGTCTATGTTCTATTGTGAATACAATATCAGTTTTTGAGATTTGTAAATTATTGCATTCTGTTTTTATTTACAATTTGTACTTTGTCCCAACATTTTTGGAATCGGGGTTTGTAAACAGAGTCTTGAGATATGTTGGTGAGATGTAAATGGAGTCTTGCGATATCTTGATAAACATGTGATGTTGGCTATGGAGTGCTCAATCTCCTTTTGGAATGACAACCAGTCAGCTTTCCGTAGGTTAAACCTTCTGCAGGTAGGGATGGTTGTTGCTTGGAGTGCAGATCTGACTTTGATGGCAATTGGTCAGTGCTGGGTATGAGGGATGGGATCCAGGACTTCCTTCACACTTCTGGAAGTGATTTTGCTGCTCACACAGGCAAGGTCTGGGTTATATCCCCATTTCCATCTGGTGCTGTGGAAATACTTGGATAGTTTGGCATTGTGGATTAGTGTCAGGTGTTTAGACTCAAGCCAGGTTTCAGCTCCATCTTGGTTGTTGCTCTCATAGCCCCATGATGTGCTGTGGGCATTGAAGTCGCTGATGTGGAATCTCCTTTTGCATCTTTCTGTTAGTTCTGTGTGAATAAAGGGGGTTGGGGGTGGATTGTACACAGATGTAACAGAGACATTTGGGAGGGCAACTGTGATGGTTTCCATATGCCCCTCTGTGGTGTGGGTACAGACTTCCTCAATCTTGAGGTTTGGTCAGCTGAAAACGGCTGATCTGTGCTGTCTGTGTTGGATCTCTGCAACCAGTTTCATTCCAGGGATGACAGGTCGATGTTGTGCAGGGCCGATGTGGGTTTCCTGCATGCACAGTATATCAAAACGGTTGGCCATTGTTGCCAGTATGTCTGCCTTGCATCTGGAGAAACCTTTGATGTTGGTTGAGATGATTGACAGTGCAGGCCCAGTGAGGGGCAGGTGCTTGTGGGCTGTCGGGATTTAGCATGTGTCTTCATCGTTTGATTGTGTAGGTAAGTATACAGAGATTGGCCTAAGATGGAGATGGAAGGACCCAGCAGGACGTTCTAATCTGATACTGCCAGTAGGCAGTATCAGATTAGAACGTCCTGCTGGGTCCTTCCATCTCATTCAGCCAGCGTTTCCCAGGCTGCACCGCGGGGAGGTTTCTGTATCCGCAGCCCAATTCGGAACTGGCCAAGCACCTCCATAATTCCCTGTGGCTAGCTTCCTTGTCATATTTGGTCAACATATTTGACAGACTGAATAGTTTGAATCTGTCTTTGCAAGGCCGAGATTCCAATATTTTGGTCCTTGCTGACAAACTGGAAACTTTCATCCAAAAACTTGTCCTGTGGCATGACTGCATAATTGTCTGAAATTGTGATGTTTCCCAGCCTCACAGACTTCATCACTGAGGCATGCAGCAGTGACTTCTCCTCTATATTTCAATCAGCTGCAGATCACCTGTCTGAGCTTAAAGTGCATATCACAGGTAAATTCAGGAGCAAGATCAATGTAATTCTCCTATTTTATATTAAACTTTGGTCAAATATCTGTAACATTCTGCATTCTCTGCAATTTTTTTACCTTGCACAATGCCAGAAAAATTCAGTTGAAATCAAGCCATTTGAGGCAAATTGGTCCGCCTCTGAAAAAACTTGGCATTTGAATTTCCTGGCAAATACTGATTTTCGTGATGCCATCTGTGGGACACCTCCCTCTGAATCCTACGTCAGCGCTGGTTTGTTTATGAGAAAATGACCTGGTGGTTTTCTGCAAATTTCTTCAACGTTATCGCGTAATTATTAAAATGGTTAACAGATGTATCGTAGGAGGGTGTAGCAACACCAATCTTGATGGGCTTAGTACTCATCGTTTTACAAAAGACCGGACAATGAGAGAGAAATGGGAGTGCTTGGTCTACACAGTCTGTGCACTTAAACCATGCAAAGCTCGCGCATCCTGCTTGTGCTTCCGCAGATAACGTCATGAATCTGGCTCCATACTCCCTTGGGATTTTTCCAGGTGCGTTTTGTTATTTTTTTTTTCTGCTGTTGACAGATGGCCTTGTGCAAAATTACCCTTCTGGATGAGTGTGTAAAGGGGCATGCTTTCATATAAAAAACACGAAATTGGTCCAGAATACGCCCTTTGAGCAGCAGTTAGTTTCTTATTTCAAGGAGGACTACCGGTCATTTTCATGGGTTCGGGACTCATTCGTTTCCACCGCAAACGATTTGTCACTGAAAATGCAATAGCAGCTTAATGAGCTGAAGAGTGACAGCAGGCTGAAGCACCTTTTTAGCACCTGTTCTCTTACATCCTTCTGGGTAACACTGATGCAGGAGTACCCCCAGCTCTGTGACATTGCCTTAAAAATTCTCCTACCTTTTGTGTCAACATACTTGTGTGATGCAGGCTTTTCAAAACTGACCACACTCAAAACTAAGTACCGCAATCATGCACAGATTGAGGATGACCTGAGGCTGTATTTAACTAAAATTGAGCTGCGAATTTGAGAACTCTGCCAAACAAAGTAGGCTCATATGTCACACTAAGATGTTTGTTAACACTACCTCTGGTACTCTGGTAGAGTGTGTTTGTTCGTTCATGTATTTGTTAGCAACTTTGCAGAACAAAATGTACAGACGGATTTTCATGAAAATTTTATGAGATACGTGTCTTGGCCCAATGAAGAACTTAAATTTTGGAGGTGATCCAGAACCGCGTCTGGATCCATTAATTTTTAAAAGGATATAGGGCTGTAGGTGTATTATGTTTATGTGTATGTAGATTGGTGTTAAGTGATCAATCATTAATAATTAAATTGAATCAATCCCATTGAATCATTTAATTTGAATCATTTAAATTGAATCATTTAAATTGAATCAGTCTCATTAATTAATACCATTAATTTTGGTGCTTAATAATAAATTACCAAACAGCTAAATTATGGTATATTCCAAATTATTATGGTCACTTACCAAGCTGCAGCTAATAGTATTCATATACACCTTAGAATTCTTTTGAGATTTGGGCGACTTCCAGAAATATCGGAACAGCAAACAAACACACACAGTTTCAATGATAATTGAATTTATTATAACAAAGATAAAATTGAATAACAGCAGATGAAATCTTCAGCAGTGTGTGTGTGTGTGTGAGTGTGTGTAAGCCAAAGGATTAGCTCTGTGTGCTATCTAGACAAAGGAAGGCTAGCTAACATGTGCTTTTGAGGCCTAGTGG
Source organism: Neoarius graeffei (assembly GCF_027579695.1). NCBI lineage: Eukaryota > Metazoa > Chordata > Actinopteri > Siluriformes > Ariidae > Neoarius > Neoarius graeffei. The sequence goes on from NC_083587.1 coordinate 61,921, forward strand.
CCACGTGGTTGTGTGTGAGCGTGTGTGTATGTGTGATAACAACAATTAAATGTTAACAATTAAAATACATTCAAATGGTCATCCGTGATATATGTGGAGTTGAATGTGGGCATGGGGGAGTGCGCTATAAAGGTTGAATTGAATCAGGACTTAGAATATCATCTAAAGTTGAGACAAAAGACCTCGTGATAAAGAACAAAGGAGGGGGGAGGGGTCACCATGTGTTTCCTTACAGAACAAAGAGAGTTAGCTTTGGTTTGCTAGCTAAAGTGTGTATGAGGCCTAGTGTGTGTGTGACCACCTGTTGAAGCCTGGTCCCTGGGGACAAAAGGCTTCCCTAGAAAGCTAACCCAATAGCTTTATAGTATTATTAAATCTCCTGAAATCTTGATGAGGTCGATATATGTATAAGAATGAAATTAGATTGTTAGAGAGGGAAAAGAGGCATGCACAACCTATCAATTAAACAATTGAGAGATTAAATCAAAATCGAACAATCATACAGTGTACACAAACCGTTCCTGAGTTTAAAATTCACACTACCTCAATAAATCAAAATTCCTGAGACTAGCTTTATTACTATGCCCAAAAGAATGCCAAGTCTTACTTCCGTATTTCGCCCTTCTGCAAAGGGCTGAGAATTTTTGGAGAAGGTGACTTTCACAGGAGCTCCTGAGAAGAAAATCTGTGAAAAACAGAGAATTCTTTGAGAAATTTCATTGCTCGTGGGAAGAAAAATCTCTGTAGAAACAAGGTGCACAGCTTTATTGAAGAGGTCCAGCCGCTTCTTTGTCTTCAGACTAAAAACCACTTGGGCTGCAGTTTTGCACGTGCTGATGAGGAACAGATGAAACCGGTTATATTCAAGTTGAGTCAAAATCGCACAATTCTCGAGTCTATCGTGGCCAAAGGTAAGTAAAAGAAACAGCGTGAAACTCTGATTCTAGACAAAAAGACGTTTAATCTAGTTTGCTCGGCTGAGCGGATCTCTCTGTGTCCAGACGGATTGAAGTCCAGATGGAAAAGAGAAAGAAGGAAGCGTTTTTCAGTTGCTTATAGAATTGTAGAGGAAGTGACGTAGATGATCCCGCCCATGCGTGACGTAGGTCAACGTGGAAGTTGGCTGATGGGAAATGTAGTTTCTTAAAGAGACGGGCTGCTGTTGTTCCTTGATGGACTGTACCTACAGGGCAAAATTGAACATTTTCAGTCTCAGACTGTTGTCTAACATTGTAATAATACAATAATACACGGCAATAAAAAACAGCCCAATAATAATAATAGCTGATCTATCTTTTTTTTTGGGGGGGGAGTGGGCTCAAAGTACACTTGGGCGGCACAGTTGTGAGTGGTTAGCACGGTCACCTCACAGCAAGAAGGTTCTGGGTTTGAACCCAGCAGCCGGCGAGGGCCTTTCTGTGTGGAGTTTGCATGTTCTCCCCGTGTCTGCGTGGGTTTCCTCCGGGTGCTCTGGTTTCCCCCACAGTCCAAAGACATGCAGTTAGGTTGACATGGGGCAGCCTTGGGCTGAGGTGCCCTTGAGCATGGTACCTGACCCCTGACTGCTCCCCGGGTGCTCTGGTGTGGCTGCCCACTGCTCTGAGTGTGTGCGTGTGTTCACTGCTTCAGATGGGTTAAATGCAGAGGATGAATTTCACTGTGCTTGAAGTGTGCATATGATGAATAAAGGTTTCTTCTTCTTGCTACACTCAAAAAAATAAAACATTGGATTTACTTAACTGAGTTATGGCATCCGGTCCCACGAAACTGTGTTAACTTAGATGTATTGAATACAGTTATGTTTTGAATAACTCAACATAACTGTATTCAATACATCTAAATTAACACAGTTTCGTGGGACCGGTTGCCATAACTCGGTTAAGTAAATCCAATGTTTTTTTTTTTTTTTGAGTGTACAGTCGGGGGTGGGGGGTGATCAAAGTATGCCTGGTACAGTCAGGGGGGCCCAGACTGCAAATGTTTGAGAACCCCTGTCTAGACTATTCAGTTCTTTATTTTCCAAGTGTCTGGAAAGTGTGAAAACATTTGTGGGTATTGTGATGAGTGTTAAATGCAGAGAAACATATTAGTGAACAGAAGAAATGTGCTTTAATTATGCAGCTGACAGAAGCTTGCTTTAGCTGGCACAATCTAGCCTCATCTATGTGTAGACCTTTTCTGAACACACTGTGAATGCACTGCTGCTTTTTGGCAGCTGGCAATGACAGCAGACCATCACAGATATCACTCACATGCTGTATATTCACAACTTGTCACTATTTTAAGTATATTTGTAGTTGATACAAGTATTTTAAATGTATTTTATATAAAGCGCATCATAATTTCTGTCATTTTAAACAAGGTAGTTTACAGTTCTGTATTGTATACATTTAAATGATGACTGTGCAGAATTATAAATTGTAAAACACAGTTTTGATTCGTCATGATATACATATCCTAGTTTATGTCCTTTACAAACATACGAAGGAACTTACATCTGCTGTTACACTATTACAGTATTTAAATACTTATATCTCTATTTTAGTGTTGTTTTCAAGTATCTAAATTTCTTTTCAATTATTTTCCTATTGATTTTACTCACTACATTGAGGAGTGCGCATGCGCCAGAGGTTAAAGACGCCGGTTTTTACAACTCCGTAACTATCAGCAAAAAAAGGCAAATTTTTACAACTTTTACTTAAACTAACAAGACATCCTTGTAAGTTGGACATTCTATGACCACAGAGATTGTCTTCAAACTGTCATTTGCAATTTGAAGTGACTTGAAGCCAGTTTTGTCCCAACAACTAGTGATCGGCCTGGCGAGCCCGGCAGCGAGTTGTCTACACTTCTGTTTCACACGGCTTAACCATAGCGGGCTTAAAAGGAGCCCCCGTGGCATGGTGTGTCCATCCCCACTCCCGCCAAATTTACATCGGAGTCTGCTAATTAGATCTACCCAGGTGGGAATTGTGTGATCTCTAAATTCCCACATACCATCGATGCCATGCCTACTCAAGGACAAAAACAACTAAAGATGAGGACGTAGTCACTCTTGGTACCCTGAAAGAAATGCTAGATCAACAAAGGGCAAAATATGAGGACCTGTTGATGAGACAACAATCCACCTTTCAGTCTTTCATCGCAACAGTAATGGATACTAACAACAAAAGAATGGACAGTCTCATCCGTGAGGTGCAGGAAATAAAGGACAGTCTACAATTCTCCCAGGCGGAAATCCAAGATGGTAAAGCAAAACAACATGACCAGAGCCACAATATCAAGGAAGTTGAGATGAAAATAGATCGTCTAGGAGCTGACATCAACACGATCCTTCATAAATCCGATTACTTGGAGAACCAGTCTCGTCGTAATAACATTCTGATCGACAGCGTCCCTGACAACAAACAAGAGAACTGGTACCGATGTGAACAGAAAGTCAGAGAAATCCTCAAGGACAAACTCAAGCTCGACCCACTTAAGATTGAAATCGAACGTTCTCATCGTAATGGAAAATTCCAGGAAGACGGCCGGCCACGACCCATTGTTGTGAAACTTCTCCGATACAAAGACAAAGAAGCCATCATGCAGAGAGCAAAGTACCTCAAAGGATCGAACATCTACATCAACGAAGACTTTTCAGAAGCAGTATGCCAAAAGAGGAAAGAACTCCTCCCGGAAATGCGGGCAGCAAGAGAGAGAGAAAACGTGGCATACTTACGGTACGATCGGCTGGTCGTGCACCCATCGAGAGACACACCAAGGAGGGACAACACATGAAGAAACCAGACTCGACTAAGTCATCACCGGTAATCAAACCTCATGATCTCCACTACTGAAAAACAGCCATCTCTACCTTCACAAATAAGTAACAGTGACTTAAGTACCCTAGTTTTTAACCCCTTTGCCTTACTTAAAAATGTTTATGAATCACACTTTTCATCTCTCGACCCAGATTTAAATTTCTTTAATAACTACTATACCGTAGTTCTTCTAAGAGCACCACACAGTATTACAACACTGACTCATTCATCAATACATGCAAATCAAGAAAAAGCAATTCTCTCTCTGTTTCATTTAAATGTCAGGAGCCTTTCATGCCACTTCGAAGAGCTCAATGAATACCTATACTCTATAAAACATATGTTCTCAGTAATTGTTCTCACAGAGTCTTGGCTAACTGAAAATACAATCCACAATTATAACATACCCGGGTATAAAAGCATTCATCACTGTAGACTGAACAAGGTAGGTGGGGGGGTTCTCTATACATAAGAAATAATTTATCTTATATAGAAAGAAACGACTTGGAATTTGTAATCGATGAATCGGGCACACAGCGTATTTTTGTTGAACTGTTTTCAAATGGTAATGAGGGGAAAAAATCGTCATTAGCTGCGTATACCGTCCTCCTAATACAGACATTCAACAATTTAATAACCAATTGACAGAATGCCTGAATAACATCAACAAAGAAAAGAGTACTTGCTACATTCTTGGAGACTATAACAGACTTACTTAAAACCTCGCATTCCCCTACTACTGATCACATTAATAACATTTTCTCTAACTCCTTTTTCCCTCTTGTATACAAGCCCACCAGGATTAGCCCACACTCTGCTACCTTAACTGATAACATACACACAAACACACTTAACATCGACTACACGGCTGGGATTATGGTAACAGATATATCGGATCACTTTCCGATATTCCTTATATCTGATTTAGTGGAACCAACTAGGAAGACAGACAAAATATCTTACCGTCTCATTAACATGACAAACATTAAGAAATTTACAGAATCCCTATCAGGTATAGTTTGGGACAACATACATAGCGAGGCGGACACAGAGAAAGCTTACAATCAGTTTCTTGAAACGTACGGATCTTTATATGAAAAATGTTTTCCTAAGAAAAATGCAAAAATTTTCAACCATTCTCAAAAAAAAAACTTGGTTAAGTAGCGGAATATTAAAATCAATACGCAGAAAAAACAAACTTTATGCTAAGTATGTCAAGAACCCTACACCTCTTAACCACAGTGTCTACAAAAAGTACCGAAATCAGCTAAATCATCTCCTTAGAACTGCAAAGAAAGAATACTATCACAGAAAGTTTACTGAAGCCGCTTCTAATATAAAACAAACATGGAGAATGATAAATGACATCTTAAATCGTGATAAAATAAAAACACCCGGTCCAAACAAAATTCAAATTGGAAATAAAACTACACTCAAAAAAATAAAACATTGGATTTACTTAACCGAGTTATGGCAACCGGTCCAACGAAACTGTGTTAACTTAGATGTATTGAATACAGTTATGTGTTGAAAAACTCAACATAACTGTATTCAATACATCTAAATTAACACAGTTTCGTGGGACCGGTTGCCATAACTCGGTTAAGTAAATCCAATGGTTTTTTTTGAGTGTATCGAAAATAAAGAAGAACTATGTGATGAATTCAATTATTTTTTTGGCAATATTGGGCCTTCACTAGAAAGCAAAATACAAAGATAGCAAAAGAGCGTTGATTCGATGGGGAATCATCGGCATGTTCTTCGACCATACGCCGTCGAATCACCGTCGATCACCGGCGTTGATTCAACACCGCTTTGCTCATACGAGTTTGCGTTGAAACGACGTTGAAAAGTGGATGGTGGCCGACAGAGAATAGACCCCCTTTCACCCTTTATTCAACTATGGATTTCGGTCGATTTATAGTTGAATTTTCGGCGATGATTCATCCAACTTTACTTCCTGTTTTATGTACAACAGGAAGGCTACAAATTAAGCAAAACAGGCTAAATTAAACTAGCTAACAATAAAGCATCGGGGCTCTTGCCTAGGATGAACACACACATGCATACTTCAACCATGAAAGTGAAACTTAATTTATATCAATGTGCGTAGGCTACGTCCTGTTTTATGTACAACAGGATATAAAAATGCATGCAACAATGCACCTCTCCTAATGTTTGTCAAGCTATCTAATGAGGCATAACTTTTAACATTTATAAGGAACAGAACACACTTGAACAAGTTCTTAGAAACATTTTATGATTTATTTATAATTTATAATTGTGGCCTATATTCCTCCTGCGGCGCAGACACCTGTACATGGAAACAGAAAAACATAACCAAAATTAATTTGATGCAGCATTGATAAAGAAAGTCAGCAGTAGGCTATGGGTTTCTAAATGCCACCCTACCTCACGTCTCCTCATCCCTCCCTCTCTCTCTGGCGCATACTTAAGCCACTTCTTGATTGCGTCACTAAAAGTAGCGTGTGTGCTCCCTGGCAGCTGCTTTTGTAGAGCATCTGAAAGAAAAAGAACAAAACAACATTGAGACTTTGCATGGTGATAATTGTTAAAGTTTGAGTTGTTAAGACTATGCACGTCACACTCTAGTGGTAGGTGGCAAGTAATGGTACTAGTACAGAAAATATATGTAAAAATCAGAAACCATAGATGTGAATCTTGTGACAATTTAAACGGGATTAAAAAAAAAAAAAAATTAATTTCTCCATTGACACAAAGCGGAAATAGAAATGCCACTACCGGACCGTTCGTCACTCAGTCAGCCTCCCTGGACTTGCCTGCACACCTGCTTTTTCTGAGTAAGGCGCCTGGTGAGTTTCTTAATCCTTTTTAATCCTTTGCATCTTTCACAATATGTTTGTCGTTGTCGTTATAATCGTAATGTTACAGTTAGTGAAGGAGTTATCAAAGAATGTTTAGAAGTAGTGTGCAAGTACTTGCGACAGCTTACTATTTTACCCTCTTTTACAGCTTTGTGCACATGCATAACCTACCAAACAGGACATCATGGATCTTGGTGTCCTTAAACGCAGTTTTTTCCCCCTTTCCAGCCCAGTTAAATTGGCTGGCCAAGCTATTGACCAGGAGGCTACGCAGCATCCGCCTCACTGTGACCCCTACGTCGGTTCCTCCACAAAGGGCTAAGGTAGACACCTGATAGAATAAAATGTAGCATGAAGACAATAATGAGAAAGTATTCAGTGTTTATCATTGTTTCATTGATTCACAATGATATTAAGTATTTGTGTTTCTTTTTGCAGGTGTTGCAGATGACTGGAAAGGAAAGGTAAGACTCAATAAGTACCATTAGCTGCTTTTGTTTGGCATCTTCCTTCACCAGGGCCTCTGCTGCCAAAAACTCCTCCATGGTGGAGAGTGGGAGCTTGATTAGGGGCGATGTCTGGGGTGTGTCTCGTCTCCCCATCTCTCTCCTTAGGGCCCTGACCTCTTGTGCCAGCCTTCCTACTTCCCCCTTCAGCTCCCTGTTTTCCTCCCTCAGCTGGCCAAGGAGAGCGATGACTGTGCTGATGCCCATGTCTGTTAAGTAACACTAAACATTAGGACTTTTATTTCATATTGCTGGTCATTTTTGAACAGTGATTACAGTTGATGACTCACCACGCAGCAACTGATTGTTCCCCTGTTGCGATGGCAGAGGTGTGGCTGAAATATCAGAGAGTACAATTTAGTTCACTACAAGGTGCGCCTTAATTTAAATTTCTGTTCTAAATTTACAATTTTCATGTTGATTGATTGATTTCCTCTTTGACTTAATGGAAGTGGTGACGTGGCTGGGGTGAATCTGAAAAATTGTATAGTCAGTTGATCAAAATGCATCTACGTAGATATTTGTTTGTCGTTTTGTTGTTTTTTTGTCGTTTTTGGCATAAATAAAGGCAATGCATAGTTACCATGGGTTAGTGGCTGGCTGTGAAGGAAAGGGCCTGGCGGGGTTTCTGAAGACGGTGAATCTGAAAAATAGTAAGCAGTCAGTTTTCCTCCCTCAGCTGGCCAAGGAGAGCAATGACGGTGCTGATGCCCATGTCTGTTAAGTAACACCAAACATTAGGACTTTTATTTCACATTGCTGGTCATTTATGACCAGTGATTACAGTTGTGGACTCACCATGCAGCAACTGATTGTTCCCCTGTTGCGATGGCAAAGGTGTGGCTGAAATATCAGAGAGTACAATTTAGTTCACTTCAAGGTGCGCCTTAATTTAATTTCTGTTCTAAATTCACAATTTTCATGTTGATTGATTGATTTCCTCTTTGACTTACCATGGAAGCGGTGACGTGGCTGGGGTGAATCTGAAAAATTGTATAGTCAGTTGATCAAAACGCATCTACATAGATATTTGTTTGTTGTTTTGTTTTTTTAGTCGTTTATGGCATAAATCAAGGCAATGCATAGTTACCATGGGTTAGTGGCTGGCTGTGAAGGAAAGGGCCTGGTGGGGTTTCTGACGATGGTGAATCTGAAAAATAGTAAGCAGTCAGTTGATCAAAACATATCTTCACGTACTTATTGGTATTTTAATTTCTGGCATAAATAAAGGAAATGCATAGTTACCATGAGTTAATGGCTGGCTGTGAAGAAACAGGCCTGGCTGGGTGTCTGAAGACGGAAATGAAAGCATTATTATTTCAGACAACTTCTAGGTCTTTAGTAGAACAACAACAACAAGTGGTACAGATAGTCACCTTCATTAAGGGAGGGGAATTGCCACTCGCTGTCCAGCTGAGTGGCGTCAATAGATGGTGGCCTCCTCCCCCTACGGCTTGGTCCTGCCTCCTCCTCGCTGTCCTCCTCCAAATACCTTTTGTTTGGTCTTTAAAATAAACCCAGGACCTTACTGACACAGCTCAAAACACAAACGAAACCGTAATTGAACTTATAACTGCAAGTTGTGATTTAAAAAAGAAAACACTTTTACCGTCTTTTCCTTGGCCCCATCTCACCATCATCCGATTGCAGGTCTGCTGTAAGGCAGCCTTCCTCAAGCGATCGGGTCAGGTAACGTCTTGCTTTGGCAAAGGTGCCTGAAAGGGAAGGCAGTCTTAATGAAATTGGCTTAATGCAGTATTGAAGTATTGTCATTGGTTTAATGAAGTAGCTATGCAGCTCACCACAGGTTGCCAGCACCCTTATTTTTTGATGGAATCGCCATCCTTGTCCCAGGGGGGTGCAGTTCATGGTGGCCTTCACAGCTTTGTTTCTGCCAAAGGGTGGCCAGTAGCATCCCACTTCTCCGTCAACATCTACCACCCAGCTGGACGGCACAACTGCTGCACTCCGGTCTTGGAATTCCACAACTTTCTAAATCTGTGCCATCTATAATAAAAAAAATAAAAAAAGTACTCCATGGAAAGGATAGTTAGTGCCTGCCATCCAGCTGGAGTACTCCAACTGTCCAGATTCCTTCTAATGCATAAGTAAAGATGTGTTTCTTTGTGTGTGTGTGTTTTTTTGTGTGTTTTTTTTCTTCCCATATAGGTTTACGAATGGTGACGAAGAGGGATTGCCACAAAGGTCTCTCCATCTGGGAACAACACACATTTGCCCTGGACAACCTCAAGCCGGTCAACGTTAAGGCAGCTGTCTATGCCAAATACTCTGTAGCAGCCAATGCTTGTGGAGGGGCAAGGATAGTGGAAATATGACTCCCTCCTCTTGAATTTCATGTAAACCACAAAGACAGAGTCACCATGTTTAATTATGTTTTTCACCATTACGATTTCATTTTTAATCACTAGGCAATCATCGCCCTGCTTTGAAGAAAAACAGAAATCATTGAAATGCACTTTTTTAAATTGCTGGCCAGAACTTAAGTGTTGGGGTAATGGGCCCTCCTGGTATGGGTGTAACAACTGTGGTTGTGTAGGTGGTGGTGGAAATAAACAAACTGGCTCCTCTGAAAGGCGTTTGACAACCTGTTGTAAAGGTTGAGATGGCTTGCGTAGCATTTTTTTTAGTTTACCCAAATAATTCTCGTAAGGAAAGGATGAGATGTTGTCTAGGGAACCATACTGGCGGTACTCATGTGTCAGATGTATTGTTTGATGTACGCTAAACACAATCTCGTCTTTACCATACACCTCTCCAAAATGCTTTACAAAAGCCATTAACAATTTTTCGGAAAAACAAACCATACTTTCAGAAATGTTTGGTGTGAGTAGCAAAAACATGGCCACAGAAAACAACATGAAGTTTTCATAGAGATCTTGTGGAAGAATGTCCCTCAGAACTAATCGCCCACTGTAAATCATAAATTGGCGCAGCTCTGCCGCTTTCCACCTATCAATTTCGGTGAGTTCACAGGGTTTCCGTGCAAATTCAGCTGGAGTATAGGGACGAAGCTGTATTAACTTTTCGGAGATGGCTTTAATGGCTCTTGTAGGCTGCCTTGTAGAGTTTTTCCCCCTCATCCAAAAATGTATCAACTTTTTCATAACGCCAAGGCAACATAAATGCATATAATCTATTGGGAAGGCAGACACCATTTTCACCAGACCCGTCAGAGGACTTCTGTTGATGTGGTGGTCCTCATCTACCATATTTTCAAACTCCTCGTCTGACCTTAGCCTAACATCAGTCTCAGGATACGTCATTTTTTTCTGCCAAATACCAGTCTGATGGCATTTATCGCATCTGGAGTACCCATTATGGCATTTAATTTGTTTTACCAATGCTCGAGTAGGAGCATCACAAATGAAAGATGAAATGGCCACCCTCAGCTTTCTACTTCCAAATGTTACCCCATTGCAAAGCAGATCAGAGAGGTCTTTAACAAACTGTGTCAGATAATCAAACACATTGGAGGGTTTTCCAGGGCCACAAAAGATGCCAACTAAAATCGGTGTTCTGGTGTAATCACAATCAATCAGTGCCAAAATAGGCCAAAACTGAAGCCTGGTGCTTTTGAAAATAGGGAGACCATCGATGTTAAATTGAACTCTTATTGTTTGAATAACATCTGGTAAATGGATGGTGCTTAATTTGGACAAAATTCCCTTTGCCAAGCCAAAATGGAAGTATTCCCCATTACCTACGGTCTGTAATGGTACTGCAGGCTTAGTGCCCAATAAGGTCCTAGCATCCTTGGGCAGTTCAGGGTGGCTTGTTCTCAAAATGGTCAACAGAGCAGTAATGGCAATCAAAGGCACAGAGAATGATGCAGCCCAGTGTTTTAATTTTTGGTGAAGCCCTGACTCTTCAAAAGAGTCACCATCAATATGACTGTCACTGTCACCCTCTGAAGACATGCTACTGCTGTCAGACTCTGCATCACTGCACCCTCCCAACTCAACAGAATCCCCACCATCCTCATCTAAACCCATTGATGATGCAGGCCTGGGTGATGCAATTGAAGGAGAGACTTGAGCAGCAGGATTACCCAGAGCTGACTCAAAATCGGACAGAATCTGCCTTTCTGACATTTCAGTAGCTGTCACAACACATCTTCTTTTTGACCAATAAGAAGTCATGTTCTCTCCCCTAAAGAAATAAATGTCTGCAGTACCTTTTGAGGGAATGACGGGGTAGTGGTCTTCAGGTTCCATTGAGGTAAACATGGGGGGAACAAAGACAACAACATGTACGTCATTACATTTGAAATAACCTTACACACACACACACACACACAGTTCAAACAATTGTTTTATAGAAAGTTCTGTTTTAATACCAACAATGTTTTAACAATGTCTGGAGTCATGTTCTAATGGCTGCGACCCATACTGCCCTACAAAGCCAAAAGACCTTAATATCACTTAAGTTATTGCCATTTTTGGAACAGAGGACATCAGTTGTATCATGTGATGAATTATTTCGAGTCATTTCTGTTTTTTTCTGGTAACAATAAGACATCGTTTTTACCGTAACTTCCAAAAGCAAAGGGAAAACCAAGGCAGAAGCCTGTAATGAGTCTGATGAGTTAAGGTCTTTTGGCTTTGTAGGGCAGTATAGGCCTACAGCGTTACAAAGCCCAGCCCCCTCAAGCCGGGTATAGAGCTACCGGTTATAACCACGGCCTATATACTCGATTGAAATGCTTTGTTTTCACTCCATCAAGACCACTACTTTGACTAGTTTTCGACTAAACAATGCATCTGCATGTTTATTGTATTAGTTGAGGGAATATAAGCAATTTCGTTCGTGGTACCTCAAACAAAGTGGTCACTACAGAAGCATTGGTAGCCTGGATAATCTTTAAAGTTCATGGCCGCGAGGCGCGACCCATGGCTACACAAAAGAACAGGTCAGCTCAAAACGACATGCGACCTAGGCCTACATGCTCGATTTAAATGCTAAGTTTTCACTCCAACGCTAAGTTTTCACTCCAACAAGACAAGTACTTCAACTCGTTTTTTGATTGAATAATGCATCTGCATTGTTGTTGTTTCAAATGGATACTAGTTGAGGGAAATTTCTCCAACGCGTGATATGACTGAAGTTCATCATAACTTCTTAAACTGCTTGAAATTGTATTCGAAATTCCCTTTATTAATAGTGACTGAATAATGGTACGTACCAGATGTCCAGGGATGAATGAAAATGTAGCGTGGTCCAGTGTTTTTCTCAATGTTGTTTCAATGGTCCAAGCGTAACAGCAGGCCGATCCACAAGAGAGTCGCGATCCAACCGAGTGGTGTGGGAGTTTCACGTGCACCCAGGTATATAACGAAAATGACGTCATCCAGTAAACAGCAGTGGTAATCGCACTGCATTATGGGACAGCGTGGGACATCCAATGACATATCGCTACGTATGTGTACCGGCCCTTTTTTATATCATGCCTTGAAATGAAAGTCAATACAACAGAGATGAGAGACACCAGGTATGAAAGTAACACCAGGATAAGTTGTAACACCACCATTCCCACCAGTTAGGTATAAGATGCAGGTTTTGTAACACTTTCAATCTTCTTAGAATTAATTTATGATCATCTTGGAAATGTTAAGTTATTTGCAAAAAACTTTCAAAGATAGAAGGTCAAATCCATTGCTGAGTTAAGAAAGTAAACTGGTTTTTGTTCTTTTTTTTATCATTTACTTATCATTATCACTTATATCATTTACTCGTATCTATGTGTAAGCAGGATAAGACAAACAGTGGCAATTTATATTCTGAACAATTAGTTGCTCATCCTACCAATGTTGAAAACTGGCTGGCAAAAGTGACGATGGTTCAACATCGTATATTCGACCTTCTCTGACGGTCGACAGATCAACCTTCACCCACGGTGATTCAACAGTGATAAATCGACCTTCTCCGACGGCGGAGAAATCGACGTTTCACGGCGCCGTTTCAGCGTTGATTTTCTGACTTACGACGGAAACCGACCATTCTGACCAAGAATCGGCGCCGTTTCAACGTCCCTCTGCTATCTGGGAAGGACCACAGGACCCTCCCCAGATAGCAAAAGGGCGTTGATTCGATGGGGAATCATCGGCATGTTCTTCGACCATACGCCGTCGAATCATCGTGGATCACCGGCGTTGATTCAACACCGCTTTGCTCATACAAGTTTGTGTTGAAACGACGTTGAAAAGTGGATGGTGGCCGACAGAGAATAGACCCCCTTTCACCCTTTATTCAACTACGTATTTCGGTCGATTTATAGTTGAATTTTCGGCGATGATTCATCCAACTTTACTTCCTGTTTTATGTACAACAGGAAGGCTACAAATTAAGCAAAACAGGCTAAATTAAACTAGCTAACAATAAAGCATCGGGGCTCTTGCCTAGGATGAACACACACATGCATACTTCAACCATGAAAGTGAAACTTAATTTATATCAATGTGCGTAGGCTACGTCCTGTTTTATGTACAACAGGATATAAAAATGCATGCAACAATGCACCTCTCCTAATGTTTGTCAAGCTATCTAATGAGGCATAACTTTTAACATTTATAAGGAACAGAACACACTTGAACAAGTTCTTAGAAACATTTTATGATTTATTTATAATTTATAATTGTGGCCTATTCCTCCTGCGGCGCAGACACCTGTACATGGAAACAGAAAAACATAACCAAAATTAATTTGATGCAGCATTGATAAAGAAAGTCAGCAGTAGGCTATGGGTTTCTAAATGCCACCCTACCTCACGTCTCCTCATCCCTCCCTCTCTCTCTGGCGCATATGGATTTTTTTATTTCATAATTTATTTTTAATTTACTACTTATCTGTTTTTATTTATATATATATTTGAATTATTTGGACATGGGGAAAAACTATATTTAAAATCCAAAGAGGGATGGAGGGAGGAAAATTAAAACAAAAGAAAGAAATGAAATATAGAGTAGAGTATATTTGATAAAATTAAGGATGTTTTTATTCAGTAAACATTTAAAAAAATGTTCTACAACACTCTAGCCTAGTGACTTACCAGTAACAAAATAGACTTGAAGTATTCAGATCCGCTCTGCATAAAGCAGCTAAATCCTCTCTCTGTCTCCCGGCAGAAAGCTCCTTGGTTTGCTTGTGTCTCAATCACAGCTGGTATTCTGTAGAAAGACTTCTTTTCACCTCCCATCAGCTTTGTTAGAACCCTAACACAGCACAAAAGTTTACCACTGTAGGTTTATGATGAACCAAGTGCCTCGTGGGTTCACATACCGCGCGCTGCCGTTATTTCCCCCAAATCACGAGTTTGTTGGTCTTCCAATGTGGCGCAGGGTTTGTTTACTTCCGGTTTCGGGTGACGTCAGTGAAAGGGGTCTAATGGGGGCATTACCGCCACCCACTGGATTGGGGTGTAAAGCAGTCTGAACAAAACGTGTAAACATAAACATAGGAGAAATGAACCCGTTTTTCTAACTCGTCCTCACTTAGTCTACTTTTCTTTTCTGATTAGTCTGGATTTGATATTGTAAATTTAAATGTGAATCAATGTATATTCATCGGACATGAACAAATGAATAAATCTTGAGTAATCTTGAGGGGCGTGTGTGTCCGGGGCGCGGTGTCGCGGGGGGGATCGAACGAACCCTCCGATCCCCCCTGGCAACAGGCCAGAATTTATATTCTGAACAATTAGTTGCTCATCCTACCAATGTTGAAAACTGGCTGGCAAAAGTGACGATGGTTGAACATCGTATATTCAACCTTCTCTGACGGTCGACAGATCAACCTTTACCCACGGTGATTCAACAGTGATAAATCGACCTTCTCCGACGGTGGAGAAATCGACGTTTCACGGCGCCGTTTCAGCGTTGATTTTCTGACTTACGACGGAAACCGACCATTCTAACCAAGAATCGGCGCCGTTTCAACGTCCCTCTGCTATCTGGGTCTGAATTACATTACCTTACAAGTAGAATCTAATTTATCGACCTTTATACCACCAACTAATGCCGAAATCACAGACATCGTCAAAAACCTAAAAGATTCATCTGCTGGGCATGATCAAATAAATGCTAAAGTTCTAAAACTTTCCCTGCTCTATATCATTGCCCCTCTTACACACATTCTTACTCTTTCCTTGCAAAATGGAGTTGTTCCTCACTTACTAAAAGTTGCAAAGGTAACTCCCATCTTTAAAAGTAGTGATCCACTTAATATCAACAATTATCGACCCATATCTGCCCTCACCTGTATATCTAAAGTTCTCAAAAAACTAATATATAACTGTCTTCTGAAACATTTAGATCATAATAACATCCTATACAAACACCAATATGGCTTCAGAAAGGGCTATTCCACCTCTATGGCACTGATTCAGTTAATGGACAAAATTTCCTCAGCTATAAACAACAAAGAGTACACCACTGGGATTTTTCTCGATTTATCTAAAACATTCGACACAGTAAATCATTCTATTCTACTAAGCAAACTAAAATGATATGGCATAAATGACTGTGCATTAAAATGGTTCTCTTCTTATCTGTCTGACAGACAATAATATGTAACAATTAACCACACTACAGTGGTGCTTGAAAGTTTGTGAACCCTTTAGAATTTCCTATATTTCTGCATAAATATGACCTAAAACAACATCATATTTTCACACAAGTCCTAAAAGTAGATAAAGAGAACCCAGTTAAACAAATGAGACAAAAATATTATACTTGGTCACTTATTTATTGAGGAAAATGATCCAATATTACATATCTGTGAGTGGCAAAAGTATGTGAACCTCTAGGATTAGCAGTTAATTTGAAGGTGAAATTAGAGTCAGGTGTTTTCAATCAATGGGATGACAATCAGGTGTGAGTGGGCACCCTGTTTTATTTAAAGAACAGGGATCTATCAAAGTCTGAGCTTCACAACACATGTTTGTGGAAGTGTATCATGACAGGAACAAAGGAGATTTCTGAGGACCTCAGAAAAAGTGTTGTTGATGCTCATCAGGCTGGAAAAGGTTACAAAACCATCTCTAAAGAGTTTGGACTACACCAATCCACAGTCAGACAGATTGTGTACAAACGGAGGAAATTCAAGACCATTGTTACCCTCCCCAGGAGTGGTCGACCAACAAAGATCACTCCATGAGCAAGGTGTGTAATAGTCGGCGAGGTCACAAAGGACCCCAAGGTAACTTCTAAGCAACTGAAGACCTCTCTCACATTAACATTAGCCAATGTTCATGAGTCCACCATCAGGAGAACACTGAACAACAATGGTGTGCATGGCAGGGTTGCAAGGAGAAAGTGACTGCTCTCCAAAAAGAACATTGCTGCTCATCTGCAGTTTGCTAAAGATCATGTGGACAAGCCAGAAGGCTATTGGAAAATGTTTTGTGGACAAATGAGATCAAAATAGAACTTTTTGGTTTCAATGAGAAGCGTTATGTTTGGAGAAAGGAAAGCACTGCATTCCAACATAAGAACCTTATCCCTTCTGTGAAACATGGTGGTGGTAGTATCATGGTTTGGGCCTGTGTTGCTGCATCTGGGCCAGGATGGTTTGCCATCATTGTTGGAACAATGAATTCTGAATTATACCAGCAAATTCTAAAGGAAAATATCAGGACATCTGTCCATGAACTAAATCTCAAGAGAAGGCGGGTCATGCAGCAAGACAGCAACCCTAAGCACACAAGTCGTTCTACCAAAGAATGGTTAAAGAAGAATAAAGTTAATGTTTTGGAATGGCCAAGTCAAAGTCCTGACCTTAATCCAATGGAAATGTTGTGGAAGGACCTGAAGTGAGCAGTTCATGTGAAGAAACCCACCAACATCCCAGAGTTGAAGCTGTTCTGTATGGAGGAACGGGCTAAAATTCCTCCAAGCCGGTGTGCAGGACTGATCAACAGTTACCACAAATGTTTAGTTGCAGTTATTGCTGCACAAGGGGGTCACACCAGATACTGAACGCAAAGGTTCACATACTTTTGCCACTCACAGATATGTAATATTGGATCATTTTCATCAATAAATAAATGACCAAGTATAATATTTTTATCTCATTTGTTTAATTGGGTTCTCTTTATCTACTTTTAGGACTTGTGTGAAAATCCGATGATGTTTTAGGTCATATTTATGCAGAAATATAGAAAATTCTAAAGTGTTCACAAACTTTCAAGCACCACTGTAAATCTACACTTAAAACAGTACAATGCGGAGTACCACAGGGATCAATTTTAGCACCTTTACTATTTCTAATTTACATCAATGACCTTGCACAAGCTTCCACAATCATCTTCTTTATCTTATTTGCAGATGACTCCAATCTTTTCCTTTCACACTCAAACTTTAATACTCTAATAAAACTAGCTAATCAAGAATTAGAAAAAGTTGTTATCTGGTTCGAGGCTAACAAATTATCTGTCAATGTCAAAAAAACATACTTCCTTATTTTCTGTAATAAAAATAAAACCTACAATAGAAATAACGCACAAATCTTACTAAAAAGTATACCCCTTTCTCAAGAGTGTCAAGCTAAATTCTTATGCGGAATAATCGATGACAAACTGACCTGGAAACCACATATAGCCATGTTATGTAATAAAATATCTAAAACTATTGGACTTATGGGAAAAATCAAACATCTTCTCACTCAACAAACCATTATCACCATATATAATAGCTTAATATACCCATATCTGACCTACGGAAATATTGTATGGGGATGTGCCTACAAAACTACACTACAGCCCCTAAAACTACTCCGAAAAAGATTTGTTCGTATGGCCACCGGATCCAGTTTTTATGCCCATTCTTTACCTCTATTTACGAAGCTTAAGATTTTAAATATTATTGATATCAGTAGACTTCAGCTAAATATCTTCACTTTCCAATTTCTTAGAAATTCTCTTCCAGACACGTTTGATAGTTTTTTAAATCTTAATTCCCAATTTCATGCTTACAAAACTCGACAAAGCGACCAACTGCATATCCCCCTAGTGCGACCATCCCTAGGTCAAAAGAGTGTTCAATACAAATGTGTAATTGAATGGAATAACCTCCCCCTCCACTTTAAAAGTTTTACATCCGTGATTAGTTTTAAACATAATCTCAAAAACCACCTATTTTCGTTCACCAGCCACACTTGACCTTTATCTTTAAATATAGTTCAGTCTTGGATCAAATTGTAAAATATTACACTACACCATGCACCAGGCTTCTGTTATTAGTACAATATTTATTCACCATTCAAAATCAATCAATTATACTTTTTTTTACTTTATGTATAGATCTTAGGTTACATTTTATTCGTTTCTTATATTCACTCATTAACTTATATTTTGTTATCTGCAATTGACATTGTTTATATTTATTTCAGTTATGATACCAGTTACAGTTTAATGTATAATTTTGTTACCAATTATTATATTATTACTATCTTTGTTATTATTTGTTATTATTTACGATTGTTAATATAGTTATTCTCTAATTTGTTAAATTTGTTTTAATTACTTGTTAATTTAAATGGGGGAAGACTTAAAACAAGCCATTGTGCTTTTTTTCTTCCCCCAGCATGTTTTCTGTTTTTGTTCAATTTATGTTTTCTTGTAAATCTCTTTTATTTGTCCCCAGACAGCGTGAGGAGAGCTCTCAGGACGACAAATGCACAGAAAGCCCCGGGTCCTGATAACATTCCTGGTCGTGTCCTGAGAGACTGTGCCGAGGAGCTCACAGATGTCTTTACAGACATCTTCAACATCTCGTTGAGCCAGGCTGTTGTCCCAACATGCCTCAAAACCACCACCATCATCCCGGTCCCGAAGAAGCCGTCTCCCTCCTGCTTCAATGACTACCGCCCTGTCGCACTCACTCCCATCCTCATGAAGTGCTTCGAGTGGCTAAGTCATGAGACATAGCAAGTCTGCCCTCCCCCCCACCCTGGACCCTTTCCAATTTGCATATCAGTCCAACCGTTCGACCGATGACACCATCTCCACTGCCCTCCACTCAGCCCTCACCCACCTGGAGACAAAAGACTCATATGTCAGAATGCTGTTCATAGACTTTAGCTCAGCATTCAACACAATCATTCCTCAGCAGCTCATTCATAAACTGGACCAGCTGGGACTCAACACCTCCCTGTGCAACTGGCTGCTGGACTTCTTGATGGGGAGACCACAGACTGTACGGGTCGGCAGCAACTCCTCCAGCACCATCACACTGAACACAGGGGCCCCCCAAGGATGTGTGCTGAGCCCCCTCCTCTTCACTCTGCTGACCCACGACTGCACACCAACATCCAGCTCAAATCTCTTCATTAAGTTTGTGGATGACATGACTGTGGTGGGTCTCATCAACAATGGCAATGAGACAATCTACAGGAGTGAGGTGAGCCGCTTGGCCATGTGGTGCAAGGACAACAATCTCCGTCTGAACGTGGAGAAGATGAAGGAGATTGTTGTGGACTTCAGGAGAGAGCACACCCAGCATGCTCCACTATCTATCGACGGTGCTGCAGTGGAGAGGGTGAGCAGCACCAAGTTTCTGGGTGTGCACATCTCTGAAGACCTGTCCTGGAGCAACAACACCGCATCACTGGCTAAAAAAGCCCAACAGCATCTGTACTTCCTCCGCAAACTGAGGAGAGCAAGGGCCCCAGCCCCCATCATGCACACTTTCTACAGAGGCACCATCGAGAACATTCGGACCAGCTGCATCACCGTGTGGTACGGCGCCTGCACCGTGTCCTGCTGCAAGACTCTGCAGCGCATCGTGAGAGCAGCTGAGAGGATCATTGGTGTCTCTCTCCCTTCTCTAATGGATATTTATAACTCCCGCCTCACCCGCAAAGCCATCAGGATTGCAGGTGACCCCATCCACCCATCTCACAGCCTCTTCAGCCTGCTGCCATCGGGGAGGAGACTGCGGAGTCTCCGGGCCAAAACCAGCAGGCTCAAGAACAGTTTCTTTCACCAGGCAGTCAGGAGGCTCAACTCCCTCCCTGTCCTGCCTCTCCTCCCCCCTCTGGCTCCTGCCACAGATTCTGCTCGCACACACCCCTGCCCCCCCTTCAGCATCTGACATGTCATCCTCACAGTTTCCCCCCCCCAACACACACATACACACACACACATACATCTCATCGTTCATTAACACACTGAACTCAGGGACCGCACATCTCACTTTACCTCGCTCATTTGCACTATTCCGCACTACCTCATCTTAACAGCTGCTAGTTTGTTTATACTGCTTATTTCATTTTTACCTGCTATACCTCAAGTGCCCTTGACTGTTTTGTTTATTTGAACCAGTGTGTGTGTGTGTTTGTGTGTGTGTATATGTATGTATATATGAGTGTTTAGTCTACGTCTAGTTCATATCTAGAGTGTTTATACTGTTTATATTGTCTGTTTGAGTGTTTAGTCTTTGTGTAGTTCTTATCTAGTGTTTATACTGTTTATTTATACTGTTTATATTGTTTGTTTTTTTAATTATTCTATTTTTATTTTTATTTATTGCATTGCCTGTTTGCACCGTGGGTCAGAGAGGACTGAAATTTCATCTGTGCTGTATGTCGAGCATGTATAGCATATTTGACAATAAAGTTGACTTGACTTGACTTATCATGTGCAAATAAATAAATACATTTCAAAATTCTATGATATACATATTTTTTCAAAACTTTACCTCATTTTTTCTCTTCTGATCGCTTCAATCAAATTTTTAGCTTATGTGAAATCATAAATAAAAGGGTGAAATATTTATATGTACATTTTACATGTGTAAGCAGAGTGTTTACACTAAATAGCAATATTTTTCTCTCCAAAAAATGCAGCATTGTTTCAAATATATGTTGTGAGCTGTATTTTGTATTTGTATCAGCAAATTTGTATTATATCTGCTTATTACTAGCATTTAAACAAGGCTGTATTGTCAGAATTATTAACAGGCTAGCTAACATTTGAGAGATTACACACCTAGCTTCAGTTTGTTAGTTACTGTTACCCAAAATCTCGGGTAACAAGCTTTCTTTATTCTTGCTTTCTTTATTCTTGCACTTCAAGGTAATTTAAGGAATTCTTTTTTTATTCTTTAAAGATAGTCTTTGTTTAAAATTGTCATGATTGATCCAAGGTTTCACTCACATACACATGTATAAAACCCCTGTATACTCTCGTCTCAGGGGGGACTTGCGAATAGAGATTGCGAACTAAAGATTGTGGGGTTCCTTTCTTTTTCCTGTGACTCACCCCCAGATGTCTGGGTGACGCGAGGGGACTGATCTCGAGATGCTGAGGGCCAGAGGTGAAGAAACCTAACAGTGATGCTTTCAAGAGATGAGGCGAGTAGAATTGATAACATGTATAGATGCTATATTTACTGTATGGACATGGGATCAGAAAACTATTTTATTTGTAAGCAGTAGCCACATGGACCTATAGGGTACCTATTTTTTTTTCTTCCCCATTACAGTTTGCAATGTGTTTCCTTGTCGAAACACATCGCAATGAGTCATGTTATTGGTCGCATTTGAAGCAGGAAATTTTACATCCAATCACAATAACGATGTTAACACATAAATCAGACAGTGCACAGGAATTTTAGTGAAATCCCCAGAGTTGTGGTCTTGACCGGTCTTGAGATAAAATCTCGAGTCCTCCGTGTCTGAGACCAAGACAAGACTGAGTAAAAATGTTGTCAACTCCGAGACGTGACCGAAACCTTCAAAAAGTGGTCATGAGATCAGTCTCGAGTTCTACAACACTAGATTAAACCATAGGTTCATAAAATGTTTCTAGATCTTCGGTGTTGCATTTATATTTTTGTTCACTGGAGAAACAGGAAGTTCTTTGAAACTGTTTCCATCTCTCCTGGTAATTGTAGAGCATTGTGTAACCAACAGATGGCAGCAGATGGAGTTGGGGAGAGAAAATAGATTGAATATAAGATCAAGTCCCTCTTTAAATGATTGAGGAGAGAAACATAACATGACTGCACTTTCAGTGGCCACTGGGATAGAAAACAACACGATTGGTTTAATATGATTCCCAGTTCGGTAAGACGATTGGTTTTTGGGGACAGGGGAAAAAATACCTGAAGGTTTGTCAGGTTCTTGGTTGTTCCAAAAGTCACAGACAGAGCAGCGACAGCAGCTTAATGTTTATTTACTTCTCAGTCCAAGAAATCAAGCACTGTTTCTGCCTGGTTTCAAACCAGGATCCTTTCGCGTGTGAGACAAATGTGATAATAGGGCTGCCAACTCCCTGAACCCCAAAAGAGGGACACTTTCAACCCAAATGCAGGACTTTTTTTCCCAGGCCTATCCGTACTGCCCCACGACGGAAATCATAACATTTCCTTATCCAGACCACAATCCTACTAATTTCAGTATAATTTTGGTAAATTAATACTGCACGAGCAAAACTGTATTGTGTTTAAGTAATAGTCAAAACAATCATTAGGCCTACAAGTGTCTCTCAAATTTCTCGAACTCTGAAAAGCTTTAGGCCGAAACCAACCATTGTCATAGTTATTCTATTTGAGGGGCAAATCTTGAAGGAAAAGCAAAGACAGAAATGTATGCAAGTTTTTTAAACTATTTATTAAAACTTAAGAGAATATGTTTTTGGTCTGCATCTTTTCAGTATGGCATGGGCCTCCTCTTATCCTGCAATAAATAAGAGAAAGAAAGGATATTTAGATTGAGAAATAGCCTACTGCCATCCCATGAACTTATGTGTGTGTAATAAGATGTTTATACGGACATTCAAATGAAGGCTCCCCAGTTACTTCTTCCATGGCTTTTCCAGATTCCAGCATCTCCTCATCCTTCTGCACAGCCCAAACTATTTACAGAACAGTGGCATGGACATCCTCTTATCCTGAAGTAAATAAGAAAAAAACAAATGATATTTAGATTGAGAAATACTGCCACCCAATGAACTTATGTCTGTGTGTGTTGCATAAACAAGATACATAGACAAATTAAAATGATATTTAGATTGAGAAGTACTGCCACCCCATGAAGTTATATGTGTGGGTTGCATAAACAAGATACAACATAGACAAATTAAAATGATATTTAGATTGAGAAATACTGCCACCCCAAGTGTGTGGGTTGCATAAATAAGATATATGGACCCTTTTCACGTGACGTCACGACAAACGCGGCCGCCATTTTGGACGTGTACTACCAGTAGTTTACCACAGCCAACATTGAGGAACGGCAGCAAAGAAAGTGTTTATTTTCAGCAAGACTTCCATCATGCCACTATATTGTTGTGCACCTGGATGTAGTAACCATCAACAAACAAGGCAAGGGTTATCATTTTATCGGATCCCGGTAGATGCTGACCGACGGAGAAGATGGATAGTGGCATACCAACGCTTGTGTAGTGACCACTTTTGGCCCTTTTCCACTACCCTTTTTCAGCTCACTTCAGCTCGCTTCAGCTCACTTCAGCCCGACACGGCTCGCGTTTCGACTACCAAAAACCAGCACGACTCAGCTCGTTTCAGCCCTGCTTAGCCCCTAAAACTCGCACCGTTTTGGAGTGGGGCTGAAGCGAGCCAAGCCGTGCCGAGTGAGGTTGGGGGCGTGAGCAGACACTCCCCTGTGCACTGATTGGTGAGGAGGAGTGTCCTCACATGCCCACACACGCCCCGCGAGCGCGCTGGGATCTGTAAACACCGCAAACCCGGAAGGAGAAGAATTATGAATTACGAGAATTTCTGAAGCCTTATGCGCCTCGCCTCATCTATACGCTCTTGCCAGTATCTGTCCACGTTGTCGGTGACAACAAGCCACAGCACCAAGACCAGCAACACTAACGACTCCATGTCCTCCATGTTTATTGTTTACTATTCGGGTCGTGAGACTACCGCTGAAAAGACCACTAGGATACTGTACATGGCTCTTCCTGTCACCGTTGCAACCTCTGAGCGCTCATTCGTATGCCCTTCAAATAATGTGTGCAGTATAGGCTATTAATGTTTTATTATGAGCCATGTACAGTATCCTAATGTTTTTTGTTTCTGAGTTACATGTTCGTTTGAAGGACTTCGTTTTTGTAGCCTAGTACAGTGACATACAGAGCATCGTGGACGAGTTCGCGGAGCGCAAGGCTCGTCGTATGCCCTTCAAATAATGCGCGCAGTAGGCTATTGATGTTTTATTATGAGCCATGTACAGTATGTCGCCTAATGTTTTTTTGTTTGAGTTACATGTTCGTTTGAAGGACTTAATGTACAAAATAACATAGTTGCACCCTGTAGTGTTGAAATTGGTAAACACAGTGCATTCAGTGAGGTTTGCACCGCCCTCCTTTTATTTCTGACTCTTCCTGTCACCGTTGCAACCTCTGAGCGCTCATTCGTATGCCCTTCAAATAATGTGCGCAGTATAGGCTATTGATGTTTTATTATGAGCCATGTACAGTATCCTAATGTTTTTTGTTTCTGAGTTACATGTTCGTTTGAAGGACTTCGTTTTTGTAGCCTAAAATGATGTTATGATAAGCTTTAATAAAGGGCCCGGTCATTTGCCCCGCCCCCGGCCCGGCTCTGACTTGTTCCGCCACTGTCACTGATGTCACTGTTTGCGCTGCTTAACGACATCACTTGACGTCCACCCACTTTCGCTAACTCCACCCAATGTGTCCACCCACTTCCAGCCAGCACGGTTCAGCGCGGTTGTAGTCGAAATGCAACTCCAACAGCCCCGCTCAGCTCGACTCAGCTCGACTCGGCACGGCACGGCTCAGCCGCGTTTGTAGTGGAAAAGCGGCATTTGTTGGAGGTAAGACGAATAAAATTAGCCAGAAAAGGCATTACATTGCTGTTAACATTCTGTGGCGGCGAGTGTGTAACCAAATAGGCTAAAATAACCCATTGTAACCTCTGTTCTTCTGTAGTAGCTATTAGCTAGTGTTGTGTTCCTTTGCTGTTGGTAGACTGTAGGACAGATCAGAGGCAATGTCCTACAAACAGCACTTAATTTGAGGGGGAGCAAGCCGGAGCGCGCTCCGGAACCTCGGGCGTTGGCTCCGGCAGCTATTTACACTGGATCCGGTGATCCGACACCTCTTTTGACCATGTAACAAAAAAAAAAAATCCAAATAATTAAATTTAAAAAATGCAAGTTTATTTAGTGTTAATGTCTGATTTTGATATCTGTCTTGTTGGTGATTTCTCTCATGAAACGACATCCACAAAATATCTGCAGATTAACTTAATTTGCAGTGTTATTACAAAACATGCCCAGAAGCGCAGCGCAGAGCCCCCCTCCCCTCTCCTCTTTTTTTCTTCTCCGGAGCTGCTCATCCTCTGCCCTCCGGGACCTCCCACTTTACAAATTAAGCACTGCCTACAAATAAGTGTTCAAAATAAGAGGAACATGTATTTGTCTCTTAAATCCAGGCCGTTCCCTGTAATCTGTCACAACGGTTGGAGAAAGTAATGGCAACTAGTGAGTGCACAAACCGTAGAAGGTAAACTGTACACAACGCCAGGGCAGTGTGATGGTATGTCTACTTTTAGATTGTGTTAGCTGATCAATGAACACACTCGTCACTCGACGAGTTTCACGTCTTTACGACGGATACTTAAATGTGTGTTAGGTATTATTGTTGCAGTCTAAGCAGTCATTGTAGCAGCTAGATGAGCGAGAACCGAAAGGGTCTGTGCCATAAACCGTTATTTCTGTACGGCATTGCTAATGTGTCGTTACTGTTGTTAATTCTCCCTCTGCTCACCCTGTAAATGCCCTACGTCGCTGGATAGCGAAGGTGTTTTCTGCATCTCGCTCCTTTTTCTTGTATGTTCTCCGTTTGTCGCCTTCCTCGCATTCAAACCAATTCGAGCCGAAGTCCGCTACATGTCCAAAATGGTGGTTGCGTTTACGAAGGTCACGTGACTGAAAAGGGTCTATAGACAAATTCAAATGAAGACTCACCAGTAAGGCCTACACCTTCCAGGGATATTTCCTACTGCTCCTGACTGATTCCAGCATCTTCTTGTCCTTCTGCACTGTCAGGTAGAATTCCTTGCAGGACAAGTGACAGTTCACAGTGACAAGGAGTTCGTTCTTTATAAGTTCTGTGCTGCATCGGTTCCTGGCATCAGACCATTTCCCACTCATCAAAAAGAAAATCCTTTCCACAAAGGCATTAGAGCCTGGCATGCTGAGGACGAAGGAGACGATCTTGAATATGTTTGTCATCTTTTCTTTCCCAACGTTTTCAAAGATAGCCACCCATTTTTCACCAGTGGATTCTGTGGCATCCTTTGAGTGCTTCTTGATTTCTTCCCTGCTGTTGCAGAACTCTTCATATAGCTCATCCATATTGATTGTGTCTGAAAGTTTTAGAGCAGGCACCATCTTTTCTAGGTCTGGGAAGGAGAGCTCATCATAAAGGCCTATTGGCTTCAGCTGCACCATTACATTGTCAGGTGAGAAGTCAAACCACTTGTCGATGTATTGAACGGCTGAGTCATAAAACGTCTCAAAGTCATCTTTGATTTTTGACTTCTGTCCTCCTGGCACCTTCTCCATCAGCCTCTTGGTCTGATAGCCGAAGAAGCTGTCTTCCTTCCTTTGGAGCATTTTTTGCCTGAACTGTCTCAGCTCCTCGTAGACATCAGTGATGCACAGATCAGTTTCCTCAAGCTTCTTAACAAGTTGGTCAAAGACGGCCTCAACATTGTGAAAAAACCACAGGTAAATCTTTGCAGTGTCAGTTTTTTCCTCATCTTCAAATATCTTCCTCAGTGCCACCGGACCCTGTTCCCCTAAGGACCTGAAGTAGGAGGTAAGTGCAGGCCAAGTTTCCAGGAGACGTGTCACAGCTGGATGTAAAGAGAGCCACCTAGTGCACACATGACGCAATATCTCCCGCCACTCAATGTCAGTGAAATAAAAAAAGCACCGCAGTTCCTCTCGCTGAGATGATGACAGAGAGAAATGATTGTAAATTTTCAAAATGATGGTCTCGATATCCACTGTCAGCTTATCGCTCGCATACTTGCATGTGTTGTGTGCGACATGGGCAGGGCAGTTAACTTTTAGAATGCCATCGTTTGTGCTGCTGAGCAATTTGTAGACAGAATGGTGCTTTCCGAAGTTCACATTTGCATTGTCGGCGGCATACGCGGTGATGTTTTTAACATTAAGCCCATACATGTCAAGGCAGGCAATAAGAGCCTGGTGTATTCCATTTGCAGTTTCATTGCTGTCTTCATAGAAATCCAACAGCTTGGATTGTACACTATCCGACGTGGAGAAATACCTCACACATACTGGAAACATTTTCCTATTTACCTTGTTCGAGGCATCGCTAGCAAGTGAAAAATAAATTGGCTCACCATCATCTGTAGAACTAGAAAGGTCAGACACTATTTTCCCCACAGTGCTTGGTCCCAAGACATTCATGGTTATCATCTCCGCTTTGGTTCTTCCCAATTGCATCTTCTTAGCAACACTTGAGTCTTGAAATAAGGTCCCATTTAATTTCACTGTACAGTCCGCGGTGTTATAGCTATGGCCATGTTTGATGGTGTGATACACATAGGCTACCTCGCTTGCAGAAATTTTGTCGATTTCTGAAGTAGATGTGGCGAAGAATGTACTGATGTTGCTAGCTCCTTTAGATAGCACAGCCCTTTTGTGCAAGTCTGTGTCTTCATGGCGGGATAAGTCGTGCTCGCCACCATGACCAATAGATATCTCTCAGCGGCATAATGTACAAAATGCTCTCCTAGCGTCTGTGGTGGCTTTAACCCACGACCTTTTTGCTTCCCATTCCTTGTTGTAGCTGCAAAGCTTCTTTTTCTTAGCAGGTTCATCCATTTTCACTGACTTGTTCACGAGCAGAGAACCACTGACTGAACTGAACTCAACAACCGTCTCCCACAGCAACGTTTGCATGAGTTTTGGCGCCTTATCACAGTAGCCTATCAAAGATCCCTGTTCAGAATGTGTCATCAATCACCAGTCTGCTACTATTGGATAAAATATTTCATCCATATTTCATCAAAAACTGTGACTGCGATTGGAATACGGGACAGGAGCTGTTCCTCGCAGGACAAATTAAATTCACCTAAAATTCGGGACGTCCCGGGCAAATCGGGACGGTTGGCAACCCTATGTGATAACCACTACACTATAGAAACTGCAGCAAGCATGCTGATTTGCTGTTGCCTGAGGAACAGACTTGCTTTTTAGTCAATTGGTCTCCTTGTTCCATAAAGACAGGTATGGTTGAAAATTGTGATGCTTGTCAAAGGAGTCCAATACCATAACAAGAAAGGGATTCCTTGAACCAAGATAAGACTTTAGAATAATGGTCATAAAGCATACTTCATGATGGTAAAATTTTCCAAGTGACCTGATGGTCAATCTTTTTCATGTTTGAAAAGAAAATATGTCCTATGGTTCAGTACAGCTCACCTTATAGCCTGCACAGCTCAGTAGATAGGACCAAGATTCAAATTCTATGAGTTAACTATATCATTTTGCAGGTTAAACAAGTACTTTTGATCATTATTTGTGCCAGATGATGGGCAATAATTTGGAAAAGGTGTTTTGTATGAGTTATACAAAGACAAGATGACACCTTGTTGGCTTGAACACACAACCTTCTGATCCGGAATCATGCTGGTAACATTTTTCAATTGACCTGATGGTCAAAATGCTTCATGTTCTAAAAGAAAATACATGTCCTATGGTTCAAGAAAGTTCACCTTAGAGCATGCACAGCTCAGTAGATTGGACCAAGGTTCAACATTCTTGGAGTTACCTGTACCATTTTCTGAAGCAAGGACATCTTTCAACAAGGCCACTGAAACCTGTGTTCTGAAAGCTAACTCTGACAAAGCTCGAAGCTTCTGCTCACAGTCTGACCATGGGCTATGACCAGCAACCCTTTGAGAGAGGGAAAATTTTCTTACAGATGCTGTAATAGAGCTGTGATGACATCGCTAGTTACTGAAGAGACAGGGGGATGCTCCAACTGCCCAGATGAGGATTGGAGGGTAATGGAGTTAAAAGAGAGCGGCTCTGCTGATGACAATGAGGGGATAATAATGGATAGAGGGGGGAGTGGGCTTTGGTAAGCAGGGCCATGGATGGTAGTGAGGGTGGCGACATCAAAGCGGTTAAAATGCAGATTTAATGTATTTGCCCACTGCTTATCACCTGCTTCTGGGCCCTTTCCCTTATCTTTGCCATGGCCAGAGATCATTTTCAGGCCCCTCCAAACCTCCCTTGCATGTGTCCTCTGGAGGCGCTCCTCAAGCTTCCTCTTGTAGGTGTCTTTCCCCTTCCTTATTGCCCCTTTTAACTCTTTCTGTACTCTCCTCAATTCCTCTTTGTCTCCAGATGTAAACACCCTCTTTTTCTCATTGAGTAGGGCCTTCAGTTCAGGGGTAACCCAGGGCTTATTATTTGCAAAGCATTTCACTTTTTTTAAGGGAACTACGAGGTCCATACAAAACTTCATATAGTCTGTAGCACAATGTGCGATATTGTCAATATCCTCATCATCATCAGGATTGCACAGAACTTCCCATTCTGTCTTCTCAAAACAGTCTCTTAAAATCTCCTCGCATATCTATACGTTGGTGGTTGTCTTTTCACTAAGGGTATGTAGTCAGGGAGAAGATGGACAAGATTGTGGTCTGAACAACCCAATGGGGGAAGGGGTAATGCTCTATATGCTTTCTTAATGTTAGCATAAAATAAGTCCAAAGTTCTATTATCCCTCGTTTTACAGTCTACATACTGTGTAAATGTAGGGATAGTGGCTGTCAAAGGGGCGTGGTTAAAGTCCCCAGAGATGAGGAGGAGGGCTTGAGGGTGAGATGTTTGTAACCGGGATACTACAGTGAGTAGAAAGTCACAGGCTGACATAGAAGCAGCTGACGGGGGAATATACACAGCTATGACAATAACATGCGTAAATTCTCTTGAAATTTGCAAAGGTCTGATACTAACTGCTAGAACTTCTATGTTCGGGGTGCAGCACTGTTCTTTAACTCTAACGTGATATGGGTTACACCATTTGTTGTTCGCATATATCGCAAGCCCCCCACCTCGCTTCTTTCCACTCTCCGCTGCTCTCCTATCCGATTTCACAAGTTGAAATCCATCAGGTGCTACATGCGAGTCAGGGGTGAGTTCATTCATCCATGTCTCTGAGAAGCACATGAGACTGCACTCCCGATATTGCCACTGCGTTTTGGTAAGCGTCATTAGCTCTTCCATCTTGTTCGGGAGAGAACTCACATTACCCATAATGACAGCCGGTACCGCTGGATTATATCGTCTTCTCTTCACTCGGCACTTCACTCCCGATCTGCAGCCCCTCTTCCTTCTCCTTATTTCCACCGGGATCGTAAATCTATCCCAGGGGAGCACCTTTGTGCTGCGCAGTGCTAGCAACTGTTCTCGTTCGTAAACAATGGAGTCATGACCGAATGGGCCCGCTGATATAACATTAAAAAGTCCCAGAAAGAGCAACAGGCATATCACTAGTCTCAAAAGTTGTGTATCCATAACCGCACGTCTCCGACTTAAAAACACAAACTATAAAACAAGCTGAGTTGTATATAAGCAGAGTTCCACACCAGAAGTGTGCTGGGCTCAGAACCCAGAGATCAAAACCATCTGCTGCTTTTTCTTGACACTGGTGTTCTCAAAATTCCCAGCAGAGGCAATAAACTTCATCTATCTATCTTACTATAAATTTATTTGCTGAAGGCAGCTTAATGGCCCACCATTCCATGACCTTGAAAATTGTCCACAAGGAGGCCTGATTTTCAGTGTTCTGTCACTAGTTTGGCATTGATCAGTGTCTTTGTATCACGAAGACAAGCACATAGACATTATGGGAATGAAATAAGGCCCACCCCCAGTACCAACAGCTGTCACAGTATGTTACTCATGTCTAAGACTCACAACTCAGAGCTGTTTTGGTATCAAAGTGAATAAGGAAAAATCAGAGTCGATTTCATTGTTTTCTAACATTTTTCACCATGTTGTTCTTAAGCACAAGACATAAAAAGACATAATACGTAATTAAACAAGTGCTCGGACTTGTATACGTATATTCATGACTGATATTCATGAAATGAGGATGTGCTGACATTAAAGCCAGACTTTGCAAGTGTTTGACTTTGGTGCAGACCCAGCAAAGTATTTCAACTGAGCAAATTGAGTACACATAAAAGAAGATTCTGTATCCGAGATGAGAAACATCTGAAGAACAATCCTAGCAGTTTCTGAGTGACTGTACTATTTCAGTAGGGTACAGTGGTGACCGAATGGATAAGGCACTAGCCTCTTAAACCAGGAATTGTGCCTTTTAGTCCCACAGGGGCTGAGTGGTGCAGTGAGAGTGTGCTGGGCCCATTACCCAGAGGTTGAGAGATTGAAACCATCATTTGCTAGTTCTGAGGTCTTTGATGCCAATGTTTTCCATGAGCCAGGGATTGTGGGTTTGAGTCTTATCTCGGGTGTGAGGTGAACAGAGTGCTGCACCGGAAGCGCACTGGGCCCAGAACCCAGAGATCAAAAGCATCTGTTGCTTTTTCTCTCCAGTTTTTTTTCCCAAAATTCCCAGCAGAGGCAATAAACTTCATCTATCTATCTTACTATAAATTTACTCACTGAAGGCAGCTCATTGGCCCACTGTTCCCTGACCTCAAAAATTGCCCATAAGAGGCTTAATTTTCAGTGCTCTGTCACTAGTTTAGCATTGATCAGTGTCTTTCTATCACATAGACAAGCATATAGACATTATTGGAATTAAATAATGCCCACCCTAAGTACCAATTGTTGTCACAGTATGTTACTCATGTCTCAGATTCCCAACTCAGAGCTGTTTTAGTATCAAAGATCTTGGTAAGTGAATAAGGAAATATCAGAGTCGATTTCATGGTTTTCTAACATATTTCACCATGTTGTTCTTAAGCACAAGATATAAAAACACATAACACATAATTCACAGAAACATTTCCTGTTGACTCAGGGCAGTTCAAAGCAGAATGTCTGTCCTCTTTCAAAAAACATGGAGAGGAAATGGGCATTTTGCTTTGTTGTGTGGGATATTAAAAAATGCCATCGGGAGTGATGGCAGAAAAAAAAGAACACTATGGAGCGCTTTATACACTCTGTGCACATTACAGTTGCTGTTTATTTTAACCAAGTAGGTACCAGACGGTGAAATAATTAACACCAATGTGCTGTTTCTCAACCCCCCCCCCCAAATAAATAAATAAATAAACATAATAATAATAATAATTAAGAAAGAAACAACCCCAGAATCTTCAAACATATTGAAGCAATTCACTGATAAATCATTCAACATGTTGTCAAAAGCAATCTCAGGGTGACAAAGATAAACAAGGACCCCCTGGTGAGCCTGGGCCAAAGGTAAGCATGCATGTATTATTCATTATTATAGCACAACTGATTTATTCTCATTCTGTGGCAGGCATGTGACCAGAAGTGGTAGAAGCAGACCAATTTTATACCCAAGTAAAAGTGCTAAGTCTTGTGTTTAAAAAAAAATCCTTCAGGCGCTGTTCAGACACAATAATCTGATCAATAATACACATTTCATATCAAAATAAGCAGAATGTTCTGATGATATGATAGCAATGTTCAGACAGAATGGAATTTTTAAACAATGTCTAGCTGAGACAGAAGGTCATTTTAACTGAACAGAATAAATCCTTACAATTTTGTCACAAAATAAATTACTGCCTTCTTGGTCAAGAATAAATACTTACAATTATTTATCCTTACAAAGCAATAAAACCTTACAATCACCAAGCTGTGAGCAGCATCAGGGCTTGGAGTGTTTTAGTTACCAATTTTGTTTAGTGTATTTTGTTCTAAATACAGTGCTGTGAACTCGATCTATTTTCAAAATAGTACGAAAGCACTTGTTCATGAATTGTCTTCAAAGCATTATTTAGAACTATTGAGCACATTTTGTTTCACAAGTGGAGTGTAAAGACTGAAATAAAAAATACAATTAACAAATTAAAGCAAATAGCAGAAATTTGATATCGCCTTCTCAAGCTATCTGCCAAAAAGCTCAAAAAACCCTTACAAAACCTGTCATTTGACCTTTCAGAAGGACCAAACAAAAGCCGTGTTAATCAAAAAGGTAAATTTTCTTAAAATGAACACCACTTACTCGATATCGAATCAGTAGCCTTGGTGAACCACGAGGTGAATTTCGTTTATCTTTTTATCTGCCGATTATCTTATGACACTACGAAGTTATAACGAGGTTTCTCTTATTCCGTTTCTGGTTCTGATTGGTTCTTAAGTTTAGCAAGAAGTAGAACGGGTAATCGAACTTGATCAGGATAAGTGCTGATTGGTTACGAAGTTTTGCTATTGTTACACTCATTCTTACAGCACGATGACATAGTGGCTACTGCCTCGCTTCGCCTTTATGAGGCAGTAGCCACAAAAAAAAAAAACAGTGGATTAAATGCTGAGCTGCAGAGCAGGAGTGTCTATGAGCCAGATGTTGGTGTGCGTTTTTTTTTTGTGCATGTATGAGCATCTGGTGTTACTGAGTGCTAGCAGCGGTTCCCTGGTGTAAACAATATCCCTATGGCTATACGCCGGCTGCCCCAATATGAGTGCGAACAGAAGTCCCCAAACAAGCAGAAAAAACATGAGTGTTCTGAACATAGTTCGTGTAGTAAAATAAATAGCAGTTCAAAGAAACTAAGTAAACTGTGAAAAAGTGACTGTGTACCACAGTCACATTGGGAGAGGAAGCCTTGACCAGGTCAAGTATTGGGGATAGATGGGTCCATATGGCTGCGGGGCCCTTTTCTTTTGATGAGCTGATTGTGCCAAAGCAGACATGTTCTTCCACTCCACCAACACTTGATGGGTAACATGACATTTCTTTCATTTTAGGCCCTTGTGCTAGCCGCTAGGTGCTAACATGTCACCTCATGACCTTGATCAACATCTATTTAAACAATCTTTCTCTACAGTGTTGTAAATATAATATCTAAATCAAGTGCACATGAACATGTTGATAACACAGTTGACGAGCAATTAACCCACTCTATGTGCAGACAATAATATTGATGAATTATTGAGGAGGAGGAGAAAAGACGGACCACACTGAAGTTAAAATTTCCTCCACTAAAGGAAGTGACATCACATGCTGTTGGACAGGTGACTTTGGAGCAAACCATTGCTGAGTTAAAGGGGTTTTGCCAGTGGCTAACACAGTTGACAGAGATTTCTCGGACACATGCAAAGTGAATAATTGAATATGTAGTGAGTCAAATAGATTGAAAAACACCTTTATCATGTTTTAATGGTTATTTTCAACAAAAAATGATGAAAATAATATACAAAAACAAGCATCCTACTGTTAATTTGGAGAGCAAACCTTGACCTTTAACAAATCGGACAGCACAAAAAAAAATTCCAATGTACTGTACGCAATTTCTGCAAAATAAACGATGGGACTTGCTGACGTTTTGCATTAAATTAAAAAAGAATGTGTACCAATGTAAAATTGATAATTTTTTGAAGTGAATATTTTGTAAAATGTATAAATACAACCTGTGGACATGACATGTACCCCTAATTATTGAATGAACCGAATAAGTTAGGACAATGGATTAAAAAGATCAACATGAGTATTAAAATAGAACATCTCCAAAAGACTGCCTTGTTAGGAACAGCTAGAATATTGCGGAAAGTTTTGGAAAGATGAAAATGATGCTTATGAAGAAACAATTAAATTCCTTTGGACCTTCGGCTACTAGTTGTAGCTCGCTCCTGAGGACAAATCCGGTTTAACATCTATATACTGAGAAATGTAGAAACACATATAATAATAATTATAATGACAATAATAATAATAATAAATTAACTAAGTAGGGAAATACTAGGAGAAATGCTAAAGGTTGATGAATAATGTAAATAATAATGGGTGTGTTCGACAGCGCTGTGTGTTCTGCGTGGCTCTTGACTGCCATTGTGTGGCCACATTTAGGAAGTGCACGTTCCCTTTGTTGATTAAAGTCACAGCGTTTCAGCAATAAATCTGTAGGAAATAGCTGGGGGGGGGGGGGGGGGGGGGGGGCTTATCAGTGCATGGCTTGTTGCCTGTTAGAAAATGTATTTCATCTCATCTCATTACCTCTAGCCACTTTACCCTTCTACAGGGTCGCAGGCAAGCTGGAGCCTATCCCAGCTGACTACGGGCGAAAGGCGGGGTACACCCTGGACAAGTCGCCAGGTCATCACAGGGCTGACACATAGACACAGACAACCATTCACACTCACATTCACACCTACGCTCAATTTAGAGTCACCAGTTAACCTAACCTGCATGTCTTTGGACTGTGGGGGAAACCGGAGCACCCGGAGGAAACCCACGCGGACACGAGGAGAACATGCAAACTCCACACAGAAAGGCCCTCGCTGGCCACGGGGCTCGAACCCGGACCTTCTTGCTGTGAGCCGACAGTGCTAACCACTACACCACCGTGCCGCCCGAAAATGTATTTAATAATAATAATAATAATAATAATAATAATAACTGATGTTGTACTGGATGGCTGTAGGTTTCCCTCATGTGGCCACATTTGGAAACTTGACTCGCTGCATTTTCAGTCAATAAATTGGTTGAAATAATCCAATAATTGTAATGTAGGATATGGATGCATGCCGCTCCCATCCCACTCATCCATGAGAGATGTGAAGAGCGTGGGTTTATTTGTCACCATTGTGTATTAATGCCTGCGTTCCACCCACTGTACTGCATGGCAGTTTGATCAACACTGGAGTGTGAATTGAGGAATACTGTAGACATGTAATAAATTAAGTAGTTAGATAAAAAATAATCAAAATAAATAATCACAAAACTAAATAAATACATTGATCTGGTCAAAACAGAGTGTAGATGTATATACATTTACTGTAACCCATATTGGGAAGATGATGGGCCTTAAACCCCCATTTACTGTGAGCACTGTGTTTATTGAGGTATTTCACCTGACGTCACAGGGTCACGTGACGCCCCGGTGTCCACCATTTTGGACAGCAAGCTAGCTAATGTCAACAACAGTAGCTGGTATGTTACTGTAGCAATATTTACGTTCAGTCATTTGGATGACTGTTAAAACCTTTCAGTCTCAAGTTTTTCCTTTACTGGATTTACTAGTTTACTGAGCTAGCGCGCGATGGCTCCCGGCCCGGCCGGAGAGCGCGCGATGGCTCCCGGCCCGGCCGGAGAGCGAGCGATGGCTCGCGGCTCGGCCGGAGAGCGAGCGATGGCTCGCGGCTCGGCCGGAGAGTGCGCGATGGCTCCCGGCCTGGCCGGAGAGCGCGCGATGGCTCCCGGTTTGGCCGAGCGCGCTAGCTCAGTAAACTAGTAAATCCAGTAAAGGAAAAACTTGAGACTGAAAGGTTTTAACAGTCATCCAAATGACTGAACGTAAACATTGCTACAGTAACATACTAGCTACTATGTTGTTGACATTAGCTAGTGCTAACAGCTAGCTGCTAGTACACTGCTACAACACAGACACCGACCCTAATAATACCGTTCTTGGTCATTGCCTGGTAACAGCAAATTTATAACGGGCCATGTCTCAACAGACTAAGAAGTTATTTCAATGACATTTAATAACATTTTGTTTATCCTGAGGACCGAAAGTAAATGAAAATGTGAACAAACCTTAGCTGTAATCAGATGGCGACCACCGGCTCCAGGGACGACCCGCTGATGTAGGCATGTTACCCAGCCTGACACAAAATATTTGTAGGCATCCAAACTCTTATACGCTTTCAGATCAATACCTGTGTATGGCGATGGGTTTTTAACGACATAGGTATACAGATCCTGTGGGCCGAAGTCAGGTAAAGACGAGGGCTTCGTGTACTTCCGTACATCAGTGAACAATCCTGGTGGAAGCAGGTAAACGTCGTTCTCTAAGCCTGCTAACCTCAATTTTTGCAAATACCTCTCCCTCTGCTCGCCCTGTAAATGCCCTACATCACTGGATAGTGAAGGTGTTTTCTGCATCTCGCTCCTTTTTCTTTTGTTTTTCGTTTGTCGCCTTCCTCGCATTCAAACTGATTCGAGCCGTGCCGTCCAAAATGGCAGCATCACATGACTTGGTCACGTGAGTGAAATACCTCAATAGAAGAGAAAAGGCCTGGGAGTAGACAGTGCTGAGTGTGTTCATTAGAGTGCTGGCTTTATTTTGACAGATGGGTTTGATGTTTTGCATGTTGGTTTATTTTGCCCAACTGGTGAAATGAATAAGATTTCCCTGTAAATGAAACTTGGAGTGTAAGAATGAGGTTAGTGTTGGTGAAAATGCAGCGAATTTAGAACTTTATAGATTCTGTATTAAATTTTGCATTTGTGAGAGCTGATAAAGTAAGGTCTGATATTTGTTATTGCATTCCTTTCTGTGCTGCTGCTGGTAACTTAGATAAATTAGTGGCATGTTCATTGATGTTTATATAACTATTTTGTCTATTTTAAAATTATTTTATCTTAACCGTCCCAGGCAGGACGGCACCACTTGGAAATTGAAATTGGCCTGTAATGATTGCCGTCTGACTACGTCACATGTGCAGGGTTGAATAGCCGAGTGCAATCCCTTGTACCAGGTCATGTGTGTCAGGGACACCCCCTCCCCCATCTTGGCTATGGACCCTTTTCAGTCACGTGACTTTCGTAAATGCGACTGCCATTTTGGACATGTAGTGGACTTCGGCTCAAATCGGTTTGAATGCGAGGAAGGCGACAAACATAAAAGAAAAAAGAGCGAGATGCAGAAAACTGTATTTACTAGTTTACTGTAATTATGATCTGGCAGCTATTTACATCGGATCCAGTGTAAATAGCTGCTGGAGCCAACGTCCGGCCGGGCCGCGAGCGAGCGCGCGCCGGCTCCGCGGCCGCCGGCTCCGGCCGGGCCGCGAGCGAGCGCGTTCCAGAACCTCGGACGTTGGCTCCGGCGGCTATTTACACTGGATCCGGTGCCAGATCATAATTACAGTAAACTAGAATGGAATGTTAACAGCAATGTAATGCCTTTTCTGGCTAATTTTATTCATCTTACCTCCAACAAAGTGGTCACTACACAAGCGTTGGTATGCCGCTATCCATCTTCTCTGTCGGTCAGCATCTACCCGGATCCGATAAAATGATAACCCTTGCCTTGTTTGTTGATGGTTACTACATCCAGGTGCACAACAACATAGTGGCATGATGGAAGTCTTGCTGAAAATAAACACTTTCTTTGCTGCCGTTCCTCAATGCTGGCTGTGGTAAACTACTGGTAGTACACATCCAAAATGGCGGCCGCGTTTGTCGTGACGTCACGTGAAAAGGGTCCATACACAGGACTCCCCCTCAGTATCATGGAGCTGAAATAGCTATACTGGATCATTTGATATCCTACAAAAACAGTGTTCAGTTTGAGAACGATGCTTAAGAAGTTGTCTTCTGGACAACCTAATCAATGTAAAAGTTCTGGTACAGCCATTTTCACAACACTGAAAATATGTGGCAGATCACAGAATCCAGGGACACATGTCGGCCTGGGGGCATTTTGAGTTATTGACATATTCAGAAAGTACAGTTTCTAAGCTTTCCAATGATGCCTTCCATGTGGAGATCTGACAATATTTGAAGAATGTGTGGCCTTTTGAAAGTGCATACCTCTTAAAACAGAAAAGGGAGAAAATCGCCCTCAAAGTTTTCCATCTCAGCTACTCTGGGTGTAGGGCGGGCACATAATGGTGCTCATTTGCATGACATTAAGGAAAGCCCTACCCCCTACAAGCTAGCATGATACTACTTTCATGTAAACAAAGATCACCACGTCAATTTTCCTTCCATGCAAAGTATGCCCAAAACAATTATGAAGTACAAAAATAAGTCCTAAAGTATACTTTAACGTTTTGTGGTTGAAAAATTACTCACACCGTAAGAAAGAAAGATAGCACGATGATGACACAACTAACACAACGCTAGTTTTATGTAAAGCCTCGGTCACAACCGGCCGTATGTGCTCCTACAGCCGGTCTACACGCAAAAACCGCAAGAAACACACGGAGAGCACGCATGAAACGCACGAGAGCGCGCGTGTGAAAAGCACGAGAGCGCACGTGTGATGTGCTGATTTTCGAGCCGCAGACCAGCCGCAGAGGTTCTTTGTCATGTCAAACAAACTCTACAGGTGCTTACATTTTTTTCAGGTTGCAAGACAAACTTATGGTCAACGCACGTCTTTCTCCATGAACAAAAAAAAAAACGCAGCGATTTGGGAAACGCCAAACCACTTAACCAAACCACAACACTCTCCGTTACATGCAAAAATAACCACACAGCCTTAGATTAATAAACTTACCCCATCAGAAAGAGAAATGGCGCCTTGCACACACCAATGCCTCCGATGGAATGTAATCCTAGAACGGTCCGTGTATCATCCGATCATTCAAGTATTCCATTCAATCTGGAAAACGAGGTTGCGGTTTTTTTTGCTAGAAATGGTTATCTCGGATGTAAATACCATGTGTCTTTTTGCGTCGCGGTGTTTGCTCCTCTGCGCTCTGTTTAGTAACTCATTCCATAGTGAAATCACACGCCTGTATGCAGTTAAGTAGCCATGCGCGCAGCCCGTATCATACAGCTGATTCGTGAAAAAAAAAAAAACAAAGGACTTAAATCATCATGTGAATGGCCCATATGGTAATTTACCCACACCCCAAAGCAGGCTACAGTCCTGACAAAAACGAGACAATTTGCAACAAAAAATGTATGCTTTTCCAACAAAACAATCTATTATCTGAAATACTGATTGCATTCTTCAAGATCTCAACTTGCACATGATGGAAAAAACAAAAATCACAAATTTTGAAAAAAAAATGCTTCTTTTGCGATTATCTCGGATTCGATTCGGCCGACATGTGTCCCTGGATCCGGTGAGGGGTCACATATTCAGATGCCTAATTGGCACTGTGCACCGCACATCCGTGTTTTGCAGTGAAAACCAACATATGCTGTTTTATTCACATATTCAGTAGAGCTATTTGCTGTGGTGACATTAGTTACTGACTAATTCTCTGTAGTGTTTTAGAAATTGTGATCGGAGGCCAATTTTGGGAATGAGACTCGCAATGAGGCCCTCATCTAAAAGAAGAAAACTCTCCTCATCTACTGCCTCACCTGAAACACAGAAAACAGTAGTTGTACGTTGTGGGTCTTATAATGGCACAAATTATACAGCTAACCCACTGCCATCCCAGCCCTTATCCACAGACACACAGTACACATTTTACTGTGTATTATATGGTATACTATTGTTATTAAATGTAAGTATTGTAGTTTTCCATTGCAGAAACTTCCAGCAATTACACGCTTACCTCCAAAACCATCTGTGAGCTCGTGAAGCTCCTATTTTGCAAGTTTGTTTTTGACACAGCTGTCCGTTTATATGCATACAAAGGCTGCAGGAAAAACACACATCTGTCAAAACAAAATCAACATGTCTGTCTCAATGAAGAAAAGCAGCAGCAACATGTCATAACATTTGATGAGATCTGTGTCAATACGAATAAGGATTGACATTCACCACCTCTATCACCATGCAAACTGGCTAACTGTGAATAAATTTTTCCATGTAATTTTGCTGCCTTTACAGCAGGGAGAGTTTGTATAAGCACATCATAATATTACAACCCTTAATCTGTGTAGCTTTAAACTGCCCCCTTGCCAGTCGTCGTCTTCCCGGGCACAAAGACTGTTCATTGGGGAAAAAACAGTGCTTTTAAATGTAGTGTGACCCAGCGGCTGGGGTGTTTCGACTCAACAGTAGCCCAACAGCTGCGCAAGATTAGAAGTGACCGTGCCTGAGCACACTGGACAATGCGTAGCTGTTAAAACTACACAACACTACACAACATGGTCGTCACAAACAAACCATTATTTGTTTACGTTAATTAATCAGATCATTCACAATCATCGCTGAAAATCAGCAGGGGAAGGAGCTTAGAAACAGCTGGTTATGGCTTGCGGCTCCTTGTCCCATTGACTGTCCATTCCCTTCCCTGTCGGTTCCCTTCTGCCTGTGGATCGCCACTCTGCTGATCCGCTGAAACCACTTTGTTTATTGCCCTCCAAAATCAGCCCTTTTCCAGTGCATTTTGAAAGATAGTGGACAGGACAGTTGGAAGAATAGATTTTTTTTTTAATTGTAATGTAGCGCAAATACTATAACGACCGATTTAAATGGATGCAGCTGCTGGGTAGATTGCATCATATCTGACTGTCCTCAACCACTAAGCCAGCAGCTGGGTTATAGAAAGCAACTCAGAATGAGTTAAAATAACCCAAGAATATGACCCCACAGCCTCGACCCAGCGTTTAGGTTGGGGGAGGAAGAAAAACAAGGCAGCGTTTTTTCGAGGGTGCTTGTGTGGTGAAGCGTCGGCTCTGTTAACAGTGTACACAGACATCGGTGTGGATCAGAGCTGAGTGCCGGGCCGAGTAATAAGGCGATGTTCTGCGTTCTGTGACCTGTAGCTGTAGTGGACCGAGGAGTTTAGAATCCGGGCCTTGAAGCCGCAGACGGGCTCAAAAGGGAACGCCAATGTTGCACAAACACAGAGTGCTTTTACTAACCTCATTACAGTGATGGCTGTTTGTTTGTTTGTTGACAGGGAGTAACTGCGCATGAGCAGACCATGATCTGTCGGCAGTTGTTTGCAGTTCGCTCAGCCGATCAAAACGGCGTAAAAAATAATGTGAATGATAATGTTTCTGTGCACAGAAAGGATGAAGAATGCGCTCGCCAGTGAAAAGCTGTGGCGTTCTGTTTCTTTTTGAATGTGTTTTACTGCGGGACCGTTGTTCTTAGGCCTGAGGCCCGCCCACTCCGGGTCTCAACTCGGTCCTGTAGAGAGTGTATAAAGGCTGTGGGCGCTGCGCAGTGATATGAACTGAGCGGCTTGACTTGGAGAGAGTAGCGTGATGTCTGGCAGAGGAAAGGGCGGTAAGGGGCTCGGGAAAGGAGGCGCTAAGCGGCACCGGAAAGTTCTTCGCGACAACATCCAGGGAATCACCAAGCCGGCTATTCGCCGTCTGGCTCGCCGTGGCGGTGTGAAGCGCATTTCCGGCCTGATCTACGAAGAGACCCGCGGTGTGCTGAAAGTGTTCCTGGAGAACGTGATCCGCGACGCCGTCACTTACACGGAGCATGCCAAGAGAAAGACCGTCACCGCTATGGATGTGGTGTACGCCCTGAAACGCCAGGGACGCACTCTGTACGGCTTCGGCGGTTAAACGCTCCGACACTGCACCGCACCAACACAACGGCTCTTTTAAGAGCCACCCAAACATCCACAAAGAGCTCTTTCTCCGTGAGTGTGTGTGAGAGAGAGGGAAGAAAAAGCAGCCTATGTATTTTTTTTTTTTTAATTCTCAGGTAATCTACTTGCTGTTTCGTTCTGCACTACACTGAGCCACAGCAACGAAATCTCGTTCTAATGTGTATTGTTTGATGCAAATCTGAATGAAAATAAAGTCTATTTAAAATGAAGCAGAGAACAGGAAACTGCAGACACGAGTAACATCAGTAATACTTAACCGTTTCTATATGAAAGCTGTGTGAGAGAGAAACGCTTCAGATGGTGGTAATAGAAATATAAGAATGGAATGAATTCTTATCTATAAAATTCTTCCATCAGTGCTGTGAATATAAAACGGCGGGAAGGGAGACAAAGCGAGGCGGAGGGGAAGGAAGTGGGCGGAGCGGTAGGAGGCGCCCCGTATGAGGAGGTTTGGAACTCTGGCCAATAAAATATGTTCCTGCCTCGTGTCTAATTACACTGCGGTCCTGTAAATAGAGCGGCCGCGAGGCGGGCCTTATTCATTCTCTTCCAGTTTACCCGAGGAGCAGCGCCATGCCCGAGCCACCTAAAAGCGCGCCCAAGAAGGGCTCCAAGAAAACCGTGACCAAGGCGGCTGGTAAAGGAGGCAAGAAGCGCAGAAAGTCCAGGAAGGAGAGCTACGCTATCTACGTGTACAAGGTCCTGAAGCAGGTTCATCCCGACACCGGCATCTCGTCTAAGGCTATGGGCATCATGAACTCCTTCGTCAATGACATTTTCGAGCGTATCGCCGGTGAGTCCTCTCGTCTGGCTCACTACAACAAGCGCTCCACCATCACCTCCAGAGAGATCCAGACCGCTGTGCGCCTTTTACTGCCTGGCGAGCTGGCCAAGCACGCCGTGTCCGAGGGCACAAAGGCCGTCACCAAGTACACCAGCTCCAAGTAAAGCGCGCTGCTGCTGCGGCCGCCTTCAGCAACCCAACGGCTCTTTTAAGAGCCACCCACTTTCTCATAGAAGAGCACATTCGTTTCTCTCTCTTTGTGCTGTACCCTTGTTTTATAATAAGTGCTGAATTGAATAAAAATTTATTTAAGGGAGATACAACGAGGAAAGTTGCCACATCAAGAAAACCGACCTCCATCAATGAGTAAAGGAATTATTTTACTTACAAAGCGAAAATAACCGAGTAAAAATTATATGGGTGCTGCACTGAGTTATTTTAGATGTTTTATTTGTATCTGCGGATAAATGGAAATCTGCCTTGTGACAATGTTCTGTTTCATTGCTCCGACTCGAACCGTGAGCTCAAACAGAACGGTGTTCCGTGCAGGGGATGGAGACGGGCTCGTTTCTGTGAGACAGTGAGGTGGCTCTTAAAAGAGCCTTTGTGTGCGTTAGACGGAGTCCGCGTTTAAGCGCGCTCTCCGCGAATACGGCGTGCCAGCTGAATGTCCTTGGGCATGATGGTCACTCTCTTGGCGTGGATGGCACACAGGTTAGTGTCCTCGAACAGGCCGACCAAGTATGCCTCGCTCGCCTCCTGCAGTGCCATGACAGCCGAGCTCTGGAAGCGCAAATCGGTCTTAAAGTCCTGAGCGATTTCTCTTACCAGGCGCTGGAAGGGCAGCTTACGGATGAGCAGCTCAGTAGATTTCTGGTAACGGCGGATCTCCCTCAGAGCCACGGTGCCGGGCCTGTAACGGTGAGGCTTCTTCACGC
This sequence comes from Neoarius graeffei, assembly GCF_027579695.1. Lineage (NCBI taxonomy): Eukaryota > Metazoa > Chordata > Actinopteri > Siluriformes > Ariidae > Neoarius > Neoarius graeffei. The sequence continues at coordinate 106,228 of NC_083587.1, forward strand.
CGCCGGTAGCGGGGGCGCTCTTGCGGGCAGCCTTCGTGGCGAGCTGCTTCCTGGGCGCCTTGCCACCAGTGGATTTACGGGCCGTCTGCTTGGTTCTTGCCATGGCGGCGAGCTCTGTACTTCACAGATGAGAAACAGAATAAACGGCGCCGGCGGACGCTGGCTTTTTCAACTCTAACAGCGCCCTGCGCTCATTGGGCGTCTTGAACGCGGTCGCCTGTCATTGGAGAGAACGCGCTGCGTCACCTATTCGCTATTGGACCGTCTTTTCCCGCCGACACAGTTTGAAACACAGCCACACCCGTCCCTAATTTATTGCCGCTCGCGCAGCTCCGCAGAGCCAACAGCGCAGCTTAGCGCGTTTTGTAGGTTCAATCGCCGCACGGACAGCGCCGTCATAATCTATTTTCACCCATCAGCCTTCCTTTATCGCCAGCACACTACTGTTATTATTAGTGTTACTAATTAGTTACTATTACAGCTAAAATGCGTTATAAATAAAATGCATCATTATTAATATAATCATGATTATATTGTTTATGAATTCCTTTTATGCTAGAGCTATGAAATACCCCAAAACCTGGGAAAGGATTAAAAAAAAGGGCACTTTTTGAGCATAGATGGGTGGCTCTTAAAAGAGCCTTTGGAACTGACGAACGCAGCAGGGGGTGAGTTTATTTAGTCTTGACGGCCTTCTCGGTCTTTTTGGGCAAAAGTACCGCCTGAATGTTCGGCAGCACACCACCCTGAGCGATGGTCACTCCGCCGAGCAGTTTGTTCAGCTCCTCGTCGTTGCGCACAGCGAGCTGTAAGTGGCGGGGAATGATGCGAGTCTTCTTGTTGTCACGAGCGGCGTTACCGGCCAACTCCAGGATCTCAGCAGTCAGGTACTCCAGCACGGCAGCCAGATAAACTGGAGCACCGGCGCCGACACGCTCGGCATAGTTGCCTTTCCGCAGGAGCCTGTGGACACGGCCCACGGGAAACTGGAGTCCGGCTCTGGATGAACGACTCTTGGCCTTGGCTCGAGCCTTGCCGGTCTTTCCTCTTCCGCTCATTCTGCTGCTCAGATCTGTTACAGAAGCAACTCTGAAATAAAAAGCGCTGCAGCTCGTGCCCTCTGTGATAAAGACAACACGGCTCTTCTCTGATTGGTTAAGATCGTTGTAGCTGAAAAACCAATCACAAACATGCCGTCAAATTCCAGCGTCAGCCTGCGTGACAACCATCCCACGGGTGTGTGTGTGAGAGAGAGAGAGAGAGAGAGAGAGATGAAAAAGGAAAGAAGGATATAGGATATATAGAAGAAGAATATAGGCATATATATTATAAAGTTTATATATCGATGTATAGAAATGTAAATTCTTATTATTTCCATCAGGCCTGACTCAGTTCATGTTCTCCCAGCGCCCTCCTGTCACCGTTTTGTAAAGCAGGAATCAACTCCACCACAACAATCAGCAGCATCTGATATCATGAGTGAATATGGAATACTGCTCTTGCAACGAGAACATGGGTGGCTCTTAAAAGAGCCTTTTAGGGAAAGAAAACAGTCAAACAATCATGTTTATTTCTTTTTGGGGGCCGCCTTTTTCGCCTTGGCCGTTTTGGGCTTTACGGCTTTGGGCTTGGCAGTTTTTGTCTTCTTTGCGCTCTTGGCAGCCTTTTTGGGGGTCGACGGTTTTTTCGTCTTCTTCGGGCTCTTGGTGGCTTTCTTGGCGGTGGCGGCGGGCTTCTTCGCCTTCTTAGGAGACTTCTTGGCGGCGGGTTTCTTGGCCGCTATCTTCTTGGGCTTCTTAGCGGCGGTTGGCTTTTTGGCGGCCGCCTTTCTGGCTTTGGGCGCGGCTTTCTTGGCGGTCTTCTTGCCTTCGGTCTGCGTCTTGTTCAGCTTGAAAGAGCCAGACGCACCGGTCCCTTTGGTCTGCACCAGGACGCTTTTCCTCACAAGGCTCCTGACGGCGATTTTAACGCGGGAGTTGTTCTTCTCCACATCGTATCCGGCGGCCTGTAAAGCTTTCTTCAAGGCGGAGAGGGACACGCCGCTCCTCTCCTGCGACGCAGAAACCGCTTTGATGATGAGCTCGCCGACGCTCGGGCCTGATTTCTTGCTCTTTGAAGCTGCTTTCTTCTTGGGCGCTTTGGCCGGCGCGGCGGCGGGAGCGACTTCTGCCATCTGTCTCGGAGCTCCGGAGCGGAAGCGAGTGAAACGCTGTGTGGGAAACGGAGGCCGCGGGCGGGGCTTAAAAGCGCTCATGAGAACGTTTGAGACTCAACCGCGCTGCCGCTGAGTGAGCGCGCTGCCGTCACACACTCGCACTTGTGTTTTCTCACGGCGTTTCTCGGCGAAAATAAGACTCGGAAGACAAGATCCAAAGCGATCGAGCACACGTTTAGCGAGAACGGGCTTTCTCGTTCCTCCCGAGCTCCAGCAGGCCCAGGTACAGACCGAGCGTGTCGCGCAGTGGCCATAAAACAGCACGGTGCGGCTCGAGCCGGCGGGCTGCGCGCTTTGTGCGATGCCGTGTGTAAAAACGGGCTGAGAAACGGCGTGGCCGCTGTAAGCGCTCTGGGCTGAGTGGAAGGAAGGAGAGCCCTGTCAATGACCCTGATGGATTTCCACTGTCCGAGTGTAGTGTGCAGTTTTGGAAACGGAGCCGCTTTTGTGCTGTGGAAAGCACAGCTTTGGAGTGAGTGTGCGCGCGCCTGGGGGCCAGGGGTGTGTGTGAGTGTGTGTGTCAGGTGTGTGTGTGTCAGGTGTGTGTGTGTCTATGTGGCTGAGTTGTGGTGTTGGATTTGGTGGAATTTGATGTGCCAACAGGAAGACTAGGCCAGGCGGAGACTCTGCTGCAGCCTTTTGGTTATTTTATTCCACACTCCTGGAGCTCTACTCGGACGACATCAAAAGAGATGTGAACCCTACTGTGGAATTCCTTCCTGATGCTATAATCCTAACACAAATCATGTTGTGAAGCTATAACCTGAACACGAATCACTTTGTGCAGCTATAACCCTAAAAATAATCACTTTGCGCAGCTATAACCCTAAAAATTATCACTTTGCGCAGCTATAACCCTAACACGAATCACTTTGGGCAGCTGTAAGGACATTAGACACTGGATGCTGGAAAATAACGAATTTACCGTCGGAATTTTTCTCGACTTATCTAAAGCTTTTGACACCGTAGATCACAATATACTACTCAATAAACTAAACTCCTATGGTTTTAAAGGTTTTGCCTTCCAATGCTTAAAAAATCATCTGTCAGATAGAAAGCAATATGTTTTTAGTAATAGTTTTGTCTCATCCCATAAAACTGTAACATGTGGAGTCCCTCAAGGATCCATACTTGGTCCTCTTTTGTTCTTGATTTATGTGAATGACCTCGCCTTGGTATCAGACAAACTCTTTACATTACTCTTTGCAGACGATACTAATCTATTCATGTCTCATAAAAATTTTGATACATTTATAACAACGATAAATGATGAACTAGGCAAGCTAAATTGCTGGTTCAAGGCAAATAAGTTGTCCATCAATATAGATAAAACAAATTGCATAATCTTTACAGGAAGAAATAAGAAATACAGTATAGAAATGGCTAAGATATTCATAGATGACAAACCCATTAAACAGGTAATTAATGCACATTTTCTTGGAGTCATTATAGTTGAAAAACTCACATGGAAGTTTCATATTGATCATATTTGCAAACAGATTTACAAGAATATTGGAATCTTAAGAAAAGTTGCAAGTTGCCTTTCACGTAAAATATTTATGACTTTGTATTACAGCTTGATATACCCCTGTTTAACATATTGCAATATTATCTGGGCAAATACTTATACTACTTCCATCAAACCACTGTACCAGTTACAAAAGCGCTTTGTGAGAATTGCATCAAATGTCCCTTTCTTAGCAAACTCAGCGACTCTATTTTACAATCTGAAAGTCTTGATAGTATATGACATAAACAAACTTCAAACAGCCATTTTCATTCATAAAGTAATCCATAAAAGTTCTTATTTACCAGAACATTACAAGGATTTATTCAAATTCAATTTAGATATCCATAGTCATAGTACCAGACAGCAAAACAATTTAAGGACAATAATGACAAAATCTAATCTAAGGCAATTCACAATAATGTTTAGAGGCCCCTCCATATGGAACAGTTTAAGTCAATCCCTAAGAAATTGTTTGTCCCTACCCACTTTCAAAAAATATATATAAAAAATTACTTCATAGACAATCCAACTACCCCCTCCTGATTTGTTTGTTTTTCTTGTTTTTATGTTTACTTATATACGTAAAGATTTGGTATTTACTTTTTTTTTAACTTTTTCTACTATGTACTTATGATTTATTACTTATTAGTTATTAGTTTAAATTGTGTATTTGGTTTTCTTTAACTTCTGTCTAATTTGATATGTTATTTGATTGTATTATCTCATAAGTTAGTTAGTTCATTAGTTTTTCCTTATTTTCTTGTATTTTGATAATGATTTGCTTTTTTCTTTTATTTGATCTTATTTATTTATTTATTTATTTATTTATGTTATAATCACAGAAGTTGTTATGACCATACAGTAATTAATCATAGTATAGGGGAAAACCCTTGAAAAACTTTGGAGGTTTCTGGTCTTCCCCTGCATGTCCTTTTTTCTCTGTTTTAACAAAATGACGTGTTTCTTTTATGTGCAAATAAACAATAAACAATGCTTATTAATTTCCTTCTGCTTAACTCTGACAAGACTGAAGTACTTGTACTCGGACCACATGCAGCTAGAAGTAAGTTTTCTGATTCCACAGTAACTCTGGATGGCCTTCCTGTTTCTTCACGTGCAGCAGTAAAAGACCTCGGAGTGATTATTGACCCCAGTCTTTCATTCAAAACTCACATTGATAAAATCACCCGGATAGCTTTCTTTCATCTCTGAAATATTGCTAAGATAAGAAATTTAATATCACTACATCTCATCTCATTATCTCTAGCCGCTTTATCCTGTTTTACAGGGTCGCAGGCAAGCTGGAGCCTATCTCAGCTGACTATGGGCGAAAGGCGGGGTTCACCCTGGACAAGTCGCCAGGTCGTCACAGGGCTGACACATAGGCTACGTTTACATTAGACCGTATCTGTCTCGTTTTCTTCGCGGATGCACTGTCCGTTTACATTAAACCACCTGGAAAAGCCGGGAAACGGGAATCCGCCAGCGTCCACGTATTCAATCTAGATCGTATCTGGTCCGGTGCTGTGTAAACATTGAGATACGCGAATACGCTGTGCTGAGCTCTAGCTGGCGTCCTCATTGGACAATGTCACTGTGACATCCACCTTCCTGATTCGCTGGCATTGGTCATGTGACACGACTGCTGAAAAACGGCGCGGACTTCCGCCTTGTATCACCTTTCATTAAAGAGTATAAAAGTATGAAAATACTGCAAATACTGATGCAAATACTGCCCATTGTGTAGTTATGATTGTCTTTAGGGTTGCCATCCTTCCACTTGCAAGTAGTAAGTGATATGCGCTGGGATCACACACACAGCGGCTCAGTCCCGAATCACGGCTTGTGCACTTCACTCGCGCGCTGTGTGAGCTGAGCAGGGCCGGAGTGCGCACCCTCCAGAGGGCACTCGCTGTTCAGGGCGGAGTGATTTGGAGCGCAGGATGCCTGCGGAGCCGAGCGTATCCGTGTATTGGTGTTGCTGTGTGCACGGCTAACGGTTTTAGTGTAAACGCGAATCGTTTTAAGAACGTTAATCTGATGATCCGCTGATTCGACGTAATGTAAATGTAGCCATAGACACAGACAACCATTCACACTCACAGTCAATTTAGAGTCACCAGTTAACCTAACCTGCATGTCTTTGGACTGTGGGGGAAACCGGAGCACCTGGAGGAAACCCACGCGGACACGGGGAGAACATGCAAACTCTGCACAGAAAGGCCCTCACCGGCCACGGGGCTCGAACCCGGACCTTCTTGCTGTGAGGCGACAGCGCTAACCACTACACCACCGTGCCGCCCCTAGTGCAAAGATGAATATTAAATTTAAATAAGTAAAAAAATATATATAAGTAACAGTGAGCACAGAATGACAGTATGAGTGTGCAGATATTTTGCAAGTGATATTACTGATATATGAATCTGGATTTTAGCTGTTCATCACAGAGACAGCCTGAGGGAAGAAACTGTTCTTGTGTCTGGTTGTTTTTGCATACAGTGATCTATATAGCCTCCCTGAGGGGAGAAGATTAAACAGATTGTGACCAGGGTGTGATGGGTCCGCAGAGATGTTACTTGCTCGTTTCCTGACTCTGGACAAGTATAAGTCTTCGATGGAGGGCAGGTTGACACCAATAATTTTCTCTGCAGACCTTATTGTCCATTGCAGTCTGTTCTTCTTCTGTTTGGTGACCGATCCAAACCAAACAGTGATGGAAGAGCAAAGAACAGACTGAATGATGGCAGAGTAGAATTGTGTCAGCAGCTCCTTAGGCAGGTTGAGCTTCCTGAGCTGGCGCAGAAAGTACAACCTCTGCTGAGCCTTTTTGATGATAGTGACTGTGTTTGTCTCCCGCTTCAAGTCCTGAGAGATTATGGAACCCAGAAACCTGAAGCTTTCAACGGCAGTCACAGTGTTGTTAGTGATGGTGATGGGCAGCAGAGTGGGGGGCCTCCTCCTAAAGTCCACTGTCATCTCCACAGTTTTGAGCATGTTCATCTCCAGATTGTTCTGACCGCACCACCAGACCAGCCGTTCAACCTCCCGTTTGTATGCAGACTCGTCACCATCCTGGATGAGGCCGATGACCGTTGTATCGTCTGCAAATTTCAGGAGTTTAACAGACGGGTCTCTTGAGGTGCAGTCATTGGTATAAAGGGAGAAGAGCAGTGGGGAGAGCACACACCCTTGGGGGGCGCCAGTGCTGACAGTCCGAGTGCTGGATATGATGCTCCCCATCCTCACCTGCTGCTTCCTGTCAATCAGGAAGTTTGTAATCCACTGACAGGTGGAGGAGGGCACAGTGAGCTGGGTGAGCTTGGTGTGGAGGATGTCTGGAACAATGGTGTTGAATGCTGAACTGAAGTCCACGAACAGAATCCTGGCGTATGTCCCTGCAGAGTCAAGGTGTTGCAGGATGTAGTGCAGTCCCATATTGATTGCATCATCTGCTGACCTGTTTGCCCGGTAGGCAAACTGCAGGGGGTCCAGCAGGGGGTCTATGATGTCCTTCAGTTGTGACAACACCAGTCTCTCGAAGGACTTCATGACTACAGATGTGAGAGCTACAGGCCTGTAGTCATTCAGTCCTGTGATGGTGGTTTTCTTGGGAACTGGGATTATTGTGGAGCGTTTGAAGCATGAGGGGACTTCACACAGCTCCAGGGATCTATTGAAGATCTGGGTGAAGATGGGAGCCAGCTGATCAGCACAGACCTTCAGACAGGAGGGTGACACACCATCTGGGCCAGGTGCCTTCTTGATCTTCTGTCTGTGAAAAAGCTGACAAACATCCTCTTCACAGATCTTGAGTGCTGGTGTGGGGTCAGAGGTGGAGGAGGCAGAATAGCAGGGGGTGTGAATGGGTCTTTAATGTCTGAGGGGGGGAGAGGTGTGAATTTGTCGAATCTGGAGTAGAACACATTCAACTCGTCAGCCAGTTGATGGTTCATTGCAGTGTAGGGGGATGGTCTCCTGTAGTTAGTGATATTCTTCAGGCCTGTCCATATGGAGAGATTTTTGTTTCTTTATTATCCGTTTTTGTTTCTTTATTATCCGTACTCGCAGACACCGTGATCCACGCGAATGATATAATATGCAAACGCAAGTACAAAATTCGTGACTTGTAAATTGGGATTTGCACGCATGTACAGTATCAGGTTTTGCATGTGCATCTGTACTGAAATTTTGTTTGTGACTCCTGCGTTCTTTGTGTGAAGTGAGGAATCTGCATTTGCAGATCACCCAACACGCGGATGAATCCTTGCTTCCGCTTGCGTAATTTTGAGACATTAATTTCGTACTTTTCCAATCCGATCCACATACGCAAAGGTCTCAGTCCACACGCCAGAGGCTTGCACCCCCCTCCAGTAGAGGGCAGTGTTTCTACTTTACCGAAGTTCACTCCGGTTCGGCTACCCGCAAACAACTACTGTACTACCAAGGCGGCTGTGGTACTACCAGAGGTCTACCAGAACATTTTTAATGGAGCAAAATATGGAAGCAATAACATCACGTTAACCTCAAGGATGAAATGGAAACAGAAATGAATGCCTGGGTGAGTCGAATATTTTGACATGATCAAGTAGTCAGAGATTGTTAAGTACTTTAGACTGACTTTGCAAGTAGTCTACTGACTCGCTAGTACTTTTGGCAATGTGTGTTTGTTTCATTTCCCTTATGAAGAAATGTACAGTAAAAAGTACAGTAGCCTATTACTGAATAGCCTACAATATGTTGACACAAAAACACGAAAACGCAAATGCAAAAAGAGAGTGTATTGCAGTTATTCCATAAGGGTTGTCACACATAGGCTATCACATTGCTAGCAGGCTAGTCGACTACAAATGAAACAACCAAATGAAATGACGTTTATGTAGGCTACAGTGGAAATGTATGGTCTAGGTAGCCAAATGCAGATTGCGTATATGAAAATGGCTTCCAGTCGATCGATGGCGTTATGGATTTCAGACAGATTTAAGCTTTCAGGATTGAGACAAGAACAGCATTATCTAATAAACAGACAGTCCACAGTATGCAGCAAACATTGTAATCATAGATTCATAGGCGCCAAAACTATTCACTTTTCTAAAAGCTATCTCTGGAGTACCATTAATGTATGAAAGCTTATTCTCTCTGGATTTAATATAAAAAGAGGGATGTTCCAACCTCCTCTATACTTTATTGCCCACACATGATTATAAATCAAATGCATAAATACAGTAGGTGCATTTACTTAGGGCTTAGGGGACTGGTACATTTAATAACATAGAGTATTAGGGAGTGAATACTTTTAGGATATGCTTTTGGGGGGTTTATTATTTTCTTTAATTTTAGAGATTATGCATGCCATCTTATGTTTGATTTTTCTTTGTAGGAATTATTGAGACAGCATGTTTTGGACAGACTGTTGACCAGGGTCACACTTGTTCTTCAGCAAACAGACATGGATGAAGACTACCTGTGGTTTGTGTGTACACAGGAAATGGTTTTCCTGGACATCATATCCCACCATATTCCAGTGTCCCAGGAAATAACTGACTGTTTGAGGGCATTGGTCAATGCCCTGATGCTAAGGGAACATCAGCACCACCCTGTAGCACCAGTGCAATTTGAAAGCCGAAGTACAGCTGGTCGACCTAAAATCTCCATTTGTCCTGATCATTTGAAGCACCTTCTAGACATTGGGTTACCACTGAATACCATAGCTGGATTGATGGGGTTGTGTCATGCTACATTGTACAGAAGGATGTCTGAGTACAACATTTCTGTCAGAGAACTGTACAGCACTTGCACAGATGCTGAGCTGGATGAGCGTGTTTCTGCCATAAAGGAGACAATGCCACATGCAGGATACAGGCTGGTCAAGGGGACTCTGGTGGCACAAGGGTACCGAATCCAATGGAGTCGTGTTAAGGCTGCTATGCATCATGTGGACAGTCTAGGGACACTATGCAGAATGACCCAAATGGGGTGTGTTGTAAGGAGAACTTATTCAGTTCCCTGCCCTATGTACCTTGTGCATATGGACACAAATCATAAGCTCATAAGGTAAGTCAGCTAAGTCAATTGTGAAAGTCAGCTTTATTGTTATACAAAGGAATCAAAATTATGTGTCTCACTGTTTTGTGCATAGACAAAGACAGAACAAACATTAAATTCAGAACATGAAGTAAAGTATGGTATTATGTTCTTAACCATCCTAGGTTTAACAAGTAACATTATTGTAATAGCATTTTTACTAGCTACTACAGTATCCTCAAATACATAAAGCTGAACATCTTGTAGTGTGTGTGTGTACATTATTTATTTTGAGCATGTATCTTGGTTTACAAAAATGCGAAGTGTTACTGCATGTCTTTTCATGTTGTTCCCCCAGATACAATATCGTCATCTTTGGCTGCATAGATGGCTTTTCCCGTAAGGTGAGTACAGCACAAAAGTCCAATCATCCATGCCGTTTTATGGTAATCCAAGTGTGGTCACAGAATATTGGCTTTGCCATGTATTTACATTAATGCCATGTATTTACATAAATTTGAAAACAAAAAAGGCAATTTGAGACACATTGTGTTTGCTTACCTGCTTGTTTATGTCAAAAGCTATGGTTGAACGTTTTTTTTTTCTAAACTTGCATCCATCTTATCAACAGATAATGTACCTGAGAGCTGCAGACAATAATCGGTCTGAAACAAACCTAGCCTTCTTCCAAGAGGCAGTTCAGGAATTCGGCTATCCACTCAGGTGAAATTTCACTTGGGTCCACTATGTCAAGGAACTACTAACCATGGCACAACTATTCAGATAATCTTATTGACCATGTCTACATGCCTTAAAGGAACAGACCGCCGTATTTCTATAAATGTGTTCTTCTCTGAACTGAGACAGGCTGATAGGTAGCTCTCTGAGCTCTGTGCATGCCCCCAGTCAGTTAGACGCGCCCCCCAAAGTTGTTAGAATGTAGCTAGGCTCAGCAAAGTGGGTGGCATTTTTTCGGGCTAACGTTAGATATGACCAAGCTCTTCCACATTTTCCCTGGACACTTACAATGTTGAGCGTTCACGCCATTGCATTGGATTGACGGTGTTGCCATGTCATTCAGATGTTTTCCAGGTTCCTTATAGTCCTCCTCTGTGAAATGCTCAGAACAAACTCGCCAGGTCTTCACAACTTCCAGTGTTGAGGGATCCAGTTGTAACGCAACTAGCTTCTAGCTGCTATCCAAACTTGCCGTTGTTTGTAGTAGGTTGGAATTGTGTGAAACATCACAGGACTGTATACCCTCGACTTGTTGTCTCAACCCAGCAAGATGCATTTAACAACCATTACATGCATTTCATTATAGAAATACGGTGGTCTCTTCCTTTAAATTATTTCATTCATTTCTGAGCCTGATGATTGGCTGTTATTAGTTAACATACAGTAAAACAGGCTTGCCCGAAAAGGGGTAGAGGACTATTACAGTATATGTTCCTTATCACCTTCAATTTCACTACCATTATACAAACACAATTGCTTGACATCTGTGATATTCATTCCCTTCTCATGTAGGACCTGTTTACACGTATATGGATATTTTTGTAAACGTATCCGTTTGGGCCTTTTGTTACACATAAACAGAGTTTTAGCTCCCTAAAGTGGATATTTTTAAAGTAGGAGTTTTAAGTGGAGATTTCTGAAACACACCTGTCACAATGACGTTTTTATTTTTATCCACATGCCGTGTTTTTATGTAAACAGGTTAAAAAAATCAGCGTTTAAAAATATCCACATACGTGTAACCAAGTCCCTAATCAGTAGGTCCCATATCCCTTTTCACATTTTCCCTTTCTCACATGTCCACTGCACCAGTCCAATATCACAGTAAAGAAGCTGTCCTTTATTTGCTCTTTGTAAGTTCCTTGTATGCTTGTTAAATGATATTGTTCTTTGCCACAGCTTATTTTATGTTTTATTGACAATATTTTGCATAGAGTTCGAGCAGATCAAGGGGGAGAGAATGTTGGAGTGGCTCGCTTGATGTTTACTGTGCGTGGACCAGACAGTGGCAGCTTCATTGCTGGGAAGAGTGTCCATAATCAAAGGTACTGTACAGTTTATTCAACTGAGTATATTTTTAAACAAGACCATAGCACCTTATCATGGTTAAGACAGTATATCAAAGAATTGGCCTGTATCAGGCCTTGCATTCACTCCACTCAAATCACTCCCTAGGCTGCCTTGTACTCTTTAATTATATCTGTGAGTGGGTTACTGGTGGATTCGTGACATCGTCAGTTTGTGACTGTAGCTTCGTGACATCATCGTCACTGTGCCCGTGTGTAACGAGCCGACTGCATGATGTCACGAAACAACGCGTCACGAACTGACGAGGTCACAAATCCACCTGTAACCTGTGAGTGTTAAGATTGTGTGTGTATACAGTATGTACAGGGTGTCCCAAAAGTGTATGCACACGTAAAATCATTGTAAAGTAGGAAATAAAATTTCATGTAATTTTCAAGTGTAATAGAATGTCCAGACATTAATTTAGTATATTGTCACCGCTTGTTCTCAAACTGGCATCCATTCTGGTCCAGGCACTGCTGACAATGTGAATCACGCAGTCTTGGAATTTTTGTGCATTCACTTTCAGTGACTGTTGCAGGTCTCATAGCGTAGGCTTGAAACATCAGTTTGAGAATAGGTAGTGACAAAACAATAAAATGCTGTCTGTAAATTCTAACACTTCTTCTTTCTTAAACACCTACTTTAGAATGATTTAAAATGTATTTTTTTTTCGGGGCACACCCTGTATAAGCTATCAAATGACTACAAGTTCCCTCTGCTAATTGTGTATTGTCACTAACAGAACTGAGAGACTTTGGTGTGACATCTGGATGGGGGTGACCAATGTGTTCTATCATGTTTTACACGGGCTAGAGGAAGATGGCCTTCTTGACTTAGGAAACGCAACACATTTCTTCTGCCTGCATTATGTTTTCCTGCCACGACTCCAAGAAAGCCTCAACTTGTTCAGTGTAGGTATCATGCCGCCATCTTGTGTCAGAACTACAATTCCCAGGCAACTTCCGTGTGACCTACGTCACGTGTGGGCGGGATCACCTACGTCAGTCTGCCATGCACGCATAAATCCAAGCGGAAGCTCCACCATCTTTGTCTCTCATGTCTGGCTTCCGATGAATCTGGACGTATAAAGAGGCGCTCTCCACCCAAAAAGACGTCTTCTTTCTTGCAAGATCCATCACTCAGCGCGATCTTCTTACCCTTGGCAAAGGTAAACTCTAGAGTCGCGCGATCTTTAAACTCAACCTGAGTTACAACCGGTTTACTTGCATTAGAAGTGACGTCACGACTGCAGCCCAGGCAGTTAAAAGTTAAGAAGCGATTGAATCCTTTTTAACTCAAAAGCGCTGTGCATCTTATTCTGATCAGGGACTTTTCCTCACGAACGCTGAGGTTCGGACCAAGAACCCTCTGCTTTCCACGGGAACCACCCAAGTGCTCCGCTGGACCCGAAAGTTTTCTCCGCCTCCATCACGAGCGGCTCACGTGCTCCCACGGCGAGGCCTGAAGCTACACCGGCGAATAGTTCTTCATATCTTGCTAAAGGCAGGATTAAGTAAGATTTTGGCATTTGGGCATAATTAGGATAGTCTTAGGAATTTGCTTTTATTTGAAATGGTGTGAATTTAAACCCAGGTTTATCTGTTACACTGTTAGACACGCAGCGTGTTGATTTATTTTGGTTCTATGTTCTCTCAATTGTTTAATAGATAGGCTGCGCATGCTTCTCTCTTTTTTATTCTTACTAACATTATAATTTCATTATTATACATCTTGATCTCAAGATTTCAGTGGATTCAGTATGGTTATGAGCTAGTGGGTTAGCTACAGCTTCCCTTTTGTCTGCTTAGCAACACAAAGCTAATCAAGGCCTACCATGTGCTCAGCAGGCCATCAGGCCTGATAAACCACACCTCAGCTAGAAATCCACAAGCTAGCTTTTAGTTAGCTACGGCTAATACCCTTGTCTTTAGCAACACGTGCTCAGTAGGCCTCACCAGGCCTAACAAACACACTTTAGCTAGGCCATAGGGCCTTTAGCAAACTCACACTAGCAACACAAGGCTAAACACAGAGCTAATCCTTTGTTCTGTTTAGATAACATTCTTTTGTTTAGCTACCAACAAGCTAGGCCTCCACCACGTGTAGTTAGCTACACGAGGCTAAACACATGGTCAAGTCCTTCACACACACACACCTCACTGCTTGTATATATTGATTTATTATTTTATCTTTTTATCTTTGTATAATAAATTCATTTATTAAACAAACTGTGTTTTGTGTGAACAACAATATCTCAAGTCCCCAATCTTCTCAAAGAATTCAAAAAGGGTGCATATAAAAGTTATGTAATGTGGTAAGTGATCGTAATAATTTGGAAATATACCATAATTTAGCTGTTTGGTAATTTATTATTCAGCACCAGGATTAATGGTATGATTCACTAAATGATTCATTGAACGATTCACCAAATGATTCACTAAACGATTCATTGAACGATTCACTAAATGATTCACTGAATGAGACTGATTCTATGGTATGATTCAATTCAAACGAGTCAAATTAAACGATTCAATGGGATTGATTCATTTTAATTATTGACCTTCAAAATTTAATGAGACTGATTTAATGAGTGATCACTTAATATCAATAATTAACTGATTGCACCCACATCAGTGATGGCTGGGACAATCACCCCCTCAGAACCGAACAAAACCTAACGCCAAATCAGTTGTTTGAAGTTGGTCAGATGCATCATCCCATTCTAATCCACAGGTATCACTGAAATGTGTTTTTAACATGTCTTTTTCTATATGTGCCAATTTTTAATGTGATTCTAAGATGGGGTAATTAAGCACTGATTTACTCTACAAATAGCCAAGCCTTTTATGGATGCTTTTTTTTTCAAACCTTTAGGAAATCAACATTCCAGAAATTGACTGGGAAGAGAGTGGCGAAATCCCAGAACCACATCTGCATGTCAATGTTCCATTGGTGGATTGCCCACTTACTGCAGAGCAAATGGAGGCATTAATACACCACATTGACCCACTTCAACCTTCAGACTGCAACGGTGTTGACTTATATACAGACACAGTGGAGTATGTGGAAAGTCTAAGAGCTTGAGTTTATTTTTTGCATTTTCTCAAAACATTGTAACAGACACTGAATAAATGTCATGAATGTGAATGGAAAAAGTCAATCTCCGTGCTTTTTATGCCAACTTTTGTTTTCAGGCAATTTGGGATGAAATGTGTGGTAATAATCGAAATTTGCACACAGAACGAATTTTGCTACAGAGCCAAGCATTTTGGGTACAGCAGTAGCTCCCCCCCACCTTTAAATAGACTCCAATGGTTTACTAATACAATAATTCCTAAAACGGCATTAAGTCTTTAAGTCTGCAAACTATTATGAACATTTCAATTACTAAAACATACTAGAATTCAATATTAATTACAAAAACAGTCAGGCAAATATTCATGCATTCCTTTTAAGCAAGTCAAAATGCAGGAAACTGTACCAAGCCAAAGGCACTGCCGACAGACTCAACACAAACCATCAGATCAGATTTAAGGCCAGAATAGCTACAGTAATGATCTGGAATCCGTAGACGCTCGTAGCATGTGCTGGCAGTTGGTAGGTGGTTTCGCCCCCTGGACTTCACTATCTCTATGTTGAGCATGCTCAGTGGTACCTCCCAGCCAGTCCAGAACTTCACAAGCTTGGACAGAATTCCAGAGGTTGCTAAGACAAAGAAAAGTTTATTTTATCCCATGTATGAGGGTCATTACCGCTTTTAGTAGCACAAGTCAGGTGGTGCAATTACAGCTAATGCCACTTAAATTATTATTTTTGATGGATTGTATTAAATGTATGCATTCCATGTAAATGAAACATTTTGTACAATTAATTGATTTACTTCACACAAAATGACATTAACAGCTCAAAAACTAAAACACCAAACACTTTGGTGATCAGGAGTGCTGCTTCACTATTAAGCAGGTGCTCTTTGGATCAAGGAGAACAGTCATTTAGAAGCTTGGTCAAATTTAACCCCAGTAGGTGCTGCGGTGTAAGTTCGGCTAATGCATTGCGAACAAGTCTTCTTCAGAGCCAGGCCCACCACAATAAAGCCTTTTT
The DNA here is from genome assembly GCF_027579695.1 of Neoarius graeffei. Taxonomy (NCBI): domain Eukaryota; kingdom Metazoa; phylum Chordata; class Actinopteri; order Siluriformes; family Ariidae; genus Neoarius; species Neoarius graeffei. The sequence continues at coordinate 122,163 of NC_083587.1, forward strand.
AATCTAGCAGTGTGCCTTTGGAAATCCTTGGCAAGACTTACGCCGCAGCACCTACTGGAGTTAAGTTTGACCAAGCTTCTGAAAGACATTAATGGTTGTTGTGACACCCTGGCAAAAATGCCAATGACCTATGTGCATTTGTGTGCAGACATGTTTGTATAGATAGCATACAGTCACTTGGATTTACATCATTGTAACCACAGAGAAAGATTCTTGTTTTCAAAACCCAAAACTAAATTACTTAGATTACAACTACAGTGGCAACAATAACAATATTGTGAATACTAAACATTTTAAAAAGATGCATTTTAAAAAGGCCAAAAGACATGCAAAGATATTTAAATATTTTAAAAAATACAATTCTGTGAGTTTCCATGGTAAAGGGGTGCAATCACAAACTTTTGAGCTGCACTGTATGTTGAAATAACTTACCGTTTTCAATGAAGGTGCGAAAGTAACCTGTGATGGCGCTGACGGTGCCAGTTGGAACGTCATCATCAGAGTCATCACTGTTGGCTTCTTTGGCATGGGGCCATCTGATGCATTGAAGAATGACCTGAGAGCATTAAAAAACACATTATTGCATATAATTTTTGAGATGTACTTCCAGTAAGCTCTAACACAATTGGTATAAAAGGTACTTGTCAACGCACTTCTGGAGTTAGCTGGACCTCAGCCTCCCGTGGAAAGAAAAGGGGAACAACATCTTGGCGAGTGGCTAGAAGTGGCCAAACACCTGTGTCCTTCAATCCCTTTCTTATTTGTTTAATCTGGGCATGTGCTCTGCCAAGCACCTGAGAAAATGGAGTATAACGTGTATGTCAAAATATAAAGTTGTGGTAGAAATGTGATCAGGTGTCTGGACCACTTCATTTTACGATTAGATTTATTGCTACATTCTTACAACATAAAAAGGTACAGGAACTTGAGGCTTGGTTGGAAAAACACTCTGCAATGGAACAGTGACCCAAAGCTAAACACATAAACTGGTCTAGTCAGCTAACATGTTGGTCAAGTCAAAATGTGGACTTTTTGACTTATCACAATCTTTGAAGAACCACTACATCAATCATCCAGATACAAAACAGGAGCACATTACCGCATGAGAAAGAAGCTGCTGAAAGAGCAGCAATCTGTTGGTCTCATTGGTTGGAACTGGGCAGTACCAATTCAGGCAAAGTTCCCTTATTTGTGATGACTCCTCCTCAGTCCATCGTTCTTTCATAACCTAGGGATGAAGGCTCATCAACATAAACAGGTTTTGAACACGAAACGTAAGATTATGGTATGATGGGCTACAACTTTTTCACTCACCAGACTGATGGTTTCCCGGTGTTCTACATCAGAACAGTCTTCTAGACAGAGTTTTGATGCAGCCATCTCCTTTGTGGAATATATCAAGGCATCCACCACTGCTGGACTAAGTCCTGACAGTGTAGAACCGCCATGTATCACAGAATGACCAATCATCCTTCCAGCCATCACAAGCAAGTCACTTTCAAGGAGGGATGTAGATAAGATGGGCACGAGGTAGTCAGTTTGTCCTTCAAGCAATGTAGTCACGGCTGCATTTCCTAGGAAGCACAAATCAACTCAATGTATGGTCAACTCAACGATTTCTGATGTGCCAGTGTTCACCAGGGATGTGAGGGAATTGATAAACAGTACATCTATTACAGTGGTAAGACATCCACATACGTGACAATTGGGTTACGCTTCAGTGGTACCATCATGTGGCCGATTAACAAAAGTACAAACCTAAGTTCAGCTTAAATCCATGTTTCAGCTTGGAAATGGCTGATGACAGAATGTGTCTTGTGACCCCCACACCAACGGCTGCATCCACTAGAATGAAACATTATTCACAGTGTGGGCATAGATTAATTGAATTTCAGCTGTAAACTTTACTTCTCCTCATTTCCTTTAGTTCCCAAGCAAGTGTGACAATTTCAGACTATTGTGAATATCATTGTGAATATCAATATTCTGTTAAGTTGTTGCCTCTGTCAATGTATACCTATAATACGGCAGTGGAATGGTGCTGCCCATTGGCTTTTGGCATGATCAGTTTTGTAAAAAGAAATGAGAGCGATGTCCCAATCTTCATCATCCTCCGTTGCATTCAGGGTAAGCATCAGAGGTGGCTGATTCACCCCTCCTTGCCTCAGCTCTTCAAGAAACAGCTGCATAGCTTTCTGTGGGGTGTCTGCTGTTTTCCATGACATCAATGAAGCTAAAATGGAATTTGAGCAATTATAATGACAGTGATCATGTAATATACCATGCCAAGCACATTTTCATGTGTGAACTTTTTTGTTACCTGTTTCAACTGGTACTAGTGGAGATCTGTCCACAACATATCCAGATGATGTACCTGGCGCATCTATATCTGGTTGCAAAGGCCATGAAGGACCTGGCCCATTCACGTTCTCCTTTACAGGCTCTCTGTATGCCCTTTCATCAACAGAACATTAAAAACATCTAAGGCATGCTCACAAATAGCTTTCACAATCAAGCAGAGTTGTAATATTTTTAGTTCAGGTAAAGGTAAATGTCATTAAACAGATATAGTTTTTACTTTACACATGGAAATATTTCATAATAAAGTTATATTTACCTTTCTGCACACTCACTGCCATCGTTAGCCAGCACAGATATAGGGAATTCTTTTTGGCAAATTGGACACACCTACACAGAACACAGCATCAGAAGAAAACCCATAAACTTAGAAGTGCACATCAGTAACTAATTTGCCTCAAGTAAAATGGTTCAAATGAGGGTACATTTACCCCTTGTTCCTCTGTATCATCTTCTATGACCACCTCATCATCTTGCACCTGTAGTTTTAATTTAGTAATTGGTTAATTAATATAGCAGTCATACAATCATACTACTTCTATTAATGATTTACAATAGATATGCTCACTCACATTTACTGTTGGCTGGCAGTTTGCAGCATGGAGTGCCAACATTTGAAGAGGCATGGTGGCATTGCAAGTTAGACAGGGCACTTGTGGCATCCTCTCAAATTCAGCTGAATCATAGGGCAGCGGTTCCATCTCCAACTCCTCTTGCAAGGGAACCAGGAAAAGGTGATTTTTCCCATTGTTGGTTACAGCACGGAGCTGCTGTCCTGAGTAACCCTCTGTGTCCATGGAAACAGCTGAGAGCTTCCTTTGGCCACAGCCACCTATGCCATACCATAAAATGAATCCAGTAATATTACAGGTCATTGTGGGATTACCTTTCAACACCCTAAGTTAATCGACCTAGGAAAGATAGCAAAATGACACACCTGCTGCTTTGAAAAACATCCATCTTCCTTCAAGAGGGCGGAATTTCTTGAACTCATTTTCTATCTGCGTCACAATCTAGGCATAGCCAAATCAAAATGAAGTTAGTTTCATATACATACAGGGATTACATTGAGCCTGGGCTGAGCCTTGGCACATAAGCTGCATTATGACATGAAAAACAAAACAGTTTTAAAGAATTAGCAAAGCAATGCGTTTTGTGTAGACCACCTGGTTTTCCTGATAGCAAGGCAACTTATTATTAAAACAGTTGCGATCAGAGCCCTCCACATAGCAAATTCCATACATAAACTAAAATAACATACATCAGCATGTTTGCAGTCCTCTGTTAACATCACCAGTCTTCTTCCTAGCCCTGCATGGGCTAACTCCAATTCTTTGGAGGATTTTGGAGTGTGAGTGGTGGGTCCAGGCAGGGCAAAAATCATCAGGTTAATGGTCTTAGCTGGACTAGACCTTACAGAAGTAGAGAACCTGCCTTTCCCCCTCTTTGGCTCATGTTTTGTCTGGAACATATTTGGAAAATGCCTACAAAGGGGTCAAAAATAAAAGAAAGAAAAGGCCAATATTATAAAAATGGAAAACTAACATAGTTTTCTTTCATCTTATTGATCTATATCTATTGCTGTATTTTTCAATCCATCCTAGTGCAGGCCCCCAACATATTGGGCTTTATTTAGCCCATATCCAACGCTGGTCTCAGCTCATATTTGCACTGCCTTAACCTCTTTTTACCCTTTACCATACACTCAATTATTAATTCTATTATTTAGTTTGTTACTTAGTAATTATCATCTTTAATTCATATCTTTATCTTATATTATATGTAACGTACCTTTTTAAAGCCTGATTCACTGTAGTGACGAGAGGGGTGGAGACTGGCATGGCAGGTGTGTGAGTAGTGGCAGCGGCATTTGGTCTGGTAGTAACACTGGCAGCCTTTGACAAAGCATCTAGCAATGTTCGTGCCATCATCTCTACTGTTTCCTGCAAAATGTACATTCCCATTAAACCATGTCACCCACTTAGTTCATTAACGTAATAATTACACTTTTGGATAAAAAATGCACATAAGAATATGCAAAATAACTCAATTACATTTATGTCCTTTGACTTATTCAAAACGCGTCTTATAATCAAGTCAATACCCACTCTCTTTAAAATGTGCATCACCCCACCTAGTCACCTTGTCAGGTCTCCCCTGTCAGATCCTTATTTCATCTACCAAATACAGTAGCGACAGTGAGAAATTATTAGCTAAGTCGATAACCCCTGTCGGATTAGCTTCTGTTGCAAAACCGTGCATTCCCTCTTGATCTCTAGCACAGAACGGAGCAAAAACAAACTTGTATAAAACTAATTCTGGCATTTACACCCCAAGCACACCTAAATTTAGTGTTGTGGTCTCCTTAATATGCTATCCCTGAAGGATTACCACTGATATTTTGAAGTTCTGCCTAGCTAGCAACAACCTAAAGTTTACATGCTAGTTTGAAAACCACAAATGCTTGAAACTCCAAGGTGCCGCAAACCAGAAGAGATAAAATCGCCGATATTCTGTTTGTATTAAGTGGTGATTTTGGTTTTGATTGCAATTGTTGGTTTGCTAACTCATTGACAGATGAAAGAATTTCACACAATTTTGAAGGTATGCCTTCAGCAGAAGGCACTTGTCCAGCCATGATCAAATTTGAAAAAGAACAGAGAGGGACACTTGTGAGCTGATATACAGCTCTGAGCTGAGCCAGACAACACTGCCACCTACTGGAGGGGGAAGGGCTGCAAGCCTCTGGCGTCTGGGTTGAGACCTTTGCGTGTGCGGATCGGATTGGAAAAGTGCGAAATGAATGTCTCAAAATTACGCAAGCGGACGCAAGGATTCATCTGCGCGTTGGGTGATCTGCAAATGCACATTCAACACTTCACACAAAGAACGTAGGAGTCGCAAATGAAATTTCAGTACAGATGCACATGCAAAACCTGATACATGTCTATAAAATTGGTATGATTTATTTTACAAGTTTCCAAACATTTGAATAAATCAGTACACTTTTGTGCAAATCCCAATTTACCAGTCACAAATTTTGTACTTGCGTTTGCATATTATATCATTCGCATGGATCACGGTGTCTGCGAGTATGGATAATAAAGAAACAAAAATCTCTCCATATGTCCACACTGATGCTGGATCATTGGCTGAAAGGCTGTTTTTGATCCTTAATAAGTGCATAAACAAGCTCCAGTTAGTTCAAAATGCAGCAGCAAGAGTCCTTGCTAGAACTAGAAAATATGACCCCATCACCCCTGTCTTATCCACACTGCATTGGCTCCCAATCAAATTTTGTATTGATTATAAAGGACTACTATTGACCTTTAAAGCACTGAATGGTCTCGCACAACAGTACCTGAGTGAACTTCTGGTCCTCTATGACCCGCCATGCCTACTTAGATCAAAAGGTACAGGCTATCTGCTGGTATCTCGTATAGTGAAGGTTGAATCAGGGGGCAGAAGGCCTCTGCATGCTCTTGCGACAAGGCTTTCGCAGATAGCTTTTCGCAGACAGTTGTAATTTATCGTTGAGTGGGGAGTAATAGGCATGCGCGATGTTATTCACCGCCACAACGCAAGGGGGCGTGAAGTCGCGAAATCGCTAGGAGTAGTTGGTGGGTGTGGTTAGTGGAGTGTTTATCCTCCGGTTACTTATAATGACTAGAACTGGAGTCGTATAGATGCACGTACTTCCTCACTTCCTCGATCAACCGCTCTTCGTGCTGCTCCATCTTCGCTCGTGTTTTTAAAAATGGTGGTCGTGAAAACAAACCAAACCGGGAAAGTAGGGAAGCGGAAGTGCGTGTACAGCGGATGTAGAGTGGACCAATCAGAGCCCTCTTGTCTGTGACGCTGTCTGCGAGGCTGTCTGCGGTGGTCACAATTTTTGGGAGGTGCGCGCAGAGCATCTGCGAAGGGGGGGGGCTTCGCAGACACCATCTGTGATGCCATCTGCGAGGACTGGATTGTCAGCATAAATTGGCCTAGAGCCTTTTCTTACAAAGCCACACAGTTATGGAACAGCCTTCCAAGTAGTGTTCGAGAATCAGACACAGTCTCAGTGTTTAAGTCTTGGCTGAAAACATATCTGTTTAGTCATGCCTTTTGTTAATGGTGTTTATGAGGTAAAGGTGTAGATCTGGAGGGTCCTCAGACAGTGTTTTGGTAAACTGGGATGTATGGATGCTGTCAGTCCCCACTCGCTTCCTCACTCAAGTTTGTTGACGGTGTAGTGGCGGCTGCTTTATGTCCCAGGGCCCCTCATGCCTGTGTTACTTTCTGCCTCTCCCCTTTTAGTGATGCTGTCATAGTTAGGCTACAACCACACAACAATGGCAACGAGATTTTATTTAAAAAAATATCGCGTCCACATGGGCAACGGATCAGTGAAATATCAGGTACATATGGCAACGCAACGCTTGCTGAAAATGATGCAATACACATGCCACACCTCTACGTGCGCTGTAAGACGGTCCCATCGGAGACACCAGAACAATAGAAGAAGTAGGACACATGCACATAAACCCCTTCTTCCACCCGGCATGAAGCACTCAGGAACAAACACACAACAACAACAAGAAGATGGCTGCGACTACGCGAGGAAATCGTGCCTTCTGTGTGTACAAATTAGTTTTATTAGTGTGCATAGTTTTATATAACTTAATTTTCTTATTGTGTGTGAACATTTTGAAAAGCATTTTTATATAATTTATATAACTTTTTATATTGTGTGTGAACATTTTGAAAAGCAGTCTTATCCAATAAAAAAAAGAAATTCAAGAAATGGTTCAGTTACTTGTTTATTTAAAAGAAAAGCTGTATACAAAAGTGAATGCAATGCAGTGGTTCATACAAAACAGCGAGAGTGCTGCTTGTTCTAGTCATGTGGTTGTGACGTCATCGTAAACAAATCCGTTCTACTCATCCAGACGACTTCGCAACGGCGCCATTGCCAGATTTTTCCACTCTGGAACCCGTTCTCGTTTTGGGGCACCCAAAACGCCGGTGCCGTGTGGACGCCAGGCCGAAACGATAAACAATTTTATCAGATTCACCTGAATCCGTTGCCGTGTGGACAGCCTCTTAGTTGCCGGAGTCCCTACTTGTACTCAGTGCAATATGTATACTGTTCCTACTTATTCAGGTGACATTGGGCATACCTAACAACCTGTGTTTTCTCTCCCCCCCCCCCCACCAACTCTGTCCCTCTGATTTACATTTTGGTCCTGGGATGGAGATGCTGACCTCTTCTGTTCCTCAGACCTGCCTGATCCATCCTGGTGCCCTGTGTCTGGTTGGAGTCTCATCGCATCACTCCTGTGGAGGACGGCCACACGTGGACAGTTGGGGGTCATGCCTGGAGGATGCTCTGGACTCTTGCAGTGGTGCTTTTGTGGCTGGGGACTGCAGTTGACTTGCTGACTTTAGGACTACGTTTGTCGTGAACGGTTTTGTGCCCAGGTTTCCGTCGGTGGGAGGTTTATAGCATCAACGAAGCTGACTTTATGTTAGTACTGTTAATGTTATAGTCATGTTGTCTGTTGTTGCCCGGATGGGGATGGGTTCCCTTTTGAGTCTGGTTCCTCTTGAGGTTTCTTCCTCATGTTGTCTGAGGGAGTTTTTCCTTGCCACTGTCGCCACAGGCTTGCTCATTGGGGATAGATTAGGGATAAAATTAGCTCATGTTTTAAGTCGTTCAAATTATGTAAAGCTGCTTTGCGACAATGTTTATTGTTAAAAGCGCTATACAGATAAACTTGACTTGACCTGAACCAAGTCAGCAGCACGGCTAGTAGGGGCTTTTTGTGATGACAGTAAGACGCATGAGTGACGCACGGCCATTGTATGAGTGACGTGCCTCAGAAGTATTCCACAGGTATTCCACACTTGCTATTTGTGTGGCCTGCAAGACAGAAGTGCATCTCACTTTCTACCCCATGTGTGGCATGCATGCAGCGCACGCTACCCGCATGCAGCACACGTGACACAAGGGGCAAGACTCTGGGTATATATAATGGAGAGGAACCAAGGAACTGATCATGTAGTGCAGGGGTGGGGAACTTTTTTCCTATCAAGGGCCATTTCGAGTTTTATAACATTCTGTGGGGGCCAAACTATATTTTTTAACCCATAACCTCTGCTGAAAATTAAGATGCAGCCCATTTATTTTAGCTTTCTTTCATGCTATTCAAATAAAGCAACTTTATTGGTGTAACTTTCTATTTTATCCCTTTTTAATCTTCCCATTTTCTTTTTAAATTTTATCCACCTCTTATTGTTTTAATGCTCTGTTTTTAGTCTTGTGTTCTTATTGATTTTATATGTACTGATGTAAAGCACTTTGAGCATTTTATGTAATGAAGATGCTACAATATAATATTATTTTACCAATTTTTATTATTATATCTGGCCGACCTAATGTGAAGGCTGGAACTGCTTCTCTTTGGTGAGGCATCTGATGTCAGATGGTACAGATGACGATGCTGGTTTTCCAGGTTTGGGTCAGTCAGTCTTGAGTGGAACCGATTCTTTGCAAGGGTCAGTTTTGAGAAGAACTGCTCACAGCAGTCGGTTGTCCCAAACAGTGATGCAAACTTCAGTGCATGTCTCCTCAGAGTGGGAAAATCCTCAGGACGCACATACAGTTTGTAGAACTCAAGCAGAGGAAGGTTGTTGTACCTAGCTTTGAGCTCATTGTTGCTTTGCAGCTCAGTGATTTCGTGCTGTAGGTTGTCAGGCACATCAGCTGGTTCCACATTGAATGGTGTTGCAAATATGTTCAGGTCCTTCTCGTAACTTCTCATCAGCTGGAACCTCTCTCCAAAGGCCTGGAGTAGTTTTGCACACTCCCCAGCATATTCAGATGTCACAGCAGGCTTTTGTTCTTGCAAAGTAGGAAAGTGCACAGTGTTTCCCCTTTCCAGTTGCACTTGCCACAGCTTCAGTTTAGCTTCAAATGATTTCACATTTGAAAACAGTGAGCTGAAAAGCTGGTTGGGACCTTGGAGCTTAAAGGAGATACGCAGAGCCTTTATTTTTAAATACATTTCTGAGTGGATAGTATCTCCATCCTTGACTCTTGTATGCTGCATAAATGGGAATAAAAAAAATATATTTTTTTTTTGAGAGTGAAAATCGACCACAAAGTTGTCATTGGAGCTGCCCCACTGAGCCAGCCAGCCCTGGGTGCGTCACAACAGGAACTGGTTTTAAGGCTGAGGCCTTTTACAGCTATAGACCAAAGTCATATAAATAAAAATTTATGATGAAAGTAAGAAATACCGTTACCGACTTGCTCAACTAAGACTGATTTGACTTCATTGATTGTGGGTTGACTCTCATTAAAACAGGATAGGTGTTACAACTTATGCAACATACATGTACATGCATGCATTTTCACTGATAAAATGTAAAAGGCCAATTAAAGAATCAGAGAAACTGAGACAATCACATTCTGAAGCAAATTAAATAATTTTATACCGCTAACTTAAACACACAATACAAGTTACATGTATTAATTTAAATGCAGGTAAACAACGTGGGTTTTTTTTTTGTTTTTTTTATCCAAATGAGTCGTAGCTTACCCGTCTGTGTTCTTGCTTCTTGAAGGCTGATCTTGTGGCTGATTGTTTTTGAAACAATCTGACTTTCAGTTGTTTGTTCAGTTCTCCATTCATTCACTTCTTCCATGTAAGGGCGAGATGGCAGCAATATCCAGTTTAGAAATCAGATGGCTGATCCACTCTTTCACTTTTCTTCATACTGAGTACTCCGCCATTACTGCTCGGCTCAGGCAATTACTAAAACCTGGGACGGAGTGGGACATCAGCGGTTTTAGCAACAACCGCGGGGAGGTCACTGCCCGAGCGATATGTCCCATCCTGTTCCGTCCTGGGTTTTAGCAACAACCCTCGGCTCATTCCGGGAGGACTGGTGCAGCTAAACTCACATTCCTTTTAATGAATAAATAAATAAATAAATAAAATACTTTCCTTTTCTCATAGTTTTCTGTAATTGTTGGGACTGCACCCTCTTTCAATACGGGCTTATAGCCAATGCTCCTCAACAGATCAGAGGTCTCGTACGAGTCTTCAGTAAAATGTGCAGAGCAGAGGAGAGACCACTTCGTAGCCACCCAATGTGCCCGTGAACTTCTCGCAAAACGCGTACAAATCTTTGCAGTTTGAACATTCTTGGGCCATGAATGCAACATAAATCCACCTTCTGTCATGTTGCTGCACCGGCCAAAAACACATCTACCATACGTGGCATGGCGATAAATTAGCTCAAAATGGATAATCGGAGTTGCAGTCAGCTCTGTGTTTCAGTATAGCGGAAATGGTGATGAGACCGATAGACTTCCTGTTGTGACATTACGGACAAGGTCATTCAAGGTCAAGGTCAATTCACTCAGACCGCTACCAATATAAATCACTTTAATCATAAAAATTACGATATTAGATTTATTGTTAACACTTAAAACTATTCCTGTGCCATTCTTGAGGTTTCAAGGCATTTATAAATGAAAGTGAGGCCATGGCTCTACGTATATGCTTTAACATTCAGTTCTGAGAGGTATTTGGTAATGTCCACCATGAAGGCCAAATCACACAGCCACTTGCTATCACTGAGTTCAGCGACTGGTTTGCCCTTCATCTCCATGAACTGCTTTACTTCTACCGTCAAGTTGTAGAAGCGTGCAAGCATATCTGCACGACTCAGCCACCGCACCTCACAATGGTAAACCAGGTCTCCATACTCTGACTCAAGCTCACTCAGTAGCTCTTTAAACTGGAGACTGTTAAGTCCTCTGCTTTTAATGAAGTTGATGGTGAAAATAACTGTAGTCATCACATTATTGAGCTTCAGGGAATGCGCATACAGGCTCTCTTGGTGTATGATACAGTGGCACACAATCAACTCATTTGGATCCAGACTGAGATGACTCATTTCTTTTTTAACCAATGCAGTCAATCCTTTCTGCGCACCAACCATGGCTGGGGCTCCGTCTGTAGCCAGTCCACTTAGCTTGTCAAACTGCAGGTCGAATTGTTCATAACCAAAAGAACTTGCTCAAACAAATCCTCACCTTTGGTAGTGCCATGCATGGCTTGCAAAGACAGCATTTCCTCCCATGTATCAAACTCAGCTATAATCCCACACACAAAAATGGCGAGTTGGGCAGTATTTGTGATGTCTGTTGTCTCGTCGCAGGCGAATGAGAAAAACTGAAAATCCTTTGTGGTATCCTTCAGTGTTTTCTCAATGTCTTGTGCCATGTCAGTAATCCAGTCGGAGACAGTTCTTCGAGACAAACTGACACTTTGGAAAAGTGTCACTTTGTCTGGTGCGAGCAGTTCCGTCGCAGCGACAAGGCACTCCTTCACAAACTCCCCTTCTGAATGTGGTTTCAGTTTCTTAGTGATTAGCTCACTTACCACAAAACTAGCCTGTGTAACGTTTTCTTGGTTACCTTGAGGTCTTGTGAATGTTGCTTGTTGGGCGCCCAAACTCCACCGAAGAGCATTAATTTTATCCACATGCACTTGTCCTTTCAGCTCGTCCAGCTTGGTGTGTTTGGTGGTGTATGATGCTCCAGATTAGCCTTTTTCATCACAGCAAGTGCTTCCCCACAAACTAAGCAAACTGACTTGCCTTTTACTTCCACGAAAAAATAATCTTTTGTCCATTTTTCCTGAAAAGCACAGCATTCTGCATCTACCTTTCTCTTCTTCAGACTTGCCATGGTGCGTTTTGGTGAAATCGTTAAACAGTCTGTCTATGCCCGCTAAATGACGTGACAGTGCATGATCACGGACTGTTCATGTGGGGTTCAGGATCCTGTCCTTGGCCTGGAAAGACAACCACTCACCTATTTTATTAATTGTAGTCTCATTTTTTCTGATTATATATATATATATATATATTTTTTTTTTTTTTTTTTTTTTTTTTTTTTTTTTTTGGTGTGTGTGTGAGAGCCTGTAAGTAATTATGAAATCATCTTGCGGGCCGGGTGGCACGGTGGTTAGCGCTGTTGCCTCACAGCAAGAAGGTCCTGGGTTCGAGCCCCGGGGCCGGCGAGGGCCTTTCTGTGTGGAGTTTGCATGATCTCCCCGTGTCCGCGTGGGTTTCCTCCGGGTGCTCCAGTTTCCCCCAAAGACATGCAGGTTAGGTTAACTGGTGACTCTAAATTGACCGTAGGTGTGAATGTGAGTGTGAATGGTTGTCTGTGTCTATGTGTCAGGCCTGTGATGATCTGGCGACTTGTCCAGGGTGAACCACGCCTTTCGCCCGTAGTCAGCTGGGATAGGCTCCAGCTTGCCTGCGACCCTGTAGAAGGATAAAGCATCTAGAGATAATGAGATGAGATCTTGCGGGCCAGATCAAACTGTCTCGTGGGCCGTATACTGCCCAGAGGCTGGACGTTCCCCACCCCTGATGTAGCGCGTAGCATTGTTGAAAGGAAGAAGACCACCTCATTTGCTGTTTTTATTTGAGTATATGTTAATTTACCATGCAAACCTCAAATAATAAAACATGAGTATAAGGGAATAACACATTTTATTACACTGTAAAAAATCCCAACTAAATAGCCCAACAGTTTGAGCACTGAAACACACTTTGACTCTGAGCTGCTGTCCTGCTCCTGCTGAGTGGTGGGACGGGGTGTCGGGATGTCCTCGTCCTCATCACTGAGCATGGCACAATGGCCTGACAGCGATAATGGGATTGCGGTGTCCTCACTTCTGGGCATCGTTAGCAGAAGCATACATGAAAATCAGCATATATAATATTAATTACATAAGCATATAGATACTGAAATGAATTTTAAAACATGTGTATTTACCTGTGAAAATCCCTCTGGTGGGGTGCTGTGCTTCTGCCGGCTTGAAGGCAAACTTCTCCCTGTCCGTGCAGGGCTCGCCGGTGCTGCTACCATCATCATCAAACTCTTCCTCCTCCTCCCCCTCTGATGTTTCAGGCTGGGTTATTTCACTTTTGCTCGCTGCTTCTTGGGTCCCATTTTCTAAACGTTAAACTGAATAAAAAAAAAATTCCCACAAATTATTCAATGTTCTTCAGTCGAAAGACAGATACAGAACGCTGCAGACACGCTGGTTTTATACCCACTCCTGGCTTGTATCACATGCAAGTTATGAGTGATTGTAACGTGCTAATCACATGCATCACACACGCTTCACAAGTGCGGCCCGAACTCGTAGCGCAGGAAACTGGTAAAATGCAAGTCTCACACACTCCACACTCACTGAACACACACTAATAATGTGCGTCAGATATACGCTTTCCACGGGATAATGGCACAGTTTTTCCCACGCCTCGAGGAAGTCAGGTGAGCAACCTGTAATTGACAAGAACTTTGCCCAAACTCATCCCCCAAATTTTCCCCCGGGTTCACTGCGACCCGGCAGCACGGCTGTGAGCTACCAAACCCTGCGACTGTAGTGATTCAAGTTAGCTTCATAGCTGCACAAAGTGATTCATGTTAGCTTCATAGCTGCACAAAGTGACTCATGTTAGCTTCATAGCTGCACAAAGTGAACTCATGTTAGCTTCATAGCTGCACAAAATGATTCATGTTAGCTTCATAGCTGCACAAAATGATTCATGTTAGCTTCATAGCTGCACAAAGTAATTCATGTTAGCTTCATAGCTGCACAAAGTAATTCATGTTAGCTTCATAGCTGCACAAAGTGATTCATGTTAGCTTCATAGCTGCACAAAGTGACTCATGTTAGCTTCATAGCTGCACAAAGTGACTCATGTTAGCTTCATAGCTGCACAAAATGATTCATGTTAGCTTCATAGCTGCACAAAGTGACTCATGTTAGCTTCATAGCTGCACAAAATGATTCATGTTAGCTTCATAGCTGCACAAAGTAATTCATGTTAGCTTAATAGCTGCACAAAGTGATTCATGTTAGCTTCATAGCTGCACAAAGTGATTCATGTTAGCTTCATAGCTGCACAAAGTGACTCATGTTAGCTTCATAGCTGCACAAAATGATTCATGTTAGCTTCATAGCTGCACAAAGTAATTCATGTTAGCTTCATAGCTGCACAAAGTGATTCATGTTAGCTTCATAGCTGCACAAAGTGACTCATGTTAGCTTCATAGCTGCACAAAATGATTCATGTTAGCTTCATAGCTGCACAAAGTAATTCATGTTAGCTTCATAGCTGCACAAAGTGACTCATGTTAGCTTCATAGCTGCACAAAATGATTCATGTTAGCTTCATAGCAGCACAAAGTGATTCATGTTAACTTCATAGCTGCACAAAGTAATTCATGTTAGCTTCATAGCTGCACAAAGTGATTCATGTTAGCTTCATAGCTGCACAAAGTGATTCATGTTAGCTTCATAGCTGCACAAAGTAATTCATGTTAGCTTCATAGCTGCACAAAGTGATTCATGTTAGCTTCATAGCGGCACAAAGTGATTCATGTTAACTTCATAGCTGCACAGAGTGATTCGTATTTGGGTGATAGCTGCACAAAGTAACTCATGTTAGCTTCATAGCTGCACAAAGTTATTCGTATTTGGGTGATAGCTGCACAAAGTGACTCATGTTAGCTTCATAGCTGCACAGAGTGATTCGTATTTGGGTGATAGCTGCACAAAGTGATTCATGTTAGCTTGATAGCTGCACAAAGTGAGTCATGTTAGCTTCATAGCAGCACAAAGTGATTCGTGTTAGATTCAGAGCTGCACAAAGTGATTCATGTTAGCTTCATAGCTGCACAAAGTGATTCATGTTAGCTTCATAGCTGCACAAAGTGATTCATGTTAGCTTCATAGCTGCACAAAGTGATTCATGTTAGCTTCATAGCTGCACAAAGTGATTCATGTTAGCTTCATAGCAGCACAAAGTGATTCGTGTTAGATTCATAGCTGCACAAAGTGATTCGTGTTAGATTCAGAGCTGCACAAAGTGATTCATGTTAACTTCATAGCTGCACCGAGTGATTCATGGCTGCACAAAATGATTCATAGCTGCAAAAAGTGATTCATAGCTGCAGAAAGTGATTCATGTTAGCTTCATAGCTGCACCAAGTGATTCATGTTACTTTCATAGCTGCACCGAGTGATTCATGTTAGCTTCATAGCTGCACAGAGTGATTTGTATTTGGGTGAAAGCTGCACGAAGTGACTCATGTTAGCTTCATAGCTGCACAAAGTGAGTCATGTTAGCTTCATAGCTGCAAAAAGTGATTCATGTTAGCTTCATAGCTGCACCAAGTGATTCATGTTAGCTTCATAGCTGCACCGAGTGATTCATGTTAGCTTCATAGCTGCACAAAGTGACTCATGTTAGCTTCATAGCTGCACCGAGTGATTCATGTTAGCTTCATAGCTGCAAAAAGTGATTCGTATTTGGGTGATAGCTGCACAAAGTGACTCATGTTAGCTTCATAGCTGCACAAAGTGAGTCATGTTAGCTTCATAGCTGCAGCAAGTGATTCGTATTTGGGTGATAGCTGCACAAAGTGACTCATGTTAGCTTCATAGCTGCACAAAGTGAGTCATGTTAGCTTCATAGCTGCAGAAAGTGATTCATGTTAGCTTCATAGCTGCACCGAGTGATTCATGTTAGCTTCATAGCTGCAAAAAGTGATTCGTATTTGGGTGATAGTTGCACAAATTGACTCATGTTAGCTTCATAGCTGCACAAAGTCACTCATGTTAGTTTCATAGCTGCCCAAAGTGATTCATATAAGCTTCATAGCTGCAAAAAGTGAGTCATGTTAGCTTCATAGCTGCACAAAGTGATTCATGTTAACTTCATAGCTGCACAGAGTGATTCGTATTTGGGTGATAGCTGCACAAAGTAACTCATGTTAGCTTAATAGCTGCACAAAGTTATTCGTATTTGGGTGATAGCTGCACAAAGTGACTCATGTTAGCTTCATAGCTGCACAAAGTGATCCATGTTAACTTCCTAGCTGCACAAAATTATTCGTATTTGGGTGATAGCTGCACAAAGTGATTCATGTTAGCTTCATAGCTGCACAAAGTGAGTCATGTTAGCTTCATAGCTGCACAAAGTGATTCATGTTAGCTTCATAGCAGCACAAAGTGATTCGTGTTAGATTCATAGCTGCACAAAGTGATTCGTGTTAGATTCATAGCTGCACAAAGTGATTCGTGTTAGATTCATAGCTGCACAAAGTGATTCGTGTTAGATTCATAGCTGCACAAAGTGATTCGTGTTAGATTCATAGCTGCACAAAGTGATTCGTGTTAGATTAAGAGCTGCACAAAGTGATTCATGTTTACTTCATAGCTGCACCGAGTGATTCATGGCTGCACAAAGTGATTCATAGCTGCAAAAAGTGATTCATAGCTGCAGAAAGTAATTCATGTTAGCTTCATAGCTGCACCAAGTGATTCATGTTAGCTTCATAGCTGCACCGATTGATTCATGTTAGCTTCATAGCTGCACAGAGTGATTTGTATTTGGGTGAATGATGCACAAAGTGACTCATGTTAGCTTCATAGCTGCACAAAGTAATTCATGTTAGCTTCATAGCTGCACAAACTGATTCATGTTAGCTTCATAGCAGCACAAAGTGATTCATGTTAACTTCATAGCTGCACAGAGTGATTCGTATTTGGGTGATAGCTGCACAAAGTAACTCATGTTAGCTTCATAGCTGCACAAAGTTATTCGTATTTGGGTGATAGCTGCACAAAGTGACTCATGTTAGCTTCATAGCTGCACAGAGTGATTCGTATTTGGGTGATAGCTGCACAAAGTGATTCATGTTAGCTTGATAGCTGCACAAAGTGAGTCATGTTAGCTTCATAGCAGCACAAAGTGATTCGTGTTAGATTCATAGCTGCACAAAGTGATTCGTGTTAGATTCAGAGCTGCACCGAGTGATTCATGTTAGCTTCATAGCTGCAAAAAGTGATTCGTATTTGGGTGATAGCTGCACAAAGTGACTCATGTTAGCTTCATAGCTGCACAAAGTGAGTCATGTTAGCTTCATAGCTGCAGCAAGTGATTCGTATTTGGGTGATAGCTGCACAAAGTGACTCATGTTAGCTTCATAGCTGCACAAAGTGAGTCATGTTAGCTTCATAGCTGCAGAAAGTGATTCATGTTAGCTTCATAGCTGCACCGAGTGATTCATGTTAGCTTCATAGCTGCAAAAAGTGATTCGTATTTGGGTGATAGTTGCACAAATTGACTCATGTTAGCTTCATAGCTGCACAAAGTCACTCATGTTAGTTTCATAGCTGCCCAAAGTGATTCATATAAGCTTCATAGCTGCAAAAAGTGAGTCATGTTAGCTTCATAGCTGCACAAAGTGATTCATGTTAACTTCATAGCTGCACAGAGTGATTCGTATTTGGGTGATAGCTGCACAAAGTAACTCATGTTAGCTTCATAGCTGCACAAAGTTATTCGTATTTGGGTGATAGCTGCACAAAGTGACTCATGTTAGCTTCATAGCTGCACAAAGTGATCCATGTTAACTTCCTAGCTGCACAAAGTTATTCGTATTTGGGTGATAGCTGCACAAAGTGATTCATGTTAGCTTCATAGCTGCACAAAGTGAGTCATGTTAGCTTCATAGCTGCACAAAGTGATTCATGTTAGCTTCATAGCAGCACAAAGTGATTCGTGTTAGATTCATAGCTGCACAAAGTGATTCGTGTTAGATTCATAGCTGCACAAAGTGATTCGTGTTAGATTCATAGCTGCACAAAGTGATTCGTGTTAGATTCATAGCTGCACAAAGTGATTCGTGTTAGATTCATAGCTGCACAAAGTGATTCGTGTTAGATTAAGAGCTGCACAAAGTGATTCATGTTTACTTCATAGCTGCACCGAGTGATTCATGGCTGCACAAAGTGATTCATAGCTGCAAAAAGTGATTCATAGCTGCAGAAAGTAATTCATGTTAGCTTCATAGCTGCACCAAGTGATTCATGTTAGCTTCATAGCTGCACCGATTGATTCATGTTAGCTTCATAGCTGCACAGAGTGATTTGTATTTGGGTGAATGATGCACAAAGTGACTCATGTTAGCTTCATAGCTGCACAAAGTAATTCATGTTAGCTTCATAGCTGCACAAAGTGATTCATGTTAGCTTCATAGCAGCACAAAGTGATTCATGTTAACTTCATAGCTGCACAGAGTGATTCGTATTTGGGTGATAGCTGCACAAAGTAACTCATGTTAGCTTCATAGCTGCACAAAGTTATTCGTATTTGGGTGATAGCTGCACAAAGTGACTCATGTTAGCTTCATAGCTGCACAGAGTGATTCGTATTTGGGTGATAGCTGCACAAAGTGATTCATGTTAGCTTGATAGCTGCACAAAGTGAGTCATGTTAGCTTCATAGCAGCACAAAGTGATTCGTGTTAGATTCATAGCTGCACAAAGTGATTCGTGTTAGATTCAGAGCTGCACAAAGTGATTCATGTTAGCTTCATAGCTGCACAAAGTGATTCATGTTAGCTTCATAGCTGCACAAAGTGATTCATGTTAGCTTCATAGCTGCACAAAGTGATTCATGTTAGCTTCATAGCTGCACAAAGTGATTCATGTTAGCTTCATAGCAGCACAAAGTGATTCGTGTTAGATTCATAGCTGCACAAAGTGATTCGTGTTAGATTCAGAGCTGCACAAAGTGATTCATGTTAACTTCATAGCTGCACCGAGTGATTCATGGCTGCACAAAGTGATTCATAGCTGCAAAAAGTGATTCATAGCTGCAGAAAGTGATTCATGTTAGCTTCATAGCTGCACCAAGTGATTCATGTTAGTTTCATAGCTGCACCGAGTGATTCATGTTAGCTTCATAGCTGCACAGAGTGATTTGTATTTGGGTGAAAGCTGCACGAAGTGACTCATGTTAGCTTCATAGCTGCACAAAGTGAGTCATGTTAGCTTCATAGCTGCAAAAAGTGATTCATGTTAGCTTCATAGCTGCACCAAGTGATTCATGTTAGCTTCATAGCTGCACCGAGTGATTCATGTTAGCTTCATAGCTGCAGCAAGTGATTCGTATTTGGGTGATAGCTGCACAAAGTGACTCATGTTAGCTTCATAGCTGCACAAAGTGAGTCATGTTAGCTTCATAGCTGCAAAAAGTGATTCATGTTACCTTCATAGCTGCAGAAAGTGATTCATGTTAGCTTCATAGCTGCACCGAGTGATTCATGTTAGCTTCATAGCTGCAAAAAGTGATTCGTATTTGGGTGATAGCTGCACAAATTGACTCATGTTAGCTTCATAGCTGCACAAAGTCACTCATGTTAGTTTCATAGCTGCCCAAAGTGATTCATATAAGCTTCATAGCTGCAAAAAGTGAGTCATGTTAGCTTCATAGCTGCACAAAGTGACTCATGTAAGCTTCATAGCTGCACAAAGTGAGTCATGTTAGCTTCATAGCTGCACAAAGTGACTCATGTTAGCTTCATAGCTGCAAAAAGTGATTCATGTTAGCTTCATAGCTGCACAAAGTGATTTATGTTAACTTCATAGCTGCACAGAGTGATTCATGTTAGCTTGATAGCTGCACAAAGTGATTCATATTAGCTTCATAGCTGCAGCTAGTGCTTCATTGCTGCACAGAGTGATTCATGTTAGCTTCATAGCTGCACAAAGTGATTCATGTTAGCTTCATAGCTGCACCGAGTGATTCATGTTCGCTTCATAGCTGCAGCAAGTGATTCGTATTTGGGTGATAGCTGCACAAAGTGACTCATGTAAGCTTCATAGCTGCAAAAAGTGATTCATGTTAGCTTCATAGCAGCACAAAGTGATTCATGTTAACTTCATAGCTGCACAGACTGATTCGTATTTGGGTGATAGCTGCACAAAGTGACTCATGTTATCTTCATAGCTGCACAGAGTGATTCGTATTTGGGTGATAGCTGCACAAAGTGATTCATGTTAGCTTGATAGCTGCACAAAGTGAGTCATGTTAGCTTCAAAGCAGCACAAAGTGATTCGTGTTAGATTCATAGCTGCACAAAGTGATTCGTGTTAGATTCAGAGCTGCACAAAGTGATTCATGTTAGCTTCATAGCTGCACAAAGTGATTCATGTTAGCTTCATAGCTGCACAAAGTGATTCATGTTAGCTTCATAGCTGCACAAAGTGATTCATGTTAGCTTCATAGCTGCACAAAGTGATTCATGTTAGCTTCATAGCAGCACAAAGTGATTCGTGTTAGATTCATAGCTGCACAAAGTGATTCGTGTTAGATTCAGAGCTGCACAAAGTGATTCATGTTAACTTCATAGCTGCACCGAGTGATTCATGGCTGCACAAAGTGATTCATAGCTGCAAAAAGTGATTCATGGCTGCACAAAGTGATTCATAGCTGCAAAAAGTGATTCATAGCTGCAGAAAGTGATTCATGTTAGCTTCATAGCTGCACCAAGTGATTCATGTTAGTTTCATAGCTGCACCGAGTGATTCATGTTAGCTTCATAGCTGCACAGAGTGATTTGTATTTGGGTGAAAGCTGCACGAAGTGACTCATGTTAGCTTCATAGCTGCACAAAGTGAGTCATGTTAGCTTCATAGCTGCAAAAAGTGATTCATGTTAGCTTCATAGCTGCACCAAGTGATTCATGTTAGCTTCATAGCTGCACCGAGTGATTCATGTTAGCTTCATAGCTGCAGCAAGTGATTCTTATTTGGGTGATAGCTGCACAAAGTGACTCATGTTAGCTTCATAGCTGCACAAAGTGAGTCATGTTAGCTTCATAGCTGCAAAAAGTGATTCATGTTACCTTCATAGCTGCAGAAAGTGATTCATGTTAGCTTCATAGCTGCACCGAGTGATTCATGTTAGCTTCATAGCTGCAAAAAGTGATTCGTATTTGGGTGATAGCTGCACAAATTGACTCATGTTAGCTTCATAGCTGCACAAAGTCACTCATGTTAGTTTCATAGCTGCCCAAAGTGATTCATGTTCGCTTCATAGCTGCAAAAAGTGAGTCATGTTAGCTTCATAGCTGCACAAAGTGACTCATGTAAGCTTCATAGCTGCACAAAGTGAGTCATGTTAGCTTCATAGCTGCACAAAGTGACTAATGTTAGCTTCATAGCTGCAAAAAGTGATTCATGTTAGCTTCATAGCTGCACAAAGTGATTTATGTTAACTTCATAGCTGCACAGAGTGATTCATGTTAGCTTGATAGCTGCACAAAGTGATTCATATTAGCTTCATAGCTGCAGCTAGTGCTTCATTGCTGCACCGAGTGATTCATGTTCGCTTCATAGCTGCAGCAAGTGATTCGTATTTGGGTGATAGCTGCACAAAGTGACTCATGTAAGCTTCATAGCTGCACAAAGTCACTCATGTTAGCTTCATAGCTGCCCAAAGTGATTCATGTTAGCTTCATAGCTGCACAAAGTGTTTCATGTAAGCTTCATAGCTGCACAAAGTGATTCATGTTAGCTTCCTAGCTGCCCAAAGTGATTATATAAGCTTCATAGCTGCAAAAAGTGAGTCATGTTAGCTTCATAGCTGCACAAAGTGATTCATGTTAACTTCATAGCTGCACAGAGTGATTCATGTTAGCTTGATAGCTGCACAAAGTGATTCATGTAAGCTTCATAGCTGCAGCTAGTGCTTCATTGCTGCACAGAGTGATTCATGTTAGCTTCATCGCTGCACAAAGTGATTCATGTCAGCTTCATAGCTACACAGAGTGATTCATGTTAGCTTCATAGCTGCACAAGGTGATTCATGTTAGCTTCATAGCTGCACAAGGTGATTCATGTTAGCTTCATAGCTGCACAAAGTGACTCATGTTAACTTCATAGCTGCAAAAAGTGATTCATGTTAGCTTCATAGCTGCACAAAGTCACTCATGTTAGCTTCATTGCTGCAAAAAGTGATTCATGTTAGCTTCATAGCTGCAAAAAGTGATTCATGTTAGCTTCATAGCTGCACAAAGTGATTCATGTAAGCTTCATAGCTGCACAAAGTGACTCATGTTAGCTTCATAGCTGCAAAAAGTGATTCATGTTAGCTTCATAGCTGCACAAAGTCACTCATGTTAGATTCATAGCTGCAAAAAGTGATTCATGTTAGCTTCATAGCTGCACAAAGTGATTCATGAAAGCTTCATAGCTGCACAAAGTCACTCATGTTAGCTTCATAGCTGCACAAAGTGATTCATGAAAGCTTCATAGCTGCACAAAGTCACTCATGTAAGCTTCATAGCTGCACAAAGTGACTCATGTTAGCTTCATAGCTGCAAAAAGTGATTCATGTTAGCTTCATAGCTGCACAAAGTCACTCATGTTAGCTTCATAGCTGCAAAAAGTGATTCATGTTAGCTTCATAGCTGCACAAAGTGATTCATGTTAGCTTCATAGCTCCAGCGAGTGCTTCATAGCTGCAAAAAGTGATTCATGTTAGCTTCATAGCTGCACATAGTGAGTCATGTTAGCTTCATAGCAGCACAAAGTGATTTATGTTAGCTTCATAGCTGCACATAGTGAGTCATGTTAGCTTCATAGCTGCACAAAGTGATTCATGTTAGCTTCATAGCTGCACAAAGTGATTCATGTTAGCTTCATAGCTGCAAAAGGTGATTCATGTTAGCTTCATAGCTGCACAAAGTGATTCATGTTAGCTTCATAGCTGCAAAAAGTGACTCATGTTAGCTTCATAGCTGCACAAAGTGACTCATGTTAGCTTCATAGCTGCAAAAGGTGATTCATGTTAGCTTCAAAGCTGCACAAAGTGACTCATGTTAGCTTCATAGCTGCAAAAAGTGATTCATGTTAGCTTCATAGCTGCACAAAGTGATTCAAGAAAGCTTCATAGCTGCACAAAGTCACTCATGTTAGCTTCATAGCTGCACAAAGTGATTCATGTTAGCTTCATAGCTGCACAAAGTGACTCCTGTTAGCTTCATATCTGCACAAAGTGATTCATGTTAGCTTCATAGCTGCAAAAAGTGATTCATGTTAGCTTCATAGCTGCACAAAGTCACTCCTGTTAGCTTCATAGCTGCAAAAAGTGATTCATGTTAGCTTCATAGCTGCACAAAGTGATTCAAGAAAGCTTCATAGCTGCACAAAGTCACTCATGTTAGCTTCATAGCTGCACAAAGTGTTTCATGTAAGCTTCATAGCTGCACAAAGTGATTCATGTTAGCTTCCTAGCTGCCCAAAGTGATTCATATAAGCTTCATAGCTGCAAAAAGTGAGTCATGTTAGCTTCATAGCTGCACAAAGTGATTCATGTTAACTTCATAGCTGCACAGAGTGATTCATGTTAGCTTGATAGCTGCACAAAGTGATTCATGTAAGCTTCATAGCTGCAGCTAGTGCTTCATTGCTGCACAGAGTGATTCATGTTAGCTTCATCGCTGCACAAAGTGATTCATGTCAGCTTCATAGCTACACAGAGTGATTCATGTTAGCTTCATAGCTGCACAAGGTGATTCATGTTAGCTTCATAGCTGCACAAGGTGATTCATGTTAGCTTCATAGCTGCACAAAGTGACTCATGTTAACTTCATAGCTGCAAAAAGTGATTCATGTTAGCTTCATAGCTGCACAAAGTCACTCATGTTAGCTTCATTGCTGCAAAAAGTGATTCATGTTAGCTTCATAGCTGCAAAAAGTGATTCATGTTAGCTTCATAGCTGCACAAAGTGATTCATGTAAGCTTCATAGCTGCACAAAGTGACTCATGTTAGCTTCATAGCTGCAAAAAGTGATTCATGTTAGCTTCATAGCTGCACAAAGTCACTCATGTTAGATTCATAGCTGCAAAAAGTGATTCATGTTAGCTTCATAGCTGCACAAAGTGATTCATGAAAGCTTCATAGCTGCACAAAGTCACTCATGTTAGCTTCATAGCTGCACAAAGTGATTCATGAAAGCTTCATAGCTGCACAAAGTCACTCATGTAAGCTTCATAGCTGCACAAAGTGACTCATGTTAGCTTCATAGCTGCAAAAAGTGATTCATGTTAGCTTCATAGCTGCACAAAGTCACTCATGTTAGCTTCATAGCTGCAAAAAGTGATTCATGTTAGCTTCATAGCTGCACAAAGTGATTCATGTTAGCTTCATAGCTCCAGCGAGTGCTTCATAGCTGCAAAAAGTGATTCATGTTAGCTTCATAGCTGCACATAGTGAGTCATGTTAGCTTCATAGCTGCACAAAGTGATTTATGTTAGCTTCATAGCTGCACATAGTGAGTCATGTTAGCTTCATAGCTGCACAAAGTGATTCATGTTAGCTTCATAGCTGCACAAAGTGATTCATGTTAGCTTCATAGCTGCAAAAGGTGATTCATGTTAGCTTCATAGCTGCACAAAGTGATTCATGTTAGCTTCATAGCTGCACAAAGTGACTCATGTTAGCTTCATAGCTGCACAAAGTGACTCATGTTAGCTTCATAGCTGCAAAAGGTGATTCATGTTAGCTTCAAAGCTGCACAAAGTGACTCATGTTAGCTTCATAGCTGCAAAAAGTGATTCATGTTAGCTTCATAGCTGCACAAAGTGATTCAAGAAAGCTTCATAGCTGCACAAAGTCACTCATGTTAGCTTCATAGCTGCACAAAGTGATTCATGTTAGCTTCATAGCTGCACAAAGTGACTCATGTTAGCTTCATATCTGCACAAAGTGATTCATGTTAGCTTCATAGCTGCAAAAAGTGATTCATGTTAGCTTCATAGCTGCACAAAGTCACTCCTGTTAGCTTCATAGCTGCAAAAAGTGATTCATGTTAGCTTCATAGCTGCACAAAGTGATTCAAGAAAGCTTCATAGCTGCACAAAGTCACTCATGTTAGCTTCATAGCTGCACAAAGTGATTCATGTTAGCTTCATAGCTGCACAAAGTGACTCCTGTTAGCTTCATATCTGCACAAAGTGATTCATGTTAGCTTCATAGCTGCAAAAAGTGATTCATGTTAGCTTCATAGCTGCACAAAGTCACTCCTGTTAGCTTCATAGCTGCACAAAGTGATTCATGTTAGCTTCATAGCTGCAAAAAGTGATTCATGTTAGCTTCATAGCTGCACAAAGTGATTCATGAAAGCTTCATAGCTGCACAAAGTCACTCATGTTAGCTTCATAGCTGCACAAAGTGATTCATGAAAGCTTCATAGCTACACAAAGTCACTCATGTAAGCTTCATAGCTGCACAAAGTGACTCATGTTAGCTTCATAGCTGCAAAAAGTGATTCATGTTAGCTTCATAGCTGCACAAAGTCACTCATGTTAGCTTCATAGCTGCAAAAAGTGATTCATGTTAGCTTCATAGCTGCACAAAGTGATTCATGAAAGCTTCATAGCTGCACAAAGTCACTCATGTTAGCTTCATAGCTGCACAAAGTGATTCATGTTAGCTTCATGACTGCACAAAATGATTCATGTTAGCTTCATAGCTGCACAGAGTGATTCGTGTTAGCTTCATAACTACGCAAAGTGATTCATGATAGCTTCATAGCTGCACCAAGTGATTCGTATTTGGGTGATAGCTGCACAAAGTGACTCATGTTAGCTTCATAGCTGCAAAAAGTGACTCATGTTAGCTTCATAGCTGCAGAAAGTGATTCGTATTTGGGTGATTGCTGCACAAAGTGAGTCAAGTTAGCTTCATAGCTGCAAAAAGTGATTCATGTTAGCTTCATAGCTGCACAAAGTCACTCATGTTAGCTTCATAGCTGCACAAAGTGATTCAAGTTAGCTTCATAGCTGCACAAAGTGATTCATGTTAACTTCATAGCTGCAGCTAGTGCTTCATTGCTGCACCGAGTGATTCATGTTCGCTTCATAGCTGCAGCAAGTGATTCGTATTTGGGTGATAGCTGCACAAAGTGACTCATGTAAGCTTCATAGCTGCACAAAGTCACTCATGTTAGCTTCATAGCTGCCCAAAGTGATTCATGTTAGCTTCATAGCTGCACAAAGTGTTTCATGTAAGCTTCATAGCTGCACAAAGTGATTCATGTTAGCTTCCTAGCTGCCCAAAGTGATTCATATAAGCTTCATAGCTGCAAAAAGTGAGTCATGTTAGCTTCATAGCTGCACAAAGTGATTCATGTTAACTTCATAGCTGCACAGAGTGATTCATGTTAGCTTGATAGCTGCACAAAGTGATTCATGTAAGCTTCATAGCTGCAGCTAGTGCTTCATTGCTGCACAGAGTGATTCATGTTAGCTTCATCGCTGCACAAAGTGATTCATGTCAGCTTCATAGCTACACAGAGTGATTCATGTTAGCTTCATAGCTGCACAAGGTGATTCATGTTAGCTTCATAGCTGCACAAGGTGATTCATGTTAGCTTCATAGCTGCACAAAGTGACTCATGTTAACTTCATTGCTGCAAAAAGTGATTCATGTTAGCTTCATAGCTGCAAAAAGTGATTCATGTTAGCTTCATAGCTGCACAAAGTGATTCATGTAAGCTTCATAGCTGCACAAAGTGACTCATGTTAGCTTCATAGCTGCAAAAAGTGATTCATGTTAGCTTCATAGCTGCACAAAGTCACTCATGTTAGATTCATAGCTGCAAAAAGTGATTCATGTAAGCTTCACAGCTGCACAAAGTGATTCATGAAAGCTTCATAGCTGCACAAAGTCACTCATGTTAGCTTCATAGCTGCACAAAGTGATTCATGAAAGCTTCATAGCTGCACAAAGTCACTCATGTTAGCTTCATAGCTGCACAAAGTGATTCATGAAAGCTTCATAGCTGCACAAAGTCACTCATGTAAGCTTCATAGCTGCACAAAGTGACTCATGTTAGCTTCATAGCTGCAAAAAGTGATTCATGTTAGCTTCATAGCTGCACAAAGTCACTCATGTTAGCTTCATAGCTGCAAAAAGTGATTCATGTTAGCTTCATAGCTGCACAAAGTGATTCATGTTAGCTTCATAGCTCCAGCGAGTGCTTCATAGCTGCAAAAAGTGATTCATGTTAGCTTCATAGCTGCACATAGTGAGTCATGTTAGCTTCATAGCAGCACAAAGTGATTTATGTTAGCTTCATAGCTGCACATAGTGAGTCATGTTAGCTTCATAGCTGCACAAAGTGATTCATGTTAGCTTCATAGCTGCACAAAGTGATTCATGTTAGCTTCATAGCTGCAAAAGGTGATTCATGTTAGCTTCATAGCTGCACAAAGTGATTCATGTTAGCTTCATAGCTGCACAAAGTGACTCATGTTAGCTTCATAGCTGCACAAAGTGACTCATGTTAGCTTCATAGCTGCAAAAGGTGATTCATGTTAGCTTCAAAGCTGCACAAAGTGACTCATGTTAGCTTCATAGCTGCAAAAAGTGATTCATGTTAGCTTCATAGCTGCACAAAGTGATTCAAGAAAGCTTCATAGCTGCACAAAGTCACTCATGTTAGCTTCATAGCTGCACAAAGTGATTCATGTTAGCTTCATAGCTGCACAAAGTGACTCCTGTTAGCTTCATATCTGAACAAAGTGATTCATGTTAGCTTCATAGCTGCAAAAAGTGATTCATGTTAGCTTCATAGCTGCACAAAGTCACTCCTGTTAGCTTCATAGCTGCAAAAAGTGATTCATGTTAGCTTCATAGCTGCACAAAGTGATTCAAGAAAGCTTCATAGCTGCACAAAGTCACTCATGTTAGCTTCATAGCTGCACAAAGTGTTTCATGTAAGCTTCATAGCTGCACAAAGTGATTCATGTTAGCTTCCTAGCTGCCCAAAGTGATTCATATAAGCTTCATAGCTGCAAAAAGTGAGTCATGTTAGCTTCATAGCTGCACAAAGTGATTCATGTTAACTTCATAGCTGCACAGAGTGATTCATGTTAGCTTGATAGCTGCACAAAGTGATTCATGTAAGCTTCATAGCTGCAGCTAGTGCTTCATTGCTGCACAGAGTGATTCATGTTAGCTTCATCGCTGCACAAAGTGATTCATGTCAGCTTCATAGCTACACAGAGTGATTCATGTTAGCTTCATAGCTGCACAAGGTGATTCATGTTAGCTTCATAGCTGCACAAGGTGATTCATGTTAGCTTCATAGCTGCACAAAGTGACTCATGTTAACTTCATAGCTGCAAAAAGTGATTCATGTTAGCTTCATAGCTGCACAAAGTCACTCATGTTAGCTTCATTGCTGCAAAAAGTGATTCATGTTAGCTTCATAGCTGCAAAAAGTGATTCATGTTAGCTTCATAGCTGCACAAAGTGATTCATGTAAGCTTCATAGCTGCACAAAGTGACTCATGTTAGCTTCATAGCTGCAAAAAGTGATTCATGTTAGCTTCATAGCTGCACAAAGTCACTCATGTTAGATTCATAGCTGCAAAAAGTGATTCATGTTAGCTTCATAGCTGCACAAAGTGATTCATGAAAGCTTCATAGCTGCACAAAGTCACTCATGTTAGCTTCATAGCTGCACAAAGTGATTCATGAAAGCTTCATAGCTGCACAAAGTCACTCATGTAAGCTTCATAGCTGCACAAAGTGACTCATGTTAGCTTCATAGCTGCAAAAAGTGATTCATGTTAGCTTCATAGCTGCACAAAGTCACTCATGTTAGCTTCATAGCTGCAAAAAGTGATTCATGTTAGCTTCATAGCTGCACAAAGTGATTCATGTTAGCTTCATAGCTCCAGCGAGTGCTTCATAGCTGCAAAAAGTGATTCATGTTAGCTTCATAGCTGCACATAGTGAGTCATGTTAGCTTCATAGCTGCACAAAGTGATTTATGTTAGCTTCATAGCTGCACATAGTGAGTCATGTTAGCTTCATAGCTGCACAAAGTGATTCATGTTAGCTTCATAGCTGCACAAAGTGATTCATGTTAGCTTCATAGCTGCAAAAGGTGATTCATGTTAGCTTCATAGCTGCACAAAGTGATTCATGTTAGCTTCATAGCTGCACAAAGTGACTCATGTTAGCTTCATAGCTGCACAAAGTGACTCATGTTAGCTTCATAGCTGCAAAAGGTGATTCATGTTAGCTTCAAAGCTGCACAAAGTGACTCATGTTAGCTTCATAGCTGCAAAAAGTGATTCATGTTAGCTTCATAGCTGCACAAAGTGATTCAAGAAAGCTTCATAGCTGCACAAAGTCACTCATGTTAGCTTCATAGCTGCACAAAGTGATTCATGTTAGCTTCATAGCTGCACAAAGTGACTCCTGTTAGCTTCATATCTGCACAAAGTGATTCATGTTAGCTTCATAGCTGCAAAAAGTGATTCATGTTAGCTTCATAGCTGCACAAAGTCACTCCTGTTAGCTTCATAGCTGCAAAAAGTGATTCATGTTAGCTTCATAGCTGCACAAAGTGATTCAAGAAAGCTTCATAGCTGCACAAAGTCACTCATGTTAGCTTCATAGCTGCACAAAGTGATTCATGTTAGCTTCATAGCTGCACAAAGTGACTCCTGTTAGCTTCATAGCTGCACAAAGTGATTCATGTTAGCTTCATAGCTGCAAAAAGTGATTCATGTTAGCTTCATAGCTGCACAAAGTCACTCCTGTTAGCTTCATAGCTGCACAAAGTGATTCATGAAAGCTTCATAGCTACACAAAGTCACTCATGTAAGCTTCATAGCTGCACAAAGTGACTCATGTTAGCTTCATAGCTGCAAAAAGTGATTCATGTTAGCTTCATAGCTGCACAAAGTCACTCATGTTAGCTTCATAGCTGCAAAAAGTGATTCATGTTAGCTTCATAGCTGCACAAAGTGATTCATGAAAGCTTCATAGCTGCACAAAGTCACTCATGTTAGCTTCATAGCTGCACAAAGTGATTCATGTTAGCTTCATGACTGCACAAAATGATTCATGTTAGCTTCATAGTTGCAAAAAGTGATTCATGTTAGCTTCATAGCTGCACAGAGTGATTCGTGTTAGCTTCATAACTACGCAAAGTGATTCATGATAGCTTCATAGCTGCACCAAGTGATTCGTATTTGGGTGATAGCTGCACAAAGTGACTCATGTTAGCTTCATAGCAGCAAAAAGTGACTCATGTTAGCTTCATAGCTGCAGAAAGTGATTCGTATTTGGGTGATTGCTGCACAAAGTGAGTCAAGTTAGCTTCATAGCTGCAAAAAGTGATTCATGTTAGCTTCATAGCTGCACAAAGTCACTCATGTTAGCTTCATAGCTGCACAAAGTGATTCAAGTTAGCTTCATAGCTGCACAAAGTGATTCATGTTAACTTCATAGCTGCAGCTAGTGCTTCATTGCTGCACCGAGTGATTCATGTTCGCTTCATAGCTGCAGCAAGTGATTCGTATTTGGGTGATAGCTGCACAAAGTGACTCATGTAAGCTTCATAGCTGCACAAAGTCACTCATGTTAGCTTCATAGCTGCCCAAAGTGATTCATGTTAGCTTCATAGCTGCACAAAGTGTTTCATGTAAGCTTCATAGCTGCACAAAGTGATTCATGTTAGCTTCCTAGCTGCCCAAAGTGATTCATATAAGCTTCATAGCTGCAAAAAGTGAGTCATGTTAGCTTCATAGCTGCACAAAGTGATTCATGTTAACTTCATAGCTGCACAGAGTGATTCATGTTAGCTTGATAGCTGCACAAAGTGATTCATGTAAGCTTCATAGCTGCAGCTAGTGCTTCATTGCTGCACAGAGTGATTCATGTTAGCTTCATCGCTGCACAAAGTGATTCATGTCAGCTTCATAGCTACACAGAGTGATTCATGTTAGCTTCATAGCTGCACAAGGTGATTCATGTTAGCTTCATAGCTGCACAAGGTGATTCATGTTAGCTTCATAGCTGCACAAAGTGACTCATGTTAACTTCATAGCTGCAAAAAGTGATTCATGTTAGCTTCATAGCTGCACAAAGTCACTCATGTTAGCTTCATTGCTGCAAAAAGTGATTCATGTTAGCTTCATAGCTGCAAAAAGTGATTCATGTTAGCTTCATAGCTGCACAAAGTGATTCATGTAAGCTTCATAGCTGCACAAAGTGACTCATGTTAGCTTCATAGCTGCAAAAAGTGATTCATGTTAGCTTCATAGCTGCACAAAGTCACTCATGTTAGATTCATAGCTGCAAAAAGTGATTCATGTTAGCTTCATAGCTGCACAAAGTGATTCATGAAAGCTTCATAGCTGCACAAAGTCACTCATGTTAGCTTCATAGCTGCACAAAGTGATTCATGAAAGCTTCATAGCTGCACAAAGTCACTCATGTAAGCTTCATAGCTGCACAAAGTGACTCATGTTAGCTTCATAGCTGCAAAAAGTGATTCATGTTAGCTTCATAGCAGCACAAAGTCACTCATGTTAGCTTCATAGCTGCAAAAAGTGATTCATGTTAGCTTCATAGCTGCACAAAGTGATTCATGTTAGCTTCATAGCTCCAGCGAGTGCTTCATAGCTGCAAAAAGTGATTCATGTTAGCTTCATAGCTGCACATAGTGAGTCATGTTAGCTTCATAGCAGCACAAAGTGATTTATGTTAGCTTCATAGCTGCACATAGTGAGTCATGTTAGCTTCATAGCTGCACAAAGTGATTCATGTTAGCTTCATAGCTGCACAAAGTGATTCATGTTAGCTTCATAGCTGCAAAAGGTGATTCATGTTAGCTTCATAGCTGCACAAAGTGATTCATGTTAGCTTCATAGCTGCACAAAGTGACTCATGTTAGCTTCATAGCTACACAAAGTGACTCATGTTAGCTTCATAGCTGCAAAAGGTGATTCATGTTAGCTTCAAAGCTGCACAAAGTGACTCATGTTAGCTTCATAGCTGCAAAAAGTGATTCATGTTAGCTTCATAGCTGCACAAAGTGATTCAAGAAAGCTTCATAGCTGCACAAAGTCACTCATGTTAGCTTCATAGCTGCACAAAGTGATTCATGTTAGCTTCATAGCTGCACAAAGTGACTCCTGTTAGCTTCATATCTGCACAAAGTGATTCATGTTAGCTTCATAGCTGCAAAAAGTGATTCATGTTAGCTTCATAGCTGCACAAAGTCACTCCTGTTAGCTTCATAGCTGCAAAAAGTGATTCATGTTAGCTTCATAGCTGCACAAAGTGATTCAAGAAAGCTTCATAGCTGCACAAAGTCACTCATGTTAGCTTCATAGCTGCACAAAGTGTTTCATGTAAGCTTCATAGCTGCACAAAGTGATTCATGTTAGCTTCCTAGCTGCCCAAAGTGATTCATATAAGCTTCATAGCTGCAAAAAGTGAGTCATGTTAGCTTCATAGCTGCACAAAGTGATTCATGTTAACTTCATAGCTGCACAGAGTGATTCATGTTAGCTTGATAGCTGCACAAAGTGATTCATGTAAGCTTCATAGCTGCAGCTAGTGCTTCATTGCTGCACAGAGTGATTCATGTTAGCTTCATCGCTGCACAAAGTGATTCATGTCAGCTTCATAGCTACACAGAGTGATTCATGTTAGCTTCATAGCTGCACAAGGTGATTCATGTTAGCTTCATAGCTGCACAAGGTGATTCATGTTAGCTTCATAGCTGCACAAAGTGACTCATGTTAACTTCATAGCTGCAAAAAGTGATTCATGTTAGCTTCATAGCTGCACAAAGTCACTCATGTTAGCTTCATTGCTGCAAAAAGTGATTCATGTTAGCTTCATAGCTGCAAAAAGTGATTCATGTTAGCTTCATAGCTGCACAAAGTGATTCATGTAAGCTTCATAGCTGCACAAAGTGACTCATGTTAGCTTCATAGCTGCAAAAAGTGATTCATGTTAGCTTCATAGCTGCACAAAGTCACTCATGTTAGATTCATAGCTGCAAAAAGTGATTCATGTTAGCTTCATAGCTGCACAAAGTGATTCATGAAAGCTTCATAGCTGCACAAAGTCACTCATGTTAGCTTCATAGCTGCACAAAGTGATTCATGAAAGCTTCATAGCTGCACAAAGTCACTCATGTAAGCTTCATAGCTGCACAAAGTGACTCATGTTAGCTTCATAGCTGCAAAAAGTGATTCATGTTAGCTTCATAGCTGCACAAAGTCACTCATGTTAGCTTCATAGCTGCAAAAAGTGATTCATGTTAGCTTCATAGCTGCACAAAGTGATTCATGTTAGCTTCATAGCTCCAGCGAGTGCTTCATAGCTGCAAAAAGTGATTCATGTTAGCTTCATAGCTGCACATAGTGAGTCATGTTAGCTTCATAGCTGCACAAAGTGATTTATGTTAGCTTCATAGCTGCACATAGTGAGTCATGTTAGCTTCATAGCTGCACAAAGTGATTCATGTTAGCTTCATAGCTGCACAAAGTGATTCATGTTAGCTTCATAGCTGCAAAAGGTGATTCATGTTAGCTTCATAGCTGCACAAAGTGATTCATGTTAGCTTCATAGCTGCACAAAGTGACTCATGTTAGCTTCATAGCTGCACAAAGTGACTCATGTTAGCTTCATAGCTGCAAAAGGTGATTCATGTTAGCTTCAAAGCTGCACAAAGTGACTCATGTTAGCTTCATAGCTGCAAAAAGTGATTCATGTTAGCTTCATAGCTGCACAAAGTGATTCAAGAAAGCTTCATAGCTGCACAAAGTCACTCATGTTAGCTTCATAGCTGCACAAAGTGATTCATGTTAGCTTCATAGCTGCACAAAGTGACTCCTGTTAGCTTCATATCTGCACAAAGTGATTCATGTTAGCTTCATAGCTGCAAAAAGTGATTCATGTTAGCTTCATAGCTGCACAAAGTCACTCCTGTTAGCTTCATAGCTGCAAAAAGTGATTCATGTTAGCTTCATAGCTGCACAAAGTGATTCAAGAAAGCTTCATAGCTGCACAAAGTCACTCATGTTAGCTTCATAGCTGCACAAAGTGATTCATGTTAGCTTCATAGCTGCACAAAGTGACTCCTGTTAGCTTCATATCTGCACAAAGTGATTCATGTTAGCTTCATAGCTGCAAAAAGTGATTCATGTTAGCTTCATAGCTGCACAAAGTCACTCCTGTTAGCTTCATAGCTGCACAAAGTGATTCATGTTAGCTTCATAGCTGCAAAAAGTGATTCATGTTAGCTTCATAGCTGCACAAAGTGATTCATGAAAGCTTCATAGCTGCACAAAGTCACTCATGTTAGCTTCATAGCTGCACAAAGTGATTCATGAAAGCTTCATAGCTACACAAAGTCACTCATGTAAGCTTCATAGCTGCACAAAGTGACTCATGTTAGCTTCATAGCTACAAAAAGTGATTCATGTTAGCTTCATAGCTGCACAAAGTCACTCATGTTAGCTTCATAGCTGCAAAAAGTGATTCATGTTAGCTTCATAGCTGCACAAAGTGATTCATGAAAGCTTCATAGCTGCACAAAGTCACTCATGTTAGCTTCATAGCTGCACAAAGTGATTCATGTTAGCTTCATTGCTGCACAAAGTCACTCATGTTAGCTTCATAGCTGCACAAAGTGATTCATGTAAGCTTCATAGCTGCACAAAGTGATTCATGTAAGCTTCATAGCTGCACAAAGTGATTCATGTTAGCTTCATAGCTGCACAAAGTGACTCATGTTAGCTTCATAGCTGCAAAAAGTGGTTCATTTTAGCTTCATAGCTGCAAAAAGTGATTCATGTAAGCTTCATAGCTGCACAAAGTCACTCATGTTAGCTTCATAGCTGCACAAAGTCACTCATGTTAGCTTCATAGCTGCAAAAAGTGATTCATGTTAGCTTCATAGCTGCAAAAAGTGATTCATGTAAGCTTCATAGCTGCACAAAGTGACTCATGTTAGCATCATAGCTGCAAAAAGTGATTCATGTTAGCTTCAAAGCTGCACAAAGTCACTCATGTTAGCTTCATAGCTGCACAAAGTGATTCATGAAAGCTTCATAGCTGCACAAAGTCACTCATGTTAGCTTCATAGCTGCACAGTGATTCATGAAAGCTTCATAGCTACACAAAGTCACTCATGTAAGCTTCATAGCTGCACAAAGTGACTCATGTTAGCTTCATAGCTGCAAAAAGTGATTCATGTTAGCTTCATAGCTGCACAAAGTCACTCATGTTAGCTTCATAGCTGCAAAAAGTGATTCATGTTAGCTTCATAGCTGCACAAAGTGATTCATGAAAGCTTCATAGCTGCACAAAGTCACTCATGTTAGCTTCATAGCTGCAGCAAGTGATTCAAGTTAGCTTCATAGCTGCAGCAAGTGAGTCGTATTTGGGTGATAGCTACACAAAGTGACTCATGTTAGCTTCATAGCTGCACAAAGTCACTCATGTTAGCTTCATAGCTGCAAAAAGTGATTCATGTTAGCTTCATAGCTGCACAAAGTGATTCATGTTAGCTTCATAGCTCCAGCGAGTGCTTCATAGCTGCAAAAAGTGATTCATGTTAGCTTCATAGCTGCACAAAGTCACTCATGTTAGCTTCATAGCTGCACAAAGTGATTTATGTTAGCTTCATTGCTGCACATAGTGAGTCATGTTAGCTTCATAGCTGCACAAAGTGATTCATGTTAGCTTCATAGCTGCACAAAGTGACTCATGTTAGCTTCATAGCTGCACAAAGTCACTCATGTTAGCTTCATTGCTGCAAAAAGTGATTCATGTTAGCTTCATAGCTGCAAAAAGTGATTCATGTTAGCTTCATAGCTGCACAAAGTCACTCATGTTAGCTTCATAGCTGCACAAAGTGACTCATGTTAGCTTCATAGCTGCAAAAAGTGATTCATGTTAGCTTCATAGCTGCACAAAGTCACTCATGTTAGCTTCATAGCTGCACAAAGTGACTCATGTTAGCTTCATAGCTGCACAAAGTCACTCATGTTAGCTTCATAGCTGCACAAAGTCACTCATGTTAGCTTCACAGCTGCAAAAGGTGATTCATGTTAGCTTCATAGCTGCACAAAGTCACTCATGTTAGCTTCATAGCTGCACAAAGTGATTCAAGTTAGCTTCATAGCTGCACAAAGTGATTCATGTTAGCTTCATTGCTGCACAAAGTCACTCATGTTAGCTTCATAGCTGCACAAAGTGATTCATGTAAGCTTCATAGCTACACAAAGTGATTCATGTAAGCTTCATAGCTGCACAAAGTGATTCATGTAAGCTTCATAGCTGCACAAAGTCACTCATGTTAGCTTCATAGCTGCAAAAAGTGATTCATGTTAGCTTCATAGCTGCAAAAAGTGATTCATGTAAGCTTCATAGCTGCACAAAGTCACTCATGTTATCTTCATAGCTGCACAAAGTGACTCATGTTAGCTTCAAAGCTGCAAAAAGTGATTCATGTTAGCTTCATAGCTGCACAAAGTCACTCATGTTAGCTTCATAGCTGCACAAAGTGATTCATGAAAGCTTCATAGCTGCACAAAGTCACTCATGTTAGCTTCATAGCTGCACAAAGTGATTCATGAAAGCTTCATAGCTACACAAAGTCACTCATGTAAGCTTCATAGCTGCACAAAGTGACTCATGTTAGCTACATAGCTGCAAAAAGTGATTCATGTTAGCTTCATAGCTGCAAAAAGTGATTCATGTAAGCTTCATAGCTGCACAAAGTCACTCCTGTTAGCTTCATAGCTGCACAAAGTGATTCATGTTAGCTTCATAGCTGCAAAAAGTGATTCATGTTAGCTTCATAGCTGCACAAAGTGATTCATGAAAGCTTCATAGCTGCACAAAGTCACTCATGTTAGCTTCATAGCTGCACAAAGTGATTCATGAAAGCTTCATAGCTACACAAAGTCACTCATGTAAGCTTCATAGCTGCACAAAGTGACTCATGTTAGCTTCATAGCTGCAAAAAGTGATTCATGTTAGCTTCATAGCTGCACAAAGTCACTCATGTTAGCTTCATAGCTGCAAAAAGTGATTCATGTTAGCTTCATAGCTGCACAAAGTGATTCATGAAAGCTTCATAGCTGCACAAAGTCACTCATGTTAGCTTCATAGCTGCACAAAGTGATTCATGTTAGCTTCATGACTGCACAAAATGATTCATGTTAGCTTCATAGTTGCAGAAAGTGATTCATGTTAGCTTCATAGCTGCACAGAGTGATTCGTGTTAGCTTCATAACTACGCAAAGTGATTCATGATAGCTTCATAGCTGCACCAAGTGATTCGTATTTGGGTGATAGCTGCACAAAGTGACTCATGTTAGCTTCATAGCTGCAAAAAGTGACTCATGTTAGCTTCATAGCTGCAGAAAGTGATTCGTATTTGGGTGATTGCTGCACAAAGTGAGTCAAGTTAGCTTCATAGCTGCAAAAAGTGATTCATGTTAGCTTCATAGCTGCACAAAGTCACTCATGTTAGCTTCATAGCTGCACAAAGTGATTCAAGTTAGCTTCATAGCTGCACAAAGTGATTCATGTTAACTTCATAGCTGCACAGAGTGATTCATGTTAGCTTGATAGCTGCACAAAGTGATTCATGTTAGCTTCATAGCTGCAGATAGTGCTTCATAGCTGCACAGAGTGATTCATGTTAGCTTCATAGCTGCACAAAGTGATTCATGTTAGCTTCATTGCTGCTTAAAGTGATTCATGTTAGCTTCATAGCTGCACAAAGTGATTCACGTTAGCTTCATAGCTGCACAATGTAATTCATGTTAGCTTCATAGCTGCACAAAGTGATTCATATTAACTTCAGAGCTGCAGCGAGTGCTTCATCGCTGCACAAAGTGATTCATGTTAGCTTCATAGCTGCACAAAATCACTCAGGTTAGCTTCATAGCTGCAAAAAGTGATTCATGTTAGCTTCATTGCTGCACAAAGTCACTCATGTTAGCTTCATAGCTGCACAAAGTGATTCATGTAAGCTTCATAGCTGCACAAAGTGATTCATGTAAGCTTCATAGCTGCACAAAGTGATTCATGTTAGCTTCATAGCTGCACAAAGTGACTCATGTTAGCTTCATTGCTGCAAAAAGTGGTTCATTTTAGCTTCATAGCTGCAAAAAGTGATTCATGTAAGCTTCATAGCTGCACAAAGTCACTCATGTTAGCTTCATAGCTGCACAAAGTCACTCATGTTAGCTTCATAGCTGCAAAAAGTGATTCATGTTAGCTTCATAGCTGCAAAAAGTGATTCATGTAAGCTTCATAGCTGCACAAAGTGACTCATGTTAGCATCATAGCTGCAAAAAGTGATTCATGTTAGCTTCAAAGCTGCACAAAGTCACTCATGTTAGCTTCATAGCTGCACAAAGTGATTCATGAAAGCTTCATAGCTGCACAAAGTCACTCATGTTAGCTTCATAGCTGCACAGTGATTCATGAAAGCTTCATAGCTACACAAAGTCACTCATGTAAGCTTCATAGCTGCACAAAGTGACTCATGTTAGCTTCATAGCTGCAAAAAGTGATTCATGTTAGCTTCATAGCTGCACAAAGTCACTCATGTTAGCTTCATAGCTGCAAAAAGTGATTCATGTTAGCTTCATAGCTGCACAAAGTGATTCATGAAAGCTTCATAGCTGCACAAAGTCACTCATGTTAGCTTCATAGCTGCAGCAAGTGATTCAAGTTAGCTTCATAGCTGCAGCAAGTGAGTCGTATTTGGGTGATAGCTACACAAAGTGACTCATGTTAGCTTCATAGCTGCACAAAGTCACTCATGTTAGCTTCATAGCTGCAAAAAGTGATTCATGTTAGCTTCATAGCTGCACAAAGTGATTCATGTTAGCTTCATAGCTCCAGCGAGTGCTTCATAGCTGCAAAAAGTGATTCATGTTAGCTTCATAGCTGCACAAAGTCACTCATGTTAGCTTCATAGCTGCACAAAGTGATTTATGTTAGCTTCATTGCTGCACATAGTGAGTCATGTTAGCTTCATAGCTGCACAAAGTGATTCATGTTAGCTTCATAGCTGCACAAAGTGACTCATGTTAGCTTCATAGCTGCACAAAGTCACTCATGTTAGCTTCATTGCTGCAAAAAGTGATTCATGTTAGCTTCATA
The DNA here is from genome assembly GCF_027579695.1 of Neoarius graeffei. Lineage (NCBI taxonomy): Eukaryota > Metazoa > Chordata > Actinopteri > Siluriformes > Ariidae > Neoarius > Neoarius graeffei. The sequence goes on from NC_083587.1 coordinate 161,422, forward strand.
GCTGCAAAAAGTGATTCATGTTAGCTTCATAGCTGCACAAAGTCACTCATGTTAGCTTCATAGCTGCACAAAGTGACTCATGTTAGCTTCATAGCTGCAAAAAGTGATTCATGTTAGCTTCATAGCTGCACAAAGTCACTCATGTTAGCTTCATAGCTGCACAAAGTGACTCATGTTAGCTTCATAGCTGCACAAAGTCACTCATGTTAGCTTCATAGCTGCACAAAGTCACTCATGTTAGCTTCACAGCTGCAAAAGGTGATTCATGTTAGCTTCATAGCTGCACAAAGTCACTCATGTTAGCTTCATAGCTGCACAAAGTGATTCAAGTTAGCTTCATAGCTGCACAAAGTGATTCATGTTAGCTTCATTGCTGCACAAAGTCACTCATGTTAGCTTCATAGCTGCACAAAGTGATTCATGTAAGCTTCATAGCTACACAAAGTGATTCATGTAAGCTTCATAGCTGCACAAAGTGATTCATGTAAGCTTCATAGCTGCACAAAGTCACTCATGTTAGCTTCATAGCTGCAAAAAGTGATTCATGTTAGCTTCATAGCTGCAAAAAGTGATTCATGTAAGCTTCATAGCTGCACAAAGTCACTCATGTTATCTTCATAGCTGCACAAAGTGACTCATGTTAGCTTCAAAGCTGCAAAAAGTGATTCATGTTAGCTTCATAGCTGCACAAAGTCACTCATGTTAGCTTCATAGCTGCACAAAGTGATTCATGAAAGCTTCATAGCTGCACAAAGTCACTCATGTTAGCTTCATAGCTGCACAAAGTGATTCATGAAAGCTTCATAGCTACACAAAGTCACTCATGTAAGCTTCATAGCTGCACAAAGTGACTCATGTTAGCTACATAGCTGCAAAAAGTGATTCATGTTAGCTTCATAGCTGCAAAAAGTGATTCATGTAAGCTTCATAGCTGCACAAAGTCACTCCTGTTAGCTTCATAGCTGCACAAAGTGATTCATGTTAGCTTCATAGCTGCAAAAAGTGATTCATGTTAGCTTCATAGCTGCACAAAGTGATTCATGAAAGCTTCATAGCTGCACAAAGTCACTCATGTTAGCTTCATAGCTGCACAAAGTGATTCATGAAAGCTTCATAGCTACACAAAGTCACTCATGTAAGCTTCATAGCTGCACAAAGTCACTCATGTTAGCTTCATAGCTGCACAAAGTGATTCATGAAAGCTTCATAGCTGCACAAAGTCACTCATGTTAGCTTCATAGCTGCACAGTGATTCATGAAAGCTTCATAGCTGCACAAAGTGACTCATGTTAGCTTCATAGCTGCAAAAAGTGATTCATGTTAGCTTCATAGCTGCACAAAGTCACTCATGTTAGCTTCATAGCTGCAAAAAGTGATTCATGTTAGCTTCATTGCTGCAAAAAGTGATTCATGTTAGCTTCATAGCTGCAAAAAGTGATTCATGTTAGCTTCATAGCTGCACAAAGTCACTCATGTTAGCTTCATAGCTGCACAAAGTGACTCATGTTAGCTTCATAGCTGCAAAAAGTGATTCATGTTAGCTTCATAGCTGCACAAAGTCACTCATGTTAGCTTCATAGCTGCACAAAGTGACTCATGTTAGCTTCATAGCTGCACAAAGTCACTCATGTTAGCTTCATAGCTGCACAAAGTCACTCATGTTAGCTTCACAGCTGCAAAAGGTGATTCATGTTAGCTTCATAGCTGCACAAAGTCACTCATGTTAGCTTCATAGCTGCACAAAGTGATTCAAGTTAGCTTCATAGCTGCACAAAGTGATTCATGTTAGCTTCATTGCTGCACAAAGTCACTCATGTTAGCTTCATAGCTGCACAAAGTGATTCATGTAAGCTTCATAGCTACACAAAGTGATTCATGTAAGCTTCATAGCTGCACAAAGTGATTCATGTAAGCTTCATAGCTGCACAAAGTCACTCATGTTAGCTTCATAGCTGCAAAAAGTGATTCATGTTAGCTTCATAGCTGCAAAAAGTGATTCATGTAAGCTTCATAGCTGCACAAAGTCACTCATGTTAGCTTCATAGCTGCACAAAGTGACTCATGTTAGCTTCAAAGCTGCAAAAAGTGATTCATGTTAGCTTCATAGCTGCACAAAGTCACTCATGTTAGCTTCATAGCTGCACAAAGTGATTCATGAAAGCTTCATAGCTGCACAAAGTCACTCATGTTAGCTTCATAGCTGCACAAAGTGATTCATGAAAGCTTCATAGCTACACAAAGTCACTCATGTAAGCTTCATAGCTGCACAAAGTCACTCATGTTAGCTTCATAGCTGCACAAAGTCACTCATGTTAGCTTCACAGCTGCAAAAGGTGATTCATGTTAGCTTCATAGCTGCACAAAGTCACTCATGTTAGCTTCATAGCTGCACAAAGTGATTCAAGTTAGCTTCATAGCTGCACAAAGTGATTCATGTTAGCTTCATTGCTGCACAAAGTCACTCATGTTAGCTTCATAGCTGCACAAAGTGATTCATGTAAGCTTCATAGCTACACAAAGTGATTCATGTAAGCTTCATAGCTGCACAAAGTGATTCATGTAAGCTTCATAGCTGCACAAAGTCACTCATGTTAGCTTCATAGCTGCAAAAAGTGATTCATGTTAGCTTCATAGCTGCAAAAAGTGATTCATGTAAGCTTCATAGCTGCACAAAGTCACTCATGTTAGCTTCATAGCTGCACAAAGTGACTCATGTTAGCTTCAAAGCTGCAAAAAGTGATTCATGTTAGCTTCATAGCTGCACAAAGTCACTCATGTTAGCTTCATAGCTGCACAAAGTGATTCATGAAAGCTTCATAGCTGCACAAAGTCACTCATGTTAGCTTCATAGCTGCACAAAGTGATTCATGAAAGCTTCATAGCTACACAAAGTCACTCATGTAAGCTTCATAGCTGCACAAAGTGACTCATGTTAGCTACATAGCTGCAAAAAGTGATTCATGTTAGCTTCATAGCTGCAAAAAGTGATTCATGTAAGCTTCATAGCTGCACAAAGTCACTCCTGTTAGCTTCATAGCTGCACAAAGTGATTCATGTTAGCTTCATAGCTGCAAAAAGTGATTCATGTTAGCTTCATAGCTGCACAAAGTGATTCATGAAAGCTTCATAGCTGCACAAAGTCACTCATGTTAGCTTCATAGCTGCACAAAGTGATTCATGAAAGCTTCATAGCTACACAAAGTCACTCATGTAAGCTTCATAGCTGCACAAAGTGACTCATGTTAGCTTCATAGCTGCAAAAAGTGATTCATGTTAGCTTCATAGCTGCACAAAGTCACTCATGTTAGCTTCATAGCTGCAAAAAGTGATTCATGTTAGCTTCATAGCTGCACAAAGTGATTCATGAAAGCTTCATAGCTGCACAAAGTCACTCATGTTAGCTTCATAGCTGCACAAAGTGATTCATGTTAGCTTCATAGCTGCACAAAGTCACTCATGTTAGCTTCATAGCTGCAAAAAGTGATTCATGTTAGCTTCATAGCTGCACAAAGTGATTCATGTTAGCTTCATAGCTCCAGCGAGTGCTTCATAGCTGCAAAAAGTGATTCATGTTAGCTTCATAGCTGCACAAAGTCACTCATGTTAGCTTCATAGCTGCACAAAGTGATTTATGTTAGCTTCATTGCTGCACATAGTGAGTCATGTTAGCTTCATAGCTGCACAAAGTGATTCATGTTAGCTTCATAGCTGCACAAAGTGACTCATGTTAGCTTCATAGCTGCACAAAGTCACTCATGTTAGCTTCATTGCTGCAAAAAGTGATTCATGTTAGCTTCATAGCTGCAAAAAGTGATTCATGTTAGCTTCATAGCTGCACAAAGTCACTCATGTTAGCTTCATAGCTGCACAAAGTGACTCATGTTAGCTTCATAGCTGCAAAAAGTGATTCATGTTAGCTTCATAGCTGCACAAAGTCACTCATGTTAGCTTCATAGCTGCACAAAGTGACTCATGTTAGCTTCATAGCTGCACAAAGTCACTCATGTTAGCTTCATAGCTGCACAAAGTCACTCATGTTAGCTTCACAGCTGCAAAAGGTGATTCATGTTAGCTTCATAGCTGCACAAAGTCACTCATGTTAGCTTCATAGCTGCACAAAGTGATTCAAGTTAGCTTCATAGCTGCACAAAGTGATTCATGTTAGCTTCATTGCTGCACAAAGTCACTCATGTTAGCTTCATAGCTGCACAAAGTGATTCATGTAAGCTTCATAGCTACACAAAGTGATTCATGTAAGCTTCATAGCTGCACAAAGTGATTCATGTAAGCTTCATAGCTGCACAAAGTCACTCATGTTAGCTTCATAGCTGCAAAAAGTGATTCATGTTAGCTTCATAGCTGCAAAAAGTGATTCATGTAAGCTTCATAGCTGCACAAAGTCACTCATGTTATCTTCATAGCTGCACAAAGTGACTCATGTTAGCTTCAAAGCTGCAAAAAGTGATTCATGTTAGCTTCATAGCTGCACAAAGTCACTCATGTTAGCTTCATAGCTGCACAAAGTGATTCATGAAAGCTTCATAGCTGCACAAAGTCACTCATGTTAGCTTCATAGCTGCACAAAGTGATTCATGAAAGCTTCATAGCTACACAAAGTCACTCATGTAAGCTTCATAGCTGCACAAAGTGACTCATGTTAGCTACATAGCTGCAAAAAGTGATTCATGTTAGCTTCATAGCTGCAAAAAGTGATTCATGTAAGCTTCATAGCTGCACAAAGTCACTCCTGTTAGCTTCATAGCTGCACAAAGTGATTCATGTTAGCTTCATAGCTGCAAAAAGTGATTCATGTTAGCTTCATAGCTGCACAAAGTGATTCATGAAAGCTTCATAGCTGCACAAAGTCACTCATGTTAGCTTCATAGCTGCACAAAGTGATTCATGAAAGCTTCATAGCTACACAAAGTCACTCATGTAAGCTTCATAGCTGCACAAAGTCACTCATGTTAGCTTCATAGCTGCACAAAGTGATTCATGAAAGCTTCATAGCTGCACAAAGTCACTCATGTTAGCTTCATAGCTGCACAGTGATTCATGAAAGCTTCATAGCTGCACAAAGTGACTCATGTTAGCTTCATAGCTGCAAAAAGTGATTCATGTTAGCTTCATAGCTGCACAAAGTCACTCATGTTAGCTTCATAGCTGCAAAAAGTGATTCATGTTAGCTTCATTGCTGCAAAAAGTGATTCATGTTAGCTTCATAGCTGCAAAAAGTGATTCATGTTAGCTTCATAGCTGCACAAAGTCACTCATGTTAGCTTCATAGCTGCACAAAGTGACTCATGTTAGCTTCATAGCTGCAAAAAGTGATTCATGTTAGCTTCATAGCTGCACAAAGTCACTCATGTTAGCTTCATAGCTGCACAAAGTGACTCATGTTAGCTTCATAGCTGCACAAAGTCACTCATGTTAGCTTCATAGCTGCACAAAGTCACTCATGTTAGCTTCACAGCTGCAAAAGGTGATTCATGTTAGCTTCATAGCTGCACAAAGTCACTCATGTTAGCTTCATAGCTGCACAAAGTGATTCAAGTTAGCTTCATAGCTGCACAAAGTGATTCATGTTAGCTTCATTGCTGCACAAAGTCACTCATGTTAGCTTCATAGCTGCACAAAGTGATTCATGTAAGCTTCATAGCTACACAAAGTGATTCATGTAAGCTTCATAGCTGCACAAAGTGATTCATGTAAGCTTCATAGCTGCACAAAGTCACTCATGTTAGCTTCATAGCTGCAAAAAGTGATTCATGTTAGCTTCATAGCTGCAAAAAGTGATTCATGTAAGCTTCATAGCTGCACAAAGTCACTCATGTTAGCTTCATAGCTGCACAAAGTGACTCATGTTAGCTTCAAAGCTGCAAAAAGTGATTCATGTTAGCTTCATAGCTGCACAAAGTCACTCATGTTAGCTTCATAGCTGCACAAAGTGATTCATGAAAGCTTCATAGCTGCACAAAGTCACTCATGTTAGCTTCATAGCTGCACAAAGTGATTCATGAAAGCTTCATAGCTACACAAAGTCACTCATGTAAGCTTCATAGCTGCACAAAGTCACTCATGTTAGCTTCATAGCTGCACAAAGTCACTCATGTTAGCTTCACAGCTGCAAAAGGTGATTCATGTTAGCTTCATAGCTGCACAAAGTCACTCATGTTAGCTTCATAGCTGCACAAAGTGATTCAAGTTAGCTTCATAGCTGCACAAAGTGATTCATGTTAGCTTCATTGCTGCACAAAGTCACTCATGTTAGCTTCATAGCTGCACAAAGTGATTCATGTAAGCTTCATAGCTACACAAAGTGATTCATGTAAGCTTCATAGCTGCACAAAGTGATTCATGTAAGCTTCATAGCTGCACAAAGTCACTCATGTTAGCTTCATAGCTGCAAAAAGTGATTCATGTTAGCTTCATAGCTGCAAAAAGTGATTCATGTAAGCTTCATAGCTGCACAAAGTCACTCATGTTAGCTTCATAGCTGCACAAAGTGACTCATGTTAGCTTCAAAGCTGCAAAAAGTGATTCATGTTAGCTTCATAGCTGCACAAAGTCACTCATGTTAGCTTCATAGCTGCACAAAGTGATTCATGAAAGCTTCATAGCTGCACAAAGTCACTCATGTTAGCTTCATAGCTGCACAAAGTGATTCATGAAAGCTTCATAGCTACACAAAGTCACTCATGTAAGCTTCATAGCTGCACAAAGTGACTCATGTTAGCTACATAGCTGCAAAAAGTGATTCATGTTAGCTTCATAGCTGCAAAAAGTGATTCATGTAAGCTTCATAGCTGCACAAAGTCACTCCTGTTAGCTTCATAGCTGCACAAAGTGATTCATGTTAGCTTCATAGCTGCAAAAAGTGATTCATGTTAGCTTCATAGCTGCACAAAGTGATTCATGAAAGCTTCATAGCTGCACAAAGTCACTCATGTTAGCTTCATAGCTGCACAAAGTGATTCATGAAAGCTTCATAGCTACACAAAGTCACTCATGTAAGCTTCATAGCTGCACAAAGTGACTCATGTTAGCTTCATAGCTGCAAAAAGTGATTCATGTTAGCTTCATAGCTGCACAAAGTCACTCATGTTAGCTTCATAGCTGCAAAAAGTGATTCATGTTAGCTTCATAGCTGCACAAAGTGATTCATGAAAGCTTCATAGCTGCACAAAGTCACTCATGTTAGCTTCATAGCTGCACAAAGTGATTCATGTTAGCTTCATAGCTGCACAAAGTCACTCATGTTAGCTTCATAGCTGCAAAAAGTGATTCATGTTAGCTTCATAGCTGCACAAAGTGATTCATGTTAGCTTCATAGCTCCAGCGAGTGCTTCATAGCTGCAAAAAGTGATTCATGTTAGCTTCATAGCTGCACAAAGTCACTCATGTTAGCTTCATAGCTGCACAAAGTGATTTATGTTAGCTTCATTGCTGCACATAGTGAGTCATGTTAGCTTCATAGCTGCACAAAGTGATTCATGTTAGCTTCATAGCTGCACAAAGTGACTCATGTTAGCTTCATAGCTGCACAAAGTCACTCATGTTAGCTTCATTGCTGCAAAAAGTGATTCATGTTAGCTTCATAGCTGCAAAAAGTGATTCATGTTAGCTTCATAGCTGCACAAAGTCACTCATGTTAGCTTCATAGCTGCACAAAGTGACTCATGTTAGCTTCATAGCTGCAAAAAGTGATTCATGTTAGCTTCATAGCTGCACAAAGTCACTCATGTTAGCTTCATAGCTGCACAAAGTGACTCATGTTAGCTTCATAGCTGCACAAAGTCACTCATGTTAGCTTCATAGCTGCACAAAGTCACTCATGTTAGCTTCACAGCTGCAAAAGGTGATTCATGTTAGCTTCATAGCTGCACAAAGTCACTCATGTTAGCTTCATAGCTGCACAAAGTGATTCAAGTTAGCTTCATAGCTGCACAAAGTGATTCATGTTAGCTTCATTGCTGCACAAAGTCACTCATGTTAGCTTCATAGCTGCACAAAGTGATTCATGTAAGCTTCATAGCTACACAAAGTGATTCATGTAAGCTTCATAGCTGCACAAAGTGATTCATGTAAGCTTCATAGCTGCACAAAGTCACTCATGTTAGCTTCATAGCTGCAAAAAGTGATTCATGTTAGCTTCATAGCTGCAAAAAGTGATTCATGTAAGCTTCATAGCTGCACAAAGTCACTCATGTTAGCTTCATAGCTGCACAAAGTGACTCATGTTAGCTTCAAAGCTGCAAAAAGTGATTCATGTTAGCTTCATAGCTGCACAAAGTCACTCATGTTAGCTTCATAGCTGCACAAAGTGATTCATGAAAGCTTCATAGCTGCACAAAGTCACTCATGTTAGCTTCATAGCTGCACAAAGTGATTCATGAAAGCTTCATAGCTACACAAAGTCACTCATGTAAGCTTCATAGCTGCACAAAGTGACTCATGTTAGCTACATAGCTGCAAAAAGTGATTCATGTTAGCTTCATAGCTGCAAAAAGTGATTCATGTTAGCTTCATAGCTGCACAAAGTCACTCCTGTTAGCTTCATAGCTGCACAAAGTGATTCATGTTAGCTTCATAGCTGCAAAAAGTGATTCATGTTAGCTTCATAGCTGCACAAAGTGATTCATGAAAGCTTCATAGCTGCACAAAGTCACTCATGTTAGCTTCATAGCTGCACAAAGTGATTCATGAAAGCTTCATAGCTACACAAAGTCACTCATGTAAGCTTCATAGCTGCACAAAGTGACTCATGTTAGCTTCATAGCTGCAAAAAGTGATTCATGTTAGCTTCATAGCTGCACAAAGTCACTCATGTTAGCTTCATAGCTGCAAAAAGTGATTCATGTTAGCTTCATAGCTGCACAAAGTGATTCATGAAAGCTTCATAGCTGCACAAAGTCACTCATGTTAGCTTCATAGCTGCACAAAGTGATTCATGTTAGCTTCATGACTGCACAAAATGATTCATGTTAGCTTCATAGTTGCAAAAAGTGATTCATGTTAGCTTCATAGCTGCACAGAGTGATTCGTGTTAGCTTCATAACTACGCAAAGTGATTCATGATAGCTTCATAGCTGCACCAAGTGATTCGTATTTGGGTGATAGCTGCACAAAGTGACTCATGTTAGCTTCATAGCTGCAAAAAGTGACTCATGTTAGCTTCATAGCTGCAGAAAGTGATTCGTATTTGGGTGATTGCTGCACAAAGTGAGTCAAGTTAGCTTCATAGCTGCAAAAAGTGATTCATGTTAGCTTCATAGCTGCACAAAGTCACTCATGTTAGCTTCATAGCTGCACAAAGTGATTCAAGTTAGCTTCATAGCTGCACAAAGTGATTCATGTTAACTTCATAGCTGCACAGAGTGATTCATGTTAGCTTGATAGCTGCACAAAGTGATTCATGTTAGCTTCATAGCTGCAGATAGTGCTTCATAGCTGCACAGAGTGATTCATGTTAGCTTCATAGCTGCACAAAGTGATTCATGTTAGCTTCATAGCTGCTTAAAGTGATTCATGTTAGCTTCATAGCTGCACAAAGTGATTCACGTTAGCTTCATAGCTGCACAATGTAATTCATGTTAGCTTCATAGCTGCACAAAGTGATTCATATTAACTTCAGAGCTGCAGCGAGTGCTTCATCGCTGCACAAAGTGATTCATGTTAGCTTCATAGCTGCACAAAATCACTCAGGTTAGCTTCATAGCTGCAAAAAGTGATTCATGTTAGCTTCATTGCTGCACAAAATCACTCAGGTTAGCTTCATAGCTGCAAAAAGTGATTCATGTTAGCTTCATAGCTGCAAAAAGTGATTCATGTAAGCTTCATAGCTGCACAAAGTGACTCATGTTAGCATCATAGCTGCAAAAAGTGATTCATGTTAGCTTCATAGCTGCACAAAGTCACTCATGTAAGCTTCATAGCTGCACAAAGTGACTCATGTAAGCTTCATAGCTGCACAAAGTGATTCATGTAAGCTTCATAGCTGCACAAAGTCACTCATGTTAGCTTCATAGCTGCAAAAAGTGATTCATGTTAGCTTCATAGCTGCAAAAAGTGATTCATGTAAGCTTCATAGCTGCACAAAGTCACTCATGTTAGCTTCATAGCTGCACAAAGTGACTCATGTTAGCTTCAAAGCTGCAAAAAGTGATTCATGTTAGCTTCATAGCTGCACAAAGTCACTCATGTTAGCTTCATAGCTGCACAAAGTGATTCATGAAAGCTTCATAGCTGCACAAAGTCACTCATGTTAGCTTCATAGCTGCACAAAGTGATTCATGAAAGCTTCATAGCTACACAAAGTCACTCATGTAAGCTTCATAGCTGCACAAAGTGACTCATGTTAGCTACATAGCTGCAAAAAGTGATTCATGTTAGCTTCATAGCTGCAAAAAGTGATTCATGTAAGCTTCATAGCTGCACAAAGTCACTCCTGTTAGCTTCATAGCTGCACAAAGTGATTCATGTTAGCTTCATAGCTGCAAAAAGTGATTCATGTTAGCTTCATAGCTGCACAAAGTGATTCATGAAAGCTTCATAGCTGCACAAAGTCACTCATGTTAGCTTCATAGCTGCACAAAGTGATTCATGAAAGCTTCATAGCTACACAAAGTCACTCATGTAAGCTTCATAGCTGCACAAAGTGACTCATGTTAGCTTCATAGCTGCAAAAAGTGATTCATGTTAGCTTCATAGCTGCACAAAGTCACTCATGTTAGCTTCATAGCTGCAAAAAGTGATTCATGTTAGCTTCATAGCTGCACAAAGTGATTCATGAAAGCTTCATAGCTGCACAAAGTCACTCATGTTAGCTTCATAGCTGCACAAAGTGATTCATGTTAGCTTCATGACTGCACAAAATGATTCATGTTAGCTTCATAGTTGCAAAAAGTGATTCATGTTAGCTTCATAGCTGCACAGAGTGATTCGTGTTAGCTTCATAACTACGCAAAGTGATTCATGATAGCTTCATAGCTGCACCAAGTGATTCGTATTTGGGTGATAGCTGCACAAAGTGACTCATGTTAGCTTCATAGCTGCAAAAAGTGACTCATGTTAGCTTCATAGCTGCAGAAAGTGATTCGTATTTGGGTGATTGCTGCACAAAGTGAGTCAAGTTAGCTTCATAGCTGCAAAAAGTGATTCATGTTAGCTTCATAGCTGCACAAAGTCACTCATGTTAGCTTCATAGCTGCACAAAGTGATTCAAGTTAGCTTCATAGCTGCACAAAGTGATTCATGTTAACTTCATAGCTGCACAGAGTGATTCATGTTAGCTTGATAGCTGCACAAAGTGATTCATGTTAGCTTCATAGCTGCAGATAGTGCTTCATAGCTGCACAGAGTGATTCATGTTAGCTTCATAGCTGCACAAAGTGATTCATGTTAGCTTCATAGCTGCTTAAAGTGATTCATGTTAGCTTCATAGCTGCACAAAGTGATTCACGTTAGCTTCATAGCTGCACAATGTAATTCATGTTAGCTTCATAGCTGCACAAAGTGATTCATATTAACTTCAGAGCTGCAGCGAGTGCTTCATCGCTGCACAAAGTGATTCATGTTAGCTTCATAGCTGCACAAAATCACTCAGGTTAGCTTCATAGCTGCAAAAAGTGATTCATGTTAGCTTCATTGCTGCACAAAGTCACTCATGTTAGCTTCATAGCTGCACAAAGTGATTCATGTAAGCTTCATAGCTGCACAAAGTGATTCATGTAAGCTTCATAGCTGCACAAAGTGATTCATGTTAGCTTCATAGCTGCACAAAGTGACTCATGTTAGCTTCATAGCTGCAAAAAGTGGTTCATTTTAGCTTCATAGCTGCAAAAAGTGATTCATGTAAGCTTCATAGCTGCACAAAGTCACTCATGTTAGCTTCATAGCTGCACAAAGTCACTCATGTTAGCTTCATAGCTGCAAAAAGTGATTCATGTTAGCTTCATAGCTGCAAAAAGTGATTCATGTAAGCTTCATAGCTGCACAAAGTGACTCATGTTAGCATCATAGCTGCAAAAAGTGATTCATGTTAGCTTCAAAGCTGCACAAAGTCACTCATGTTAGCTTCATAGCTGCACAAAGTGATTCATGAAAGCTTCATAGCTGCACAAAGTCACTCATGTTAGCTTCATAGCTGCACAGTGATTCATGAAAGCTTCATAGCTGCACAAAGTGACTCATGTTAGCTTCATAGCTGCAAAAAGTGATTCATGTTAGCTTCATAGCTGCACAAAGTCACTCATGTTAGCTTCATAGCTGCAAAAAGTGATTCATGTTAGCTTCATAGCTGCACAAAGTGATTCATGAAAGCTTCATAGCTGCACAAAGTCACTCATGTTAGCTTCATAGCTGCAGCAAGTGATTCAAGTTAGCTTCATAGCTGCAGCAAGTGAGTCGTATTTGGGTGATAGCTAAACAAAGTGACTCATGTTAGCTTCATAGCTGCACAAAGTCACTCATGTTAGCTTCATAGCTGCAAAAAGTGATTCATGTTAGCTTCATAGCTGCACAAAGTGATTCATGTTAGCTTCATAGCTCCAGCGAGTGCTTCATAGCTGCAAAAAGTGATTCATGTTAGCTTCATAGCTGCACAAAGTCACTCATGTTAGCTTCATAGCTGCACAAAGTGATTTATGTTAGCTTCATTGCTGCACATAGTGAGTCATGTTAGCTTCATAGCTGCACAAAGTGATTCATGTTAGCTTCATAGCTGCACAAAGTGACTCATGTTAGCTTCATAGCTGCACAAAGTCACTCATGTTAGCTTCATAGCTGCACAAAGTGACTCATGTTAGCTTCATAGCTGCACAAAGTCACTCATGTTAGCTTCATAGCTGCACAAAGTCACTCATGTTAGCTTCACAGCTGCAAAAGGTGATTCATGTTAGCTTCATAGCTGCACAAAGTCACTCATGTTAGCTTCATAGCTGCACAAAGTGATTCAAGTTAGCTTCATAGCTGCACAAAGTGATTCATGTTAGCTTCATTGCTGCACAAAGTCACTCATGTTAGCTTCATAGCTGCACAAAGTGATTCATGTAAGCTTCATAGCTACACAAAGGGATTCATGTAAGCTTCATAGCTGCACAAAGTGATTCATGTAAGCTTCATAGCTGCACAAAGTCACTCATGTTAGCTTCATAGCTGCAAAAAGTGATTCATGTTAGCTTCATAGCTGCAAAAAGTGATTCATGTAAGCTTCATAGCTGCACAAAGTCACTCATGTTAGCTTCATAGCTGCACAAAGTGACTCATGTTAGCTTCAAAGCTGCAAAAAGTGATTCATGTTAGCTTCATAGCTGCACAAAGTCACTCATGTTAGCTTCATAGCTGCACAAAGTGACTCATGTTACCTTCATAGCTGCAAAAAGTGATTCATGTTAGCTTCATAGCTGCAAAAAGTGATTCATGTAAGCTTCATAGCTGCACAAAGTCACTCATGTAAGCTTCAAAGCTGCACAAAGTCACTCATGTTAGCTTCATAGCTGCAAAAAGTGATTCATGTTAGCTTCATAGCTGCAAAAAGTGATTCATGTAAGCTTCATAGCTGCACAAAGTGACTCATGTTAACTTCATAGCTGCAAAAAGTGATTCATATTTGCTTCATAGCTGCACAAAGTCACTCATGTTAGCTTCATAGCTGCACAAAGTGACTCATGTTAGCTTCATAGCTGCACAAAGTGATTCGTATATTGGTGATTGCTGCACAAAGTGAGTCATGTTAGCTTCATTGCTGCACAAAGTGACTCATGTTAGCTTCATAGCTGCACAAAGTGATTCGTATTTGGGTGATTGCTGCACAAAGTGAGTCATGTTAGCTTCATAGCTGCAGCAAGTGATTCAAGTTAGCTTCATAGCTGCAGCAAGTGAGTCGTATTTGGGTGATAGCTACACAAAGTGACTCATGTTAGCTTCATAGCTGCACAAAGTCACTCATGTTAGCTTCATAGCTGCAAAAAGTGATTCATGTTAGCTTCATAGCTGCACAAAGTCACTCATGTTAGCTTCATAGCTGCAAAAAGTGATTCATGTTAGCTTCATAGCTGCACAAAGTCACTCATGTTAGCTTCATAGCTGCAAAAAGTGATTCATGTTAGCTTCATAGCTGCACAAAGTGATTCATGTTAACTTCATAACTGCAAAAAGTGATTCATGTTAGCTTCATAGCTGCACAGAGTGATTCGTGTTAGCTTCATAGCGACGCAAAGTGATTCATGATAGCTTCATAGCTGCACCAAGTGATTCGTATTTGGGTGATAGCTGCACAAAGTGACTCATGTTAGCTTCATAGCTGCACAAAGTCACTCATGTTAGCTTCATAGCTGCAAAAAGTGATTAATGTTAGCTTCATAGCTGCACAAAGTGACTCATGTTAGCTTCATAGCTGCAAAAAGTGACTCATGTTAGCTTCATAGCTGCACAAAGTGATTCATGTTAACTTCATAACTGCAAAAAGTGATTCATGTTAGCTTCATAGCTGCACAGAGTGATTCGTGTTAGCTTCATAGCGACGCAAAGTGATTCATGATAGCTTCATAGCTGCACCAAGTGATTCGTATTTGGGTGATAGCTGCACAAAGTGACTCATGTTAGCTTCATAGCTGCACAAAGTGACTCATGTTAGCTTCATAGCTGCAAAAAGTGATTAATGTTAGCTTCATAGCTGCACAAAGTGACTCATGTTAGCTTCATAGCTGCACAAAGTGACTCATGTTAGCTTCATAGCTGCAAAAAGTGATTAATGTTAGCTTCATAGCTGCACAAAGTGACTCATGTTAGCTTCATAGCTGCACAAAGTGACTCATGTTAGCTTCATAGCTGCACAAAGTCACTCATGTTAGCTTCATAGCTGCAAAAAGTGACTCATGTTAGCTTCATAGCTGCACAAAGTGAGTCATGTTAGCTTCATAGCTGCAAAAAGTGATTCATGTTAGCTTCATAGCTGCACAAAGTCACTCATGTTAGCTTCATAGCTGCACAAAGTGATTCAAGTTAGCTTCATAGCTGCACAAAGTGATTCATGTTAACTTCAGAGCTGCACAGAGTGATTCATGTTAGCTTGATAGCTGCACAAAGTGATTCATGTTAGCTTCATAGCTGCACAAAGTGATTCATTTCAGCTTCATATCTGCACAAGGTGATTCATGTTAGCTTCATAGCTGCTTAAAGTGATTCATGTTAGCTTCATAGCTGCACAAAGTGATTCACGTTAGCTTCATAGCTGCACAAAGTAATTCATGTTAGCTTCATAGCTGCACAAAGTGACTCATGTTAGCTTCATAGCTGCACAAAGTGACTCATATTAACTTCATAGCTGCAGCGAGTGCTTCATCGCTGCACAAACTGATTCATGTTAGCTTCATAGCTGCACAAACTGATTCATGTTAGCTTGATAGCTGCACGAAGTGATTCATTTTAGCTTCATAGCTGCACAAAGTGACTCATGTTAGCTTCATAGCTGCAAAAAGTGATTCATGTTAGCTTCATAGCTGCACAAAGTCACTCATGTTAGCTTCATAGCTGCAAAAAGTGATTCATGTAAGCTTCATAGCTGCACAAAGTGACTCATGTTAGCTTCATAGCTGCAATAAGTGATTCATGTTAGCTTCATAGCTGCACAAAGTCACTCATGTTAGCTTCATAGCTGCAAAAAGTGATTCATGTAAGCTTCATAGCTGCACAAAGTGATTCATGTAAGCTTCATAGCTGCACAAAGTGACTCATGTTAGCTTCATAGCTGCAAAAAGTGATTCATGTTAGCTTCATAGCTGCACAAAGTCACTCATGTTAGCTTCATAGCTGCAAAAAGTGATTCATGTTAGCTTCATAGCTGCACAAAGTGATTAATGAAAGCTTCATAACTGCACAAAGTGACTCATGTTAGCTTCATAGCTGCACAAAGTGATTCGTATTTTGGTAATTGCTGCACAAAGTGAGTCATGTTAGCTTCATAGCTGCACAAAGTGATTCATATTAGCTTCATAGCTGCACAAAGTGACTCATTTTAGCTTCATAGCTGCACAAAGTGATTCATGTTAGCTTCATAGCTGCACAAAGTGACTCATGTTAGCTTCATTGCTGCACAAAGTGACTCATGTTAGCTTCATAGCTGCACAAAGTGATTCATATTAGCTTCATAGCTGCACAAAGTGACTCATGTTAGCTTCATAGCTGCACAAAGTGATTCATGTTAGCTTCATTGCTGCCCAAAGTGATTCATGTTTGCTTCATAGCTGCACAGAGTGCTTCGTGTTAGCTTCATAGCTGCGCAAAGTGATTCATGTTAGCTTCATAGCTGCACCAAGTGATTCGTATTTGGGTGATAGCTGCACAAAGTGTATCATGTTAGCTTCATATCTGCACAAAGTCATTCGTATTTGGGTGATAGCTGCACAAAGTGATTCATGTTAGCTTCATAGCTGCACAAAGTGAGTCATGTTAGCTTCATTGCTGCACAAACTGATTCGTGTTAGCTTCATAGCTGCACAAAGTGATTCATGTTAGCTTCATAGCTGCACAAAGTGATTCATGTTAGCTTCATAGCTGCACAAAGTGAGTCATGTTAGCTTCATAGCTGCACAAACTGATTCGTGTTAGCTTCATAGCTGCACAAATTGACTCATGTTGGCTTCATAGCTGCACAAAGTGAGTCATGTTAGCTTCATAGCTGCACAAACTGATTCGTGTTAGCTTCATAGCTGCACAAATTGACTCATGTTAGCTTCATAGCTGCACAAACTGATTCGTGTTAGCTTCATAGCTGCACAAATTGACTCATGTTGGCTTCATAGCTGCACAAAGTGACTCATGTTAGCTTCATCGCTGCAGAAAGTGACTCATGTTAGCCTCATAGCTGCACAAAGTGATTCGTATTTGGGTTATTGCTGCACAAAGTGAGTCATGTTAGCTTCATAGCTGCACAAAGTGATTCGTATTTGGGTTATTGCTGCACAAAGTGAGTCATGTTAGCTTCATAGCTGCACAAAGTGAGTCATGTTAGCTTCATAGCTGCACAAAGTGATTCATGTTAGCTTCATAGCTGCACAAAGTGAGTCATGATAGCTTCATAGCTGCACAAAGTGATTCATATTTGGGTGATTGCTGCACAAAGTTAGTCATGTTAGCTTCATAGCTGCACAAAGTGATTCATGTTAGCTTCATAGCTGCACAAAGTGAGTCATGATAGCTTCATAGCTGCACAAAGTGATTCATATTTGGGTGATTGCTGCACAAAGTTAGTCATGTTAGCTTCATAGCTGCACAAAGTGATTCGTATTTGGGTTATTGCTGCACAAAGTGAGTCATGTTAGCTTCATAGCTGCACAAAGTGACTCATGTTAGCTTCATAGCTGCACAAAGTCACTCATGTTAGCTTCATAGCTGCAAAAAGTGATTAATGTTAGCTTCATAGCTGCACAAAGTGACTCATGTTAGCTTCATAGCTGCAAAAAGTGACTCATGTTAGCTTCATAGCTGCACAAAGTGATTCGCATTTGGGTGATTGCTGCACAAAGTGAGTCATGTTAGCTTCATAGCTGCAAAAAGTGATTCATGTTAGCTTCATAGCTGCACAAAGTCACTCATGTTAGCTTCATAGCTGCACAAAGTGATTCAAGTTAGCTTCATAGCTGCACAAAGTGATTCATGTTAACTTCAGAGCTGCACAGAGTGATTCATGTTAGCTTGATAGCTGCACAAAGTGATTCATGTTAGCTTCATAGCTGCACAAAGTGATTCATTTCAGCTTCATATCTGCACAAGGTGATTCATGTTAGCTTCATAGCTGCTTAAAGTGATTCATGTTAGCTTCATAGCTGCACAAAGTGATTCACGTTAGCTTCATAGCTGCACAAAGTAATTCATGTTAGCTTCATAGCTGCACAAAGTGATTCATATTAACTTCATAGCTGCAGCGAGTGCTTCATCGCTGCACAAAGTGATTCATGTTAGCTTCATAGCTGCACAAACTGATTCATGTTAGCTTGATAGCTGCACGAAGTGATTCATTTTAGCTTCATAGCTGCACAAAGTGACTCATGTTAGCTTCATAGCTGCAAAAAGTGATTCATGTTAGCTTCATAGCTGCACAAAGTCACTCATGTTAGCTTCATAGCTGCAAAAAGTGATTCATGTAAGCTTCACAGCTGCACAAAGTGACTCATGTTAGCTTCATAGCTGCAATAAGTGATTCATGTTAGCTTCATAGCTGCACAAAGTCACTCATGTTAGCTTCATAGCTGCAAAAAGTGATTCATGTAAGCTTCATAGCTGCACAAAGTGATTCATGTAAGCTTCATAGCTGCACAAAGTGACTCATGTTAGCTTCATAGCTGCAAAAAGTGATTCATGTTAGCTTCATAGCTGCACAAAGTCACTCATGTTAGCTTCATAGCTGCACAAAGTGATTCATGAAAGCTTCATAGCTACACAAAGTCACTCATGTAAGCTTCATAGCTGCACAAAGTGACTCATGTTAGCTACATAGCTGCAAAAAGTGATTCATGTTAGCTTCATAGCTGCAAAAAGTGATTCATGTAAGCTTCATAGCTGCACAAAGTGACTCATGTTAGCTACATAGCTGCAAAAAGTGATTCATGTTAGCTTCATAGCTGCAAAAAGTGATTCATGTTAGCTTCATAGCTGCAAAAAGTGATTCATGTTAGCTTCATAGCTGCAAAAAGTGATTCATGTAAGCTTCATAGCTGCACAAAGTCACTCATGTAAGCTTCATAGCTGCACAAAGTGACTCATGTTAGCTTCATAGCTGCAAAAAGTGTTTCATGTTAGCTTCATAGCTGCAAAAAGTGATTCATGTAAGCTTCATAGCTGCACAAAGTGACTCATGTTAGCTTCATAGCTGCAAAAAGTGATTCATGTTAGCTTCATAGCTGCACAAAGTCACTCATGTTAGCTTCATAGCTGCACAAAGTGACTCATGAAAGCTTCATAGCTGCACAAAGTCACTCATGTAAGCTTCATAGCTGCACAAAGTGACTCATGTTAGCTACATAGCTGCAAAAAGTGATTCATGTTAGCTTCATAGCTGCACAAAGTGATTCATGAAAGCTTCATAGCTACACAAAGTCACTCATGTAAGCTTCATCACTGCACAAAGTGACTCATGTTAGCTACATAGCTGCAAAAAGTGATTCATGTTAGCTTCATAGCTGCACAAAGTGATTCATGTTAGCTTCATAGCTGCACAAAGTGACTCATGTTAGCTTCATAGCTGCACAAAGTGATTCATGTTAGCTTCATAGCTGCAGCAAGTGATTCAAGTTAGCTTCATAGCTGCAGCAAGTGAGTCGTATTTGGGTGATAGCTACACAAAGTGACTCATGTTAGCTTCATAGCTGCACAGAGTCACTCATGTTAGCTTCATAGCTGCAAAAAGTGATTCATGTTAGCTTCATAGCTGCACAAAGTGATTCATGTTAGCTTCATCGCTCCAGCGAGTGCTTCATAGCGGCAAAAAGTGATTCATGTTAGCTTCATAGCTGCACAAAGTCACTCATGTTAGCTTCATAGCTGCACAAAGTGATTCATGTTAGCTTCTTAGCTGCACAAAGTGATTTATGTTAGCTTCATAGCTGCACATAGTGAGTCATGTTAGCTTCATAGCTGCACAAAGTGATTCATGTTAGCTTCATAGCTGCACAAAGTGACTCATGTTAGCTTCATAGCTGCAAAAGGTGATTCATGTTAGCTTCATAGCTGCACAAAGTCACTCATGTTAGCTTCATAGCTGCACAAAGTGATTCAAGTTAGCTTCATAGCTGCACAATGTGATTCATGTTAACTTCATAGCTGCACAGAGTGATTCATGTTAGCTTCATAGCTGCACAAAGTGATTCATTGTAGCTTCATAGCTGCAGATAGTGCTTCATAGCTGCACAGAGTGATTCATGTTAGCTTCATAGCTGCACAAAGTGATTCATTTCAGCTTCATATCTGCACAAGGTGATTCATGTTAGCTTCATAGCTGCTTAAAGTGATTCATGTTAGCTTCATAGCTGCACAAAGTGATTCACGTTAGATTCATAGCTGCACAAAGTAATTCATGTTAGCTTCATAGCTGCACAAAGTGATTCATGTTAGCTTCATAGCTGCACAAAATCACTCAGTTTAGCTTCATAGCTGCAAAAAGTGATTCATGTTAGCTTCATTGCTGCACAAAGTCACTCATGTTAGCTTCATAGCTGCACAAAGTGATTCATGTAAGCTTCATAGCTGCACAAAGTGATTCATGTAAGCTTCATAGCTGCACAAAGTGATTCATGTTAGCTTCATAGCTGCACAAAGTCACTCATGTTAGCTTCATAGCTGCAAAAAGTGATTCATGTTAGCTTCATAGCTGCACAAAGTGATTCATGTAAGCTTCATAGCTGCACAAAGTCACTCATGTAAGCTTCAAAGCTGCACAAAGTCACTCATGTTAGCTTCATAGCTGCAAAAAGTGATTCATGTTAGCTTCATAGCTGCAAAAAGTGATTCATGTAAGCTTCATAGCTGCACAAAGTCACTCATGTAAGCTTCAAAGCTGCACAAAGTCACTCATGTTAGCTTCATAGCTGCAAAAAGTGATTCATGTTAGCTTCATAGCTGCAAAAAGTGATTCATGTAAGCTTCATAGCTGCACAAAGTGACTCATGTTAACTTCATAGCTGCAAAAAGTGATTCATGTTTGCTTCATAGCTGCACAAAGTCACTCATGTTAGCTTCATAGCTGCACAAAGTGACTCATGTTAGCTTCATAGCTGCACAAAGTGATTCGTATATTGGTGATTGCTGCACAAAGTGAGTCATGTTAGCTTCATTGCTGCACAAAGTGACTCATGTTAGCTTCATAGCTGCACAAAGTGATTCGTATTTGGGTGATTGCTGCACAAAGTGAGTCATGTTAGCTTCATAGCTGCAGCAAGTGATTCAAGTTAGCTTCATAGCTGCAGCAAGTGAGTCGTATTTGGGTGATAGCTACACAAAGTGACTCATGTTAGCTTCATAGCTGCACAAAGTCACTCATGTTAGCTTCATAGCTGCAAAAAGTGATTCATGTTAGCTTCATAGCTGCACAAAGTCACTCATGTTAGCTTCATAGCTGCAAAAAGTGATTCATGTTAGCTTCATAGCTGCACAAAGTCACTCATGTTAGCTTCATAGCTGCAAAAAGTGATTCATGTTAGCTTCATAGCTGCACAAAGTGATTCATGTTAACTTCATAACTGCAAAAAGTGATTCATGTTAGCTTCATAGCTGCACAGAGTGATTCGTGTTAGCTTCATAGCGACGCAAAGTGATTCATGATAGCTTCATAGCTGCACCAAGTGATTCGTATTTGGGTGATAGCTGCACAAAGTGACTCATGTTAGCTTCATAGCTGCACAAAGTCACTCATGTTAGCTTCATAGCTGCAAAAAGTGATTAATGTTAGCTTCATAGCTGCACAAAGTGACTCATGTTAGCTTCATAGCTGCAAAAAGTGACTCATGTTAGCTTCATAGCTGCACAAAGTGATTCATGTTAACTTCATAACTGCAAAAAGTGATTCATGTTAGCTTCATAGCTGCACAGAGTGATTCGTGTTAGCTTCATAGCGACGCAAAGTGATTCATGATAGCTTCATAGCTGCACCAAGTGATTCGTATTTGGGTGATAGCTGCACAAAGTGACTCATGTTAGCTTCATAGCTGCACAAAGTGACTCATGTTAGCTTCATAGCTGCAAAAAGTGATTAATGTTAGCTTCATAGCTGCACAAAGTGACTCATGTTAGCTTCATAGCTGCACAAAGTGACTCATGTTAGCTTCATAGCTGCAAAAAGTGATTAATGTTAGCTTCATAGCTGCACAAAGTGACTCATGTTAGCTTCATAGCTGCACAAAGTGACTCATGTTAGCTTCATAGCTGCACAAAGTCACTCATGTTAGCTTCATAGCTGCAAAAAGTGACTCATGTTAGCTTCATAGCTGCACAAAGTGAGTCATGTTAGCTTCATAGCTGCAAAAAGTGATTCATGTTAGCTTCATAGCTGCACAAAGTCACTCATGTTAGCTTCATAGCTGCACAAAGTGATTCAAGTTAGCTTCATAGCTGCACAAAGTGATTCATGTTAACTTCAGAGCTGCACAGAGTGATTCATGTTAGCTTGATAGCTGCACAAAGTGATTCATGTTAGCTTCATAGCTGCACAAAGTGATTCATTTCAGCTTCATATCTGCACAAGGTGATTCATGTTAGCTTCATAGCTGCTTAAAGTGATTCATGTTAGCTTCATAGCTGCACAAAGTGATTCACGTTAGCTTCATAGCTGCACAAAGTAATTCATGTTAGCTTCATAGCTGCACAAAGTGATTCATATTAACTTCATAGCTGCAGCGAGTGCTTCATCGCTGCACAAACTGATTCATGTTAGCTTCATAGCTGCACAAACTGATTCATGTTAGCTTGATAGCTGCACGAAGTGATTCATTTTAGCTTCATAGCTGCACAAAGTGACTCATGTTAGCTTCATAGCTGCAAAAAGTGATTCATGTTAGCTTCATAGCTGCACAAAGTCACTCATGTTAGCTTCATAGCTGCAAAAAGTGATTCATGTAAGCTTCATAGCTGCACAAAGTGACTCATGTTAGCTTCATAGCTGCAATAAGTGATTCATGTTAGCTTCATAGCTGCACAAAGTCACTCATGTTAGCTTCATAGCTGCAAAAAGTGATTCATGTAAGCTTCATAGCTGCACAAAGTGATTCATGTAAGCTTCATAGCTGCACAAAGTGACTCATGTTAGCTTCATAGCTGCAAAAAGTGATTCATGTTAGCTTCATAGCTGCACAAAGTCACTCATGTTAGCTTCATAGCTGCAAAAAGTGATTCATGTTAGCTTCATAGCTGCACAAAGTGATTAATGAAAGCTTCATAACTGCACAAAGTGACTCATGTTAGCTTCATAGCTGCACAAAGTGATTCGTATTTTGGTAATTGCTGCACAAAGTGAGTCATGTTAGCTTCATAGCTGCACAAAGTGATTCATATTAGCTTCATAGCTGCACAAAGTGACTCATGTTAGCTTCATAGCTGCACAAAGTGATTCATGTTAGCTTCATAGCTGCACAAAGTGACTCATGTTAGCTTCATTGCTGCACAAAGTGACTCATGTTAGCTTCATAGCTGCACAAAGTGATTCATATTAGCTTCATAGCTGCACAAAGTGACTCATGTTAGCTTCATAGCTGCACAAAGTGATTCATGTTAGCTTCATTGCTGCCCAAAGTGATTCATGTTTGCTTCATAGCTGCACAGAGTGCTTCGTGTTAGCTTCATAGCTGCGCAAAGTGATTCATGTTAGCTTCATAGCTGCACCAAGTGATTCGTATTTGGGTGATAGCTGCACAAAGTGTATCATGTTAGCTTCATATCTGCACAAAGTCATTCGTATTTGGGTGATAGCTGCACAAAGTGATTCATGTTAGCTTCATAGCTGCACAAAGTGAGTCATGTTAGCTTCATTGCTGCACAAACTGATTCGTGTTAGCTTCATAGCTGCACAAAGTGATTCATGTTAGCTTCATAGCTGCACAAAGTGATTCATGTTAGCTTCATAGCTGCACAAAGTGAGTCATGTTAGCTTCATAGCTGCACAAACTGATTCGTGTTAGCTTCATAGCTGCACAAATTGACTCATGTTGGCTTCATAACTGCACAAAGTGAGTCATGTTAGCTTCATAGCTGCACAAACTGATTCGTGTTAGCTTCATAGCTGCACAAATTGACTCATGTTAGCTTCATAGCTGCACAAACTGATTCGTGTTAGCTTCATAGCTGCACAAATTGACTCATGTTGGCTTCATAGCTGCACAAAGTGACTCATGTTAGCTTCATCGCTGCAGAAAGTGACTCATGTTAGCCTCATAGCTGCACAAAGTGATTCGTATTTGGGTTATTGCTGCACAAAGTGAGTCATGTTAGCTTCATAGCTGCACAAAGTGATTCGTATTTGGGTTATTGCTGCACAAAGTGAGTCATGTTAGCTTCATAGCTGCACAAAGTGAGTCATGTTAGCTTCATAGCTGCACAAAGTGATTCATGTTAGCTTCATAGCTGCACAAAGTGAGTCATGATAGCTTCATAGCTGCACAAAGTGATTCATATTTGGGTGATTGCTGCACAAAGTTAGTCATGTTAGCTTCATAGCTGCACAAAGTGATTCGTATTTGGGTTATTGCTGCACAAAGTGAGTCATGTTAGCTTCATAGCTGCACAAAGTGAGTCATGTTAGCTTCATAGCTGCACAAAGTGAGTCATGTTAGCTTCATAGCTGCACAAAGTGATTCATGTTAGCTTCATTGCTGCACAAAGTGAATCATGTTAGCTTCATAGCTGCACAAAGTGAGTCATGTTAGCTTCATTGCTGCCCAAAGTGATTCATGTTTGCTTCAATGCTGCCCTTAGTGATTCATGTTTGCTTCATAGCTGCACAGAGTGATTCGTGTTAGCTTCTTAGCTGCGCAAAGTGATTCATTTTAGCTTCATAGCTGCACAAAGTGATTCATGTTATCTTCATAGCTGCACAAAGTGATTCATGTAAGCTTCTTAGCTGCACAAAGTGACTCATGTTAGCTTCATAGCTGCTCAAAGTCACTCATGTTAGCTTCATAGCTGCACAAAGTGATTCATGTAAGCTTCTTAGCTGCACAAAGTGATTCATGTTAGCTTCATCGCTGCTCAAAGTCACTCATGTTAGCTTCATAGCTGCAAAAAGTGATTCATGTTAGCTTCATAGCTGCACAAAGTGATTCATGTTAGCTTCATAGCTGCACAAAGTGACTCATGTGAGCTTCATTGCTGCCCAAAGTGACTCATGTTAGCTTCATTGCTGCCCAAAGTGACTCATGTTAGCTTCATTGCTGCACAAAGTGACTCATGTTAGCTTCATAGCTGCACAAAGTGATTCATGTTAGCTTCATAGCTGCACAAAGTGATTCGTATTTGGGTGATTGCTGCACAAAGTCATTCGTATTTGGGTGATAGCCGCACAAAGTGATTCATGTTAGCTTCATAGCTGCACAAAGTGATTCGTTTTTGGGTGTTAGCTGCACAAAGTCATTCGTATTTGGGTGATAGCTGCTCAAAGTGATTCATGTTAGCTTCATAGCTGCTCCAAGTGATTCGTTTTTGGGTGATAGCTGCACAAAGTCATTCATATTTGGGTGATAGCTGCACATAGTCATTCAAGTTAGCTTCATAGCTGCACAAAGTGATTCGTGTTAGCTTCATAGCTGCACAAATTGACTCATATTAGCTTCATTGCTGCACAAAGTGATTCATGTTAGCTTCATAGCTGCACAAAGTGATTCGTATTTGGGTGATTGCTGCACAAAGTGAGTCATGTTAGCTTCATAGCTGCACAATGTCATTCAAGTTAGCTTCATAGCTGCACAAAGTGATTCATGTTAGCTTCATAGCTGCACAAAGTGACTCATGTACGCTTCATAGCTGCGCAAAGTGATTCATGTTAGCTTCATAGCTGCACAAAGTGATTCATGTTAGCTTCATAGCTGCACAATGTCACTCATGTTAGCTTCATAGCTGCAAAAAGTGATTCATGTTAGCTTCATAGCTGCACAAAGTGATTCATGTCAGCTTCATAGCTGCAAAAAGTGATTCATGTTAGCTTCATAGCTGCACAAAGTGATTCATGTCAGCTTCATAGCTGCACAAATTGACTCATATTAGCTTCATTGCTGCAGCAAGTGATTCAATTTAGCTTCATAGCTGCAGCAAGTGATTCGCATTTGGGTGATAGCTGCACAAAGTGACTCATGTTAGCTTCATAGCTGCACAATGTCACTCATGTTAGCTTCATAGCTGCAAAAAGTGATTCATGTTAGCTTCATAGCTGCACAAAGTCACTCATGTTAGCTTCATAGCTGCAAAAAGTGATTCATGTTAGCTTCATAGCTGCACAAAGTGATTCATGTCAGCTTCATAGCTGCACAAAGTGACTCATGTTAACTTCATAGCTGCACAAAGTGATTCATGTTCGCTTCATTGCTGCAAAAAGTGATTCATGTTAGCTTCATAGCTGCACAAAGTCACTCATGTTAGCTTCATAGCTGCAAAAAGTGATTCATGTTAGCTTCATAGCTGCACAAAGTCACTCATGTTATCTTCATCGCTGCAAAAAGTGATTCATGTTAGCTTCATAGCTGCACAAAGTGATTCATGTTAGCTTCATAGCTGCACAAAGTGATTCATGTTAGCTTCATAGCTGCACAAAGTGTTTCATGTTAGCTTCATAACTGCACCAAGTGATTCGTATTTGGGTGATAGCTGCACAAAGTGACTCATGTTAGCTTCATAGCTGCACAAAGTCACTCATGTTAGCTTCATAGCTGCAAAAAGTGATTCATGTTAGCTTCATAGCTGCACAAAGTCACTCATGTTAGCTTCATAGCTGCACAAAGTGATTCATGTTAGGTTCATAGCTGCACAAAGTCACTCATGTTAGCTTCATAGCTGCAAAAAGTGATTCATGTTAGCTTCATAGCTGCACAAAGTGATTCATGTTAGCTTCATTGCTGCACATAGTCACTCATGTTAGCTTCATAGCTGCACAAAGTGATTCATGTTAGCTTCATAGCTGCACAAAGTCACTCATGTTAGCTTCATAGCTGCAAAAAGTGATTCATGTTAGCTTCATAGCTGCACAAAGTCACTCAGGTTAGCTTCATAGCTGCACAAAGTGATTCATGTTAGCTTCATAGCTGCACAAAGTCACTCATGTTAGCTTCATAGCTGCAAAAAGTGATTCATGTTAGCTTCATAGCTGCACAAAGTCACTCATGTTAGCTTCATAGCTGCACAAAGTGATTAATGAAAGCTTCACAGCTGCACAAAGTGACTCATGTTAGCTTCATAGCTGCAAAAAGTGATTCATGTTAGCTTCATAGCTGTAAAAAGTGATTTATGTTAGCTTCATAGCTGCACAAAGTGATTCATATTTGGGTGATTGCTGCACAAAGTTAGTCATGTTAGCTTCATAGCTGCACAAAGTGATTCATGTTAGCTTCATAGCTGCACAAAGTGAGTCATGATAGCTTCATAGCTGCACAAAGTGATTCATATTTGGGTGATTGCTGCACAAAGTTAGTCATGTTAGCTTCATAGCTGCACAAAGTGATTCGTATTTGGGTTATTGCTGCACAAAGTGAGTCATGTTAGCTTCATAGCTGCACAAAGTGAGTCATGTTAGCTTCATAGCTGCACAAAGTGAGTCATGTTAGCTTCATAGCTGCACAAAGTGATTCATGTTAGCTTCATTGCTGCACAAAGTGAATCATGTTAGCTTCATAGCTGCACAAAGTGAGTCATGTTAGCTTCATTGCTGCCCAAAGTGATTCATGTTTGCTTCAATGCTGCCCTTAGTGATTCATGTTTGCTTCATAGCTGCACAGAGTGATTCGTGTTAGCTTCTTAGCTGCGCAAAGTGATTCATTTTAGCTTCATAGCTGCACAAAGTGATTCATGTTATCTTCATAGCTGCACAAAGTGATTCATGTAAGCTTCTTAGCTGCACAAAGTGACTCATGTTAGCTTCATAGCTGCTCAAAGTCACTCATGTTAGCTTCATAGCTGCACAAAGTGATTCATGTAAGCTTCTTAGCTGCACAAAGTGATTCATGTTAGCTTCATCGCTGCTCAAAGTCACTCATGTTAGCTTCATAGCTGCAAAAAGTGATTCATGTTAGCTTCATAGCTGCACAAAGTGATTCATGTTAGCTTCATAGCTGCACAAAGTGACTCATGTGAGCTTCATTGCTGCCCAAAGTGACTCATGTTAGCTTCATTGCTGCCCAAAGTGACTCATGTTAGCTTCATTGCTGCACAAAGTGACTCATGTTAGCTTCATAGCTGCACAAAGTGATTCATGTTAGCTTCATAGCTGCACAAAGTGATTCGTATTTGGGTGATTGCTGCACAAAGTCATTCGTATTTGGGTGATAGCCGCACAAAGTGATTCATGTTAGCTTCATAGCTGCACAAAGTGATTCGTTTTTGGGTGTTAGCTGCACAAAGTCATTCGTATTTGGGTGATAGCTGCTCAAAGTGATTCATGTTAGCTTCATAGCTGCTCCAAGTGATTCGTTTTTGGGTGTTAGCTGCACAAAGTCATTCATATTTGGGTGATAGCTGCACATAGTCATTCAAGTTAGCTTCATAGCTGCACAAAGTGATTCGTGTTAGCTTCATAGCTGCACAAATTGACTCATATTAGCTTCATTGCTGCACAAAGTGATTCATGTTAGCTTCATAGCTGCACAAAGTGATTCGTATTTGGGTGATTGCTGCACAAAGTGAGTCATGTTAGCTTCATAGCTGCACAATGTCATTCAAGTTAGCTTCATAGCTGCACAAAGTGATTCATGTTAGCTTCATAGCTGCACAAAGTGACTCATGTACGCTTCATAGCTGCGCAAAGTGATTCATGTTAGCTTCATAGCTGCACAAAGTGATTCATGTTAGCTTCATAGCTGCACAATGTCACTCATGTTAGCTTCATAGCTGCAAAAAGTGATTCATGTTAGCTTCATAGCTGCACAAAGTGATTCATGTCAGCTTCATAGCTGCAAAAAGTGATTCATGTTAGCTTCATAGCTGCACAAAGTGATTCATGTCAGCTTCATAGCTGCACAAATTGACTCATATTAGCTTCATTGCTGCAGCAAGTGATTCAATTTAGCTTCATAGCTGCAGCAAGTGATTCGCATTTGGGTGATAGCTGCACAAAGTGACTCATGTTAGCTTCATAGCTGCACAATGTCACTCATGTTAGCTTCATAGCTGCAAAAAGTGATTCATGTTAGCTTCATAGCTGCACAAAGTCACTCATGTTAGCTTCATAGCTGCAAAAAGTGATTCATGTTAGCTTCATAGCTGCACAAAGTGATTCATGTCAGCTTCATAGCTGCACAAAGTGACTCATGTTAA
The DNA here is from genome assembly GCF_027579695.1 of Neoarius graeffei. Classification (NCBI taxonomy): domain Eukaryota; kingdom Metazoa; phylum Chordata; class Actinopteri; order Siluriformes; family Ariidae; genus Neoarius; species Neoarius graeffei. The sequence goes on from NC_083587.1 coordinate 190,417, forward strand.
CTTCATAGCTGCACAAAGTGATTCATGTTCGCTTCATTGCTGCAAAAAGTGATTCATGTTAGCTTCATAGCTGCACAAAGTCACTCATGTTAGCTTCATAGCTGCAAAAAGTGATTCATGTTAGCTTCATAGCTGCACAAAGTCACTCATGTTATCTTCATCGCTGCAAAAAGTGATTCATGTTAGCTTCATAGCTGCACAAAGTGATTCATGTTAGCTTCATAGCTGCACAAAGTGATTCATGTTAGCTTCATAGCTGCACAAAGTGTTTCATGTTAGCTTCATAACTGCACCAAGTGATTCGTATTTGGGTGATAGCTGCACAAAGTGACTCATGTTAGCTTCATAGCTGCACAAAGTCACTCATGTTAGCTTCATAGCTGCAAAAAGTGATTCATGTTAGCTTTATAGCTGCACAAAGTCACTCATGTTAGCTTCATAGCTGCACAAAGTGATTCATGTTAGGTTCATAGCTGCACAAAGTCACTCATGTTAGCTTCATAGCTGCAAAAAGTGATTCATGTTAGCTTCATAGCTGCACAAAGTGATTCATGTTAGCTTCATTGCTGCACATAGTCACTCATGTTAGCTTCATAGCTGCACAAAGTGATTCATGTTAGCTTCATAGCTGCACAAAGTCACTCATGTTAGCTTCATAGCTGCAAAAAGTGATTCATGTTAGCTTCATAGCTGCACAAAGTCACTCAGGTTAGCTTCATAGCTGCACAAAGTGATTCATGTTAGCTTCATAGCTGCACAAAGTCACTCATGTTAGCTTCATAGCTGCAAAAAGTGATTCATGTTAGCTTCATAGCTGCACAAAGTCACTCATGTTAGCTTCATAGCTGCACAAAGTGATTAATGAAAGCTTCACAGCTGCACAAAGTGACTCATGTTAGCTTCATAGCTGCAAAAAGTGATTCATGTTAGCTTCATAGCTGTAAAAAGTGATTTATGTTAGCTTCATAGCTGCACAAAGTGATTCATATTTGGGTGATTGCTGCACAAAGTTAGTCATGTTAGCTTCATAGCTGCACAAAGTGATTCGTATTTGGGAGATTGCTGCACAAAGTGAGTCATGTTAGCTTCATAGCTGCACAAAGTGAGTCATGTTAGCTTCATAGCTGCACAAAGTGATTCATGTTAGCTTCATTGCTGCACAAAGTGAATCATGTTAGCTTCATAGCTGCACAAAGTGAGTCATGTTAGCTTCATTGCTGCCCAAAGTGATTCATGTTTGCTTCAATGCTGCCCTTAGTGATTCATGTTTGCTTCATAGCTGCACAGAGTGATTCGTGTTAGCTTCATAGCTGCGCAAAGTGATTCATGTTAGCTTCATAGCTGCACAAAGTGATTCATGTTAGCTTCATAGCTGCACAAAGTGTTTCATGTTAGCTTCATAACTGCACCAAGTGATTCGTATTTGGGTGATAGCTGCACAAAGTGACTCATGTTAGCTTCATAGCTGCACAAAGTCACTCATGTTAGCTTCATAGCTGCAAAAAGTGATTCATGTTAGCTTCATAGCTGCACAAAGTCACTCATGTTAGCTTCATAGCTGCACAAAGTGATTCATGTTAGGATCATAGCTGCACAAAGTCACTCATGTTAGCTTCATAGCTGCAAAAAGTGATTCATGTTAGCTTCATAGCTGCACAAAGTGATTCATGTTAGCTTCATTGCTGCACATAGTCACTCATGTTAGCTTCATAGCTGCACAAAGTGATTCATGTTAGCTTCATAGCTGCACAAAGTCACTCATGTTAGCTTCATAGCTGCAAAAAGTGATTCATGTTAGCTTCATAGCTGCACAAAGTCACTCAGGTTAGCTTCATAGTTGCACAAAGTGATTCATGTTAGCTTCATAGCTGCACAAAGTCACTCATGTTAGCTTCATAGCTGCAAAAAGTGATTCATGTTAGCTTCATAGCTGCACAAAGTCACTCATGTTAGCTTCATAGCTGCACAAAGTGATTAATGAAAGCTTCACAGCTGCACAAAGTGACTCATGTTAGCTTCATAGCTGCAAAAAGTGATTCATGTTAGCTTCATAGCTGTAAAAAGTGATTTATGTTAGCTTCATAGCTGCACAAAGTGATTCATATTTGGGTGATTGCTGCACAAAGTTAGTCATGTTAGCTTCATAGCTGCACAAAGTGATTCATGTTAGCTTCATAGCTGCACAAAGTGAGTCATGATAGCTTCATAGCTGCACAAAGTGATTCATATTTGGGTGATTGCTGCACAAAGTTAGTCATGTTAGCTTCATAGCTGCACAAAGTGATTCGTATTTGGGTTATTGCTGCACAAAGTGAGTCATGTTAGCTTCATAGCTGCACAAAGTGAGTCATGTTAGCTTCATAGCTGCACAAAGTGAGTCATGTTAGCTTCATAGCTGCACAAAGTGATTCATGTTAGCTTCATTGCTGCACAAAGTGAATCATGTTAGCTTCATAGCTGCACAAAGTGAGTCATGTTAGCTTCATTGCTGCCCAAAGTGATTCATGTTTGCTTCAATGCTGCCCTTAGTGATTCATGTTTGCTTCATAGCTGCACAGAGTGATTCGTGTTAGCTTCTTAGCTGCGCAAAGTGATTCATTTTAGCTTCATAGCTGCACAAAGTGATTCATGTTATCTTCATAGCTGCACAAAGTGATTCATGTAAGCTTCTTAGCTGCACAAAGTGACTCATGTTAGCTTCATAGCTGCTCAAAGTCACTCATGTTAGCTTCATAGCTGCACAAAGTGATTCATGTAAGCTTCTTAGCTGCACAAAGTGATTCATGTTAGCTTCATCGCTGCTCAAAGTCACTCATGTTAGCTTCATAGCTGCAAAAAGTGATTCATGTTAGCTTCATAGCTGCACAAAGTGATTCATGTTAGCTTCATAGCTGCACAAAGTGACTCATGTGAGCTTCATTGCTGCCCAAAGTGACTCATGTTAGCTTCATTGCTGCCCAAAGTGACTCATGTTAGCTTCATTGCTGCACAAAGTGACTCATGTTAGCTTCATAGCTGCACAAAGTGATTCATGTTAGCTTCATAGCTGCACAAAGTGATTCGTATTTGGGTGATTGCTGCACAAAGTCATTCGTATTTGGGTGATAGCCGCACAAAGTGATTCATGTTAGCTTCATAGCTGCACAAAGTGATTCGTTTTTGGGTGTTAGCTGCACAAAGTCATTCGTATTTGGGTGATAGCTGCTCAAAGTGATTCATGTTAGCTTCATAGCTGCTCCAAGTGATTCGTTTTTGGGTGATAGCTGCACAAAGTCATTCATATTTGGGTGATAGCTGCACATAGTCATTCAAGTTAGCTTCATAGCTGCACAAAGTGATTCGTGTTAGCTTCATAGCTGCACAAATTGACTCATATTAGCTTCATTGCTGCACAAAGTGATTCATGTTAGCTTCATAGCTGCACAAAGTGATTCGTATTTGGGTGATTGCTGCACAAAGTGAGTCATGTTAGCTTCATAGCTGCACAATGTCATTCAAGTTAGCTTCATAGCTGCACAAAGTGATTCATGTTAGCTTCATAGCTGCACAAAGTGACTCATGTACGCTTCATAGCTGGGCAAAGTGATTCATGTTAGCTTCATAGCTGCACAAAGTGATTCATGTTAGCTTCATAGCTGCACAATGTCACTCATGTTAGCTTCATAGCTGCAAAAAGTGATTCATGTTAGCTTCATAGCTGCACAAAGTGATTCATGTCAGCTTCATAGCTGCAAAAAGTGATTCATGTTAGCTTCATAGCTGCACAAAGTGATTCATGTCAGCTTCATAGCTGCACAAATTGACTCATATTAGCTTCATTGCTGCAGCAAGTGATTCAATTTAGCTTCATAGCTGCAGCAAGTGATTCGCATTTGGGTGATAGCTGCACAAAGTGACTCATGTTAGCTTCATAGCTGCACAATGTCACTCATGTTAGCTTCATAGCTGCAAAAAGTGATTCATGTTAGCTTCATAGCTGCACAAAGTCACTCATGTTAGCTTCATAGCTGCAAAAAGTGATTCATGTTAGCTTCATAGCTGCACAAAGTGATTCATGTCAGCTTCATAGCTGCACAAAGTGACTCATGTTAACTTCATAGCTGCACAAAGTGATTCATGTTCGCTTCATTGCTGCAAAAAGTGATTCATGTTAGCTTCATAGCTGCACAAAGTCACTCATGTTAGCTTCATAGCTGCAAAAAGTGATTCATGTTAGCTTCATAGCTGCACAAAGTCACTCATGTTATCTTCATCGCTGCAAAAAGTGATTCATGTTAGCTTCATAGCTGCACAAAGTGATTCATGTTAGCTTCATAGCTGCACAAAGTGATTCATGTTAGCTTCATAGCTGCACAAAGTGTTTCATGTTAGCTTCATAACTGCACCAAGTGATTCGTATTTGGGTGATAGCTGCACAAAGTGACTCATGTTAGCTTCATAGCTGCACAAAGTCACTCATGTTAGCTTCATAGCTGCAAAAAGTGATTCATGTTAGCTTCATAGCTGCACAAAGTCACTCATGTTAGCTTCATAGCTGCACAAAGTGATTCATGTTAGGTTCATAGCTGCACAAAGTCACTCATGTTAGCTTCATAGCTGCAAAAAGTGATTCATGTTAGCTTCATAGCTGCACAAAGTGATTCATGTTAGCTTCATTGCTGCACATAGTCACTCATGTTAGCTTCATAGCTGCACAAAGTGATTCATGTTAGCTTCATAGGTGCACAAAGTCACTCATGTTAGCTTCATAGCTGCAAAAAGTGATTCATGTTAGCTTCATAGCTGCACAAAGTCACTCAGGTTAGCTTCATAGCTGCACAAAGTGATTCATGTTAGCTTCATAGCTGCACAAAGTCACTCATGTTAGCTTCATAGCTGCACAAAGTGATTCGTATTTGGGTGATTGCTGCACAAAGTGAGTCATGTTAGCTTCATAGCTGCAAAAAGTGACTCATGTTAGCTTCATAGCTGCACAAAGTGATTTGTATTTGGGTGATTGCTGCACAAAGTGAGTCATGTTGGCTTCATAGCTGCACAAAGTGATTCATGTTAGCTTCATAGCTGCACAAAGTGATTCAAGTTAGCTTCATAGCTGCACAAAGTGATTCATGTTAACTTCATAGCTGCATAGAGTGATTCATGTTTGCTTGATAGCTGCACAATGTGATTCATGTTAGCTTCATTGCTGCACAAAGTGATTCATGTCAGCTTCATAGCTACACAGAGTGATTCATGTTAGCTTCATATCTGCACAAGGTGATTCATGTTAGCTTCATAGCTGCACAAAGTGATTCGTATTTGGGTGATTGCTGCACAAAGTGAGTCATGTTGGCTTCATAGCTGCACAAAGTGATTCATGTTAGCTTCATAGCAGCACAGAGTGATTCATGTTAGCTTCATAGCTGCACAAAGTGATTCATGTCAGCTTCATAGCTACACAGAGTGATTCATGTTAGCTTCATATCTGCACAAGGTGATTCATGTTAGCTTCATAGCTGCTTAAAGTGATTCATGTTAGCTTCATAGCTGCACAAAGTAATTCATGTTAGCTACATAGCTGCACAAAGTGATTCATATTAACTTCATAGCTGCAGTGAGTGCTTCATCGCTGCACAAAGTGATTCATGTTAGCTTCATAGCTGCACAAAGTGATTCATGTTAGTTTCATAGCTGCCAAAAGTGACTCATGTTAGCTTCATAGCTGCACAAAGTGATTCGTATTTGGGTGATTGCTGCACAAAGTGAGTCATGTTAGCTTCATAGCTGCACAAAGTGAGTCATGTTAGCTTCATAGCTGCACAAAGTGATTCATGTTAGCTTCATAGCTGCACAAAGTGACTCATGTTAGCTTCATAGCTGCACAAAGTGATTCATGTTAGCTTCATTGCTGCCCAAAGTGATTCATGTTCGCTTCATAGCTGCGCAAATTGATTCATGTTAGCTTTATAGCTGCAGCAAGTGATTCAAGTTAGCTTCATAGCTGCAGCAAGTGATTCGTATTTGGGTGATAGCTGCACACAGTGACTCATGTTAGCTTCATAGCTGCACACAGTCACTCATGTTAGCTTCATAGCTGCAAAAAGTCACTCATGTTAGCTTCATAGCTGCAAAACGTGATTCATGTTAGCTTCATAGCTGCACAAAGTCACTCATGTTAGCTTCATAGCTGCAAAAAGTGACTCATGTTAGCTTCATCGCTGCACAAAGTGATTCGTATTTGGGTGATTGCTGCACAAAGTGAGTCATGTTAGCTTCATAGCTGCACAAAGTGATTCATGTTAGATTCATAGCTGCACAAAGTGACTCATGTTAGCTTCATAGCTGCACAAAGTGATTCATGTTAGCTTCATTGCTGCCCAAAGTGACTCATGTTAGCTTCATAGCTGCACAAAGTCACTCATGTTAGCTTCATAGCTGCAAAAAGTGACTCATGTTAGCTTCATCGCTGCACAAAGTGATTCGTATTTGGGGAATTGCTGCACAAAGTGAGTCATGTTAGCTTCATAGCTGCACAAAGTGATTCATGTTAGCTTCATAGCTGCACAAAGTGATTCATGTTAACTTCATAGCTGCATAGAGTGATTCATGTTAGCTTGATAGCTGCACAAAGTGATTCATGTTAGCTTCATTGCTGCAGCTAGTGCTTCATAGCTGCACAGAGTGATTCATGTTAGCTTCATAGCTGCACAAAGTGATTCATGTCAGCTTCATAGCTACACAGAGTGATTCATGTTAGCTTCATATCTGCACAAGGTGATTCATGTTAGCTTCATAGCTGCGTAAAGTGATTCATGTTAGCTTCATCGCTGCACAAAGTGATTCATGTTAGCTTCATAGCTGCACAAAGTGATTCATGTTAGCTTGATATCTGCACGAAGTGATTCATTTTAGCTTCATAGATGCACAAAGTGACTCATGTTAGTTTCATAGCTGCCAAAAAGTGACTCATGTTAGCTTCATAGCTGCACAAAGTGATTCGTATTTGGGTGATTGCTGCACAAAGTAAGTCATGTTAACTTCATAGCTGCACAAAGTGATTCATGTTAGCTTCATAGCTGCACAAAGTGATTCATGTTAGCTTCATAGCTGCACAAAGTGATTCATGTTAGCTTCATAGCTGCACAAAGTGACTCATGTTCGCTTCATAGCTGCACAAAGTGATTTGTATTTGGGTGATTGCTGCACAAAGTGAATCATGTTAGCTTCATAGCTGCACAAAGTGACTCATCTTAGCTTCATAGCTGCACAAAGTGATTCATGTAAGCTTGATAGCTGCACAAAGTCATTCGTATTTGGGTGATTCCTGCACAAAGTAAGTCATGTTAGCTTCATAGCTGCACAAAGTGATTCGTATTTGGGTGATTGCTGCACAAAGTGATTCATGTTAGCTTCATAGTTGCACAAAGTGACTCATGTTAGCTTCATAGCCGCGCAACGTGATTCATGTTAGCTTCATCGCTGCACAAAGTGACTCATGTTAGCTTCACAGCTGCGCAAAGTGACTCATGTTAGCTTCATAGCTGCGCAACGTGATTCATGTTAGCTTAATAGCTGCGCAAAGTGACTCATGTTAGCTTCATAGCTGCACAAAGTGATTCATGTTAGCTTCATAGTTGCACAAAGTGACTCATGTTAGCTTCATAGTTGCACAAAGTGACTCATGTTAGCTTCATAGCTGCACAAAGTGATTCATGTTAGCTTCATATTTGCACAAAGTGACTCATGTTAGCTTCATAGCTGCCCAACGTGATTCATGTTAGCTTCATAGCTGCACCAAGTGATTCATGTTAGCTTCATCGCTGCGCAAAGTGAATCATGTTAGCTTCATAGCTGCACAAAGTGATTCATGTTAGCTTCATAGCTGCACAAAGCTACTCCTGTTAGCTTCATAGCTGCACAAAGTGATTCATGTTAGCTTCATAGCTGCACAAATTGATTCATGTTAGCTTCATAGCTGCACAAAGTGACTCCTGTTAGCTTCATAGTTGCACAAAGTGACTCATGTTAGCTTCATAGCTGCACAAAGTGATTCATGTAAGCTTCCTAGCTGCCCAAAGTGATTCATGTAAGCTTCATAGCTGCACAAAGTGACTCATGTTAGCTTCATAGCTGCAATAAGTGATTCATGTTAGCTTCATAGCTGCACAAAGTGATTCATGTTCGCTTCATAGCTGCACAAAGTGATTTGTATTTGGGTGATAGCTGCACAAAGTGACTCATGTTAGCTTCATAGCTGCGCAAAGTGATTCATGTTAGCTTCATAGCTGCACAAAGTGATTCATGTTAGCTTCATAGCTGCACAAAGTGATTCATGTTAGCTTCATAGCTGCACAAAGTGATTCATGTTAGTTTCATAGCTGCCAAAAGTGACTCATGTTAGCTTCATAGCTGCACAAAGTGATTCGTATTTGGGTGATTGCTGCACAAAGTGAGTCATGTTAGCTTCATAGCTGCACAAAGTGAGTCATGTTAGCTTCATAGCTGCACAAAGTGATTCATGTTAGCTTCATAGCTGCACAGAGTGACTCATGTTAGCTTCATAGCTGCACAAAGTGATTCATGTTAGCTTCATTGCTGCCCAAAGTGATTCATGTTCGCTTCATAGCTGCGCAAATTGATTCATGTTAGCTTTATAGCTGCAGCAAGTGATTCAAGTTAGCTTCATAGCTGCAGCAAGTGATTCGTATTTGGGTGATAGCTGCACACAGTGACTCATGTTAGCTTCATAGCTGCACACAGTCACTCATGTTAGCTTCATAGCTGCAAAAAGTCACTCATGTTAGCTTCATAGCTGCAAAACGTGATTCATGTTAGCTTCATAGCTGCACAAAGTCACTCATGTTAGCTTCATAGCTGCAAAAAGTGACTCATGTTAGCTTCATCGCTGCACAAAGTGATTCGTATTTGGGTGATTGCTGCACAAAGTGAGTCATGTTAGCTTCATAGCTGCACAAAGTGATTCATGTTAGATTCATAGCTGCACAAAGTGACTCATGTTAGCTTCATAGCTGCACAAAGTGATTCATGTTAGCTTCATTGCTGCCCAAAGTGACTCATGTTAGCTTCATAGCTGCACAAAGTCACTCATGTTAGCTTCATAGCTGCAAAAAGTGACTCATGTTAGCTTCATCGCTGCACAAAGTGATTCGTATTTGGGGAATTGCTGCACAAAGTGAGTCATGTTAGCTTCATAGCTGCCCAAAGTGATTCATGTTAGCTTCATAGCTGCACAAAGTGATTCATGTTAACTTCATAGCTGCATAGAGTGATTCATGTTAGTTTGATAGCTGCACAAAGTGATTCATGTTAGCTTCATTGCTGCAGCTAGTGCTTCATAGCTGCACAGAGTGATTCATGTTAGCTTCATAGCTGCACAAAGTGATTCATGTCAGCTTCATAGCTACACAGAGTGATTCATGTTAGCTTCATATCTGCACAAGGTGATTCATGTTAGCTTCATAGCTGCGTAAAGTGATTCATGTTAGCTTCATCGCTGCACAAAGTGATTCATGTTAGCTTCATAGCTGCACAAAGTGATTCATGTTAGCTTGATATCTGCACGAAGTGATTCATTTTAGCTTCATAGATGCACAAAGTGACTCATGTTAGTTTCATAGCTGCCAAAAAGTGACTCATGTTAGCTTCATAGCTGCACAAAGTGATTCGTATTTGGGTGATTGCTGCACAAAGTAAGTCATGTTAACTTCATAGCTGCACAAAGTGATTCATGTTAGCTTCATAGCTGCACAAAGTGATTCATGTTAGCTTCATAGCTGCACAAAGTGATTCATGTTAGCTTCATAGCTGCACAAAGTGACTCATGTTCGCTTCATAGCTGCACAAAGTGATTTGTATTTGGGTGATTGCTGCACAAAGTGAATCATGTTAGCTTCATAGCTGCACAAAGTGACTCATCTTAGCTTCATAGCTGCACAAAGTGATTCATGTAAGCTTGATAGCTGCACAAAGTCATTCGTATTTGGGTGATTCCTGCACAAAGTAAGTCATGTTAGCTTCATAGCTGCACAAAGTGATTCGTATTTGGGTGATTGCTGCACAAAGTGATTCATGTTAGCTTCATAGTTGCACAAAGTGACTCATGTTAGCTTCATAGCCGCGCAACGTGATTCATGTTAGCTTCATCGCTGCACAAAGTGACTCATGTTAGCTTCACAGCTGCGCAAAGTGACTCATGTTAGCTTCATAGCTGCGCAACGTGATTCATGTTAGCTTAATAGCTGCGCAAAGTGACTCATGTTAGCTTCATAGCTGCACAAAGTGATTCATGTTAGCTTCATAGTTGCACAAAGTGACTCATGTTAGCTTCATAGTTGCACAAAGTGACTCATGTTAGCTTCATAGCTGCACAAAGTGATTCATGTTAGCTTCATATTTGCACAAAGTGACTCATGTTAGCTTCATAGCTGCGCAACGTGATTCATGTTAGCTTCATAGCTGCACCAAGTGATTCATGTTAGCTTCATCGCTGCGCAAAGTGAATCATGTTAGCTTCATAGCTGCACAAAGTGATTCATGTTAGCTTCATAGCTGCACAAAGCTACTCCTGTTAGCTTCATAGCTGCACAAAGTGATTCATGTTAGCTTCATAGCTGCACAAATTGATTCATGTTAGCTTCATAGCTGCACAAAGTGACTCCTGTTAGCTTCATAGTTGCACAAAGTGACTCATGTTAGCTTCATAGCTGCACAAAGTGATTCATGTAAGCTTCCTAGCTGCCCAAAGTGATTCATGTAAGCTTCATAGCTGCACAAAGTGACTCATGTTAGCTTCATAGCTGCAATAAGTGATTCATGTTAGCTTCATAGCTGCACAAAGTGATTCATGTTCGCTTCATAGCTGCACAAAGTGATTTGTATTTGGGTGATAGCTGCACAAAGTGACTCATGTTAGCTTCATAGCTGCGCAAAGTGATTCATGTTAGCTTCATAGCTGCACAAAGTGATTCATGTTAGCTTCATAGCTGCACAAAGTGATTCATGTTAGCTTCATAGCTGCGCAAAGTGATTCATGTTAGCTTCATAGCTGCGCAAAGTGATTCATGTTAGCTTCATAGCTGCGCAAAGTGATTCATGTTAGCTTCATAGCTGCACAAAGTGATTCATGTTAGCTTCATAGCTGCACAGAGTGACTCATGTTAGCTTCATAGCTGCACAAAGTGACTCATGTTCCCTTCATCGCTGCACAAAGTGATTTGTATTTGGGTGATTGCTGCACAAAGTGACTCATGTTAGCTTCATAGCTGCGCAAAGTGACTCATGTTAGCTTCATAGCTGCGCAAAGTGATTCATGTTAGCTTCATACCTGCACAAAGTGACTCATGTTAGCTTCATAGCTGCACAAAGTGACTCATGTTAGCTTCAAAGCTGCACAAAGTGATTCATGTTAGCTTCATAGCTGCACAAAGTGATTCATGTTAGCTTCATCGCTGCACAAAGTGACTCCTGTTAGCTTCATAGCTGCACAAAGTGACTCATGTTAGCTTCATAGCTGCACAACGTGACTCATGTTCGCTTCATAGCTGCAGCAAGTGATTCGTATTTGGGTGGTAGCTGCACATAGTGACTCATGTTAGCTTCATAGCTGCACAAAGTCACTCATGTTAGCTTCATAGCTCCAAAAAGTGATTCATGTTAGCTTCATTGCTGCACAAAGTCACTCATGTTAGCTTCATAGCTGCAAAAAGTGATTCATGTTAGCTTCATAGCTGCACAAAGTCACTCATGATAGCTTCATAGCTGCACAAAGTGATTCATGTTAGCTTCAAAGCTGCACAAAGTGAGTCATGTTAGCTTCATACCTGCACAAAGTGACTCATGTTAGCTTCAAAGCTGCACAAAGTGATTCATGTTAGCTTCATAGCTGCACAAAGTGATTCATGTTAGCTTCATCGCTGCACAAAGTGACTCCTGTTAGCTTCATAGCTGCAGAAAGTGACTCATGTTAGCTTCATAGCTGCACAAAGTGACTCATGTTCGCTTCATAGCTGCAGCAAGTGATTCGTATTTGGGTTGTAGCTGCACATAGTGACTCATGTTAGCTTCATACCTGCACAAAGTCACTCATGTTAGCTTCATAGCTCCAAAAAGTGATTCATGTTAGCTTCATTGCTGCACAAAGTCACTCATGTTAGCTTCATAGCTGCAAAAAGTGATTCATGTTAGCTTCATAGCTGCACAAAGTCACTCATGTTAGCTTCATCGCTGCACAAAGGGATTCGTATTTGGGTGATTGCTGCACAATGTGAGTCATGTTAGCTTCATAGCTACACAAAGTGATTCATGTTAGCTTCATAGCTGCACAATGTGACTCATGTTAGCTTCACAGCTGCGCAAAGTGACTCATGTTAGCTTCATAGCTGCGCAACGTGATTCATGTTAGCTTCATAGCTGCACAAAGTGACGCATGTTAGCTTCATAGCTGCACAAAGTGACTCATGTTAGCTTCATAGCTGCGCAAAGTGACTCATGTTAGCTTCATAGCTGCGCAACGTGATTCATGTTAGCTTCATAGCTGCACAAAGCGACTACTGTTAGCTTCATCGCTGCACAAAGTGATTCATGTTAGCTTCATAGCTGCACAAAGTGACTCATGTTCGCTTCTTAGCTGCACAAAGCGACTCCTGTTAGCTTCATAGCTGCACAAAGTGATTCATGTTAGCTTCATAGCTGCAGAAAGTGACTCATGTTCGCTTCATAGCTGCACAACGTGATTCATGTTAGCTTCATAGCTGCACAAAGTGATTCATGTTAGCTTCATAGCTGCACAAAGTGATTCATGTTAGCTTCATAGCTGCACAAAGTGACTCCTGTTAGCTTCATAGTTGCACAAAGTGACTCATGTTAGCTTCATAGCTGCACAAAGTGACTCATGTTAACTTCATAGCTGCACAAAGTGACTCATGTTAGCTTCATAGCTGCACAAAGTGACTCATGTTAGCTTCATAGCTGCACAAAGTGATTCTTGTTTGCTTGATAGCTGCACAAAGCCATTCGTATTTGGGTGATTGCTGCACAAAGTGATTCATGTTAGCTTCATCGCTGCACAAAGTGATTCGTATTTGGGTGATTGCTGCACAAAGTGATTCATGTTAGCTTCATAGCTGCACAAAGTGACTCATGTTAGCTTCATAGCTGCACAAAGTGATTCGAATTTGGGTGATTGCTGCACAAAGTGATTCATGTTAGCTTCATAGCTGCACAAAGTGACTCATGTTAGCTTCATAGCTGCGCAACGTGATTCATGTTAGCTTCATAGCTGCACAAAGTGACTCGTGTTAGCTTCATAGCTGCACAAAGTGACTCATGTTAGCTTCATAGCTGCGCAAAGTGACTCATGTTCGCTTCATAGCTGCACAAAGTGATTCGTATTTGGGTGATTGCTGCACAAAGTGAGTCATGTTTGCTTCATACCTGCACAAAGTGACTCATGTTAGCTTCATAGCTGCACAAAGTGACTCATGTTCGCTTCATAGCTGCACAAAGTGATTCGTATTTGGGTGATTGCTGCACAAAGTGAGTCATGTTAGCTTCATACCTGCACAAAGTGACTCATGTTAGCTTCATAGCTGCGCAAAGTGATTCATGTTAGCTTCATAGCTACACAAAGTGATTCATGTTAGCTTCATAGCTGCACAAAGTGATTCATGTTAGCTTCATCGCTGCACAAAGTGACTCCTGTTAGCTTCATAGCTGCACAAAGTGACTCATGTTAGCTTCATAGCTGCACAAAGTGACTCATGTTCGCTTCATAGCTGCAGCAAGTGATTCGTATTTGGGTGATAGCTGCACAAAGTGACTCATGTTAGCTTCATAGCTGCACAAAGTCACTCATGTTAGCTTCATAACTGCACAAAGTCACTCATGTTAGCTTCATAGCTGCAAAAAGTGACTCATGTTAGCTTCATCGCTGCACAAAGTGACTCATGTTAGCTTCATAGCTGCACAAAGTCACTCATGTTAGCTTCATTGCTCCAAAAAGTGATTCATGTTAGCTTCATAGCTGCACAAAGTCACTCATGTTAGCTTCATAGCTGCAAAAAGTGATTCATGTTAGCTTCATAGCTGCACAAAGTCACTCATGTTAGCTTCAAAGCTGCAAAAAGTGACTCATGTTAGCTTCATCGCTGCACAAAGTGATTCGTATTTGGGTGATTGCTGCACAAAGTGATTCATGTTAGCTTCATAGCTGCACAAAGTGACTCATGTTAGCTTCACAGCTGCGCAAAGTGACTCATGTTAGCTTCATATCTGCGCAACGTGATTCATGTTAGCTTCATAGCTGCACAAAGTGACGCATGTTAGCTTCATAGCTGCACAAAGTGACTCATGTTAGCTTCATAGCTGCGCAATGTGACTCATGTTAGCTTCATAGCTGCGCAACGTGATTCATGTTAGCTTCATAGCTGCACAAAGCGACTCCTGTTAGCTTCATCTCTGCACAAAGTGATTCATGTTAGCTTCATAGCTGCACAAAGTGACTCATGTTAGCTTCATAGCTGCGCAACGTGATTCATGTTAGCTTCATAGCTGCACAAAGTGACTCATGTTAGCTTCATAGCTGCACAAAGTGAGTCATGTTTGCTTCATACCTGCAAAAAGTGACTCATGTTAGCTTCATAGCTGCGCAAAGTGATTCATGTTAGCTTCATAGCTGCACAAAGTGATTCGTATTTGGGTGATTGCTGCACAAAGTGAGTCATGTTTGCTTCATACCTGCACAAAGTGACTCATGTTAGCTTCATACCTGCACAAAGTGACTCATGTTAGCTTCATAGCTGCGCAAAGTGATTCATGTTAGCTTCATAGCTGCACAAAGTGATTCATGTTAGCTTCATAGCTGCACAAAGTGATTCATGTTAGCTTCATCGCTGCACAAAGTGACTCATGTTCGCTTCATAGCTGCAGCAAGTGATTCGTATTTGGGTGATAGCTGCACAAAGTGACTCCTGTTAGCTTCATAGCTGCACAAAGTGACTCATGTTAGCTTCATAGCTGCACAAAGTGACTCATGTTCGCTTCATAGCTGCAGCAAGTGATTCGTATTTGGGTGATAGCTGCACAAAGTGACTCATGTTAGCTTCATAGCTGCACAAAGTCACTCATGTTAGCTTCATAGCTCCAAAAAGTGATTCATGTTAGCTTCATAGCTGCACAAAGTCACTCATGTTAGCTTCATAGCTGCAAAAAGTGATTCATGTTAGCTTCATAGCTGCACAAAGACACTCATGTTAGCTTCATAGCTGCACAAAGTGATTCGTATTTGGGTGATTGCTGCACAAAGTGAGTCATGTTAGCTTCATCGCTGCACAAAGTGATTCGTATTTGGGTGATTGCTGCACAAAGTGATTCATGT
The DNA here is from genome assembly GCF_027579695.1 of Neoarius graeffei. NCBI lineage: Eukaryota > Metazoa > Chordata > Actinopteri > Siluriformes > Ariidae > Neoarius > Neoarius graeffei. The sequence continues at coordinate 205,790 of NC_083587.1, forward strand.
TCGCTTCATTGCTGCACAAAGTGATTCATGTTAGCTTCATAGCTGCACAATGTGACTCATGTTAGCTTCATAGCTGCACAAAGTGATTCATGTTAGCTTCATTGCTGCCCAAAGTGACTCATGTTAGCTTCATAGCTGCACAAAGTGATTCGTATTTGGGGGATTGCTGCACAAAGTGAGTCATGTTAGCTTCATAGCTGCACAAAGTGATTCATGTTAGCTTCATTGCTGCAGCTAGTGCTTCATAGCTGCACAGAGCGATTCATGTCAGCTTCATAGCTACACAGAGTGATTCATGTCAGCTTCATATCTGCACAAGGTGATTCATGTTAGCTTCATAGCTACACAGAGTGATTCATGTTAGCTTCATATCTGCACAAGGTGATTCATGTTAGCTTCATAGCTGCTTAAAGTGATTCATGTTAGCTTCATAGCTGCACAAAGTGATTCTTGTTAGCTTGATAGCTGCACGAAGTGATTCATTTTAGCTTCATAGCTGCACAAAGTGACTCATGTTAGTTTCATAGCTGCCAAAAGTGACTCATGTTAGCTTCATAGCTGCACAAAGTGATTCGTATTTGGGTGATTGCTGCACAAAGTGACTCCTGTTAGCTTCATAGCTGCACAAAGTGACTCATGTTAGCTTCATAGCTGCACAAAGTGACTCATGTTCGCTTCATAGCTGCAGCAAGTGATTCGTATTTGGGTGATAGCTGCACAAAGTGACTCATGTTAGCTTCATAGCTGCACAAAGTCACTCAGGTTAGTTTCATAGCTCCAAAAAGTGAGTCATGTTAGCTTCATAGCTACACAAAGTGATTCATGTTAGCTTCATAGCTGCACAATGTGACTCATGTTAGCTTCATAGCTGCACAAAGTGATTCATGTTAGCTTCATTGCTGCCCAAAGTGACTCATGTTAGCTTCATAGCTGCACAAAGTGATTCGTATTTGGGGGATTGCTGCACAAAGTGAGTCATGTTAGCTTCATAGCTGCACAAAGTGATTCATGTTAACTTCATAGCTGCCTAGAGTGATTCATGTTAGCTTGATAGCTGCACAAAGTGATTCATGTTAGCTTCATTGCTGCAGCTAGTGCTTCATAGCTGCACAGAGTGATTCATGTCAGCTTCATAGCTACACATAGTGATTCATGTCAGCTTCATATCTGCACAAGGTGATTCATGTTAGCTTCATAGCTACACAGAGTGATTCATGTTAGCTTCATATCTGCAGAAGGTGATTCATGTTAGCTTCATAGCTGCTTAAAGTGATTCATGTTAGCTTCATCGCTGCACAAAGTGATTCATGTTAGCTTCATAGCTGCACAAAGTGATTCATGTTAGCTTCATCGCTGCACAAAGTGATTCATGTTAGCTTCATAGCTGCACAAAGTGATTCATGTTTGCTTGATAGCTGCACGAAGTGATTCATGTTAGCTTCATATCTGCACAAAGTGATTCATGTTAGCTTCATCGCTGCACAAAGTGATTCATGTTAGCTTCATAGCTGCACAAAGTGATTCATGTTAGCTTCATAGCTGCACAAATTGACTCATGTTAGTTTCATAGCTGCCAAAAGTGACTCATGTTAGCTTCATAGCTGCACAAAGTGATTCGTATTTGGGTGATTGCTGCACAAAGTGACTCCTGTTAGCTTCATAGCTGCACAAAGTGACTCATGTTAGCTTCATAGCTGCACAAAGTGACTCATGTTCGCTTCATAGCTGCAGCAAGTGATTCGTATTTGGGTGATAGCTGCACAAAGTGACTCATGTTAGCTTCATAGCTGCACAAAGTCACTCATGTTAGCTTCATAGCTCCAAAAAGTGATTCATGTTAGCTTCATAGCTGCACAAAGTCACTCATGTTAGCTTCAAAGCTGCAAAAAGTGACTCATGTTAGCTTCACAGCTGCACAAAGTGACTCATGTTAGCGTCATTGCTGCGCAACGTGATTCATGTTAGCTTCATAGCTGCACAAAGTGATTCGTATTTGGGTGATTGCTGCACAAAGTGAGTCATGTTAGCTTCATAGCTACACAAAGTGATTCATGTTAGCTTCATAGCTGCACAATGTGACTCATGTTAGCTTCATCGCTGCACAAAGTGATTCATATTTGGGTGATTGCTGCACAAAGTGAGTCATGTTAGCTTCATAGCTACACAAAGTGATTCATGTTAGCTTCATAGCTGCACAAAGTGACTCAAGTTAGCTTCACAGCTGCGCAAAGTGACTCATGTTAGCTTCATTGCTGCGCAACGTGATTCATGTTAGCTTCATAGCTGCACAAAGTGACGCATGTTAGCTTCATAGCTGCACTAAGTTACTCATGTTAGCTTCATAGCTGCGCAAAGTGACTCATGTTAGCTTCATAGCTGCGCAACGTGATTCATGTTAGCTTCTTAGCTGCACAAAGCGACTCCTGTTAGCTTCATCGCTGCACAAAGTGATTCATGTTAGCTTCATAGCTGCACAAAGTGACTCATGTTCGCTTCATAGCTGCACAAAGTGATTCGTATTTGGGTGATTGCTGCACAAAGTGAGACATGTTAGCTTCATACCTGCACAAAGTGACTCATGTTAGCTTCATAGCTGCACAAAGTGACGCATGTTAGCTTCATAGCTGCACAAAGTGACGCATGTTAGCTTCATAGCTGCACAAAGTGACTCATGTTAGCTTCATAGCTGCGCAAAGTGATTCATGTTAGCTTCATAGCTGCGCAACGTGATTCATGTTAGCTTCATAGCTGCACAAAGCGACTCCTGTTAGCTTCATCGCTGCACAAAGTGATTCATGTTAGCTTCATTGCTGCACAAAGTGACTCATGTTCGCTTCATAGCTGAACAAAGCGACTCCTGTTAGCTTCATAGCTGCACAAAGTGACTCATGTTAGCTTCATAGCTGCACAAAGTGACGCATGTTAGCTTCATAGCTGCACAAAGTGACTCATGTTAGCTTCATAGCTGCGCAAAGTGATTCATGTTAGCTTCATAGCTGCGCAACGTGATTCATGTTAGCTTCATAGCTGCACAAAGCGACTCCTGTTAGCTTCATCGCTGCACAAAGTGATTCATGTTAGCTTCATTGCTGCACAAAGTGACTCATGTTCGCTTCATAGCTGAACAAAGCGACTCCTGTTAGCTTCATCGCTGCACAAAGTGATTCATGTTAGCTTCATAGCTGCACAAAGTGATTCATGTTCGCTTCATTGCTGCACAAAGTGACTCATGTTCGCTTCATTGCTGCACAAAGTGATTCGGATTTGGGTGATTGCTGCACAAAGTGAGTCATGTTAGCTTCATACCTGCACAAAGTGACTCATGTTAGCTTCATAGCTGCACAAAGTGACTCATGTTAGCTTCATATCTGCGCAAAGTGATTCATGTTAGCTTCATAGCTGCACAAAGTGATTCATGTTAGCTTCATAGCTGCACAAAGTGTTTCATGTTAGCTTCATAGCTGCACAAAGTGACTCCTGTTAGCTTCATAGTTGCACAAAGTGAGTCATGTTAGCTTCATAGCTGCACAAAGTGACTCATGTTAGCTTCATAGCTGCACAATGTGACTCATGTTCGCTTGATAGCTGCACAAAGTGATTCGTATTTGGGTGATTGCTGCACAAAGTGAGTCATGTTAGCTTCATAGCTACACAAAGTGATTCATGTTAGCTTCATAGCTGCACAATGTGACTCATGTTAGCTTCATCGCTGCACAAAGTGATTCATATTTGGGTGATTGCTGCACAAAGTGAGTCATGTTAGCTTCATAGCTACACAAAGTGATTCATGTTAGCTTCATAGCTGCACAAAGTGACTCAAGTTAGCTTCACAGCTGCGCAAAGTGACTCATGTTAGCATCATTGCTGCGCAACGTGATTCATGTTAGCTTCATAGCTGCACAAAGTGACGCATGTTAGCTTCATAGCTGCACTAAGTTACTCATGTTAGCTTCATAGCTGCGCAAAGTGACTCATGTTAGCTTCATAGCTGCGCAACGTGATTCATGTTAGCTTCTTAGCTGCACAAAGCGACTCCTGTTAGCTTCATCGCTGCACAAAGTGATTCATGTTAGCTTCATAGCTGCACAAAGTGACTCATGTTCGCTTCATAGCTGCACAAAGTGATTCGTATTTGGGTGATTGCTGCACAAAGTGAGACATGTTAGCTTCATACCTGCACAAAGTGACTCATGTTAGCTTCATAGCTGCACAAAGTGACGCATGTTAGCTTCATAGCTGCACAAAGTGACGCATGTTAGCTTCATTGCTGCACAAAGTGACTCATGTTAGCTTCATAGCTGCGCAAAGTGATTCATGTTAGCTTCATAGCTGCGCAACGTGATTTATGTTAGCTTCATAGCTGCACAAAGCGACTCCTGTTAGCTTCATCGCTGCACAAAGTGATTCATGTTAGCTTCATTGCTGCACAAAGTGACTCATGTTCGCTTCATAGCTGAACAAAGCGACTCCTGTTAGCTTCATAGCTGCACAAAGTGACTCATGTTAGCTTCATAGCTGCACAAAGTGACGCATGTTAGCTTCATAGCTGCACAAAGTGACTCATGTTAGCTTCATAGCTGCGCAAAGTGATTCATGTTAGCTTCATAGCTGCGCAACGTGATTCATGTTAGCTTCATAGCTGCACAAAGCGACTCCTGTTAGCTTCATCGCTGCACAAAGTGATTCATGTTAGCTTCATTGCTGCACAAAGTGACTCATGTTCGCTTCATAGCTGAACAAAGCGACTCCTGTTAGCTTCATCGCTGCACAAAGTGATTCATGTTAGCTTCATAGCTGCACAAAGTGATTCATGTTCGCTTCATTGCTGCACAAAGTGACTCATGTTCGCTTCATTGCTGCACAAAGTGATTCGGATTTGGGTGATTGCTGCACAAAGTGAGTCATGTTAGCTTCATACCTGCACAAAGTGACTCATGTTAGCTTCATAGCTGCACAAAGTGACTCATGTTAGCTTCATATCTGCGCAAAGTGATTCATGTTAGCTTCATAGCTGCACAAAGTGATTCATGTTAGCTTCATAGCTGCACAAAGTGTTTCATGTTAGCTTCATAGCTGCACAAAGTGACTCCTGTTAGCTTCATAGTTGCACAAAGTGAGTCATGTTAGCTTCATAGCTGCACAAAGTGACTCATGTTAGCTTCATAGCTGCACAATGTGACTCATGTTCGCTTGATAGCTGCACAAAGTGATTCGTATTTGGGTGATTGCTGCACAAAGTGATTCATGTTAGCTTCATAGCTGCACAAAGTGATTCATGTTAGCTTCATTGCTGCACGAAGTGATTCATTTTAGCTTCATAGCTGCACAAAGTGATTCATGTAAGCTTCCTAGCTGCCCAAAGTGATTCATGTAAGCTTCATAGCTGCACAAAGTGACTCATGTTAGCTTCATAGCTGCAAAAAGTGATTCATGTTAGCTTCGTAGCTGCACATAGTCACTCATGTTAGCTTCATAGCTGCAAAAAGTGATTCATGTTAGCTTCATAGCTGCACAAAGTGATTCATGTTAGTTTCATAGCTGCACAAAGTAACTCATGTTAGCTTCATAGCTGCACATAGTGAGTCATGTTAGCTTCACAGCTGCAAAAAGTGATTCATGTTAGCTTCATAGCTGCACAAAGTGACTCATGTTAGCTTCACAGCTGCAAAAAGTGATTAATGTTAGCTTCATAGCTGCCCAAAGTGACTCATGTTAGCTTCATAGCTGCACAAAGTGAGTCATGTTAGCTTCATAGCTGCACAAAGTGATTCATCTTAGCTTCATAGCTGCACAAAGTGACTCATGTTAGCTTCACAGCTGCAAAAAGTGATTAATGTTAGCTTCATAGCTGCACAAAGTGATTCATGTTAACTTCATAGCTGCAGCGAGTGCTTCATAGCTTCACAAAGTGATTCATGTTAGCTTCATAGGTGCACAGAGTGATTCATGTTCGCTTCATTGCTGCACAGAGTCACTCATGTTAGCTTCATAGCTGCACATAGTGAGTCATGTGAGCTTCATAGCTGCCCAAAGTGACTCATGTTAGCTTCATAGCTGCACAAAGTGAGTCATGTTAGCTTCATAGCTGCACAAAGTGGCTCATGTTAGCTTCATAGCTGCACAAAGTGACTCATGTTAGCTTCATAGCTGCACAAAGTGAGTCATGTTAGCTTCATAGCTGCACAAAGTGATTCATGTTAGCTTCATCGCTGCACAAAGTGATTCATGTTAGCTTCATAGCTGCACAAAGTGACTCATTTTAGCTTCACAGCTGCAAAAAGTGATTCATGTTCGCTTCATAGCTGCACAAAGTGATTCATGTTAGCTTCATAGCTGCACAAAGTGATTCATGTTAGCTTCATAGCTGCACAAAGTGATTCATGTTCGCTTCATAGCTGCACAAAGTGACTCATGTTAGCTTCATAGCTGCACAAAGTGATTCATGTTAGCTTCATAGCTGCACAAAGTGACTCATGTTAGCTTCATAGCTGCACAAAATGATTCATGTTAGCTTCATAGCTGCACAGAGTGATTTATGTTCGCTTGATAGCTGCACAAAGTGATTCATGTTAGCTTCATAGCAGTGGCGGCTGGTAGTCTTTCAAACAGGCGAGGCTGGTCGGTTACGATATTTCCAGATTTTAAAAGAAAGAACACATCAATTTTGCCCATACTCTTGCCTCTGTTCTGGCTGATTGTTGGCAGCGTCACAAACTGTGAAATAACAGTTTCTTTTGGCCCATTAGCCTACTGTCCAATATACATGATGGTGGTGTTGGGGGGGGGGTATATTCTAACATTTTATATTTTAAAATTGTCGCATGTTGTTTAAAAATTGATCATCATTGAAAGCAGCTCTTTGTCAGGAACCTCAGCAGTAGGGTGACATGAATCACATGAATCACTTTCTTCAGATTTAAAGCTAACATGAATCACTTTGTGCATCTATAACGCAAACATGTATCACTCTGAGCAGCTATAAAGCTTACATGAATCACTTTTTGCAGATATAAAGCTAACCTGAATCATTTTGTGCAGCTATTAAGCTAACATGAATCACTTTGTGCAGCTTTAACCCCAACATGAATCACTTTGTGCAGCTATAAAGCTTCCATGAAATACATGAATACTGAAACAACATGAATAATCAAAGTGATTATTTTTAGGGTTGTAGCCGCGCAACGTGATTATTTTTAGGGTTGCAGCCGCCCATAGTGATGATTTTTAGGGTTGTAGCCGCGCAAAGAGATTATTTTTAGGGTTTTAGCCACGCAACGTGATTATTTTTAGGGTTACAGCCGCCCAAAATGATGATTTTTAGGGTTGTAGCCCTGCAAAGAGATTATTTTTAGGGTTGTAGCTCTGCAAAGTGCTTGTTTTTAGGGTTGTAGCTCTGCAAGGTGATTATTTTTAGGGTTGTAGCCGCCCAAAGTGATTATTTTTAGGGTTGTAGCTGCGCAAAGTGATGATTTTTAGGGTTGTAGCCAGGCAAAGTGATTATTTTTAGGGTTGTAGCCAGGCAAAGTGATTATTTTTAGGGTTGTAGCTCTGCAAAGTGATTATTTTTAGGGTTGTAGCTGTGCAAAGTGATGATTTTTAGGGTTGTAACCGCGCAAAGTGATTATTTTTAAGGTTGTAGCTGCGCAAAGTGATGATTTTTAAGGTTGTAGCTGCGCAAAGTGATGATTTTTAGGGTTGTAGCTGCGCAAAGTGATGATTTTTAGGGTTGTAGCCCTGCAAAGAGATTATTTTTAGGGTTGTAGCTCTGCAAAGTGATTGTTTTTAGGGTTGTAACCGCGCAAAGTGATTATTTTTAAGGTTGTAGCTGCGCAAAGTGATGATTTTTAAGGTTGTAGCTGCGCAAAGTGATGATTTTTAGGGTTGTAGCTGCGCAAAGTGATGATTTTTAGGGTTGTAGCCCTGCAAAGAGATTATTTTTAGGGTTGTAGCTCTGCAAAGTGATTGTTTTTAGGGTTGTAGCTCTGCAAAGTGATGATTTTTAGGGTTGTAGCCGCGCAAAGTGATTATTTTTAGGGTTGTAGCTGCGCAAAGTGATGATTTTTAGGGTTGTAGCCAGGCAAAGTGATTATTTTTAGGGTTGTAGCTCTGCAAAGTGATTATTTTTAGGGTTGTAGCTGCGCAAAGTGATGATTTTTAGGGTTGTAGCCGCGCAAAGTGATGATTTTTAGGGTTGTAGCCGCGCAAAGTGATGATTTTTAGGGTTGTAGCCGCGCAAAGTGATGATTTTTAGGGTTGTAGCTGCGCAAAGTGATTTGTGTTAGGATTATAGCATCAGGAAAGAATTCCACAGTCGGGTTCACATCTCATTTGATGTCGTCCGAGTAGAGCTCCAGGAGTGTGGAATAAAATAACCAAAAGGCTGCAGCAGAGTCTCCGCCTGGCCTAGTGTTGGGGTTCACCCAGAAAGAGACCCTGGATTCCTTTGTGGACGCCTTTCCCTCGGGCCCGAGGACGAATCAACAGTTCGAAAACAGACAAGGGAACACATGTGAGTTGTTCACATGCCAGTTTATTCGCTCAGTCACTTCGTCAAAATGAAAACATTTTTGGAAACGTCTTATAGTGTTTCTGTGTTTATGTTTTGTCTTCATGTGTGTGTGTGTGTAATGGGTGTGCATCTATGTGGAAGTGTGTAATGATCTTGAATCAATCACAATATAAAAACATATTTTTGCTTACAGTAAGGTACAGATAGATATCAGAGTTTTGGCTTATAATCAATATTATGTCTGATTTTCATGGAATAGTATGGAATGTTAAACATAGATAATGTCTCGTCTACAAAGAAGGTCAAAAGAAACTAGTTTGCACAGAAAGGATCTTAATAATTGACAGGAATAATTCTTAAATTACATCTTGATTCCAGGCGGCACGGTGGTGTAGTGGTTAGCGCTGTCGCCTCACAGCAAGAAGGTCCTGGGTTCGAGCCCCGGGGCCGGCGAGGGCCTTTCTGTGTGGAGTTTGCATGTTCTCCCCGTATCCGCGTGGGTTTCCTCCGGGTGCTCCGGTTTCCCCCACAGTCCAAAGACATGCAGGTTAGGTTAACTGGTGACTCTAAATTGACCGTAGGTGTGAGTGTGAATGGTTGTCTGTGTCTATGTGTCAGCCCTGTGATGACCTGGCGACTTGTCCAGGGTGAACCCCGCCTTTCACCCGTAGTCAGCTGGGATAGGCTCCAGCTTGCCTGCGACCCTGTAGAAGGATAAAGCGGCTAGAGATAATGAGATGAGATGAGACATCTTGATTCCATCAACATAAGTAAAATAACAAATAACAGTATGTCTTTAATAATGCTAAAACAAGGAATGTTATAAGAAAATAAACATAAAAAAATAAGAACAACTTAACCACAAGAACAATGAGAATATGTCTGAAAGAGAGAGAACAATTAAACAACTAACAGGATTAAACTCATAACTAAATTAGGTTAATGCTTTTAAACTAAAAATCCTTAGAATCATAAGATCTTAATTATAATTATAATGTCATTATGAAACTAATCTAGAACTATAAAACTAACATTAATCACAGAATGCATTCATTAATTACGGGATCTATAAAACTAACATTAATCACTACCATAGTATATTTCAAAGCTTTTTATGAAGCTATGACCTAAGGTTCAACTGAATGAATTAACATGATCATAAACTTTAATTCTACCATTTCAGAGTGTGTATGGGTCGATCTGACACTAAAACAGACCTTCAGACACTTCTCTGTTCAAAATACACATTCATAAACAAAATGTTCCCAAACAATGTCCAGCCGGACCTAAGGTCGTTTCAACTATAATTTTGACACAGAATAAGCTAAGAATTAATATTTCACTCAACTTACATATATCTACATATATCCTAATTTAACCTACTGATTCTGATTCATATTCTGATCATAATCTACATATAATAAAATTTGACCCAACACCTAGTCTTCCTGTTGGCACATCAAATTCCACCAAATCCAACACCACAACTCGGCCAGATAGACACACACACACACACACACACACACACACACACACGGCATGGAATTTGACGGCATGTTTGTGATTGGTTTTTCAGCCACAACGATCTTAACCAATCAGAGAGTGGCCGTGTTGTCTTTATCAGAGAGGGCTCGAGCTGCAGCGCTTTTTATTTCAGAGTTGTTCCTGCAGCGGATCTGAGCAGCAGAATGAGCGGAAGAGGAAAGACCGGTGGTAAGGCTAAAGCTAAACCTAAAACTCGTTCATCCAGAGCCGGACTCCAGTTTCCCGTGGGCCGTGTCCACAGGCTCCTGCGGAAAGGCAACTATGCCGAGCGTGTCGGCGCCGGCGCTCCAGTTTATCTGGCCGCCGTGCTGGAGTACCTGACTGCTGAGATCCTGGAGTTGGCCGGTAACGCCGCTCGTGACAACAAGAAGACTCGCATCATTCCCCGCCACTTACAGCTCGCTGTGCGCAACGACGAGGAGCTGAACAAACTGCTCGGCGGAGTGACCATCGCTCAGGGTGGTGTGCTGCCGAACATTCAGGCGGTGCTTTTGCCCAAAAAGACCGAGAAGGCCGTCAAGACTAAATAAACTCACCCACTGCTGCGTTCGTCAGTCCCCAAAGGCTCTTTTAAGAGCCACCCATCTATGCTCAAAAAGTGCAATTTTTTTTAATCCTTTCCCAGGTTTTGTGGTATTTCATAGCTCTAGCACAAAAGGAATTCATAAACAATATAATCAAGTGGTATTAATTATGATGCATTTTATTTATAACGCATTTTAGCCGTAATAGTAACTAATTAGTAACACTAATAATAGTAGTGTGCTGGCGATAAAGGAAGGCTGATGGGTGAAAATAGATTATGACGGCGCTGTCCGTGCGGCGATTGAACCTACAAAACGCGCTAAGCTGCGCTGTTGGCTCTGCGGAGCTGCGCGAGCGGCAATAAATTAGGCCCGGCACCGTGGCTCTGAGGGAGATCCGCCGTTATCAGAAATCTACTGAGCTGCTCATCCGTAAGCTGCCCTTCCAGCGCCTGGTAAGAGAAATCGCTCAGGACTTTAAGACCGATTTGCGCTTCCAGAGCTCGGCTGTCATGGCACTGCAGGAGGCGAGCGAGGCATACTTGGTCGGCCTGTTCGAGGACACTAACCTGTGTGCCATCCACGCCAAGAGAGTGACCATCATGCCCAAGGACATTCAGCTGGCACGCCGTATTCGCGGAGAGCGCGCTTAAACGCGGACTCCGTCTAACGCACACAAAGGCTCTTTTAAGAGCCGCCTCACTGTCTCACAGAAACGAGCCCGTCTCCATCCCCTGCACGGAACACCGTTCTGTTTGAGCTCACGGTTCGAGTGGAGTCGGAGCAGTGAAACAGAACAGCTGTTAGGACACAGTGGCCAGAGTTCTAGAACTCCTCGCGGTTTGACTGACAGGTTTTTGTCCTTTTAGATATTGTGGTGTCTGAGCGCCGCTTCAGTAATCAGAAGAGAGAAGCAGAAAGTTTTCTCCGCTGCTTGGAAATGAGCAAAGGTAATGCTGTATTTAATAATTGGTCTATGTGTATCAAGGACAAATCTTTGTGCGTATTTCAATACATTTATCACAATGGACATTGCCACAAGGCAGATTTCCATTTATCTGCAGATACAAATAAAACATCTTAAATAACTAAAACTACTCAATAGAACTCATTGCGCAGCACCCATATAATTTTTACTCTTATTTTCACTTTGTAAGTAAAATAGCTCCTTTATTTACTCATTGATGGAGGTTGGTTTCCCTGATGTGGCAACTTTTCTCGATGTATCTTCCGTAAATAAATATTTATTCAACTCTGCACTTAGTGTAAGACAAGGAAGCAATACAGAGAGAGACACGAATTTGCTCTTCTATGAGAAAGTGGGTGGCTCTTAAAAGAGCCGTTGGGTTGCTGAAGGCGGCCGCAGCAGCAGCGCGCTTTACTTGGAGCTGGTGTACTTGGTGACGGCCTTTGTGCCCTCGGACACGGCGTGCTTGGCCAGCTCGCCAGGCAGTAAAAGGCGCACAGCGGTCTGGATCTCTCTGGAGGTGATGGTGGAGCGCTTGTTGTAGTGAGCCAGACGAGAGGACTCACCGGCGATACGCTCGAAAATGTCATTGACGAAGGAGTTCATGATGCCCATAGCCTTAGACGAGATGCCGGTGTCAGGATGAACCTGCTTCAGGACCTTGTACACGTAGATAGCGTAGCTCTCCTTCCTGGACTTTCTGCGCTTCTTGCCTCCTTTACCAGCCGCCTTGGTCACGGTTTTCTTGGAGCCCTTCTTGGGCGCGCTTTTAGGTGGCTCGGGCATGGCGCTGCTCCTCGGGTAAACTGGAAGAGAATGAATAAGGCCCGCCTCGCGGCCGCTCTATTTACAGGTCCGCAGTGTAATTAGACACGAGGCAGGAACATATTTTATTGGCCAGAGTTCCAAACCTCCTCATACGGGGCGCCTCCTACCGCTCCGCCCACTTCCTTCCCCTCCGCCTCGCTTTGTCTCCCTTCCCGCCGTTTTGATGGAAGAATTTTATAGATAAGAATTCATTCTATTCTTATATTTCTATTACCACCATCTGAAGCGTTTCTCTCTCACACAGCTTTCATATAGAAACGGTTAAGTATTACTGATGTTACTCGTGTCTGCAGTTTCCTGTTCTCTGCTTCATTTTAAATAGACTTACTTTTTTATTTTCATTCAGATTTGCATCAAACAATACACATTAGAACGAGATTTCGTTGCTGTGGCTCAGTGTAGTGCAGAACGAAACAGCAAGTATATTACCTGAGAATTAAAAAAAATACATAGGCTGTTTTTCTCTTCCCTCTCTCACGCACGCTCATGGAGAAAGAGCTCTTTGTGGATGTTTGGGTGGCTCTTAAAAGAGCCGTTGTGTTGGTGCGGTTCAGTGTCGGAGCGTTTAACCGCCGAAGCCGTACAGAGTGCGTCCCTGGCGTTTCAGGGCGTACACCACATCCATAGCGGTGACGGTCTTTCTCTTGGCATGCTCCGTGTAAGTGACGGCGTCGCGGATCACGTTCTCCAGGAACACTTTCAGCACACCGCGGGTCTCTTCGTAGATCAGGCCGGAAATGCGCTTCACACCGCCACGGCGAGCCAGACGGCGAATAGCCGGCTTGGTGATTCCCTGGATGTTGTCGCGAAGAACTTTCCGGTGCCGCTTAGCGCCTCCTTTCCCGAGCCCCTTGCCGCCCTTTCCTCTGCCAGACATCGCGCTGTTCTCTCCAAGTCAAGCCGCTCAGTTCATGCCACTGCGCAGCGCCCACAGCCTTTATACACTCTCTACAGGACCGAGTTGAGACCCGGAGTGGGCGGGCCTCAGGCCTAAGAACAACGGTCCCGCAGTAAAACACATTCAAAAAGAAACAGAACGCCACAGCTTTTCACTGGCGAGCGCATTCTTCATCCTTTCTGTGCACAGAAACATTATCATTCACATTATTTTTTACGCCGTTTTGATCGGCTGAGCGAACTGCAAACAACTGCCGACAGATCATGGTCTGCTCATGCGCAGTTACTCCCTGTCAACAAACAAACAGCCATCACTGCAGACCCGGCGCCAGACACGGACTGACGGACGGGCCTTGAATTGCTTTGGGGGGGGCCACACATTTTATACGCCAAGCCAGGGCAACACAACTGTTTCTAGCAACCCAGGAGAGCAGCACAGACGTGACGAGTTAAATATTCTAAGAAACCTATAAAGCAACCAAAACAACTTTCCAAATGCTCAGCATATTAAAAGTTTTTTTTTTTTTTTGCTCCGCTGGCCTCACAACGCACAAAGCTGATTTCGGGTATCTACCGGAAGATGTCGTGATATGATCCCGTCCAGCAATAAAATGTGATTGGCTGAGACAGCTGCTGATTTACCCAGATACCATCTGAAGAAAAAATGCGATTGGTCGGTTGGTTCATTCCATGACATTAACCCATTGGTTCCCAAGAAATATTAGTCCACGTTTATAGCAATGATCCAGAAATTATTACTAGTGTTTCTGTACTCACGGATAATAATGAATGAACCGATCAGCCGATTTCGAATAGTTTCAATACATTTTAAATTGAGCACATTTTTCTTTATTATTGTTATACTGAAAAACTTTGACTTGTAGTTTACGTTTTTTTTGAGGGGGAAAAAAACAAACAAAGAAGCAGCAGCTGTGACGGGCTCCTATCAGGCCAAGTGCGGTCACTCGCCAGCCACTTTCAGGCATCTTTTTCGGGTTAGTGAGACCAGACCCTCTGAACATGAATGGGGAGATATCAATACTGGACTCTGTGAAAACTAACGGTCGCGAAGAGCATATGATTGAAATCGCCATGAAAAGCTGATTATACTTGAGTGTTAGGTTGGTTCTCATGACTCAGAAAAAGCTTTAAAATCCACTTTTCTCGTGGATTATTTTGACACTGCGCAGGCGCAGTACTTCTATAACGGCAGGAGAGGGACAGCGGCGCACGAAGCTGCAAGATGATTGGAAAGCTGTTGGTTCAGATCGACATATGATTGGTTGTTGGCAGCGGAACAGGCGGGATATTTGCAGACCCGTGCTGCCGTCAGAGACGGTTGATTAGAATGTTTGCTGCCGTTACGAACTGTCCCCATTCATTTCTATGGACGATTTCTTCAGTGACCTGTCTCCTATGAAAAAAAGTCTCTGCTCTGGGTTCCAGCAGGGCAGGCCCACATGAGTCTCAGGGCGGGCACGGCCCCCTAAGGCCCGCCCATGGCGCCGGGCCTGCATCATTGTAATGAGGTTAGTAAAAGCACTCTGTGTTTGTGTAACATTGGCGTTCCCTTTTGAGCCCGTCTGCGGCTTCAAGGCCCGGATTCTAAACTCCTCGGTCCACTACAGCTACAGGTCACAGAACGCAGAGCATCGCCTTATTACTCGGCCCGGCACTCAGCTCTGATCCACACCGATGTCTGTGTACACTGTTAACAGAGCCGATGCTTCACCACACAAGCACCCTCGAAAAAACGCTGCCTTGTTTTTCTTCCTCCCCCAACCTAAACGCTGGTTCGAGGCTGTGGGGTCATATTCTTGGGTTATTTTAACTCATTCTGAGTTGCTTTCTATAACCCAGCTGCTGGCTTAGTGGTTGAGGACAGTCAGATATGATGCAATCTACCCAGCAGCTGCGTCCATTTAAATCGGTCGTTATAGTATTTGCACTACATTACAATTAAAAAAAAAAAAAAGCTATTCTTCCAACTGTCCTGTCCAGTATCTTTCAAAATGCACTGGAAAAGGGCTGATTTTGGAGGGCAATAAACAAAGTGGTTTCAGCGGATCAGCAGAGTGGCGATCCACAGGCAGAAGGGAACCGACAGGGAAGGGAATGGACAGTCAATGGGACAAGGAGCCGCAAGCCGTAACCAGCTGTTTCTAAGCTCCTTCCCCTGCTGATTTTCAGTGATGATTGTGAATGATCTGATTAATTAACGTAAACAAATAATGGTTTGTTTGTGACGACCATGTTGTGTAGTTTTGTGTAGTTTTAACAGCTAGGCATTGTCCAGTGTGCTCAGGCACGGTCACTTCTAACCTTGCACAGCTGTTGGGCTGCTGTTGAGTCAAAACACCCCAGCCGCTGGGCCACACTACATTTAAAAGCACTGTTTTTCCCCCAATGAACAGTCTTTGTGCCCGGGAAGACGACGACTGGCAAGGGGGCAGTTTAAAGCTACACAGATTAAGGGTTGTAATATTATGTGCTTATACAAACTCTCCCTCCTGTAAAGGCAGCAAAATTACATGGAAAAATTTATTCATTTCATTTAATTTATACTTAAAATGCCCGTTTACTCAGAAAACAGAAGAAAATACAATCAGCATGGACTTCAAACTGCAAAATACAGGGAGTGCAGAATTATTAGGCAAATGAGTATGTTGACCACATTACCCTCTCTGTGCATGTTGGCCTACTACAAGCTGCATAGGCTTGAAAGCCTCCTACCAATTAAGCATACCAGGTGATGTGCATCTCTGTAATGAAAAGGGGTGTGGTCTAATGACATCAACACCCTATATCAGGTGTGCAAAATTATTAGGCAACTTCCTTTCCTTTGGCAAAATGGGTCAGAAGAGGGATTTGACGGACTCAGAAAAGTCAAAAATAGTGACATATATTGCAAAGGGATGGAGCACTCTTAAAATTGCCCAGCTTTTGAAGTGTGACCATCGAACAATCAAGCGCTTCATTCAAAATAGTCAACAGGGTCGCAAGAAGCGCGTTGAAAAAAAAAGGCGCAAACTAACTGCCCGTGAACTGAGGAAAGTCAAGCGTGAAGCTGCCAAGATGCCACTCGCCACCAGTTTTGCCATATTTCAGAGCTGCAACATCACTGGAGTGTCAAAAAGCACAAGGTGTGCAATACTCAGGGACACGGCCAAGGTAACAAAGGCTGAAAAACGACCACCACTGAACAAGACACACAAGATGAAACGTCAAGACTGGGCCAAGAAGTATCACAAGAGTGATTTTTCTAAGGTCTTATGGACAGATGAAATGAGAGTGAGTCTTGATGGGCCAGATGGATGGGCTCGTGGCTGGATCAGCAAAGGGCAGAGAGCTCCAGTCCGACTCAGACGCCAGCAAGGTGGAGGTGGGGTACTGGTATGGGCTGGTATCATCAAAGATGAGCTTGTGGGACCTTTTCGGGTTGAGGATGGCGTCAAGCTCAACTCCCAGTCCTATTGTCAGTTTTTGGAAGACACCTTCTTCAAGCAGTGGTACAGGAAGAAGTCAGCATCCTTCAAGAAAAACATGATTTTCATGCAGGACAATGCTCCATCACACGCATCCAAGTACTCCACAGCATGGCTGGCCAGAAAGGGTCTAAAGGAAGAAAGATTAATGACGTGGCCTCCTTGTTCACCTGATCTGAACCCCATAGAAAACCTGTGGTCCCTCATCAAATGTGAGATCTACAAGGAGGGGAAACAGTACACATCTCTGAACAGTGTCTGGGAGGCTGTGGTTGCTGCTGCACGCAATGTTGATCGCAAACAGATCAAAACACTGACCGAATCCATGGATGGCAGGCTTTTGAGTGTCCTTGTAAAGAAAGGCGGCTATATTAGTCACTGATTTGTTTTTTTGTTTGTTTTTGAATGCCAGCAATGTATATTAGTGAATGTTGAGTTGTTATATTGGTTTCCCTGGTGAAAATAAATGAGTGAAATGGGTATATGTTTGTTTTTTGTTAAGTTGCCTAATAATTATGCACAGTTATAGTCACCTGCACACACACATATCCTCCTAAGATAGCTAAAACTAAGAAAGCCCTACTCCAACTTCCAAAAATACTCAGCTTTGATATTTATGAGTCTTTTGGGTTCATCAAGAACATAGTTGTTTTTCAATAATAAAACTAATCCTCAAAAATACAACTTGCCTAATAATTCTGCACTCCCTGTATACATCAACTTAAATGGAACACCAGAACAAGCCAAAGTACTAGTCATCAGGGAGCTGGAGGAGCTGAGCAAATATTAACGAAACGTACAACAAAAAGGTATCCTTAAACTACAGCCATGACAACTCCTGATAATAAACACACATTAGGACTAGAAAACTTTGTATATACAGAACATAAAATAACAGGACATAGAACATGATATTGAGCCGGATAACAACTTACTCAATGATATAGAAAACAGCTGCAGTTATTACACAGATGAGCACTACAACGCAACTTTCCAATCAAAGCATAACATATCTATCATCCACTTCAATAGCAGAAGCCTATATGCCAACTTCCACAGTATTAAAGAATATTTGAAACAGTTTAAGAACCCATTCAACATCATAGCAATTTCAGAGACATGGATCAGCACTGACAGACATGTGGACTTTGAGATGGAGGGTTATGATCTAAATCATATAAGCAGAGTGAAAAAGAGAGGAGGTGTGGCAATATATGTGGACAAAGGACTGAAGTATAAGGTGGTGGAGAGTATGACAGCAGCTGTTGATAATCTGGTGGAATGTATCACAGTGGAAATTTGTATGGAAAAAGTAAAAAATATAATTGTGAGCTGTTTGTACAGAACTCCAGCATCAAGTATCGATATATTTGAAAACTGGATGGAAAACATGTTTTCTAACTCAGTGCAGAAGACTGTGTTTATCTGTGGGGATTATAATATTGATCTGTTCAATCCAAAAAAGCATAAAATGACAGAAGATTTCATAAATACAATGTACAGTATGGGTTTATACCCAAAAATCACCAAACCTAGTAGAATTACTTCTCATTGTGTCACATTAATAGATAATATATTTACAAACAGTTTGGAAAATAATACAGAAAGTGGGCTTTTATATAATGACATCAGTGACCATTTGCCTGTATTTATTGTCTATCACTGTAATTACTGGAAACCTAAGGATATGAATCAGCTGAAATACAAACGGGTAAGAACCGAAGAAAACATAAGGATACTTAAGAGTGAATTACTTAAACAGAACTGGAGAGTCGTATATGAGGAAGAAGATATTGACAAAGCATACAGTGGAGTCCTAAATATATCTTTAAAACACTATATGATAAAACCTGTCCTGTAAGGAAATACAATGATGGACAAAAACAAGCAAATGGTCCATGGATCACCAAAGGATTAAAAAATGCCTGTAAAAAAAAAGAACACACTGTATAGACAATTCATAAAAAAAAGAACTTTGGAGGCAGAAATTAAATATAAAAAATACAAGAATAAATTAACCAGCATTATGAGGACATGTAAGAAGGAATATTATAATAAATTATTAGATAGTAATAAAAATAACATGAAGGGGCTATGGAATGTACTGAATAGTATTATTAGGAATAGAGCTAAAAACAAAAACACAAGCTACCCTGATCATTATATTGAGAATGACAGATCAATAAATAATATGGAGGAAGTGGTAAATGGTTTTAATAGATTCTTTGTAAATGTGGGATCAGATTTGGCAGAAAAGATTCAGGATACAGACACACCTGGAGGGGCGGAGGCTGCTCGATGGGAGAGAAATCCTAAATCTATATTCCTTGGTGAAGTTGGCGTAAAAGACGTCATAGACATTGTAAGGAGAAGTGAAAGTAAAAACCTCCACTGACTGGAATGATATTGATATGAGTTTAATAAAAAAAAAGTTATTGAAGAAATTGCAGAACCATTTACTCACATATGTAATATGTCTTTTCAATCTGGTAAATTTCCAAACAACATGAAAATAGCTAAAGTTATACCTTTATATAAATGTGGAGATAGACACCATTACACAAATTACAGGCCAGTTTCTTTCCTCTCTCAGTTCTCCAAGATCCTAGAAAAACTGTTCACAGCAAAACTAGACAACTTCATTGAAAAATATGAACTTTTAGCTGACAGTCAATACGGATTCCGGAAAGACAGATCAACAACCCTGGCATTAATGGAACTTATCGAGAAAATCACAAATGGTATAGACAATAAAAAACATGTTATGGGAATTTTCATAGATCTAAAGAAAGCATTTGATACAATAAATCATGACATTCTATTCAAAAAATTAGAGAGGTATGGTATCAGAGGGGTTGGTTTGGACTGGGTGAAGAGCTACTTAAGTAACAGGCAACAATTTGTAAAAATTGGAGATCACACATCTGATTATTTGCCCATAACATGTGGAGTACCGCAAGGGTCTGTCTTAGGTCCTAAACTGTTTATATTGTACATTAATGATTTATGTAATGTATCAAGTATAATGAAATGCATATTATTTGCTGATGATACAAACATCTTTTACACCGGGGACAATGCACAGCAGCTTATGGAAACAATCACAACCGAAATTAATAAATTAAAAAGGTGGTTTAACGTAAACAAATTGTCATTGAATTTGAGTAAAACAAAGATTATGTTATTTGGAAAATATAAGTCGAACCCTCAAGTTGAATTGAAAATTGACAACATAACCATAGAAAGAGTGTATGAAATAAAATTTCTGGGTGTGATTGTTGATCATAAAGTCTGCTGGAAACCACATATTAATCATGTTAAAGCAAAAATAGCAAAGATTACTGCAATTTTGGGGAAATCAAGACACATTCTGGACTATAAATCACTACATACTCTGTATAATGCACTCATACTTCCATATCTGAGCTACTGTGTGGAGATATGGGGTAATACCTACAAATCTAACCTGCAGCCGTTATGCACATTACAAAAAAGAGCAATAAGAATCGTCAATAATACGGGATATCTTGAGCATACAAACGCATTATTCGTAAAAGCATACACTCTGAAATTCACTGATCTGGTTAAACACAAGACTGCACAAATTATGTATAAAGCAAGACATAACCTTCTTCCGGGTGAGGTACAAAATACGTTTATGGAAAGGCAGGGTGGGTCTAACCTGAGAGGGGAAATGAATTTTAAGAGAGTAAATGTTAGAACAACTCTGAAAAGTATGTGCATAACAGTCTGTGGGGTGAAATTGTGGAATGGTCTGGAAAATGAACTCAAAAATAGCACCAACATAAAACTGTTTAAAAAATTATATAAAAACATGTTAATAAAAATATATGAGAATGAGGACAGGCAGACTATATAGGTGATGATGAAATTGAGAGTAAGTCTGTGACTGGTCTTCTTGTATTTAGTGTATAGCTATAGGTATGTGTATATGTATGTACTGTATATATGTATTGTATGTGTGTCTATATGCATAACATAAGTATCTGTATATATGATTTGATTTGGTCGATATTATACCATGTCGGTATGTTTTGGTATGTTTTCTTTTTTGTTTATTGCTTTTGTTTTCTTTTGTATATATAGTTTATTATGGTGGAAAGTGACATTTGATTAGCGGTGGTATAGAGGGTTAGGATTGGATAAGTTATTACTTCTTCCTAATCCTTTCTGAACATTATGTTATTGCCTTGTGGCTACGCTATTCTGTTTGTTTATGACGATGTTTTGATTATTGCATTTTTTATTTAAATTTTTATTTTTATATCTTCTTTATTGTTCAGAATAAAGTAATCAATCAATCAAAACCTTTATATGCTCCCACTTGGGCAAATTATCAAGAACAATTCAATTTTGTATCATTGCTATGCAGATGACACCCAAATTTATTTTGCTCTATCACCTAATGATTATACCCCCCTTGAATATCTCTACCAGTGTAGCAATCAAATCAACAACTGGATGTCACAAAATTTTCTTCAGCTGAACACAGATAAAACAGAAGTAATTCTATTTGGAAAAAAAGATGAAAGACTCAGGATTACCACTATTCTTGACACAAAGGGGATTAAAACAAAAGAAATGGTTAAAAATCTTGGTGTTTTCATTGACAGCGAGCTAAACTTTGACAGTCAAATGAAAGCAATCACTAAAACGGCATTTTATCACCTAAAAAACATTTCCAAATTAAGAGGACTCATGTCAAAAAGTGATCTGGAAAAACTTATACATGCCTTCATCTCTAGTAGGGTTCTCATCTCATCATCTCTAGCCGCTTTATCCTTCTACAGGGTCGCAGGCAAGCTGGATCCTATCCCAGCTGACTATGGGCAAAAGGCGGGGTACACCCTGGACAAGTCGCCAGGTCATCACAGGGGTGACACATAGACACAGACAACAATTCACACTCACATTCACACCTACGGTCAATTTAGAGTCACCAGTTAACCTAACCTGCATGTCTTTGGACTGTGGGGGAAACCGGAGCACCCGGAGGAAACCCATGCGGACACGGGGAGAACATGCAAACTCCACACAGAAAGGCCCTCGCCGGCCCCGGGGCTCGAACCCAGGACCTTCTTGCTGTGAGGCGACAGTGCTAACCACTACACCACCGTGCCACCCTCTAGTAGGGTTGATTACTGCAATGACCTTTTCACAGGCCTGCCAAAAAAAAAAATCAAACGACTTCAGCTGGTTCAAAATGCAGCGGCGAGGGTTCTCACACGAACAAAAAGAGCAGAGCACATTACTCCAATTCTAAGGTCCCTTCACTGGCTTCCAGTAAACTACAGAATTGACTTTAAAGCATTGCTGCTGGTGTACAAATCTCTAAATGGTACAGGGCCCAATTACCTCTCTGATATGTTGCAGTGGCCTAACCCAATCAGATCTACCAGATCGCAGCAGCAAAATTTACTGGTAAAACCAGTTGTTAAAACAAAGTGTGGTGAAGCAGCTTTTAGCTACTATGCAGTACAGCTATGGAACCAACTGCCAGAGGATATCAAAAATGCTCCTGCTGTTGGCAGCTTCAAATCTAAAGACCAAGCTGTTTTCAGATGCTTTCTGCTAAATTATTAATATTGTCATCTCTACATGTTTTAAACTCTTAACTTTTACAGTCTCTGCATGTTTTTTAAATTTTCCTTAACTTTTATTCTATTTTATTTTGCTGTTTTTTTTTTTAAATTGAACTTTTCATTTTATTATTTTATTTCTACTATTGTTTAATTCTTATCATTTTTCTTCCTCATTTATTTTATGTAATTTTATTTTCTATTGCTTACTGTTTTTTGCTTTTACTTCTGTAAAGCACATTGAACTGCCACGGTGTATGAAATGTGCTATAGACCCTTTTCAGTCACGTGACCGCCATTTTGGACATGTAGTGGACTTCGGCTCGAATCAGTTTGAATGCGAGGAAGGCGACAAACGAAAAACATAAAAGAAAAAGGAGCGAGATGCAGAAAACACCTTCACTATCCAGCGACATAGGGCATTTACAGGGCGAGCAGAGGGAGAGGTATTTGCAAAAATTGAGGTTAGCAGGCTTGGAGAACGACGTTTACCTGCTTCCACCAGGATTGTTCACTGACGTACGGAAGTACACGAAGCCCTCGTCTTTACCTGACTTCGGCCCACATGATCTGTATACCTATGTCGTTAAAAACCCATCGCCATACACATACATGCCAACGTCCGAGGTTCCGGAGCACGCTCCGGCTTGCTCCAGGAGTGCTCCGGCCGAGGTTCCGGAGCGCGCTCCGGCTTTACTGGATTTACTAGTTTAGTGTAATTATGATCTGGCAGCTATTTACACCGGATCCAGTGTAAATAGCTGCTGGAGCCAACGTCCGAGAATTAAGCAGCGCGCTCTGGCTTGCTCGCCCTCAAATTAAGCAGCGCGCTCCGGCTTGCTCCCGGAGTGCTCCGGCCGAGGTTCCGGAGCTCGCTCCGGCTTGCTCGCCCTCAAATTAAGCAGCGCGGTCTGGCTTGCTCGCCCTCAAATTAAGCAGCGCGCTCCGGCTTGCTCCGGAGCAAGCCGCTTAATTTGAGGGCGAGCAAGCCGGAGCGAGCTCCGGAACCTCGGCTGGAGCACTCCGGGAGCAAGCCGGAGCGCGCTGCTTAATTCTCGGACGTTGGCTCCGGCAGCTATTTATACTGGATCCGGTGTAAATAGCTGCCGGATCATAATTACAGTAAACTAGTAAATCCAGTAAAGGAAAAACTTGAGACTGAAAGGTTTTAACAGTCATCCAAATGACTGAACATAAACATTGCTACAGTAACATACCAGCTATGATGTTGTTGACATTAGCTAGTCAACAATAGCTACTACAGAAGAACAAAGAGGTTACAATGGGTTATTTTAACCTATTTGGTTACACACTCGCCGCCACAGAATGTTAACAGCAATGTAATGCCTTTTCTGGCTAATTTTATTCGTCTTACCCCCAACAAAGTGGTCACTACACAAGCGTTGGTATGCCGAGGGCTGCCAATCTGTTAATGGCCACTATCCATCTTCTCCGTCGGGATCCGATAAAATGATAAACCTTGCCTTGTTTGTTGATGGTTACTACATCCAGGTGCACAACAATATAGTAGCATGATGGAAGTCTTGCTGAAAATAAACACTTTCTTTGCTGCCGTTCCTCAATGCTGGCTGTGGTAAACTACTGGTAGTACACGTCCAAAATGGCGGCCGCGTTTGTCGTGACGCCACGTGAAAAGGGTCCATATAAATAAACTTGCCTCGCCTTGTCGCTCTCCCCCGCACCCATTTCGCTCCTGACCGCATCCTCGATTGAAAGGTGGGGGAGGTGCAGGTTCCGCAGCTCCGTCAGGCAGTAGCAGTGCAGGTGCGGGGGGAGTGCCCCTCCCCTTGATGGGCCATCAATTAAGGCTGAGCTGAAGGCAGAGAGGGCACCACAATATTCTGCACTTCTCAACTCTGACTCACAAGCCTGGTTTTGTTTGAAATTTAGAGAACAATCACATTTATCTCTGCAGTTAACTATTTATAGTTAACTTAACTTATTATACTTAACTTATTCTTATTTTAATATTAACATTTTTTTTACTTTACAAAGTAAAAAAAAAATGTTAACATTAAAATAAGAATGCCCCCTTCTTAAAAATAAAATGTAACCATGTACACCCAGTTATCTCTATATGTAAATCAGTAGAGCGTTTACCTAAGGAAAAGTAGTAATATTACACTGTATAAATACTCAGTTACAAGTAAATATCCTACCAAAACTATTCATAATGCAAAATAGCCAATTTCAGAATAATATTATTGTATTATAATTATCATGGATCAATGTGTAATTTTACAGCTGGTAAAGGTGGAGCTAATTTTAATTATATAGAGCTGGGCTGAATTTCCCTCTGGGGATCAATATATTCTTATATTAACCTATAATAGTACATTAACATTTATTCACAGATTATTGTAACAGTCCAGGTCAGTGCTACATCTTAAAAATTACAATACTAGTAGTTATGATGAAAAAATAATAATTAAATGTGAAACTGGATGGCCAATGCTGATGCTCACATACATAAGAATACACAAACAGCTTCAATTGACCCCATACATAGTTTGAATGTCTAACCCATGTTTCATCCCAACCTGTCATTTAAGTGTTATTTTTCTCTGTTCACTGGCCTTGTCTCTTTATTGTGTTTCATGTTTCACCCACCTTACTGTAACTTGGAGATTTTGTCTTCTTTTTGAATTTTTCCTCAGTCTGCAATACATGCTGATCCTTAGTGTTATAGGTTTGAGCTGTTAATTACTCATGTTATGTGTCCCTGGTAAGGATCCTAAGGTCCATTACATGAGATCACTGACTTACTAGGTTGTAAGCTTATATAAAATCAGCTAAATAACAAAGTGATATGGATGTAAATTTACTTTAGTGAATTATTGTGTAGACGGAGACTCCCAAGAACAAGCTGCAGGTACCATCAGGGAACTAGGAGCGACAATGGGGCCAGAGCCTCAAGCTTATATTAACTGAACCAGGGAGTGGATCTCCCTCATATTATCTACCATCCATGTACCGGACAGTAAGTGGCCAAACAGCCACTCTGCATAATATAGTATGGAGGGAGCAGTGTCTGCCAAAGTTTGTCAGAAGTTGAGGCCTGCTAGCCTGTCCCATGCAGTACTCACCCAGTAACACCACGCAGGACACTAATAATTCTCCCCCGAGACAAACATGTCAGTCACT
The DNA here is from genome assembly GCF_027579695.1 of Neoarius graeffei. Classification (NCBI taxonomy): domain Eukaryota; kingdom Metazoa; phylum Chordata; class Actinopteri; order Siluriformes; family Ariidae; genus Neoarius; species Neoarius graeffei. The sequence continues at coordinate 231,310 of NC_083587.1, forward strand.
GGCTGTCCAAAGTGATGTCAGAGGCACCAAATCAAAACATTAACAGTGGACATTTTAAAGCCTCATTCTTGTGTAACTCAAAAAGTACCACAGACCAAGTAATTATTTTACTGCTGATGGCCAAACAGTTTGTAAAAAGGATTGTAAAAAGGAATCAAAGTTTACCTAAATTTAATTTATTAATTAAATTTAAATTTTTAACTAATCCAGCAGCTGAACACACTCATGGTGTTTTTTCTACAATGGAACTCAAACTTTGTTCAGAAAGTTGGTCCAACACTATTGCAGAAGTTCCTACAAATGTGTTGCACTTGCAGGTTTCTTTGCTTTCACCTACTGTCCAGTTCATCAAACCAGCTCCATGTGGCTTAGGTCTGGAGACTATGCTGGTCTTCATCATGTGAAGCCACCGTCTGGTTCTGTTCTTCTAATGTTGTGGCTCATTACCTTGCTGTAGGATGAACCTCTGACTCACCAGTCTGTCTTCTTCTGTTACTGGTCTTTTTCTCTGCATTCTGACAGCAGTAGACAGTACTACTTCCTGTAGTACAGTATTGTCCTAATAATGCTTCAGATAGTGTACTAACGCAGTCTATTTAAACACTGCCTTAATTCATTCATGAAATTTACTCCTCTTGCTACAGAAAAGCTGTAAATTAAGTCATTATCCCTCATTATCATCATTAAGTCTTGATCCCTGAAAAATGTTTAACCCTGAAATTTACATCATTTGGTGACCTTACCCTTACCCTCTACAGCAGCTCTTTGAGGCTGTACTATGGCAGGTAGAGCAAGGTGACTTTCTAACATCTGTCCAGGGACTATAGAGGTTTTCGACATGACGTCACAGGTGACGTGATGCCCCGGTGTCCGCCATTTTGAAGGTCAAGCTAGCTAATGTCAACAACAGTAGCTAGTATGTTACTGTAGCAATGTGTGAAGGAAATTAGATAGTGGATGCTTATTACCTTCCTTCTCCTTAAGAAACCAAGCCTTTATTTGTCACACATACACTCAAGGACAGACTTAAGCACACAGTGAAATTTAACCTCTGGATTTAACCCATCTGATGCAGTTAACACATACAAGTGAGCAATGAGCACACACACAGAGCAGTGGGCAGCCATGCTACAGCACCCAGCGAGCAGTTGGGCATTAGGTGTTTTGCTCAACTGCACTTCAGCCAAACCTCATGGCCACCCCATGTTAACCGAAAGACTGCATGTCTTTGAACTGTGGGGGACACTGGAGCACCTGGAGGAAACCCATGCAAACACAGGGAGAATATGCAGACTCCACACAGAAAGGCCCTCGTCAGCCGCTGGGCTCAAACCCAGAACCTTCTTACTATGAGGGGACAGTGCTAACCACTACACTACCCTGCCACCCTGAACTCTGACAAGACAGATGTACTTGTACTAGGACCACATGCAGCTAGAAGTAGGTTTTCTGATTACATAGTAACTCTGAGGGCAGCATGATGGTGTAATGGTTAGCACTGTCACCTCTCAGCAAGAAGGTCCTGAGTTCGAGCCCAGTGGCCGATGAGGGTCTTTCTGTGTGGAGTTTGCATGTTCTCCCCGTGTCTGTGTGGGTTTCCTCTGGGTGCTCCAATTTCCCACACAGTACAAAGACATACAGGTTAGGCTAATTGGTGACTCTAAATTAACCATAGGTGTGAATGGTTATTTGTCTCTATGTATTAGCCCTGCGATGACCTGGTGACTTGTCCAGGGTGTACCCTGCCTCTCGCCCATAGTCAGCTGGGATAGGCTCCAGCTTGCCTGCGACCCTGTACAGGATAAGTGGCTACAGATAATGGATGGATGGATGGATGGTAACTCTGGATGGCCTTTCTGTTTCTTAATGTGCAGCAGTAAAAGACCTCAGTGTGATCATTCAGTACGTTTACATGCGCATCCAAATCGAGCTGCTGTCGGTAATCGAGCAAAGGGTCCCAGCAGGGGTGCCAGAGAAATCCAATCCTACATGCATACTGTGAAATCGAGCTATTGAGTGAGGTGCATTGTGCACCCGAGCCACAGGTGGTGCTACACGCCCCATCGTGTTGGTACACTTCCGGTTGTCGTCATGAAGAAAAGCTATTCAAGAGTATAAACAAAGGGACTACAGGCAGAAATTAGCATGTACTGCTATAACCTGGTACAGACATCTGTCTTTACCACAAGGATAATGTTTAATTTGTGCACTGTCCCTTTTAAAAATAAAATAAACTCTAAACTCTAAGAAGAGTGTTTGTAGTTTGTATGTACGAACAGAAGTGTTCCTCATAAAGTGGGCAGCTAAGGTGAAGTGTCATGCCGACCGAGGCTGTTGTGTTTCCCGCTTGTGGTCTCGTCACTCGTCACTTCCGGAAGGGGCAGTGCTGAAGTAAGTAGATCGAATACGTAGCTCGATAGGGTTTACATGCACTAAGTAGCTCGGCAGAAATCGCATAATCTAGGTCGTGTAGCTCGATTGCGAGAAATCAAGTTCGGTTCAATTTCAGCCTAGCTAAGGTGTTTACATGCCATTTAGAACTTCGATTTCAGACGAGCAACGGCAGAAATTCGATTTCCTCTATGTGCATGTAAACACACTGATTGACTCCAGTCTTTCATTTGAAACTCATACAGACAACATTACGGGGATAGCTTTCTTTCATCTCATTATCTCTAGCCGCTTTATCCTGTTCTACAGGATCGCAGGCTATCCTGTTCTACAGGGTCGCAGGCAAGCTGGAGCCTATCCCAGCTGACTATGGGCGAAAGGCGGGGTACACCCTGGACAAGTCGCCAGGTCATCACAGGGCTGACACATAGACACAGACAACCATTCACACTCACGCTCAATTTAGAGTCACCAGTTAACCTAACCTGCATGTCTTTGGACGAAACCGGAGCACCCGGAGGAAACCCACGCAGACACAGGGAGAACATGCAAACTCCACACAGAAAGGCCCTCGCCGGCCCCAGGGCTCGAACCCAGGACCTTCTTGCTGTGAGGCGACAGTGCTAACCACTACACCTTTCTTTCATCTCAGGAATATTAAAAGTGGATGTAAAAAGTGTACACACCCCATTAAAATGATAGGTTTTTCTGATGTAAAAAAAAAGACCACGATAAATAATTTCAAAACATTTCCCACCTTTAATGTGACCTATAACCTGTACAATTCAATTGTACAACAAACAAATCTGTTAGGGGGAAAACATAAAGAAATAAAAAATGTACAATAAGCTGGTTGCATAAGTGTGCACACCCTTAAACTAATACTTTGTTGAAGCACCTTTTGATTTAATTACAGTATTCAGTATAATAGCCTAGTGGCCAGTGTTATTAATTAGCAGTTCTAAACACCGCCGAGTGGCCAGTCGGCATAGAGTGTGGATACATAAAGAAACCCATCGAGTTGTTTTCTGATGGTTTCGGTCCTGTGTGTTTCTGCCACCACAGGAAACCCAACAACTAGTGAAGTGAGTAGTGAAGTGTGAATGCCTAAGGCCTAATGGATGTGCAGAGATCTTCTAACAGAGCCAGATGTGTCATTGCCAAGATCTGATTACTGGCAAGACTCTTCTTTAAATAGTTTAGATGCTTATTCATTCATCTTTCACATAATTGTATCTGAAGAATCAAACTTACATTGTCTTGCAAAAGTGTTCATCTCCCTTCGTATTTGTCCTGTTTTGTCGCATTACAAGCTGGAATTAAAATGGATTTTTGGGGGTTAGCACCATTTGATTTACTCAGCATGCCTCCCACTTTAAAGGTGAAAACTGTTGTTTTATTGTGACACAAACAATAATTAAGATGAAAAAACAAACATCGAGAGGAGAGGCACATGATCTGCTTTGGTTTCTACGTTAGATTGATAAATGACATGATAATATTTAGGATTGTGATATTTAAATGACAATGGTTTTCACCCACCACATTTATCAATGCCCAATCATTGTTACGCTGTGATTGGCAAGATACAAACGTTTCATGAATCACATGTGAACCCTGTCATATGATAATTTCTGCACTTTGATCTGCGCTGGTTTCTACATTAGATCCATAAATGAAGCATCTAATGTCATCCTTGTTAGTATAGTGGACAGGATCTCTGCCTATCACGTGAAAGACTGGGGTTTGATTCCCTGAAGTGAAAAGGAAAACTGAGAGTTCATTGCTGCCGGTGGGGAATAAACCCAGCAGTGCTGCGGGAATAACCGCTGTGTCAGAGTCGCTGCTGGATCCTGATCTCGCCGCTGCTACAAATGAGCGTTTTGTGGGGATTTCCAAACATTTAAACACAAACACCTTTCAATTATCGCGAGGTGGGCGGGGACTTCATGAATATTCATGAGGAAAGTGCCGCCTGATTGGCCGGTGAAGTCTTTCTGTTCCACCGCGTTGCTTTATGAGGAAGCGGTTTTGTTTGGTTCCGAACCCATCAGTCCGAGTCCAATAATTATTCTACCATCAGGAAAAGCAGCACAGAATTTACTGTGATTGGTTTCAAATGCATTTTGTTGTGTTTCGTGGATTATTATCCATGAATAAAGTTGCTTTTCTTCAAAAGGAGTGAAATAAAAGATTTGTACAAAACACAGGTTTATGGCCCAAACCAGCATTATGTAATAATTCATTTACTGTGTTTTGATCCAATCCTATAATTAGCCTCTGATCAGGAAAAGGAGCACAAAATTTACTGTGATTGGTTTCAAATGATTATAATTTCATTTTCAGTCAGACTTCAGATGAGCATTTTAGACGGATTTATTTGTGAATATATAGTTTTCACATTTTCATAACAGGCTTATTAAATAAATATACAGCAATAATGTTCCAACAAATATTTTAATGAGTCTGAGTTTTGACTTTGACAGAGTTACTAACACACCAAAGATCATTGCATCAGACAAAATAAATAAACACACACATATTAATGTGGGCGAGGTGGCCGAGAGGTTAAGGCAATGGACTGCTAATCCATTGTGCTCTGCATGCGTGGGTTTGAGTCCCACCCTCGTCGCATGCCTGTTCTTTTGCATGTTCTCCCCGTGTCTGTGTGGGTTTCCTCCGGGTGCTCTGGTTTCCCCAACAATCCAAAGACATGCAGTTAGGTTGACGTGGGGCGGGCTTGTGCTGAGTTGCCCTTGAGCAAGGTTCCGAACCCCTGGGCGCTCTGGGCTGCTCACTGGGTGTGTGCATGTGTTCACTGCTTCAGATGGGTTAAATGCAGAGGATGAATTTCACTGTGCTTGAAGTGTGCATGTGACGAATAAAGGTTTAAAAATAAATATTAACATAGAGTATATAAAATGCAATTTTAACAAACAAACAAAGGTTTAGGAAAAATGTAAACACCTGTACCTGAATTCATGACACCTTTTCTAGTTATCTGTCCAAAGATCTGTACTATTAATTCAGATTTATTCCCTTTGCCTCGTCTCGTCTTCTTCCGCTTATCCAGGACCGGGTCGCGGAGGCAGCAGTCTAAGCATGGAAGCCCAAACTTCCCTTTCCCCAGACACCTCGGCCAGCTCCTCGGGAAGAACACCGAGGCGTTCCCAGGCCAGCCGAGAGACATAGTCCCTCCAGCGTGTCCTGGGTCTTCCCCGGGGCCTCCTCCCGGGGGGACATGCCTGGAACACCTCCCCAGGGAGGCGTCCAGGAGGCATCCGAAAAAGATGCCCGAGCCACCTCAGCTGGTTCCTCTCGATGTGGAGGAGCAGCGGCTCTACTCCGAGCTCCTCCCGAGTGACTGTGCTTCTCACCCTATCTCTAAGGGAGCGCCCAGCCACCCTGCGAAGGAAACTCATTTCAGCCGCTTGTATCCGCGATCTTGTTCTTTCTGTCATTACCCAAAGCTCATGACCATAGGTGAGAGTCGGAACGTAGATCGACCGGTAAATTGAGAGCTTCGCCTTTTGGCTCAGCTCCTTCTTCACCACGACGGACCGGTAAAGCGACCGCATCACTGCGGAGGCTGCACCGATCCGCCTGTCGATCTCACGCTCCATCCTTCCCTCACTCGTGAACAAGATCCCGAGATACTTAAACTCCTCCACTTGAGGCAGGACTTCTCCACCAACCTGGAGAGGGCAAGCCACCCTTTTCCGGTCGAGAACCATGGCCTCGGACTTGGAGGTGCTGATTCTCATCCCAGCCGCTTCACACTCGACTGCAAACCGCCCCAGTGCATGCTGAAGGTCCTGGTTTGAAGAAGCCAACAGGACAACATCATCCGCAAAAAGCAGAGATGAAATCCTGTGGTTCCCAAACAGGATTCCTTCCGGCCCCTGGCTGCGCCTAGAAATTCTGTCCATAAAAATTATGAACAGAACCGGTGACAAAGGGCAGCCCTGACGGAGTCCAACATGCACTGGGAACAGGTCTGACTTACTGCCGGCAATGCGAACCAGACTCCTGCTCCGTTCGTACAGGGACCGGACAGCCCTTAGCAAAGAGCCCCGAACCCCATACTCCCGAAGCACCCCCCACAGAATACCACGGGGGACACGGTCGAATGCCTTCTCCAGATCCACAAAGCACATGTGGACTGGTTGGGCAAACTCCCATGAACCCTCGAGCACCCTATGAAGGGTATAGAGCTGGTCCAGTGTTCCGCGACCAGGACGAAAACCGCATTGTTCCTCCTGGATCCGAGGTTCGACTATCGGTCGAATTCTCCTCTCCAGTACCCTGGAGTAAACTTTCCCTGGGAGGCTGAGAAGTGTGATTCCCCTATAATTGGAGCACACTCTCCGGTCCCCTTTCTTAAAAAGAGGGACCACCACCCCAGTCTGCCACTCCAGAGGCACTGTCCCCGACCGCCACGCGATGTTGCAGAGGCGTGTCAACCAAGACAGCCCCACAACATCCAGAGACTTGAGATACTCAGGGCGGATCTCATCCACCCCCGGTGCCTTGCCACCGAGGAGCTTGCAAACCACCTCAGTGACTTCGGCTTGGGTAATGGACGAGTCCACCTCTGAGTCATCAGCCTCAGTCTCCTCAGTGGAAGACATGACGGTGGGATTGAGGAGATCCTCAAAGTATTCCTTCCACCGCCCGACAATGTCCCCAGTCGAGGTCAACAGCTCCCCACCCGCACTGTAAACAGTGTTGGCAGAGTACTGCTTCCCCCTCCTGAGGCGCCGGACGGTTTGCCAGAATTTCTTCGAGGCCGACCGATAGTCCTTCTCCATGGCCTCCCCGAACTCCTCCCAGTTCCGAGTTTTTGCCTCCGCAACTGCCCGAGCTGCAGCACGCCTGGCCTGCCGATACCCGTCGACTGCCTCAGGAGTCCCGGAGGTCAACATGGCCCGATAGGACTCCTTCTTCAGCTTGACGGCATCCCTTACTTCCGGTGTCCACCACCGGGTTCGGGGATTGCCGCCACGACAGGCACCGGAGACCTTGCGGCCACAGCTCCGAACAGCTGCGTCCACAATGGAGGTAGAGAACATGGTCCACTCAGACTCAATGTCCCCCGCCTCCCTCGGAAGCTGGGAAAAGCTCTCCCGGAGGTGGGAGTTAAAGACCTCCCCAACAGAGTGCTCGGCCAGACGTTCCCAGCAGACCCTCACCATACGTTTGGGCCTGCCAGGTCTGTCCAGCTTCCTCCTCCGCCAGCGGATCCAACTCACCACCAGGTGGTGATCAGTTGACAACTCAGCCCCTCTCTTCACCCGAGTGTCCAAGACATAGGGTCGGAGATCAGATGACACGACTACAAAGTCGATCATCGACCTCCGACCTAAGGTGTCCTGGTGCCACGTGCACTTATGGACACCCCTATGCTCGAACATGGTGTTCGTTATGGACAAACTGTGACTAGCACAGAAGTCCAATAACAAAACACCACTCGGGTTCAGATCGGGGAGGCCGTTCCTCCCAACCACGCCCCTCCAGGTGTCACTGTCATCGCCCACGTGAGCATTGAAGTCCCCCAGTAGCACAATGGAGTCCCCAGTCTGAGCACCCCTCAGTACCTCTCCCAGGGACTCCAAGAAGGCCGGATACTCTATACTGCTATTTGGCCCGTAGGCACAAACAACAGCAAGAGCCCTCTCCCCAATCCGAAGGCGCAGAGAGGCGACCCTCTCGTTCACTGGGGTAAACTCCAACACATGGCGGCTGAGCTGGGGAGCTATAAGGAAGCCCACACCAGCCCGCCGCCGCTCACCATGGGCGACTCCAGAGAAGTGGAAAGTCCAGCCCCTCTCGAGGAGCTGGGTTCCAGAGCCCAAGCTGTGCGTGGAGGTGAGCCCGACTATCTCTAGCCGGTACCTCTCAACCTCCCGCACAAGCTCAGGCTCCTTCCCCCCCAGCGAAGTGACATTCCATGTCCCAACAGCCAGCCGCTGTGTCCGGGGGTCAGGTCGTCGAGGCCCCTGCCTTCGACTGCCACCCAATCCACACTGCACCAAACCCCTACTGCTACCTCTGTGGGTGGTGAACCCACAGGAGGTCGGGCCCACGTCGCCTCTTCGGGCTGAGCCCGGCCGGGCCCCATGGGCAAAGGCCCGACCACCAAGCGCTCGCATACGAGCCCCAACCCCGGGCCTGGCTCCAGGGTGGGGCCCCGGCTGCGTCCTACCGGGCGACGTCACGGTCCTGGATTTTTTCTCCATAGGGGTTTTTTGGTGAACTGCTCTTGGTCTGGCCTGTCACCTAGGACCTGTCTGCCTTGGGAAACCCTAACAGGGGCATAATGCCCCCGACAACATAGCTCCTAGGATCATTCAAGCACACAAACCCCTCCACCACAATAAGGTGGCAGTTCTAGGAGGGGCAGACTTTTTCCCTTTGCAGACTTTTTAATTCAAATCAATGTCTTTAAGTGTCAGATAGAAGCACATCCTGGCTGATCGCTTCATCAGGGGGAAATGGGGGAACTGTCCTTAAACTGCTCACACACACAAAATACATTATGATTTAATGCTGTGGCAAAATACAGACAGATAATAATCAGCAATTATTGGTTGATAGTGATGGCCGTCTGAAGCCGAGGCTCCGAAGCGCGTGCCAAGTATAAGGGGGCGTGGCAGATGACACCCCGCCTCGAGGCATGGCTCGTTCGGAAGAAAACCACGTGAGGGAACCACGTGAAGCTGGGGATGGAATTTCTAAGAAAAGGAATCGCCTCAATCCAAACACAGTGAAAAAAAATTGTTCCTCAACAAGAATCAATAAAGGTTCCCCTAAAAGTTACTCTGTGCACTGCACGGCTGCAGTAGCACTCACAGTCCCATCACACAAGCACTGAACACAAAGCTTACTCCCTTTATGTTTATGTACACCTTTTTATTGTGCAGACAAAATTATACTGACCATAAATCCATAGAAAGAGACAAAGTGTGTGTGTGTGTGTGTGTGTGTGTGTAAGAGAGAGACAGAGGGTCAACACCAAATAACATCCAGGTAAATAAGTAAAACAAACAAGCAAAAAAAAAAAATCTGATGACATAAGTTATTTTAAAATGGAACATTGTGCAAATTACTGTACCTGCAAATAATAATGTAAAGTGGCAGAACATTGACGTGAGGTAGAAATTAAACATGCTGTACATTTCTCTTAGCAGTAGGTCGCTAGTGAAGTCTGCTGAATGAGAGTCTGAGTAATGAACCTTTTAGTGAATCACAACTGAGGCCTTGTTTATCATGGGTCATGTGGTTTTCTGCTCAACGATACAAAGCCTCAAAGCGGAGCTTCATCTGCCCCCTTATTCTTGATACGCGCTTCGAAGTCTCATTTGGCCATCACGATCTTTAAACAGTGATATCAATTAAAACTATGGTCAGGTTAAGGTAGGACAACAAATGCAAGTGTATGTTGATCTTTGTGGAGTTTATTAAATATATAGCTCAGTAACTGGAAAGCAGAGGTGGAAAGTAACGAATTACATTACTCGCGTTACTGTACTTGAGTAGCTTTTTTGTGTACTTATACTTTTTCAAGTAATTTTAAAGAGTGTACTTTTACTTTTACTTAAGTATGTTTTCTTTTAAGTAGTGTACTTTAGTACATTTTACATCACAACCGTTACTGAGTAAAAAAATAAATAAATAAAAAATTTAAAAAAGGCTAAAACGGAGAAGGGGAAATGCGTTCTGGAAATGAATCACAGGAAGGACAGTTGTCGTGCGCGCGAGTCTCACACAGACGATGGCAGACATGCACCAGCGCTTTAAGGGGGGGGGCTTCGGGGGGCTCAATCCCCTGGGCCACAGCCAATCAGGGGCCTTGTAATATTAATAAAATAATAAACTGTCGGAATCGTGGGCCTACATTAATGTACGGATAGAAATAAGGTTAGAAATAAATGAGCGCACAGTAGCCTGCTGTAAGAGACATGGTGGATGTGGTTCGCGAAACGAACACCCACAACTGTACCAGAATAAAATGTAACAAAATGTAACGTCACGCACAAAAGCGCGCCAAAGACTGCAGACTACTGAGACACAAATTTAGAGGCTTTGAAAGATGAAGCGTTCACATGTTAGCGGGGCGCATAAAAGGAAAAAAAGAGAGAGATGCAGGTAATGATAGAATCGTTGCCTAAAGTCACAGACTTTTTTAAGGCAAGGATCACCAATCTGTTCAGAATATCAGCTACTTATCAGTTATCAGCCTACCAGCAGCTAGGCTATGTGCAGCTAGGCTAGATATGCTATGATCTGTCCAACAGTAAAATAAATCAGTTGTGATTTGAATACGTGTCGTGTGATTTGAGTTATAATCCTGTTAGTATAATAGCATATTTCAATGGGGATAATAAAATGTCTAAAACGGCATCTACTGAAGAAATTGATGAAAAGATTGTAGCCTATAATTTTCACAGTTCGGGCAGCAGACAGAGTAAGCATACGGAGGGGAATAGCAATACAAAGCTAGCACAGATCCACATTTCTCGCTAGCTGTGTTGGGTGTGCTGTTAACCCGTGTGGATTTAAGTGAAATACTTGAGAAGTTCTGTGGTCAAGACAGCGTTTTAAGATAAGAACACTTGATTATTAATGTTTGCCCACCATGGCTTGTTGTTGACGAAAGGCCCACATGATTTTGCCTTATGCAGCTACTGCTAGCGTCATGCTTTGAACTAGGTTAAGCTCATTTGCGCTAAAGGATGGGTTTATTGAAGGACTTTGATGTAGCTAGTTTCTTTTTAAAAAATCGTATGCTCAAAACAGTATGCCCGTGTTCATCATGTTTAACTTTTTTCTTGATGGAGTGCGTGAAATATTGTTGCAAGTGGTATTTCGATGCAGTCATGTCAAAAAGGCAGTTGAATGCACAGTCTTATTCAAGGAGAAGGAAGACTTGCATGATGCTTGAACATAGATCGGTAAAATAGACCCTAGTAGGACTTGGTTTCGTGTATTTCGGTCTGTAGAGTTATGAGTTTGGCCGCTGTCCATGGTGTTTACGTTTCATGTGGCCGCCGAGCCAAGTACCTTCATCATCATCATCATGTTCCCCTGCCAAAATTTAAACTCTCTAGGGGTGCTTCTGCTGTAGCAGTTGCAGCAGTTGCTCAAAGTTTGATTTGTCCATCATCATACGTCTTATCTGTTGGGTGTCTATGCCCAGCAGATTTTCCCATTTCATCCATTTGTAACCATTTTTGTCAAACAGGAGCTGCTTTTGCACTTGGTTATTGCCCATCCGGCAAACGTGAGCAATATATTTTAGTTGTTGTACATAGCAGGATAGTTTTATATCCTGGGTTCCTGTCAGTTTCCGGAGGTCAGCATTGGACATCTTGTAGCTCCAGTCTATATCTTCATTTGTAGTATTCTTTTGGTCAGGGGCATTCTTTCGTTTATATCCACCTTTAATCATTTTCCTTAGGAAGCCGTGCCACACTACCTCAATTTTGTGAATTTCACTGGATGATAGTTGCCATGCCTGTGTGCTGTACAGGAGACGAGATCGAATGCATGCCACTAGGAACTTTATACGGGTTTTTAATAGTATTCGGTGGTCGGTTAGAACATGTTTCAGTTCATTCCATTTCATGAATGCAGCACTTATCCTAGCATGCAGGAAGTGTGAGGATTCATCACAGTTGCTGACATTATAACCAAGATATTTAAAGGTGCAGACGTTTTTAATATTAGTGCCGCCAAGGGAAATGATACTTGGTTTACATTTGATATCCTCATTGACGTTAAAAGCCATTGTTTCTGTTTTGACATATGATATTTGTAAACCAAAGCGGGTGTAGGTCTTATCATACAACTGAAGAATATTCTGAAGCTCCTCGATGGATCCAGCGAGTATGGCCTGATCATCTGCGTATAGAATCTCTGTTATGCAACCCTCTCCTGATGCTCGTGCTTTCGTACGCATTTCTCTTGTGGATACCTCATTTGGAATGCAATATCTGAACTTGAAGCCTGTATCTGGGTACAGTTTTGATATCTCATGCTGTGCAATCCTGACAACAAAGTCCATATAGATATTAAAAACTGATGGCGATTCTAGGGCACCTTGTCTTGCAGTGAATGTTTGTTTTCATGCCGCCGAGCTAATTTTATGTATTTTATTTTTTAAAAGGACTTGTCTGTAGGTGTGTGTGTTTTATGTTCACAACACATAGGTCTACATTAGTGCACGCGCGCTTGTGTGGTTATCTCTGGCCACGCCCCTGTGTGAAAGTTACGCAGTATCACTGTCCTGTCCGTGGTAATAATCAGAACCGGCTCTGTAACGATAATGCGCGCATTCTTCTCTCCCTCTGTGGTCGGATGTGTTGAGCGATGTGAGCGTGGGCCTTGTGCAGCTACACTGAGCCAAACATAACCTATCGTAGGCTTCTAGGCTAATTACGCACTTACACTGTAAATGCTTGACACGTATTGCAAATAAAATAAGAGTGTTTTCCTGGCCAATGGTAAGGGTAGGGTTGACAGGTAGCCTATGAGGGGCCTAGCCCCTGGGCCACAGGTGTTGATAAAGCGCCCCTGCGGACATGGAGGAGACCGAGGAACCTGTGGTGGACGACCCTGCAGAAAACGCAATTTCTTCCAGTAATGAAGTGCACCCCTGGCCCTACATACGTGATCACTTCAGCTTCGTAGAGAAAAGGGGTGACAGTTTCATTATGCAATGCAGATTGTGTGCCCAAGAAGACAACCATTGCGGCATACAAAAATTCGATGTCTAATCTGCGCAAGCATGTTGAGGTAAGTATTGTCATTGGCATCATAATCACGGGCGCAGATACAGGATGGGACGGGTGGGATTCGTCCAACCCAGATTTAAATTCACCTCGTTCGGTCCCCCCCACTTATAGGGAGGAAAAAACTTCTATGCTGTCTTTCTTTGCATAAGGCAAACCTCACGGAAAAATCAAAAGACTAATTACCATTTGGTTTATTGAGGTGCACAGCAGTGTATACATAGTTGCAATGACTCACATAAAACAAAGCAAAGAATGATATTCGGTTGGTTGAGCTGCGCAGACTGCACAGGTTGCAAGCTCGAGCTTGGTTGCTATGGTTACCCACAACAAGTTTGACAGGCATATCGGGGTTGGGGTTGGTTTGCTGGCAGCTTTGTCCCCTCCAGTTTTTTGTCCCCCCCCAGTTTTTTGTCCCCCCCAGTTCAAAAAACATATCTGTGCCCTGATCATAATGTTTCCTTTCCATAGTAAAACCGACAATAGGCTGGTTATATTCCAAAAATAGTGGATGGCATTGCTAATGTTGAAGTAGCAACCTGTTGGTACTGTAACATAACGGTAACTAGTCTGTTATTTGGTTGACTAATCATGCAAGCAAGTTAGCTCGCCAACCTGATGTGATCAGTCCTCCTACCATTCTACATCCAACAGGCCAGAAAGGAATACTAAGCAAAATAAATAATGTTTGAATTGAATTGTTCAATAACACACAGTGCACACAGGCAAGCTACGAGATTTTGGTGCAACATTTCACTTTCATATTTCGTGTACAATGCTTTGTGTGTGGTCAGGGCGATGTAAACGACATGACTGTGTGTATTGACCTTTTTTGTTTGTCTCAGTTTTAATGCAGCATTATCCTAAGCATTCAATTTGATATACTTCCTTTAAATAAAACATCTGGGTTGAGATGTACATATATCCTTGTTTCCTCTTTTTTTTCATTTTTGCACAACACAATGGCGGCAGAAAACACCCATTGTTAAAAGTAACATTTTACTTTTACTCAAAGTACATTTTAAATGATCTACTTTTTACTTTTACTTGAGTAGATTTTTTGTCTGGTAACTTTACTTGTACTTAAGTAAAATTTCATCAGAGTAACAGTACTTGTACTTGAGTATAATATTTTAGTACTCTTTCCACCTCTGCTCACCACACTTCATGTCAATTAAATCTTATTAATAGTAACAGATCTAGATAAATCCAGTGACTAAAGACCAAACTTTAATATGCCTACAGTCAATGTTAATGTCAATTATGACTATTATAAATTGCCAATGGTAGACCCTCTGATGATAATGTTCTTCTAATAATATTTTATTTCTAAGTTAGTAAAAGTACTCATCCTGTAAATGGATCATGATTTGCATATTGCAGATACTCCCATATCCTTAGCCATTTTGCACTGTTACTATTACCATTTGCACTAATACAATTTGCGCTATTTCTGCTTGTGTGGTATTGTATGGGTGTGCTTTTTTTTAATTAATGCTTGTTTGGTTTGTGTATTTATGTTTACACCGAGGGTCTTGGAGAAACAATATTTCAAACTGTGAAAAAGCCCGTTTGCATGGCTCCGTCCTCCGTTGCACAGTTGCTCTGTTCACTAGATGAGCTCTAGTGCTCCCTTTTTAGTGAGCTCAGTCAACAGGCTGGTAAAGTCCAAAAAATTAGGAAAAACCTCCTGTAATAGCCAGCCAGCCCCAGGAACTGCCTCACCCCTTTTTGGTCTTGAGTCTTGGGCAGGCCACAATCGCTGCATTCTTATCAATTTAGGGACGCACCTGCCCATGACCCAAGTGAAAGCCCAGATACTGTACTTCCACCCACCAAATTGCACACTTCCTTGGGTTTGCTGTGAGTTGTGCATATTTCAGTGATCTCAGGACAGCCCTGGGGTTTTGGAAATGCCACTGCCAATGTCCCTGTGTGCTCATGACAGGAATTGAACTATGATGCAACAGCTGGAGCACACCTCTGCAGAGCAGGGACCTAATCTGTGAGCAATGTCCACTGAGTAAGCCAGCTGGTCCACGATGTCCAGGGAAATGTGTTTGAAAATGTCAACGATGATATTCTTCACATTCTCACCTGCTTGCTCCGGAATGCCAGACACTCGTAGATTCCATTTTCTTTAGGCATCCAGGTTGCTGCATTGTTTCTGAGGACACTGTTCTCTTTTTCTAAGATGTGGACTTTACTTTGTAAGGCAACGACTTTATTTTTCACGTCTTCTACCTGTTTCCCCATAGAATCAAGGACGTCGGTGACACTTTTAATGGAATTTGTATTATCTTTAACCATTGCCTCAAGTGACTGCAGCCCTTTGAGAGATTCTTCTTGCATCTTTTCAATTCTTTCCATTATTTTTAGCAAAAGCAAGATGGGCACAGCCTCTTTATGATCCTCGTCACTGGCACGTGTCTTCGACTTTTTGGCTGGTCATGGTTTCAGGGTTTCTGGTAGTGGCACCAAACACTGTTCCATTCCGTCTTGTAAACCATCTGGTTCAAACTTTTCACTCAGAGACTCTCTGGCATAGAAATGCATTACAGCGCAGCTATCTTCCTCTGTTTCCATATTGATGGATAACCTGAAAAAATAGCAAGTATGCTTACCAACCAAGGGCGGCTGGTGCATAAGGGCGATTGGGCGACGCACTGCCAAAACAAAAAAAAAATTTTTTTTTTCTTTTTTTAAAACAAACTTTCACCAGCGCTGCTTGAGGCTGTTTTAATCTGTCTCTGGGTATCATTGTCCAATCAGGGTGGTCTTGCTTCTAGTGTACCGCCCCTTTTGGGGCGATTTCAGTCACGTTGAAAATCGCCCAAGAGTTCACTGATAGAGTCCCATGTTAATATATTTTTTTTCTCCTGACTGACACTTCAATGCTATCTCTATGGGTTCCGGGGGGGGGGGGGGGGGGGGGGGGGGGGGGGGGTCTTGCCCTAACGTGCTTACGTCACTGCGAAGCGCGGCAAAGTTGCATTCGATCTGCTCAGTTTCTGAGGTGAGATGGATGCGGGAAGCAATTCAGTGCGGTCCTTAAAAGAAGTTCCATTTAGTCAGCAATCAAATCGAGCTTAATTGGCAACAAAACAAGCTGGACCCCCCTCGACCAAATCTAAACATAAAACAAATTTCGACAAGGGGGGGAATCATATACTTGAGGTTTTACTTCAACATGGTCCCAGCGCAAATCCTGGCGAGCTGGCTGCGAGGAAGCCTCAGCAGTTTTCTGCTCCCCCTGCTTACTTTTCCACCCTGGAGGTGGCTCCACAGACAACACTGCTTGGACGGTCACTGGAGTTTCGGACATGCATCATTTGTCGGAGAAAATAAAAAAACATGAGTCATCAAAGATTCACATGGGCAGCTGCGTGAAATGTTCGGCTTATGGGAGAGTGAACATCGCTACACAACTGGATGAGGGCTACAGGCTAGCAGTTCACCGCCACAATGATGAGGTGAGCAAGAACAGGCACATATTAAACCGGCTCATCCAATGCGTGAAATTTTGTGGAGTGTTCGAGTTAGCTCTACGAGGCAAAGACGAAACTGAGGGCTCCAGTCACCGTGGTGTTTTTCTGGGTTTGGTTGCCTTCGTGACTCACACAAACACACACACACACACAGTCACAGAATCCGTTCACTTTTGATGTTTTCAATGTGCATTTTTATATTTGCCACACTTTGCTCTGAGAGTTAGCACTTTGGTAATATCCTTGGTAAATACCAGTAATTGCAAGATCTAAAGATCCACTCATCTATTTATTCAACTGCTATTGTTATGTTAGCCAACTATTTACAATGTTTTGTTACAGTCAATGCACTTTCCTGTTTGTCCTTAAGTTGCACAGTCTGTAAAATTCATGCTGGTCATGGAGTTTGAAGTACAAAATCTATTTACAGAACATTCTGTAGAACAGTTGACTTGCTACCTAGGTCAATTTACTTCAGTCCTGTGGACATTTATGGTCCGTGTAGACATAACGGGGGCATAATGAAAGAAAACAAGGATTAAAAAGTTGTTTCTGAGCGAGGTCCATGTAGTAGCTATTTAGTTTATCAATTAGGTTCATTCTAATCAGCCCTTAAGCATATTTAGCAATTCAGCAAATTAGGTTTTGTCTTCATGTTGCGGAGCTCCACAAATCACATACTGTATTACACTGATGCCATCTTGGCTGCCCCCTGTTGCTCTATGTAGTTCTCATAACAGGCTTATTATATAAATATACAGCAATAATGTTCCAACAAATATTTTAATGAGTCTGAGTTTTGACTTTGACAGAGTTACTAACACACCAATGATCATTGCATCATACAAAATAAATAAACGCACACACGCACACACACACAGGCGAGGTGGCCGAGAGGTTAAGGCGATGGACTGCTAATCCATTGTGCTCTGCATGCGTGGGTTCAAATCCCACCCTTGTCGGGTGCCTGCCCTTTTGGGTGGCACGGTGGTGTAGTGGTTAGCATGGTCGCCTCACAGCAAGAAGGCTCCGGGTTCGCGAGGGCCTTTCTGTGTGGAGTTTGCATGTTCTCCCTGTGTCTGCGTGGGTGTCCTCTGGATGCTCTGGTTTCCCCCACAATCCAAAGAAGGTTGAAAGCTAACCTTCACAGCTCATCAGAGGAGCATATCAGCAGAAAAGTAGTGTGGAGTTAGTTGATTAGGTAATTGTTACAAACAGTGCCAAGGTTGTGGGTTTAATCCAAATAGTGGCTGTTTTCACAGATGCATGGGCGCCGCCAGGGGGGGAAAGGTTAGAACAAGGCCCAGCACTGCCATGGGGCCCTTTAAGGGGCTGATAATATGATTTTAATAAGACTTTTGAAATAACAACAATGCAATATTCCATCTGGTAAAATGAGCTAATTGAACAAGGTTGTCTAATTCTTGAGTTCTTCAACATATTGTCATTTAACCCTCCCCCTTTTGCGAAATGGTACGGTCCAGTTCTGGTAGAAGCGCGATGCGTTAAATCTGTGTGCTGATCAGTGCAATGCTACTTGCTGCTGTGTCGCGGTGCAGCAGCCAGCCAGCCAGCAGTGGAGTGCGTACAGTCTATGATCGCTAAATATGAAGCGTGGCTGTCAAAAACGTAAAGAAAGGCAGCTGAAAGCTGAGAGGGACCGGAGAGGCAGGCAACTGGTCACTAAGTTTTTCCCAAAGAAAGGTAGCTATCGCTCACATGTTCAAAATATCAGCGAATGGTAAATGAACAGTATGAACGTGTTTGGATTAGCCTATCAAGAGAACACTTTTACAGTTTGTACAGTGACATTTTTTCCATTTTAATAACTGAACTGACTTGTGTGATAAACAAGATGAAATATTACATTATGCTGGTGCTAATAACTAGTGCTAATAACCAGTTTCATAACTAATGGGGTGCCCTAAATATGCACAGATTCAGCCTCAGGGGGACCTCCGCCCTACCAAACCACTGAACCCCCCTTTGGAGAAGGAGGTAAGCAGCAATACAACCCATAAATGCTTTAGGATTGAAGTTTTTAATGAGCGAGCGCCATATACAGTTTGCTAGATTAAAGTGTTGCTAATAACGGACACCAGTCAAGTGTTTGACATGGTTATGTGTGTGGAATGTTCACACGTTCTAAACCATTGGTTTCAAATTGAGGAGCTGGAGAAAGCGCAGCACACATAAAAGAGGGATAGAGGTTACAACATATGAAGAAATACGTACGTAATTGATCAAATTGAAATGTCACTCTGTGTCACTTTGAAATAAATTTATAATAAGATGTTTCCTGTCTTTTATGGGTAACATTTATAAGGCTACTGAGTATGGAGTTCATCACAAACTCAAGGTCCATGGGCTATCAAAAGTCAAATAATGACAATAGTGCAATTGTGACAAGGGTGGGCAAAGTTGGGGGGCCCAAAATTCTAATCTTTCATGGGGCCCAAAATTTCTGGGGCAGCTTGCCTGCGACCCTGTAGAACAGAATAAAGCAGCTTGAGATGAGATGAGACAAGTCTATTTGAAAAAATTAAATAAAAACTGTTTTGCGAACTTAATTCCACATACCATTAAAAAAAAATAATTCTCATCTCGATGTCAATAATTGTGGAATGGTGTCAATAACTATGGAATGGTGTCACATCATCTGACACGCTAAGTAATCGGGAATCAACTTTTTTTTTTTTTCAGTGGAAGTTTGAGTGACTATTCATGCACAATTTACGTATTGAAAGTCTCTTCTACTTTTACAATGGCCAAAAGATCATTAAGGTGTCAATGATTGTAGCTGCAGCTCTACTTCTGGATACTTAAACTTACGACCTACGATACCCTGTGGTAGGAGTGGTGCTGTTTCAGATTGGCGTACTGCAGCAGTACGGTGTGAAGGTTTTGGGCACACCTGTAGAGGCCATCATCGCCACAGAGGACAGACAGCTGTTTGCTGACAAGCTGAAGGAGATCGATGAGAGGCTCGCCCACAGTGTGGCTGTGGAGTCGGTGAGCCCTGCTCTTCTCTCGTTACACTCCACACGTGTATATCCAATATCCAGCACATGATATTCCCAGTCACCCGCTTTTAAAGGCCTATATAGATCAAATGGGTGTGCTTTTATACGAATGTTTGCATGTATAACATTATTTATGATAATATTTACTCAGCATGTAATGATATATTGCAATGATAAATCATGATACATATTTATGATGATTTGAATAAATGAATTACAAAACAATATCAACTGTGAGCTACTGCTCACTTACGTATCCCCTCGCTCTCGCTTATATCAGAATACAAGCAATTGAAGGAATATGACGCTTATTATGAATGTTGACTTCAACAAATAATTACCCCTGACAAGTAAGTAAAGAGCAGTGTTCTCCCCAGGTATTTCAAATAGCATCCTGGTAAACTGTCATTTTGAAATAGCATTTTGCTTCTTGAAATGGCGTCTAAATCCACCGTATATATTTCATAAATACATTCAGTCGGTAAACAGATAGTCGATGTGCGACAGACCTGAAAACAGTATACACAGTATAGAACCCCAAGCTGAAGTTCGGTACCAAATATCAAGCACAGCGGTCTCAAAATTAGCCAGTCACCAGCGGCAAATCGCCGTCTGTGGCTTGTTATGCCACCGGCTATTGTCAGTCGAGTCACAAAATTTAATATTAAATATTTCTGACGGCAAAATAAGTTGTGAACGTAAATTACATCCACTATGTCATGTATGTCCGTTGCTGCGTCAACTTTGTTTACATCCTCGACATGAGTGCAGCCATTACTGCCCCTTGTGCCATATGTAAGCCGTACTCTGATTGGCTTAGTGTTCCATGGACTGTGAATGGTTCATACCATCATGTGACTCACAAATGGCGACGAAGAGAGTTGCAAGCGGCTCCATGCTGGATGCATGGCTAAAAAGGTCTAGAGGGAAAGGTAAGTACGTTTTGAGCACAAATTTATTCTGTCATTGTGTTGATATAGAAAAATAAATACGTCTTAGTCCACTGTTTCTCAGCCTTGCTTAAGACATTATAATCGCAGATCGTAAAGTTGACTCTGCGTTTGACAGCTGCTCAAAAAAATAAACTGCGTGCGTAACAACGCTAATCAAGCTTAAGCTAGACGACCCGCCTCAAATACCCGTCCCGGGTAAATGTTATCCCAATTTTAGATGACCTGTTCCAAACCATCCCGCCCCATGAAAAATTCGTACTTGCATCTATCTCTCTCTCATATATATATATAGTTCGTCATCTGTATTCAAGATTTCACCATATTCTTCAATAGTATTAGAGAATCTGGAGAAACTTGTCACCTTAGCTTAGTCAAAGTGCACATCAGACTTAAAATTATTATATCATCCATATGTGGATTTCAATTGGACTACTTTTTATGTGTTTGTTTGCAAATATTTCTGAAATTTGATAAAATGACTGAGGTATGGTTTCATATTTCATGTTTCCAAATGGTATTGATTACCCTTTATTTTCACTGTTAAAAGTTACCAGAGGCCACCATTTCTCAGTGCATTTCATAAAATTTTCCGTGCCCAAGGGGGGGGCGCACCCCCCTTTGAAATCCCCCCTGCACGCTTTGCGTGCATTATGTCTGCCACTGGCAGACATTTTACGATTTTGCACCCTGCTGTAAATTATTTGTACCCTGCTATTCTCCCAAACTTTGAAGCCCCTGCAAGCAGTTGTGATTTCAGTGTTTTGAAAATTTTGTGAATCCACCCTATATGTTTCGTAAATACATTCATTTGGTAAACAGGAAGTCGATGTGGGACAGACCTGAAAACGGTATACACGGTATAGAACCCCAAGCTGAAGTTTGGTACTAAGTGGCTATGATTTGTGGTTGCTGAGAAAAAGGGTGTTTTGGATGGACGGAGAGACAGACGGATGGACAGAGGTAACCCAGTATATCCCCACTTCTTTGGAGTGGGGGTATAAAAAAAATGAATTGTAATTATCAGGCTGTGTAATCACTAAGATAGATAGATAGCTCCCAAGCTGGGAATTTGTTTTGTTGCAGCAGCAAGTTATCAAACATGTGAAGAGAAAAAGACACACTGTGCAACATAAAATAGAATTAAAAAAAGAACAAGCTGACTTTACAATATACAGATAAAAATGTAACAATAAAAAAACCTATATATGCGCTTTTTACATGTGACTGTGCATTAATAGTGCTAAAATCAAGAATTGTGATAAATGAAGATAAAAACTGTGCAAAAGTGTCAGTATTGAACGGAAGACAAATAAATAAAAACAAATCAACTCTAACAGTGCAAATGACTAATGACAGTAAACCCAAAATTAGACCTGTTCAGGTAGCTTTTTTCTTTTGCCATGACCCGGATTCGAACAAGGGTTGCTGCAGCCACAACGCAGAGTACTAACCACTATACGATCATGGCAAACTACTCAGGTAATCAGACACTTGCTTTCAAGACCATACCACTCATGATTTTCAAGTTCTGCTCCGGAAACAAAAGCTCCCCCTCAGACTAACCTGAGAAACTAAGTCTGAAATTGTTTCCATGGAAACATGAAAAATTAAAATTTCTCAAATTTCTTAGTATGAAAAGGCACATCTACATCACCTTGTTAATATGTATACCAAGTTTCAAATCCATATCATGAATAGTTTTGGATATATGCTCCGGAAACAAACATTGCTCTTAGAAACTAAGTCAAAATCTATTTATGTAAAAATTTGAAAAATACTTGAGAAAGTAGCCAGAATGTACAGTCCACAGCCCACTCTACGATTGACACACTGCATTATTTAAAATGTGTGTCCTTTTTTTGTGAGGCAAATAGTAAACAGAAGCTAACTGCAGTTAGGAACTAAAGTTGTGAGTGATGTTCCAGTAGGTTCTGTTGGCCATTTTGAGGGTCAGCACAGGGGCTCCATAGCTCAGTGGTGAGAGCACTGGTCTAGTACAGCCTTTCTCAACTGGGGTGCCGTCTGGCTTCATTAGGGGTGCCATCAAAAAATTATATATTCTAACATTGAAATAAATACAATTAATTAAAATTCCAAAAAATGATAGTTACACTAATGCAGATCATCGCCGTCTCATGCATTACCAAAATCTGTCTCATGGTCCCCTTTCCCATGTCACAACGTCACTGCCGGGGTCAGCGTGGCTGCGTATATTTTATATGGGGGTGCCTTGAGAATTTGCATACTTCTGAAGGGTGCCGTGACTGAAAAAAGGTTGAGAAATGCTGGTCTAGTAAACCAGGGGTTATGAGTTCAATCCTCACTGGGGCCTGTCAGGGATATTTTGAAGGTGGAAAGATGATCCAGATAAAAGAGTGGATATTGAGAACACTGACACCAGAAGGTGAGCAAGTGCTGCTCATGATTTCTCATCACCTGAAGACCACTTTCTGCTGGTGAGAATGGCCTCATATGGACAGTTTGGAGATCAGTGAGATCACTGTGGATGAGACTGAGGACCTGAAGGTGTCTTTGGTGTGCAATTTCTGCAAAGCACTTTGCCCTCAAGTCTCCATCAATGCACATAGTCAGGTGGTATTTGGAGGCTATTTTGCAAAATTTACCAAGTTTTGTTTTTGGTAATAATATACAAGTTCAGATATAAATTCATAAATCTGGACTTCTTATAATGTTTGTAGGCTGCTGTTTCATAGTTAATCATGCAGCGGAACCTTGTGCATAAAAAGATCCCTGAAACCACATGTAGGAAATTGGTATAAAAGTATTACATCATTAATATGCAATTATTATATCCATAATAGCGGAGCTCCCAGTGGAGCGCCATACCTAAGAAAAAATGGTAAACCCATCGAGTTGATTTTTTTTGTGGTATGTTCTCTATGTACTTAAATGTCTCATTTTAAACTTAACTTGATAATATCATGTAAACATATGATTTCTATTCACATAAAGTTAGATAATGGGTAATTTAAAAAAAATACAGATTTTATAATGGACTTAAGTGATACGGATATATGGTGGGGTTTTTTTACGTTTTTACATGTGATATTTAGCATTTCCTTTTTTGGTGAAAATGGTGATTGCTGACATTACAACAAGTAAAAATAATTTGTTTGGGATGTAAATAAAGGATTAATACTGAGAAACCAGACTTGGCAAATTTTGCAAAGTAGGTTACATATGCTCCCTGACTATAAAGTTGATACATCAACAACAAAAAAGACCTTGCTATGGAATTTGTCTCACATACAAAGACAATTTAATTATAGCCCTGGTTGAACAGAGCAAAATCAGTATAGCCAGAGAGATTTTCTGAAGAAAGCAAAAGTAACACGAACCTGCTTTCCTCCACACATCTCATGCAACCATCTCAAACATTGACACTTTATTTTGGCCTGTTGGTCGAGGGCAGGGGTGGGAAACCTTTTTACTATCAAGGGCCATTTTGAGTTTTATAACATCCTGTGGGGCCAAGCTAAATTTTTTAACCCATAACCTCTGCTGAGTTTTCACGTTGTAAAGTACTTATTTTGTGCTTAATGTGCTGAGGTGTTTTTTGAATGTTCCCACACTGTACTCCCCACAGGAACATAGTGTGGGGGTTGCTTTTTCTCCTCGCCTCTCCTCATGTTACTCTGTATTTTTTCTTTCCATCCCTGTCTTCCTGTCCTGTCTACTCCCCCTCTGTCAATTGTATGTATGTGTATATGTCAATTGTATGTATGTGTATATGTACGGACGGGTTGATGGCCAATTTTGCTGGTACTTGTGACTCGTGACAATAAAGGGTTCATTCATTCATTCATTCATTCATTCATGTGGTCCTAGTACAAATACTTCAGTTTTGTCAGAGTTAAGCAGAAGGAAATTAATAAGCATCCAGTGTCTAATGTCCTTAACACATTCCTCAATTCAGGTGCAAAAAAAAATTTCAAACAAATTTTTCATTTATTCACCAACTTTACAGTGTATTTGAGCACATCATGCACAGCAAGCCAGGGATTTTCTGATGTAACTTTCATTAGACGAGCACTTTAAGAATGATGCAGTCAAGTGAAGTCACTGATACCCCAGTCCAGATTGACCATTTAAGGTAAAACCTGGGTTTGTCCAGGAGTTGAACCCAGGACTTCTTACACCCAAAGCAAGACTCATACCCCTAGACCAACCTCTTCATCCAAAAAAAAAAAAACCCATCCACTTCTTTCTCAATGTGAGTTTCGAATGAAAGACTGGGGTCAATAATCACTCCGAGGTCTTTTACTGCTACACGTCAAGAAACAGAAAGGCCATCCAGAGTTACTGTGGAATCAGAAAACTTACTTCTAGCTGCATGTGGTCCTAGTAGAAGTACTTTAGCTTTGTCAGAGTTAAGCAGAAAGAAATTAATAAGCATCCAGTGTCTAATGTCCTTTACATATTAACCTCAATTCAGGTGCAAAAAAAAATTCAAACTAATTTTTCATTTATTCGCCAACTTTACAGTGTATTTGAGCACATCACGCACAGCAAGCCAGGGATTTTCTGATGTAACTTTCATTAGACTAGCACTTTAAGAATGATGCAGTCAAGTGAAATCCCTGATACCCCAGTCCAGATCGACCATATCAGAATCAGAAATCAGAAACACTTTAATTGCCAGGTATGTGGACACACACGAGGAATTTGACTCCGGTTCACTTAGCTCTCATAGTACAAAACAGATAAAAAAGCGTAGACACAAAACAAGCAAACAACAACAACAAAAATAGGTGCATAGTGCAAAGTAATCCAGGTAAGTCAAGTATGGAATAGTTAAATAAATATAAAGTATACAGTGTGCACAGAATGATGGTATAAGTGTTCAGATATTTTACAAGTGATATTACTGATATATGAATCTGGATTTTAGCTGTTCATCACAGAAAGGATTTCCCTTTTGGTGCAATATGGTGCATAGTGCAAAGATGAATAGTAAATTTAAATAAGTATAAATATAAGTAACAGTGAGTACAGAATGACAGTATGAGTGTGCAGATATTTTGCAAGTGATATTACTGATATAGAATCTGGATTTTAGCTGCTCATCACAGAGACAGCCTGAGGGAAGAAACTGTTCTTATTGTCTGGTTGTTTTTGCATACAGAGATCTATATCGCCTCCATGAAGGGGAGAAGATTAAACAGATTGTGACCAGGGTGTGATGGGTCCGCAGAGATGTTACCTGCCCGTTTCCTGACTCTGAACAAGTATAAGTCTTGGATGGAGGGCAGGTTGACACCAATAATTTTCTCTGCAGACCTTATTGTCCATTGCAGTCTGTTCTTCTCCTGTTTGGTGACCGATCCAAACCAAACAGTGATGGAAGAGCAAAGAACAGACTGAATGATGGCAGTGTGGAATTGTGTCAGCAGCTCCTTAGGCAGGTTGAGCTTCCTGAGCTGGCGCAGAAAGTACAACCTCTGCTGAGCCTTTTTGATGACAGTGACTGTGTTTGTC
This sequence comes from Neoarius graeffei, assembly GCF_027579695.1. NCBI lineage: Eukaryota > Metazoa > Chordata > Actinopteri > Siluriformes > Ariidae > Neoarius > Neoarius graeffei. The sequence goes on from NC_083587.1 coordinate 257,457, forward strand.
TCCCACTTCAAGTCCTGAGAGATTGTGGAACCCAGAAACCTGAAGCTTTCAACGGCAGTCACAGTGTTGTTGGTGATGAGCAGCAGAGTGGGGGGGGGGCTCCTCCTAAAGTCCACTGTCATCTCCACAGTTTTGAGCATGTTCAGCTCCATATTGTTCTGACCGCACCACCAGACCAGCTGTTCAACCTCCCGTCTGTATGCAGACTCGTCACTGTCCCGGATGAGGGCGATGACCGTTGTATCATCTGCAAATTTCAGGAGTTTAACAGACGGGTCTCTTGAGGTGCAGTCATTGGTATAAAGGGAGAAGAGCAGTGGGGAGAGCACACACCCTTGGGGGGCGCCAGTGCTGACAGTCTGAGTGCTGGATATGATGCTCCCCATCCTCATCTGCTGCTTCCTGTCAGTCAGGAAGTTTGTAATCCACTGACAGGTAGAGGAGGGCACAGTGAGCTGGGTGAGCTTGGTGTGGAGGATGTCTGGAACAATGGTGTTGAATGCCGAACTGAAGTCCACGAACAGATTCCTGGCATATGTCCCTGCAGAGTCAAGGTGTTGCAGAATGTAGTGCAGTCCCATATTGATTGCATCATCTGCTGACCTGTTTGCCCAGTAGGCAAACTGCAGGGGGTCCAGCAGGGGGTCTGTGATGTCCTTCACGTGTGACAACACCAGTCTCTCGAAGGACTTCATGACTACAGATGTGAGAGCTACAGGCCTGTAGTCATTCAGTCCTGTGATGGTGGTTTTCTTGGGAACTGGGATTATTGTGGAGCATTTGAAGCATGAGGGGACTTCACACAGCTCCAGGGATCTATTGAAGATCTGGGTGAAGATGGGAGCCAGCTGATCAGCACAGACCTTCAGACAGGAGGGTGACACACCATCTGGGCCAGGTGCCTTCCTGATCTTCTGTCTGCGAAAAAGCTGACAAACATCCTCTTCACAGATCTTGAGTGCTGGTGTGGGGTCAGAGGCAAGAGGAGGCAGAATAGCAGGGGGTGTGAATGGGTCTTTAATGTCTGAGGGGGGGAGAGGTGTGAATTTGTCGAATCTGGAGTAGAATACATTCAACTCGTCAGCCAGTTGATGGTTCATTGCAGTGTAGGGGGATGGTCTCCTGTAGTTAGTGATATTCTTCAGGCCTGTCCACACTGATGCCGGATCGTTGGCTGTTTTTGATCCTTTCAGCATAGCTCCTCTTAGCTGATTTCACCTCTTTCGTCAGTCAGTGCGTTTACATGCACATAGAGAAAATCAAATTTCTGCCGTTGCTCGACTGAAATCGAAGTTCTAAATGCCATGGAAACACCTTAGCTCGGCTGAAACTGAACCGAACTTGATTTCTCGTAATCGAGCTACACGACCTAGATTATGCAATTTTAGCCGAGCTACTTATTGCATGTAAACCCTATCGAGCTACGTAGTCGAGCTACTTACTTCAGCACTGCCCCTTCCAGAAGTGACGAGACCACAAGCGGGAAACACAACAGCCTCGGTCGGCATGACAACGAATCATGACAACGGCATGAATCTTTTCTTTTTGTGGCATTGTTTGCACTGTTAAAATTTAGCTCACTTACTGTATCACCAAATACATCTGTATAGCTGTTGCATAGCTGTGAATTGTGTACATAAACAAGTCATTGTATTTGTGTGTGTGTGTATATATATATATATATATATATACAACATCTGAAGAATGTCAATAAAAACAAAACAATTGAACTTTTTGTGTGTTTATTAAGACATAAGTTAAATTGTAAGCAAAAAAATTTTTTTTTTGTAAGCAAAAAATGGACTTTAGAAAAATATACAATTGTGCAAAATAAGTTGTCTTACAAAACAGTGGTCTGCGCAGGACAGTTTGTAGCCATACAGTCTGTTAGAGCAAGCCTAATAGCTTGAGCACGGAACTTGTGAACACGGAACAGCCAGTGTTGCCAGATTGGGCAGTTTTAAGTGCATTTTGGCAGATTTGAACATGTTTTGGGCTGGAAAACGTCAGCAGTATCTGGCAACACTGCTGATAACTTTGCTTATACTCTTGAATAGCTCTTCTTCATGACGACAACCGGAAGTGTACCAACACGATGGGGCGTGTAGCGCCACCTGTGGCTCAGGTGCACAATGTACCTCACACAATAGCTCGATTTCCTTGTGTGCATGTAGGATTGGATTTCTCTGGCACCCCTGCTGGGACCCTTAGCTCGATTACCGACAGTAGCTCGATTTGGATGTGCATGTAAACGCACTGAGTGTGTTTCTGGCCTGTTTGTACAGGACTCTGTTCCCACTTCTGTAGGCCTCCTCCTTGGCCTGGCGAAGCTGTCTGAGTTTTGCGGTGAACCAGGGTTTGTTGTTATTGTATGTGCAGAAGGTCTTGGTGGGCACACACATATCCTCACAAAAACTGATGTAAGATGGAACAGTATCAGTCAGTTCATGAAGGTCTGAAGCTGCAGCCTCAAAAACACTCCAATCAGTGCAGTCAAAGCAGGCTTGTAGTTCCACTTTGGCCTCATCAGACCATCTCCTCACCGTCTTAACTACAGGCTTAGCAGATTTCAGCTTCTGCCTGTAGGATGGGATAAGATGAACCATACAGTGATCAGATAGTCCCAAGGCTGCATGGGGGACAGAGTGGTACGAGTCCTTTAAAACAGTGTAACAGTGGTCCAGAGTGTTAGTGTCCCTGGTGGGACACTTAATGTGCTGTTTATATTTTGGCAGTTCATGGCTGAAGTTTGCTCTGTTAAAGTCCCCCAAAACAATGAGCAAAGAGTCTGGGTGTTTTTTCTCCACATTGTTTATCTGGTCAGCCAGGTGTTGTAACGCCTCATTTACACTCGCCTGAGGGGGGGATGTAAACTCCAACCAGAATAAACGAGGAAAACTTTTGCAGAGCATAAAACGGTTTGCAGTTTATGAATAATGACTCCAGATGAGGACTGCATGATTTATTTAGAACTGTGACATCAGTACACCAACCTTTGTTAATGTAAAAGCAGACTCTGCCTCCTTGTTTTCCCCGTGAGTGCCGTTTCACGGTCCGCTCGGTGAAGGTGAAATCCAGGCAGGTGGAGAGAAGTGTCCGGGATGTGCTCACCGAGCCAGGTTTCGGTGAAGCACAAGGCAGCAGATCTGTTAAAATCTGTGTTGATTGTGTTGAGGAGCAGCAGTTCATCCATCTTGTTGGCCAGAGAGCGGACGTTAGCCAGGTGAATAGACGGGAGCGCAGTGCGAAACCCCCGCTGCCTCAGTCTGACGAGTGCACCGGCTCGCTTCCCCCGGTGTCTCCGGCGTCCCCAGCGTAATCCATAGAGAGCTGCTGCTCCCCCAACAAGTAACTCTGAAAAAATTTCCGGATTGATGAAAGCCGATGAAAGAACTTTACTGGTGGTTAATCCAATGTTTATGAGTTCTTCTCTAGAGTATGTGACAAGCGAAGAAACGCAAGAAACACAACAAATACACAAAAATGTAGAAAGTACAAGAAAGCGAAGTACCGAGGCAACCGTCCGCAGTGCCATCTTGGATGTTATAAGGTAAAACATAAGATAAAACCTGGGCTTGTCTGGGAGTTGAACCCAGAACCACTTGTACCCTAAGCAAGACTCATACCCCTAGACCAATAAGCCAATCTGTTTAAAAATAAATTAGGGAAAAAAATCCAACCACTTCTTTCTCCATGGCAAAAGGTTCAGTGTCATCCTCATCCAAAAAGCCAACGATTGAGGATGAATTTGAAGAGCTTTCGTGTCTTTTTCAAAAGACTCGGTATCAAGAACGCACACCACTGCAGAGAATAGGATAGAGTCCGTGTGGAAACAAAGGAAAATTTTACAGGTACTCTGATGGCTGATTGTTGCTGTTAGATATCCAACTGGTGGTTTAAGTCTGAGAGCGACAGTTGTTTCCCAGTTGCTGTTGATAACCTTGTTGTTAGCTGGCACTGAATGTGTTGAATTGTCACTAATTTGTCTTTTTTAACCAAATACAGCATCACTGTTGCTTGAAAATTGCCCTAAATAATAAACCTGTGACCATTTTCTCAATTTACATTTGTTCTTCTGTTCTGCTGTTAACCATTTATGTCGCTAACACAGTGGCGGTGGGCTGAAAGCTTTTCAAAGCACTTCAAAACTGTCAGGAGTGTTACAGTAAAATTACTTATTGCCCTACTGTGCATGCGCTTTGCATTTTGGGGACTTGGCTATGCAGTTTACCTGAAGGACATGCTGTCTCTACCAGGATATGTTGTTGGATGTGCTTTTTCTCGGTACACAATGGAGAAGCGGCACCTGTCAGGAGTGCAACGATTTTCAAGTTCCTACATATTCTTAGCCATCAAGGTCTATCCTCTTTTTGAAAGATATTTGCCTGCCTCACAGCAAAACTAGTGCTACATGAGTTAAATGGACATCCATTTCAGAAAATGTGGATTTTGTCGTACACAGCAAACACAAAATGTAATTTGAGTGTAGTTTAGATTTTTCACCCTTTTGTCACTCAATGAACCATTTTTTTTTAAATAGGCCATATCTACTATACTGTCACAATTTATTTTCATACATCTGGAGTTTATACCAGCCAAATTTCAAGTGAATCCAATGAGTTTGAAAGAGTACATGAAATTATTATTTTTTTTAAATGCAAAACTTTAAAAATAGCTGACTTCCTGTTGAGTGGAGCAAATATAAGCCAGTGTGAAATAGGTCTGTCATGGTGATGACAGTGTCCCCACCAAAAACCACGGAGATCGAACAAACTTTGTGACAACTACAGAAATAAACACATTCAAAAATCTAAACATTGCTTGCATTGGGGGACACTATGGAGCTCCTCAATCATGCCAAAACCCACATAAAATGTACGTTTTTGATTTTTCACAAGTATGAGGCCTGAGCCAAAGATGCATGTGCCACTGGAGGAACAGACCCTCAGGCCCTCAGCCTGCACCTCGGGTTCTCGGGCCCTAATAGTAGTCCTTACGGTTGCAATGTGGATTCAATTGGGTCCTTGCACTGCAACTATGAACTGCTATAATTCCTAAATGGTTAAAAGAATATTTTTGTTAAATGCCTTGAATTAAAGCCAAACAAAACCCAAAAAGTAAACTCCTTTATACTGACAGATAATATCCATACAAAACATGTTTGAATGTTCACTTGTTCATATTTGTACCTGTATACTGTGTACATATTTTATTTTAAAAGGAAAACAGTGTTCCTGTGCACCGCCATCTTCCTCTCTCCAAGGTTCAAATATCACATTCTGAGGACAAATCGTGACATCACCGACTCCAAACTACTGAGCTCTCCATAAAAATCTGGCGTGTTCATAGCCTATTCCCTGCTGTTGAGATGAGTGAAGTCATCTGGCTGCCATCTTACCACTCACATCGATAGTGTGTGATCATTTGGCTTCTGTGTTAAACTGTCATGTCCGATCAAATTTGCCCCAAGTAAAGTATCTCCTGACTTTTTTCCTTTCATTACCTCTTCTTATTTTCTCAACTTTCCCTACAATCCTTACATATCTTTATAGCACTCCCCTTCACTGTTATTGTTCGGGTTTTTTTCCTTTTCCAGTTCAGTCTCTGATCATTTTTTTGAATGGCTCTTTTACTACTATAATTATTTTTACAGAGATTATTTCAGTTTTTCTTTGTACAGGAAATCATATATTGGATGCTGTCCGGGAAATAAGCCATTGACCGGGAAATATGCCCAACCCTGATTTAAGAGTACTTATCAAAATACTTGCACTCAATTTAAACTAAAATCATGTTAAAACAGACAATCAGGCCCGCCGACAGGGGGGGACAAACGGGTATGTTGTCCCGGGCCCAGGAATGGGGAGGGCCCAAAACTGGGCTCTCATGAAGTTGCGATTATTTTATTTCATTTCAAAATGTGTTGATTTGGGGGAGAAATGTGCTATATTTGCATTCAATAAATTATTTCTAGATCTTTTGCCTTTATTGTCTTTGAAAAAGGCATCAAGAACCCCCTACCACCCTTAATGCAAAAATGGTTTGGTCTGACTCTTTGATTAAGGGGGGAAAAAATGACATCGTTCGATCATAGCGCTTCGACAATCAGTGTGTGTGCCATTTGCCAACATGCACAACGGAGCACAGAAAAGAAAAGAGAAAAAGAGAGGAAGAAACCAAGAGACTCAGGGGCTCACTGCATAAATATTTTAAAAAAGATTCGGATGATGCAGCAGGTACTAGCAAAGGCAGTGGGGCAGCAGGGTGTGCTCCGTTTAATATCGGAAAAGACCAAATGCGCGACAAGACTGATGAACCTTTATTGATATTGAGCAATGCCAAATCTGTCAAATAGGGATGACGTGCAAGAAAAACATGAAAATAAATAGGGCTAACAAAAGAAAATATGTCACATGCCCTATAGCCACGTATGTAGTTGAACAGTTTAGGCTAAATAAAAATAATAGTGGGCCTATGCCTATACAAAAAATAAACGGCATAGCATCGGCTAACAAACAAAATATCTGCGCATTGCCTATAGCCACTTGTGGTTTGGTAAGTTGTTGAATTTATTTTAAAAAATAATATGTTAATACAATAAAATAAAATAAACGGCATGGGCCTATGTGCCTACAGTAGCTTATAAACCGTTATCAATCACCCTACACAATCTTCAGGACATAAACGACATCAAATACCACACAATGTGTCTAAAGAACAAACAACAAAAGGTGTGTCTAGATTTTTTTCTTTGCACTATGCAAGAATAAAATGGCATCTCCTGTGTCGGGTTTTAGGCGAGAGCGCCTGGCCTCTATAACGCGCCCTGCTGCGCTGAAGGAGCGCTCGCTCGCTCGCAGCACTTGTTGCTGGAATGCATAAAATTCTCTTGGCGAGGTGCTGTAGTCGTGGAAATGCCTGCCCGTGTTTCTCCCAAAAGGAAAGTAGATTTTCCTCTGCTGATCCATCGATATGGAAGTTTGTGGAGGAATACTCCCCTACTTCATCCACAAATTCATTATTTGTTATTTATTTCAGTGCTTCAACCGCCACCCGCCCGAATGTAATTAAATTTTTATTTTTCGCTAGTTCACCCGCCCGATCCACGGATTATCTGCGGACTCCGCGGCTGCAACTGCCATCCGCGCATCTCTAGTAACGGAATAAATTTCATGGCGTTCGGTTAAAGGATACAAAATAACAGTAACCGCTTATTCCGTTACAGAACAGGGGGGAAAGATTCAGTGAATGGTTTTTGAATACCTGTCATTTAAGGGTTGGAGTGAGTAGAGACTGGGATAAGAGAGGTGGGTGTGTGTGTGTGTTGGCCCGGGGGGCCCATTCAGAGCATTTTGTCCCGGGCCCAGCCAAAGCTGTCAGTGGCCCTGTCTTGCATGTGATGATTAACTCATTCTAGCAATTCGCAAATGTGTTTTATTGGCTGTCGGGAGGGTGTTTGTTCCTTTCCCTCATAAACGGCAGTAAAACCCATCCGGAGCCTTAAACCTTGCGTTCCATGAGGCTGCAGGGGGAGTCGCTGTCTTCTGGGGGAGCTGCAACTAGTTTAGAATGCGAGTTTAAGCTGAGATCTGATTGGTCTAACAGTAAAACAGCACGATTTTACTCAGCAACAGAATGTATCTGAATTCTGATTGGTTGTTGTTATATTATTGCCCTTCTGTTGTTCATGTCGTAAAGTCAAGGAGCCTCTAAACCGATAATATTTAGGATTGTGATATTGAAATGACAATGGTTTTCACCCACCACATTTATCAATGCACAATCATTCTTACGCTGTGATTGGCAAGATACAAATGTTTCATGAAACGTGAACCCTGTCATACGGTGATTTCTGCACTTTGATCTGCAGGGGAGGGTGGGCAGTGGGTGGAGGGGGGAGGGGTGGAGATAACCCAGCGCAAGCAAGCAGCCGTCCATTCCTGCAGCCATGACGGCGCTGGTCGTGCACCCGCTTGTCACACTGGGGGTAAAAAGCGGTGACCGTGGGAAGTGGGGGAAGGAATGCAAGAGCGTATCACTGCAGTGATCTTCAGGGGGAGTTATTGTTCCAGCAATGGCCTTGACCGAGGCCAGTGCTGTCAGAGGGGGCCGAAAGCAGGTAAGATTGGGATTGTTTGGTCTTGGGGCAAGTAGATGCATTCTTTTACATGACTACTCTGGTTGTCCATTCTGGTCTCTGAATCGATCCATTTTCCTTTGCAAAGCCAAAAGTTTCTCCATGATGTTATCCATGTTGCAGTTCAAGTTCTGAATAGCCACAGTCTGAGTGCCAACAGCTCTGCCCACCGCTTCAATCATGTCGGGCAGCTTTATGGGGCTTTGGACAGCTGTCACCATTTTCTGATATCCTCAATAAACCAGGGCAATGCCTAGTCCAATCATATATATATATCTCATCTCATTATCTCTAGCCGCTTTATCCTTCTACAGGGTCGCAGGCAAGCTGGAGCCTATCCCAGCTGACTACGGGCGAGAGGCGGGGTACACCCTGGACAAGTCGCCAGGTCATCACAGGTCCAAATGTCTTTGGACTGTGGGGGAAACCGGAGCACCCGGAGGAAACCCACGCAGACACGGGGAGAACATGCAAACTCTTCACAGAAAGGCCCTCGCCGGCCATGGGGCTCGAACCCAGGACCTTCTTGCTGTGAGGCGACAGCACTAACCACTACACCACCGTGCCGCCCCATATATATATATATATATATGCATGGGATTACAGCTGAGTTTGATACACGAGAGGAAATGCTGTCTTTGCAAGCCATGCATGGCACTACCAAAGGTGAGGATTTGTTTGAGCAAGTTGTTTTGGCTATGAACAAATTCGAACTGCAGTTTGACAAGCTAAGTGGACCGGCAACAGACGGAGCCCCAGCCATGGTTGGCATGCAGAAAGGATTGACTGCGTTGGTTAAAAAAGAAATGAGTCATCTCAGTCTGGATCCAAATGAGTTGGTTGTGTGCCACTGTATCATACACCAAGAGAGCCTGTATGTGCATTCCCTGAAGCTCAATAATGTGATGACTACTGTTGTTTCCACCATCAACTTCATTAAAAGCAGAGGACTTAACAGTCACCAGTTTAAAGAGCTACTGACTGAGCTTGAGTCAGAGTATGGAGACCTGGTTTACCATTGTGAGGTGTGGTGGCTGAGTCGTGCAGATATGCTTGCACGCATAACTTGAGGGAAGAAGTAAAGCAGCTCATGGAGATGAAGGGCAAACCAGTCGCAGAACTCAATGATAGCAAATGGCTGTGTGATTTGGCCTTCATGGTGGACATTACCAAGTTCCTCTCAGAACTGAATGTTAAGCTCCAAGGTCCCAACCAGCTTTTCAGCTCACTGTTTTCAAATGTGAAATCATTTGACTTTAAACTGAAGCTGTGACTGTCACGAAACAGACAGGAGAGGAGATCAAATGTGCTCAAACCACAGTTTATTAATAACAAGGGGAAAGGGAGTTGGGAGAATGTGTGTGAAGTCTAGAGGCAGGGATGGCTGGTGGTGACGTCTGAGGTCTTCCATCCAAGTACTGACCAGGCCTGGCCCTGCTTAGCAGCTGAGATCTGACAGGATCTGGCATAGTCAGAGAGCTGTGGCTGTAAGCTGACAGAACATGGGTTTCAGGTAGTCTCCAAGTGAGCAGTCCCTCAGCAGGCAGGAGTTAGAGAGCAAACTGGAACACAGAGTCACAAATCAGGTAGCAAGATAGGGGACAGAAGGCAGATCAGGTTACTGGGGCTGGAGAGCAGACAGAGTCAAACGGAACAGAAGGCAGGTCAGGGTTCCGGGGCTGGAGAGCAGACCGAGTCAAACAGAACAGAACAATTTCAGGAGTCAGAGTAGTAGGAACACAGAGCAGGTTATCAGGCTGAGAGTTGCAGACAATCTGACACTGAGGCTAGGGAGAACTGCAGCTTAAATACACCCAGGGGGAAGCAGGTGATCGGCAACAGCCAATGACAGTCACTGAAAGTTAATAAGAGGAAGTGAGTGCGGGCGTGGCCGGTAATGCTGAGTGGAGATGTTACCTGAAGAGAGAAGCCCACAGGTAGGACCATGACAGTGACAAGTGCAACTGGAAAGGGGAAACACTGTGCACTTTCCTACTTTGCAAGAACAAAAGCCTGCTGTGACATCTGAATATGCTGGGGAGTGTGCAAAACTACTCCAGGCCTTTGGAGAGAGGTTCCAGCTGATGAGAAGTTATGAGAAGGACCTGAACATATTTGCAACACCATTCAATGTGGAACCAGCTGATGTGCCTGACAACCTACAGCACGAAATCACTGAGCTGCAAAGCAACAATGATCTCAAAGCTAGGTACAACAACCTTCCTAAGCTTTGCATCACTGTTTGGGACAGCCTACTGCTGTGAGCAGTTCTTCTCAGAACTGACCCTTGCAAAGAATCGGTTCCGCTCAAGACTGACTGACCCAAACCTGGAAAACCAGCTGCGAGTATCATCGTCATCTCTACCATTTGACATCAGACGCCTCGCCAAAGAGAAACAGTTCCAGCCTTCACATTAGGTCGGCCAGATATAATAATAAAATTTGGTAAAATATTATATATTGTAGCTTCTTCATTACATAAAATGCTCAAAGTGCTTTACATCAGTACATATAAAATCAATAAGAATACAAGACTAAAAACAGAACATTAAAACAATAAGAGGTGGATAAAATTTAAAAAGAAAATGGGAAGATTAAAACAGAAAGTTACATCAATAAAGTTGCTTTATTTGAATAGCATGAAAGAACGCTAAAATAAATGGGCTGCATCTTAAAATTTTCAGCAGAGGTTATGGGTTAAAAAATTTAGTTTGGCCCCCACAGGATGTTATAAAACTCAAAATGGCCCTTGATAGTAAAAAGGTTCCCCACCCCTGCCCTCGACCAACAGGCCAAAATAAAGTGTCAACATTTGAGATGGTTGCATGAGATGTGTGGAGGAAAGCAGGTTCATGTTACTTTTGCTTTCTTCAGAAAATCTCTCTGGCTTTACTGATTTTGCTCTGTTCAACCAGGGCTATAAATAAATTGTCTTTGTATGTGAGACAAATTCCATAGCAAGGTCTTTTTTGTTGTTGACGTATCAACTTTATAGTCAGGGAGCATATGTAACCTACTTTGCAAAATTTGCCAAGTCTGGTTTCTCAGTATTAACCCTTTATTTACATCCCAAACAAATTATTTTTACTTGTTGTAATATCAGCAATCACCATTTTCACCAAAAAAGGAAATGCTAAAAATCACATGTAAAAACGTAAAAAAACCCACCATATATCCGTATCACTTAAGTCCATTATAAAATCTGTATTTTTTTAAATTACCCGTTTACTAACTTTATGTGAATAGAAATCATATGTTTACATGATATTATCAAGTTAAGTTTAAAATGAGACATTTAAGTACATAGAGAACATAAAAAAACAGAAATATTTGACACTATTGCTACAGAACTTGAGAATATTTATAGCTTATCTACATTCCAGAACTCAGCTCACAATCTCTCATTTTAGAAATTTCTGTGATACATTTATTACTAAGCTGCGAGCAGTTTTTTTTTTTTTTTTATGTCCAAACTACATCAAGAAATAACACTTTGCCTAAGGATTCAAACACAAAACATGAAGATAAAAGCAGTTATTGGTAACACATTATGACCAGAACAGCCACTGGACTATTTTCAAAAGAAAACAATGTCACTTTCACAACTAGACAATGTCAGTTTCCTCTGTATCTGCTGGACTGTCTGTTGTTCTGTATGGAGAGCGCATGGACAGATAAGCATCAGACATCAGACATTTCAGTAACTCTATAACTAACAGGTTCACTAGTTATCTACAATTTGTAAGAAAGAGTTATATTCTTTATTATGGCAGATATCTGAGACAAGCATGCAAATGTACAGATAGGCAAACATAGACACACAAAGAAGCGACGAACTTGCTGAAATATTTTTGCAACAAATCTCAAAGAGTTATGGGACCCAAACAGAAAATCAGTCACCTTGTTAAACAGTTTTTTTTCATCAATCTTGAAACAAACATACTTTTAGATAAAGAATCTATAGAGTAACAAACTCCTAAAAGCAGAAAGTGATGTCAGTTGAATAGACTGAGCAGCACACCACCTCTGAGGTTCTAACTGATCCCACTCAGTAGTTTAGGTCCTTTTAGGGTTAAATGGGTATCTAATGTATGAACCCTGCTTTTGACCTGAGTAAAAAGGTTGTGTGCCACAAATAACACCTATTATGGATATAATAAATGCATATTAATAATGTAATACTTTTATACCAATTTCCTATATGTGGTTTCAGGGATCTTTTTATGTGCAAAGTTCCACTGCATAATTAACTATGAAACAGCATCCTACAAACATTACAACAAGCCCAGATGTATGAATTTATATCTGAACTTGTATATTATTATCAAAAACAAGACTTGGTAAATTTTGCAAAATAGCCTCCAAATATAAACAAATACCACCTGAGTATGTGCATTGATGGAGACTTGAGTGCAAAGTGCTTTGCAGAAATTGCACACCAAAAACACCTTCAAGTCCTCAGTCTCATCCACAGTGATCACACTGATCTTCAAACTGTCCATATGAGGCCATTCTCACCAGCAGAAAGTGGTCTTCAGGTGATGAGAAATCATGAGCAACACTTGCTCACCTTCTGGTGTCAGTGTTCTCAATATCCCCTCTTTTATCTGGATCATCTTTCCACTTTCAAAATATCCCTTACAGGCCCCAGTGAGGGTTGAATTCACAACCCCTGGTTTACTAGACCAGGGCTCTCACCACTGAGCTAGGGAGCCTCAATTCTTTCACAGCTGCTGAAACTTGGGGCCACAGCAGAACCTTGAAGCCCCTGTGCTGATCCTCAAAACAGCCCACAGAAACTGCTGTAACATCACTCACAACTTTAGTTCCTCGCTGCAGTTAGCTTCTGTTTACTATTTGCCTCACAAAAAAAGGACACACATTTTAAATAATGCGGTGTGTCAATCGTAGAGTGGGCTGTGGACTGTACATTCTGGCTACTTTCTCAAGTATTTTTCAAATTTTTACATAAAAAATAGATTTTTGACTTAGTTTCTAAGAGCAATGTTTGTTTCCGGAGCATATATCCAAAACTATTCATGATATGGATTTGAAACTTGGTATACATATTAATAAGGTGATGTCGATGTGCCTTTTCATACTAAGAAATTTGAGAAATTTTAATTTTTCATGTTTCCATGGAAACAATATCAGACTGAGTTTCTCAGGTTCGTCTGAGGGGGAGGTTTTGTTTCCAGATCAGAACTTGAAAACTATGAGTAGTATGGTCTTGAAAGCTAGTATGACTATCTTTGAGTGGTTTGCCGTGATTGTATAGTGGTTAGTACTCTGCATTGTGGCTGTAACAACCCTGGTTCAAATCCAGATCATGGCAAAAGAAAAAAAGCTACCTGAAGAGATATAGTTTTGGGTCATTTGCATTGTTAGAGTTGATTTGTTTTTATTTATTTGTTTGTCTTCCATTCAATACTGACACTTTTGCACAGTTTTTATCTTCATTTATCACAATTCTTGATTTTAGCACTATTAATGCACAGGCACATGTACAAATTGCATATTTAGTTTTTTTTTATTGTTACATTTTTATCTGTATATTGTAAAGTCAGCTTGTTATTTTTTTTAATTCTATTTTATGTTGCACAGTGTGTCTTTTTCTTTTCACATGTTTGATAACTTGCTGCTGCAACAAAACAAATTCCCAGCTTGGGAGCTATCTATCTATCTTAGTGATTATACAGCCTGATAATTACAATTCATTTTTTTATACCCCCACTCCAAAGAAGGGGAAATATACTGGTTTACCTCTGTCCATCCGTCTGTATCTCCGTCCATCCGAAACACCCTTTTTCTCAGCAACCACAAATCATAGCCACTTAGTACCAAACTTCAGCTTGGGGTTCTATACCATGTATACCGTTTTCAGGTCTGTCCCACATCGACTTCCTGTTTACCAAATGAATGTATTTACGAAACATATAGGGTGGATTTACAAAATTTTCGAAACACTTTTCTCAGCAACTCCAAATCACAACTGCTTGATATTTGGTACTGAGCTTCAGCTTGGGGTTCTATACTGTTTATACCGTTTTCAGGTCTGTCCCACATCGACTATCTGTTTACTGACTGAATGTATTTATGAAAGATATAGGGTGAATTTAGATGCTATTTCAAGAAGCAAAATGCTATTTCAAAATGACAGTTTACCAGGATGCTATTTGAAATATCTGGGGAGAACACTGCTCTTTACTTACTTGTTTCAGGGTTAATTATTTGTTGAAGTCAACATTCATAATAATTGTCCTATTCCTTCAATTGCTTGTATTCTGATATAAGCGAGAGCGAGGGGATACGTAAGTGAGCAGTAGCTCACAGCTGATATTGTTTTGTAATTCATTTCTTCAAATCGTCATAAATATGTATCACGATTTATCATTGCAATATATCATTACATGCTGAGTAAATATTATCATAAATAATGTTATACATGCAAACATTCGTATAAAAGCACACCCATTTGATCTATATAGGCCTTTAAAAGTGGGTGACTGGGAATATCGTGTGCTGGATATTGGATATACACGTGTGGAGTGTAATGAGAGAAGAGCAGGGCTCACCGACTCCACAGCCACACTGGGGCCGATCCTCTCATCGATCTCCTTCAGCTTGTCAGCAAACAGCTGTCTGTCCTCTGTGGCGATGATGGCCTCTACAGGTGTGCCCAAAACCTTCACACCGTACTGCTGCAGTACGCCAATCTGAAACAGCACCACTACTCCTAAGTATCCAGAACTAGAGCTGTGGCTACAATCATCGACACCTTAATGATCTTTTGGCCATTGCAAAAGTAGAAGAGACTTTCAATACATAAATTGTGCATGAATAGTCACTCAATCTTCCACTGGAAAAAAATAAGTTGATTCCCGATTACTTAGCGTGTCAGATGATGTGACACCGTTCCACAGTTATTGACATCGAGATGAGAATTTTTTTTTTAATGGTATGTGGAATTAAGTTAACAAAACAGTTTTTATTTAATTTTTTATATAGACTTGTATTAAGTCCAAAATATGTTTTATATAAATATATCGAAGTCAGTGCTTAGGTAAATGAGGAAGTAATCCAAACGTTTGTAAACAAATGAACTGATAATGTTTAACCTGTGTCAGAAAATCTTTTTGTTCCACTTTCTACCCACTTTCTAAGTACTTTTGTACATTAAATTTTGTTAAATCACTCATTGTTGTTTGCATTAATTTCTAGGTTTGTAGTTTACCAATAAATGTCAACAGGCAATTGATATTATAACCACATGAAAATCCAGGTAAAAGGTCGCATGTCAGTTCTCGAACCAAAACTTTATATTTCTATATCTAAAAATATAAAATGTCTGATATTGTAATATATGGTAGATATTTACAACAAACTGCAAAAAAAATTCAAAATGCAATAGAAAAACATGAATATTTCAAGCATGTAATTTCTAATATATATATATATATATATATATATATATATATATATATATATATATATACACACACACACACACACTAGGAATTTGATTTTGGTCTAATTCTATTTATTTCAATCAGATTCCAAATACTCTCTAAGCATTCCATTCTGTTATGAATCAGGAAAAAATTATGATAAATCACAGCACTTATATATTTTTTAAAGTACTTCATCTGCTTCAACAATGCTACACAAAGATCGATCCATAACAGTTGTAAATGTCACTTAATTCCACAGGGTGTCGATAATGGTGGACACCGGTGAAAGTGATCACGATGATCAACACCCCACGTGACTTCTCAAACGCGTGATAAGATACAAAATGCCGACGGTCAAATGAAAGAGTAAGAAACAAAGTAGGTTTCGACAAGGAGATCATGAAATATCGGTGAATTTGATAAGTAAAAACATGTCCATGATCTTTCCACCATACTGACATGCAATGATAGCATCCGGGTTTTCCTCAACTTGCTAATCGTGCTAAAAAAAGTCCATCTCAGGTAATGAGCTGTGTCATCAGACGACAAGATCAAAGGGTGAAGGGTGTCTTCCGGTTGATTAATTAACCAATAAAAACTGTTGTAACTGAAACTCACCTTTGTAAAATTGTTTTCAATTGGTAAATCTGAAAAGGTGTCAGTAATTATGTACTGTTGATAATTGTAGCTGCCACTCTATATCTACACATGTAGAGATATAATTCAGAACAGGTTTCACCACAGTTGAGTGCCATTTGTCCACCGATGGAGAGCAGGATGCCATCCGGACTCTCGGCTTTGACCACCTCCATCACAAATTGGGGTGTAATGGCCAATAAGTAGACTGTGTCTGCCTGCTTGGTTCCCACATAGTTAGTCTGCACCAAGGCGCTGGTCAGGTTCATCAGCACCATCTTCAGGTTCTCCTCCTGCACACAGTGCAACATGGTGGATATTTACTCTGTTCCAGTGCAACAGGTCTAATTAGCAAAAGCTGCAGTTCCTCCACAAACTCCATCATGGCAATAAAAGATCATACGAGCAGCAAATCTAAAATTCTAATTCTCGCTAGTGTGCAAAGTCAGCTTAGACAGCATTTACTGATATGCTGCTCTGATGAGCTCCGAAGGTTAGCTATCACAGATTCCTTTCAGTTTGCTTGCCTTTATGTCTGGAATTGCCGACTGACCTCTGTATCTCCAACTCACATTTTTCAACAGGGTTGTCATATTCCCACCATCCACTATGAAATTCTAACTCTCGCTTATGTGCAAAGTCAGCTTAGACAGCTTTTACAAACTGAAAATACAATGCTTACCTGCTTGTATTCTTAAACCTGCTGGTGAAGAGCAAGCTGCTGTCCTGAAAAGGCACTTTTCACCACCTTCCACCCAACTACTCTCATTGAACAATGAAGCAACAAATGCTGAGGCATGCCCCAAAAGTGTGAGAAGCATGCCAGGGACTAAATGTGAGGAGATTGGGTTGTTTTAGTGGCAAAACACTTGAAGCTTACCACCTGGTATTCATGCAAATGGGAGTCAGAATACACTCCCCCAGAACAAAAGTCCGCTTCTGAGCAGTTTCCCACTTGAAAATAAACAAACAACCAATGGAAACTCAGGCATGGTTCCAGAGAGCAATAAGCAGGCCAGGAAGGGCGGGGGGGCTTGTGGTTGTTCGTTGGACAAACCCTGAAACACAGCAGGAGAATTGTCTCAAGTGGTAGAGTGCTTGCTTAGCATGTAAGAGGTAGTGGGATGGATGCCCATGTTCTCCAAAACACCAATTGCCACCTTACTTGCATATTACAGACAAAAACTTTCTTGTCATCTTGCAAACCATCTGAATCATCTGCACTTTCAGCCAAGTCAAGATCAAATTTCTTTTGCCACATTCAAAGCAGCACATATGTAAAAACAGCCACTATTTGGATTAAACCCACAACCTTGGCACTGTTTGTAACAATGACCAAATCAACTAACTGCACACTACTTTTCTGCTGATATGCTCCTCTGATGAGCTCCGAAGGTGAGCTATCACAGATTCCTTTCAGTTTGCTTGGCTTTATTTCTTGAATTGCTGACTGACCTCAGTACCTTCAAATCACATTTTTCAACAGGGTTGTCATATTCCCACCATCCACTATGAAATTCTAACTCTCACTCGTGCAAATTTAGCTAAGACAGCTTTGACAAACTGAAAATATGATGCTTACCTGCTTGTATTCTTAAAGCTGCTGGTGAAAAGCAAGCTGCTGTCCTGAAAAGGCACTTTTCACCACCTTCCACCCAACTGCTCTCATTGAACAATGAAGCAACAAATGCTTCCTGAGGCATGCTCCAAAAGTGTGAGAAGCATGCCAGGGACTCCATGTGAGGAGATTGGGTTGTTTTAGTGGCAAAACCCTTGAAGCTTACCACCTGGTATTCATGCAAATGGGAGTCAGAATACACTCCCCCAGAACAAAAGTCCACTTCTGAGCAGTCGCCCACTTGAAAATAAACAAACAACCAATGGAAACTCAGGTATGGTTCCAGAGAGCAATGAGCAGGCCAGGAAGGGCAGGTTGGGGGGCTTGCGGTTGTTAGTTGGACAAACCTTGGACCACAGTAGGGGAATTAGCTCAATTGGTAGAGTGCTTGCTTTGCATGTAAGTGCTCGTAGGACCGCTGCCTGCATTCTCCAAAACACCAACTGCCCCCATGCTTGCATTTTACAGAGAAAAACTTTCTTGTCATCTTGCAAACCATCTGAATCATCTGCAATTTCAGCCAAGTCAAGATCACATTTCTTTTGCCACATTCAAAGCAGCACATTTGTGAAAACAGCCACTATTTGAATTAAACCCAAATATCTATCAAAGCTCCCCGGGCTCCACGGAGCCCAAATATCTATCATCCAGCTCCCCGGGCTCCCCCCGCTGATAAAAGCTATCAGTGGGGAGGAGCCGGAGATCTGGATGCAAGCTCCATGGAGCAACAGGTATCTGCTTTCCTGCAGTCCAAGGGAATTCGCCTGGACTGCGATAACATCGAGGTTTGCCACCCGCTACCAAGGAGGAACACCAGCGACAAGCAGACCATCATCATGAGGTTTGTCAACAGGAAACATAAGACTGCACTATTAAAGCAAGCGTACAAGCTAAAGGGATCCAGTGTCTACATAAACGAGCATCTGACCAAACAAAATGCAGATATAGCCAGGAATGCACACACCTTAAAGAAACAGAGGAAGATTCAGAACACTTGGACGACAAACTGCAAGGTGTTTATTAAGCTAAATGGTACACCTGAGGAGGCCAAAGTATTGGTTGTTAAAAATATTGAGGACCTGGAAAAGTATCAGTGACCATCATGAGGGGGACCATAAGCCACACATCTCAGAGGATTACGGAACAGGATTTACTGGAACTACAATCGTTTGTGTACACTCATCACAAATCACAGGATTTGGAATATGATATAGACCCGGACAATAATTTCTTCTCTGCCATTAACAACAACTGCTGTTATTACACTGATGAACAGTTCAATCGGAGCATTAAAGCTGATGGCAAACTCTCAATTATCCACTTCAATAGTAGAAGCATGTATGCAAATTTCAATCTCATCAAGGAATATCTACATCAGTTTTCGCATCCGTTCAGCATTGTAGCAAAATCTGAAACTTGGATACATAACGTCAAAGGCACGGACTTTGAGCTGGAGGGCTATGAATTCAACTACGTAAATAGACAAAACAAGAGTGGAGGAGGCGTGGCCATATTTGTGGATAGGGACTTGAAATTCAGTGTGATGGAAAGTATATCAACAGTAATTGACTACACACTGAAATGCATAACAGTTGAAATTTGCAGAGAGAAACATAAAAATGTAATTGTTAGTTGTATATATAGAGCTCCAGATTCTAGTATTGAGGTCTTCAATAACTGGATAGAGGAAATGTTTTCAGAAGTGAGTCACAAAACAGTCTTCATATGCAGAGACTTCAATATTGACCTGCTCAATCCAAATAAACACAAAATGACAGACAATTTTATCAACACAATGTACAGTATGGCCTTTTTCCCGAAAATTACTCGACCCAGCAGAATCACCTCACACGGAGCCACCCTCATAGACAATATATTCACTAACAGTTTTAATGACAATTTAGTAAGTGGACTATTGATAAATGATATCAGTGATCATTTACCAGTTTTCCCAGTTTATGAAACAAAATTTGGGAATAATAAACCAGAAAACACAAAACTTTTCAGATGACTTAGATCAGAGGAATCAATTAACTTTTTTAGAAATTACTTGCTGGCACAAAATTGGGATGAAATATACCGACTAAAAGACATAAATAAAGCATATGAGGAATTCTTGAGGATATTTATATCATTATATAATAAAAATTGTCCAATTGTTCATTACAGTAAAAAAGTCAAACATACAGTATGTCCATGGATTACAAGGGGTTTACAAAATGTCTGTAAAAAGAAAAATACATTGTATAGGGAGTTCATAAAGCAGAAAACTAAACAGGCAGAGGATAGATATAAAAAATATAAAAATAAATTAACTAATATTATAAGGGCTTCTAAGAAAGAATATTATAAGAAATTATTAAACGATAACAGAAATAATATCAAAGTAATTTGGAGCACTTTGAACAGTATTATAAAAAATGGGTCAAGATATCTAAATTATCCAAAGTACTTTCTTAATAATGACAAATATGAATATAACCATTATTTTCAACCATTACTTTGTAAACGTAGGACCAATCTTAGCGGAACAAATCCCGGATCCAGGAACATCTGCTGAAAATCTGGGCAATTTGATGGATAATAATTCTTTTTTCAATGTTCCTTACAGCAGTGGAAGAAAAAGAAATTGTTGATATTGTTGGGAAATGTATGAACAAAAAATCTACCGACTGTGATGACATTGACATGATGATATTAAAAAATGTTATTGATGGAATATCCAAACCATTCACATATATATGCAATTTGCCATTTCTAACTGGTAGATTTCCAAACAGAATGAAAACAGCAAAAGTCATTCCTCTGTACAAAACTGGGAGCAAACACCACTTCACAAACTACAGACCTGTCTCACTACTTCCGCAATTCTCCAAAATTCTCGAAAAACTTTTCAATAACCGATTGGATAAATTTATTGACAAACATAAACTACTTAGTGACAGTCAATATGGATTTAGAGCACATAGATCAACATCACTGGCTTTAATAGAATTAGTTGAAGAAATCACCAATTCCATAGAGCAGAAAAAACATGCAGTTGGAATATTCATTGATTTAAAGAAAGCATTTGATACAATAAATCATGACATATTAATAAAAAAAACTGGAACGATATGGCATCAGGGGTATAGTTTTAAACTGGGTTAAAAGCTACTTAAGTAACAGGAGACAGTTTGTGAAGCTGGGAGATTGTTCTTCCTGCATGTTTGGACATAACTTGTGGTGTTCCCCAGGGGTCAGTGTTAGGACCAAAGTTTTTTATACTATATATCAATGACATATGTAGTGTGTCTAAAGTAATGAAGCTTGTCTTGTTTGCTGACGATACAAATATCCTCTTTTCTGGTGATAATTTAATGGAACTATTGCAGGAGATCACAACAGAAATAAGTAAATTAATAACATGGTTCAACAGCAACAAATTATCATTAAACCTGAACAAATCCAAAGTAATATTATTTGGTAACAACAAAACAAACACACAAATAAATATTCAAATAGATGGGGTTATTATAGAAAGAGTTAAGGAAATCAAATTTATTGGAACAACTATTGATGAAAAACTTAGTTGGAAACCACAGATAAAAAACATACAATCCAAAGTATCAAGAAGTATTGCAATATTAAACAAAGTCAAACAGTTTCTAGATCACAATTCACTCCGGATTCTTTACTGTTCCCTGGTTTCACCTTATTTAAGTTACTGTGCAGAGGTATGGGGCAATAATTACAAAAATACAATACATTCATTATTCATTCTCCAAAAAAGAGCAATAAGGATTATACACAAGGCTGGTTATCGGGATCATACAAATACATTATTCTTACAGTCAGAAATACTGAAATTTGCAGATCTGGTGGACTATCAAACAGCACAAATATTATTCAAAGCAAACAATAATCAACTACCACATAATATTCAAAAACTGTTCACTGAAAGAGATGGGAGTAATAATTTAAGGGGTTTATTTAAATTTAAAAATTATAGGGTGCGCACAACCAAGAAACGTTTTTTGTATTTCTGTTTGTGGGGTGAAGAGGTGGAACAGTTTAAATGAGGAGCTCAAGGGATGTCCAGACATGAAGCGTTTTAAAAAGATGTACAAAAAATTTTATTTTCACAAGGTATAAGGATGAAGGGGATTAATCATAACTGGCTGTTTATTGTGTAAATTTTCTTTTTTTCTTTTTTGAGTCTTCATCTATTTGTTTTGTTTTTATTTTGTTCTCCATTGTGAGTGTGGTATTTGTAGTAAACTTGTGTGTAGACATATGGATATACACATATAATTAATTAATTATATGATATAGTTATAGAGAATTGATATCTGAATAGTTGAAGTAGGAAGCTCGATAATCAATTTATATTGACTAAAGTAGAGGGTGGGATTAAATAAGTTTTTACTTCAGCCCACTCCTTTTCGGACATGGAATGTATTTTTGTATTTTTGTCTTGTTTTCTTTTGTTTTGATTTTGATATATTATTATTACCCATATTATTTAAGGTTTATTTTCTAATTTAGTGGCTTTTTACGTGTTCTTGTTGCAAATGCTGTTTTGTTTTTCTTGTTATCTGCTTATTTATTCATTGTTTGTTTACATGTTTGAAATATACTATCATCATCATCATCATCATCACTGCAACCGCACTTGCTAATTGACACCGCAACCATGCCCCCAGAGTGAATATTCATGAGCGAATTGGGCATGGTGTTTCGCCCAGTGGAAACCTACAGTAACCCTTTGTTACTGAGAGAGAGAGAGAAATGGTCCAGGGACAGGCAGCTGCTGGAGTAGATGATCTTGCTCTGCTGTCGAAGGAAAGGCGTCGAGCTACAGAAGTCTATTGTCTGAGACTGCAAAACTACCTAGTGAGCTCAATCCATCTCACACACTAACGACGAGTACTGCTTCCGTAGCCTACGGCTGAATACGGTCCTCAATGTCTTCACGTTGGTTCTCCCGACCACTGACAACTACCGTACTTCTTCCGCAAACAAACCACAATATTCAAGCTTTCACACTTATGGCCCTTTTCCACTACCCTTTTTCAGCTCACTTCAGCTCGCTTCAGCTCACTTCGGCCCGACACGGCTCGCGTTTCGACTACCAAAAACCAGCACGACTCAGCTCGTTTCAGCCCTGCTTAGCCCCTAAAACTCGCACCGTTTTGGGGTAGGGCTGAAGCGAGCCAAACCGTGCTGACTGAGGCTGGGGGCGTGAGCAGACACTCCCCTGTGCACTGATTGGTGAGGAGGAGTGTCCTCACATGCCCACACACGCCCCGCGAGCGCGCTGGGATCTGTAAACACCGCAAACCCGGAAGAAGAATAATTACGAGAATTTCTGAAGCCTTATGCGCCTCGCCTCATCTATACGCTCTTGCCAGTATCTGTTGGCGTTGTCAAGCCACAGCACCAAGACCAGCAACACTAACGACTCCATGTCCTCCATGTTTATTGTTTACTATTCGGGTGGTGAGACTACCGCTTAAAAGCTCACTGAATCAGTGACATACAGAGCATCGTGGACGAGTTCGCGGAGCGCAAGGCTCGCCGTATGCCCTTCAAATAATGCGCGCAGTAGGCTATTGATGTTTTATTATGAGCCATGTACAGTATGTCGCCGAATGTTTTTTTGTTTCTGAGTTACATGTTCGTTTGAAGGACTTAATGTACAAAATAACATAGTTGCACCCCGTAGTGTTGAAATTGGTAAACACAGTGCATTCAGTGAGGTTTGCACCGCCCTCCTTTTATTTCTGACTCTTCCTGTCACCGTTGCAACCTCTGAGCGCTCATTCGTATGCCCTTCAAATAATGTGCGCAGTATAGGCTATTGATGTTTTATTATGAGCCATGTACAGTATCCTAATGTTTTTTGTTTCTGAGTTACATGTTCGTTTGAAGGACTTGATGTACTAAATAACATAGTTGCACCCCGGAGTGTTGAAATTGGTAAACACAGTGCATTCAGTGAGGTTTGCACCGCCCTCCTTTTATTTCTGACTCTTCCTGCCACCACTCTGAGCGCTCATTCGTATGCCCTTCAAATAATGTGCGCAGTATAGGCTATTGATGTTTTATTATGAGCCATGTACAGTATCCTAATGTTTTTTGTTTCTGAGTTACATGTTCGTTTGAAGGACTTGATGTACTAAATAACATAGTTGCACCCGGTAGTGTTGAAATTGGTAAACACCGCAGTTGCGGACATTTTTGTAGCCTAAAACGATGTTATGATAAGCTTTAATAAAGTGCCCGGTCATTTGCCCCGCCCCCGGCCCGGCTCTGACTTGTTCCGCCACTGTCACTGATGTCACTGTTTGCGCTGCTTAACGACATCACATGACGTCCACCCACTTTTGCTAACTCCACCCAATGTGTCCACCCACTTCCAGCCAGCACGGTTCAGCGCGGTTGTAGTCGAAATGCAACTCCAACAGCCCCGCTCAGCTCGGCTCAGCTCGACTCGGCACGGCACGGCTCAGCCGCGTTTGTAGTGGAAAAGTGGCATTAGCTTCCAACTTACATTAACTAGCATAAAACTTATTTTCTTCAGCGAGCCCAGTCGCGCGCCTACTCCTTGGACGCCGCCATCTTCTTCTCCTTCTCTGTCCCGCCCTCTCTTCCTCTCTCCCATTGGCCAGCGCACCAATGCCAGTGCTCCTGATTGGTCAGTCCTGTGATCAGTCCTGTGGCACATGGCTAGGTGCATTTAAAGAAACAGTATCAAAACCAAACCATAGTCCATTACTCTGGTGCACCGCTACACACACAGGCAGAGAAATGTCTGATGAATGAGCTTTTTTGAAAGAAAGATCGATAGATCGATTGATCGATCGATCGATCGATAGATAGATAGATAGATAGATAGATAGATAAGCAAGCGGGGTGGGGGGGTGTTGAATTTTGAAAAGGAACAGTTGAGTGCTGTGTGATCTGTCCAATATCACGGATGTAGGCCTTTAAATTAAATATGAAAACATCAGCTGGAGTTTGATTATTGACAGGAACGCTGTTGACCCCAGCAGTAAGTGCTTTCCATACCACATTTTTTATTGATATATGAGGACTATTGCGTCATCCTCGTTAGTATAGTGGACAGTATCTCCACCTGTTACGTGGAAGACCGGGGTTCGATTCCTCGATGGTGAGACTTTAAAAATGTATTAACTTGTGCAGCAGGGGGATGGAGTGGTTCGCACTGTTGCAAAACAGCAAGAAGGTTCTGGGCTGGCAGGGGCCTTTCTGTGTGGAGTTTGCGTGTTCTCCCTGTGTCAGCTCTGGTTAACCCCACAGCTCAAAGACATGTAGTTCAGTTAAAGTGGGGTGGCGTTGGGCTGAAGTGCCCTTGAGCATGTTGTGTGTATATATATGAATGACCACATTTTGTGTCAATTAAATCTTATTAATAGTAACAGATCTAGATAAATCCAATGACTATAGACCAAACTTCAATATGCCTAAAGTCAATGTTAATGTCAATTATGACTATTATAAATTGCCAATGGTAGACCCTCTGATACGGTGGTGTAGTGGTTAGTGCTGTTGCCTCACAGCAAGAAGGTCCTGGGTTTGAGCCCCGGGGCTGGTGAGGGCCTTTCTGTGTGGAGTTCGCATGTTCTCCCTGTGTCCGCGTGAGTTTCCTCTGGGTGCTCTGGTTTCCCCCAAAGACATGCAGGTTAGGTTAACTGGTGACTCTAAATTGAGTGTGAATGGTTATCTGTGTCAGCCCTGTGATGACCTGGTGACTTGTCCAGGGTGTACCCCACCTTTTGCCCATAGTCAGCTGGGATAGGCTCCAGCTTGCCTGCGACCCTGTAGAAGGATAAAGCGGCTAGAGATAATGAGATGAGACCCTCTGATGATGTTCTTCTCATAATATTCTATTTCTAAGTCTAGTAAAAGTCAGACGAAAAAAGGTTTTCTGTGTTTTTAGCTTTTAGGTAAATATCAGAAAATTAAGTTAGCTAATTTAATGGATGCCTGCTAACCTATCTTTGCGCATGGAGCGTTAACAAACCTCCCTCGTGATGGTGAGAACTGACAGCCTGGATTTTTCCATTGGCTCACGCGCTTGACCCCCAATCCAATGTTGCTTTGGTTGGCCAAAGTTATGAGGTTGCTGTGGGGTACTAAGACTAGACTAAATAACAAAATTAAATGATTCAGACATCCCTAGTCTCCCGGACACTCTGGGAGTCTCCCCAGGAGCATGTAGACAGAGACAGGAAAGGCAGGAGAAACTTGATCTAAGTCTTATTTGGAAAGTTGTAAATTAAATTGTAATGACTGGCTATTGCTGACAAGGCCGGATTAACTATATGGGCCTGCGGCACAGTGCCCAGGGGCACCAACCACTCACAGCCAGTGGGGGGGGCACCACATGACAGAAACTTTAAAAATATTTTTCGTGAATGTTTGTACACTTAAAATGGTTATATACTTGACATTGTTAAATAGTCATATATAATTCATTATGAACACTAATTTCATAAGAACAACAACAATAACTAGACCGGACAATTCCCCGGGGGAAATTGTGAGAGGATGCAGTGCGTGAAGCAATTTGGTCACTCATGTAAGCTAGCTGTGAATGTGTGACTTACTATGAGGCTACAAAATTGAGTGATGTGTTAAAAGTAGTAAACTGTTATGCAACTTAGCAAGAGTTACCTGCCTTGGTGAATGAATATCACTAAATTCCCATTTGTTTGCTCCTTGTAGTATCAGCACAATAAGCTGGCATCAAAAGGAGCAGCCTGCCAGAAAAACTGCAATAACATTGGGCGAGATGTCAAGGTCAGTCAAACTTGTAAAAACGACAGAATCCTATCCCAGAGAATAATTTGTGAAGATGTAAGTTAAAATTTGCCTTATTTTTGCAGATGCCCCAAAGGTACTGTGCCCAGCCAAAAGTACTGCACTCAGCCTTGAGAAGCACCAGAGGGACATCCACCGGAGGGCCTCGGAGGAACTGCGCCCGGCCATGAGAAGCTTGTAAGGTACCGGACACAGACGTGACGACAGGTTCACAAAGGTACCGCCCCAAGCCACTTGAGGACCGCAGAGGTACTTTGCCCAGACAGTACATGGCGCCTCAAAGGTATTACACCCAGCCAGAGCTGGTCCTCAGAGGTCCTGTGGGTATTCCCTTTTGCCACTGGTGGTCTAGTGGCTAGGATTCGGCGCTGCCACGGCCTGGGTTCGATTCCCAGTCAGAGAAAAGTCTTGGTGTGTGTGGTTTTTTTTTTAACCCCCACCTCCCCATCTTTATGACTAAAATAGCATCAGACTCTCTGTCGGAACAAACGCTTCCTTCGAGCCGGATTCTAACCAGCGACCTAAGGATGGCCATCGCAAGCAACTATAGTCCTCCGCTCTTCCAACTGAGCTATCGAAGGGTACCCTGAAGTGCTTTTCTGCTGAGTGAGCCGTCAAGCAACATCTCCAACAGCACTTGCTTTTAATATACTGCATATATATTGTTTTGTGCCAAAACTCGTTTTGCACAAGCTGGCTAAACCTACCAAATTATGTGCACCCGCCATACGCAACGCAATGAAATAATTTAAAAAATCTATTATAAATAGTGATTTCTCTTCAGTCTTTTAAGGCTGAGGAAAAGCTCAGTTTCAAAAGAACAGAAACAAATGAATGGATCTTGTTTGTTTCGGGCATTTTGGCAAATGTGAAAGCAAACTCCAGAGAAGTTGTGTTGACGATGACTGTGATACTCCGTACACAAAACTCCAGTCGAACTCCAGGTTCTATTAAAACAGTATTCATTTTTAGTATTCCGGACCTTGAGGCTTTATTTCCTATTCTGATTTAATCAAATGGATTTATTCAAACGTTGTAGGCTTGTCCTCACCAATTTACCAGTGGCCTTCACAGAGATGAGAGCATGAAGAGAATTGCTCAGTCAGGGCAAAGTGCAAGGGCAGGAAAAGCTTGTTGGTACTTTAATGACATTGTGTGGCCGTACAGTGTAATTGCTTCTAGATATTCTCAAAAAAAGATCTGAAAATTGATCTCTGCTCATGCTGGTAATGAAGTTACTTAAATTTGAAATGCTGACTCATGTTTTTGTTTTGTTTTTCTTTTTGCGGCTGAGGAACCACGTGACCGCGTATCACTATCATCACCACTGTTGTTTCCACAGTCAGATCTACACTTATTGTCCTAGCTCAGTAAAGAAGGTTTGTGTGATTGTAAAACTGAGCAGTGGGACTTTTCCATTTTTCTGAACTGTGGGACATTGCCATTTTTCTGCCTGATGCCCATAGTAAAAAAAGTCAGGACTAAATCATCATCAAAGAGAGAGAGAGGATTGAGAGAGAGAGGACTACCAGGAAATACCTTCTTTTGATGCATGTTTCAGGAAGCAGATGTTGCTTTATTGTTCAGTGTGAGCAATTGGGTCGAGGTTTGTGAGAAGTGGTTCTTCAGAGCACATGGTGGCTTTTGGACCACTATGTTGAAGAAGGGAAGTAGGTGTGCATCCTTCTTTCACATTGTTAAAGCTATCCATGCTGACTTTGCTCAGTAGATAGAATACGTTTTTCAGACTGGATGTTGGGATTTTCATCCCCCTGTGTAAATACTGTATGTGAGTGGGTCGAACTGTGGGCTTCAAAACAATAATCAAGAGAAAAGACATCTGTTCAAGGCAAAGTCACTGCCTCGTCACTATTTAGTGAAGCACCTCAGCAGCCATGACATTTTTTTTCTTTGGCCAGTTAGCTCAGTTGGTTAGAGTGTGGTGCTAATAACACCAAGGTCACAGGTTCAATCCCTGTACTGGCCAGTTCTCTCCTTTACAGGTCCTGTTGTTGTCAGGACAGGGGAAGCCTTTTTCTGTTGAGGGAAATGTTCTGCAAGACAATAGCTTCTCTGGTTGTTTTGCAAAATGTCAATCGATTCCTTGTATCTGGATGTGCCATTGAAATACAGTAACTCAACTGATTGCAGGACGCAGGAAATTCAAATACACGCATGAGATTGCCTCAAAGAGAAGCACTAATGAATCTCGTAAAAATCAGTGCTCCTTTTTCAATTCATCTAATTGTGCTTCATTTTGAAAGTAACTTTAATTTCATGAACTCTAAAAGGTATCTTTAGTTGCTTGAATCAGGCCTCAGGCGAGCCAAAACATTAAGCGTGGAAAGCCTTATCACAGCCTCCCAACTTCGTTGGGCTGGACACGTCTGGTGCACGCTTGACACACGACTACCCGAAGCCGTTTTCTACGGAGAACTGAGCCTAGGAAAGAGGCTGATAGAAACAAGGAGGACAGAAACTGAGGTACAAAGACATTTGGAAGAGGAACATGAAGAATGCCGTCATTATCGATCAGACGTGAGAAAGGGATGCCTCGGTTAGAGCAACATAGCGAAGCAAAGTTAAAAGCTCAGTGTTTGAAATTGAAGACAAGCATCAAAGGGAGTATAGGAGAGCTCACGACACTAGACATTCCATAGCACCTCAACCGGGCCATTCATGCCACTGCTGCGGACGACTCTGTCGCTCTGGTGCTGGCCTCGTGGCCCATCTGTGTTTCTGTGCATCCTACTGAAGCAGGCATCATCGCTAGCAATGGACAGCCAACAAAGGGTTGCGGACAACTGGCACCATTGGTGGGGCCCCTTTGGCTATTCTGTTATAAGAGCAGGGCTGCCTGAGATTGATGACCCAGGACTAAGCGTGCAATGGTTGACAGAAATGATTTCGAGTAATCCTGACAAGTCCATTGTGCACTTGTGCAATGAGCTAAGACTGCTGCATGATGCAAACACTGGTGAGGCATTCCCAAACCCAGTTGTATGGGTGAATGGTTTCAAACGGGACATGGATCGTCACCGATGAGGCATTCATGAAACTTATGTTGAAAAGTCCAACATGAGAAGACTGATGGCAAACGACAGGGGGGGATGAAGTGCTAGGAACCTGTCTCTATCGCTGTAACGGTCCCTATACGTGGTGCAAATTGACATGGGACAGAAGAAGAAAAGAAACTGGAAACACCTAGATTTGTCTGGACTGAAATGGGCGACACATTTTTACTACTGATGTGCTTCCTCTTGTTTAGCAAGCCAGCCATGCTTCTGCTGCATCCTTGTGTGTACTCTCAATTAATCGGATCTTGGAAATTTTGGTGTTAGAAGAAATCTGCTTTCACCTCTCTGCTAAACACATGCAATCGCGAATTTCAAAAGCCCCTGGACAAAGCCTTTCTCTCATCAAATTTGACACACAAACACTGGCTTAAGAGTCCAGTGCCTCATCGATGAGGCCAGTGTGGCATAGGCCTTAACCTCAAATGACCAGCATCAATAGCACTAACACTCATGTGAAGGGGAAACAAAAGCCATCTTGGCCATCTTTCTATTTGGGGCATGAAGCCCCTATTAGCCCCCGTTCTATTAGATATCTGCGTGAACGCAGGTTCATGTCACCTTTGCATTCTTCACAAAATCTGTATGGCTTTACTGATACTGCTTTCAACAAGGGCTGTAACTTCATTGTCTTGGTATGTGATTCAAGTTAGGGAGTAGGACCTGTGATTCCCAGGAGAGACGCTACACTGTGTCCACTATCATAACTAGCAAGAAAATCTTGTTTTTATTTCTCCATGATTTATGACTATTACAATGATTCCATTCACTATATTCTACTGGAAAGAAGGCATCCAAAAAAAACCAAAACAAAAACAGGTTCATGGGTGACTTATTATTTACAGGCCCCCGGGGACATATTCTGAGTTTCTTTCTGAATTTGCAGATTTGATCTGAGATCTGGTTATTTACTTAGACAAAACTTTAGTTGACGGAGATTTTAATATTCACTTCGATAACCCAGAAGACCCTTTGAAAACAGCGTTTGTGTCCATTTTAGATTCAGTAGGGATTAATCAGAATG
Organism: Neoarius graeffei; assembly: GCF_027579695.1. Classification (NCBI taxonomy): domain Eukaryota; kingdom Metazoa; phylum Chordata; class Actinopteri; order Siluriformes; family Ariidae; genus Neoarius; species Neoarius graeffei. The sequence continues at coordinate 288,226 of NC_083587.1, forward strand.
TCATAGGACCGACCCATAATGGTCGTCACACCCTTGATCTAATACTAACATTCGGGTTAAATGTAGAAAATATAGTCATACTTCCACAGTCTGAAGTTATCTCAGATCATTATCTCATCTCATTCAAAATATGTCAGAGTAATAATAATGCACCTCACCACACTACTGTATTAAATGTACATTCACGTCAACTACTGCACAGAGCTTTATCAATGATCTCCCAGAGTTATCAACTTTGATTGGGTCACTGTCGGCCCCTGCAGAACTTGATCAGGGAACTGAATGCTTAGAGTCAACGTTCTGCCATACTTGACCTCATTATCCGCCATAAGCTAATGTAGCTCCTCTTAAAAGGAAAATGTTCAGAGACAAAAAATTTGCACCCTGGTATAATGAAGACACTCACACTTTAAAACAGACCACTTGAAAATTGGAACGTAAATGGCGTCAAACAAAATTGGTAGCTTTCAAATTAGCATGGAAGGAGAGCTTCCTGAAGTATAGAAAAGCTCTATGTGCTGCTAGATCAACTTATCTCCCCTCCCTAATAGAAGATAACAAAAATAATCCTAGATTCCTGTTTAGTACTGTAGCAGAATTAACCAGGAATAAGTCCACTATAGACATGTGCATACCTGTAGTATGTAGTAGCAACGACTTCATGAATTTATTTCATGACAAAATTGAGAATATCCGACAAAAAACTCAAACTACTAATTTAAGGTCAGACAATGTAAGAGACCCTGTAGTTAACTGATAGAAGTGTATCAGATCAGCAATTAGAATGTTTTACTCCCCTTAGAGAAATTGAATTACTTCCATTAATCTCCACATCAAAAGCCTCAACTTGTGTACCCAGGGGCGCCGCTAGAAATCTTGGGCCCTATGAAAGATTACAATTTAGGGCCCCCCCCCGGTAAAATTTTCAAGCTCAAGCAACTGAATTTGAAGTCTGTTTTTGGCTGGCACTTCTACTTTACTACGCGTGTGATCAGCTACCTAGCAAGTTTAGGTGATACAATTATTTGGTATATGAACATTTTAAATGCAGAACTGTAAGAATTAGACTGAATAGACTGTTGCCTAAAAATGAAAATTCCATGATATATATGAAAGATATATATATATTTTTTTTTTCTTTTATGAGCAACTATTATTAGGCCACTCAGTAGCCTATGGAGTTCATTCAATCCAAATGTTTGTGTTGAGAGAAACTGCATGCATCACTGTATCAGTATGGATTTATAACATTCTATATGCACATTATGGATACTCCAGAGCCCTCCAGCAAACATCATCAATAATCAGGATTACAAAATGTATTCCTTTGTTTCCTCCATTTATTGACTTATTGTATGTGATCAAATCTATGCCTTGATGAATAACTACACTAGTTTTTTGATACAATCACATAGTGCACTGCAAGAAATCCACTAAGTGTTTTTGGTTTCTTTTAGGCATCACACATTTATTAGAAAACACAGCAAATGTTCAAATATTCAAGTTAAATACCTAGCAACAGTATCAATAAATCCACACATGAACAATAGCAATGATATCTATGACCACAGCTAATGTGCAAAATATTAAAGTTAAAAACTTAATATCAACAAATCCACACATGAACAATGGCAAAACACCTAGACTTAATTATACAATAAAGATACCTAAGAAAAAAGGTGATTTTTTTTTTTTTTTCACACACAGTGTGATATCCGGACTTCATAATTTATCACACCTGCTCCTGCTTAGCAACTTCTAGAATGTTCACCTCTGTTGTGCACATAGAGAAACTGACAGCTGCTCTAAACTGCGCTAATCCCGCTCCCAGAATCAGACTGTACCATTAGTAAAAAGGGTGGAGGGGTGAAATGACAATATCATAAATAATTGAAGAAAAATGTTATAGCAAATCATAACCATGTATAATTTGCATATTTTAACAGATGAAATGAAATATTTTATTTCAAAAACTTACACAAGGCAATACTATTAAAATAATATTAATATCCCTCACAGGGCCCCCCTGTCAGTGCCAGGCCCTTAGAATCGTCCCAACTTCCCCCCCCTAGCAGCACCACTGTGTGTACCAGATCCCTTGCCTACATGTCTATTCAAAAAGATAATACCCAAAGTAATTGCACCACTTCTAAAAATAATAAATTCTTCTCTTAGGATTGGCTATGTACCCAAATCCTTTAAACTAGCAGTTATTGATTAAAAAACCTGACCTTGATCCCTGTCAGCTGTCCAATATCAAAACTCCCCTTTATCTCCAAGATCCTTGAAAAACCTGTGGCACAGCAGTTTGCTCATATTTACATAGGAATAACAACCATGAAATGTATCAGTTAGGATTTAGACCTCATCATAGCACAGAGACAGCACTGGTTAAAGTAGTAAATTACATACTGTTGGTGTCTGATCAGGGCTGTCTCGCTGCCTGTGTTGCTTGACCTTCATGCAGCATTTGATACCGCTGATCATTCCATTCATCTGGATAGACTAGAAAATGTTGTGGGAGTTAAGGGAACGGCCCTCTCCTGGCTCAGCTCTAATTTAACTGATCACTGTCAGTATGTTGATGTAAATGGTGCTTTTTCTAGACATACTGAGGTAAAGCTACAAGGTTCTGTCTTGGGTCCACTGCTTTTTTCTTTATATATGTTACCTCTGGGTGATATTATTCGTAAACACTGTATTATTTTCCACTGTTGTGCTGATGACACACAGTTGTGTGGTTCTGCAAAACCTGATGAGAGACACCAGCTTAATAGAACTGAGTAATGTGTGAAGGACAGACACTGGTTGCTTATTAACTTCCTTCTGCTTAACTCTGACAATACTGAAGCACTTGTACTTGGACCACATGCAGCTAGAAGTAAGCTTTCTGATTACACAGTAACCCTGGATGGCCTTTCTGTTTCTTCACGTGCAGCAGTAAAAGACCTCGGAGTGATTATTGACCCCAGTCTTTCATTTGAAAATCACATTGATAACATTACCTGGATAGTTTTCTTTCATCTCAGAAATATTGCTAAGATAAGAAATTTAATCACTCCATGACGCGGAAAAAAAACTAGTTCATGCTTTTGTTACCTCCAGGTTTTATTATTGTAATGCCTTACTGTCTGGATGTTTCTATAAGTGCATGAACAAGCTCCAGTTAGTTCAAAATGCAGCAGCAAGAGTCCTTACTAGAACTAGAAAATATGACCACATCACACCTGTCTTATCCACACTGCATTGGCTCCCAATCAAATTTCGTATCGAATATAAAATACTACTATTGACCTTTAAACCACTGAATAGTCTCGCGCCACAGTACCTGAGTGAGCTTCTGCTCCTCTATGACCCACCATGCCTACTTAGATCAAAGGGTGCAGGCTATCTGTTGGTTCCTCGTATAGTGAAGGTTGCATCAAGGGGCAGAGCGTTTTCTTACAAAGCCCCACAGTTATGGAACAGCCTTCCAAGTAGTGTTCGGGAATCAGACACAGTCTCAGCATTTAAGTCTCGGCTGAAAACATATCTGTTTAGTCAAGCCTTTTGTTAATTGTGTTTATGAGGTAAAGGTGTAGATCTGGAGGGTCCTCAGACATAGAGTCTTTGGTAAACTGGGATGTATGGATGCTGTCAGTCCCCCACTCGCTTGCTCACTCGAGTCTGTTGACGATGTAGTGGCTGGCTGTTTTATGTCCCGGGGCTCCCTCATGCCTGTGTTACCTTCTGGCTCTCCCCTTTTAGTTATGCTGTCATAGTTAGTTTTTGCCGGAGTCCCTGCTTATACTGTGCAATATGTATACAGGTACTGTTCCTACTTATTCAGGTGATATTGGGCATACCTAACAACCTGCGTTTTCTCTCGCTTCCCCCCCCCCCCGATCTTTCCATCTGAGTTACATGTCGGTCCTGGGATCAAGATGCCGAACTCTTCTGCTCCTTGGACCTGCCTGATCCATCCTGGTGCCCTGTGTCTGGTTGGAGTCTCATCGCATCGTTCCTGTGGAGGATGGCCCCATGTGGACAGTTGAAAGTCACACTTGGAGGATGCTCTGGACACTTACAGTAATGCTTTTATGGCTGAGGACTACAGTTGACTTGCTAACTTTAGGACTACAGTTGCCATGAACAGTTTTGCACTCAAGTTTCCATCAAGGAAGAGTTTATAACATCAACGAAACTGACTTCATGTTAAAACTGTTAATGTTATAGTCATGTTCTCTGTTGTTGCCCAAATAAGGATGGGATCCCTTTTGAGTCTGGTTCCTCTTGTGGTTTCTTCCTCATGTCATCTGAGGGAGTTTTTCCTTGCCACTGTCACCACAGGCTTGCCCATTTGGGATAGATTAGGGATAAAATTAGCTCATGTTTTAAGTCATTAAATTCTATGAACCTGCTTTGCGACAATGTTTATTGTTAAAAGCGCTATACAAATAAACTTGACTTGACTTGAAAGTCCCTGCATTTGACGGTGCAAAACTCCCAACACCATTCTGTTAACATATATAGGTGCAAATATCAAGAAATAAAAGCTGAAATTCTGACCTATCACATATAGAAGGCAAGCCAAGAAGCCTTTATTTGTCACATGTAATTCTTAAGCACACAGTGGAATTTCAACTCTGCGTTTAATGCATCTGGAGCAGTGAACAGACACCCACACACACAAGTGAGCAATGAGCACACACACATAACCAGAGCAGTGGGCAGCTATGCTACAGCACCCAGGGAGCAGTTGTGAGTTAGGTGCCCTTGCTCAAGGACACTTCAGCCTAACCTCAGGCCATGGCTACCCCATAATAACCTAACCACATGTCTTTGAACTGTGGGGGAAACCAGAGCACCCAGAGGAAACCCGCACAGGGAGAACATGCAAACTCCACACTGAATGGCCCCCCTCGGCCAATGGGTTCAAACCCAGAACCTTCTTGCTGCGACATGATAGTGCTAACCACTACACCACCGTACCACCCACTTTTGACATCAAATGCAAATGTTGTCAGTGTATGGGAAAAAAAAACCCAAACAAACAGAATTGTCCTTGCTGTTCTAGTACTTTTGGGCTTGCAGCTGGAAATACTGTCAGAGCTGTTGCTCTCAAAAAATGAATCACTACATTCTGAGCAGCTTTCAGAGTGGTGTGGAGGTGAAATGTGGAGAAAACATATTGTAACAGTTCTAACGTAGGGTGGAGCACAGAGGACGGCAGGACAGAGATCAGGTTCGTACACAGGGGTTTTTATTGCCACGCTTTTTTTGCTGACTGATCTAATGGCCCGACGAGATCCATCCCAATCCTTTCGAACGGGGTCTCGATTAATGGTAGAGGGCGCAAAGGCAGTTTTGGGACAGCCGCTGGATTTACTAACTGGCATTCGCGGCACGCCGTACACCACCTACGGACATCGCTGCGAATCCCCGGCCAATAGAATCAGGCCATTATTCGGGCTAGTGTCTTATCTTGCCCTAAGTGTCCAGCCATGGGATTAAAGTGAGCCACCTGGAATACCAATTCACAGCGGCTCTTTGGAATTAAAAGTTGCATGACTCGCTCTTTAGTTTGAGTGTCCTGCGTCACTCGGTATAACCTATCCTTCAAAATCCCGAAGTAGGGGAAGGATGGGGTGGCGTTCGGCTGGAGCGTTTGACCATCGATTACTCTCACTTGGTCAAACACATGTCGCAGAGTCTCGTCTCGCGACTGCTCTTATGGGAAATCCGCGAGGGATTCCCCAATAGAAAGAGGAGGAGCCGGCGGCTCCTCACTCTGACGTGGAGATGACATGGACGGCTCTGTGACAGCTGCTCCCGCCAGAGCGACACCGAGACCTCCCCCTGTCAAATGGCAGGACCCACTCTCTACTAAGCATCTCATTAAATCCCAAAATCCCGGCCAATCCATCCCCAAAATTACAGAGTGGGTAAGGCGAGGATTAACCGCCGCCTTCACTATAAATTTTTCCCCTCGGAAAAAAATGTAGACCGACACCAAAGGGTAGCTGTGAACGTCCCTGTGCACACACAACACCTTCACCCCCTGTGCTCCCCCCAATGCCTCGTTTTGAACCAGGCTTTGGTGAATTGAGGTCTGGTTACAACCAGAATCCACCGATGCCTGATATGTATCCCCTTGGATACTCACCGGTATGCGATACACTCCGGCCCGATTGAGGGCGGCCTCTGGCGCGTCGGGGATCCAAACAACTGCACCCACTTCCATCGCTGTGCACTGCTGTTGAAGGTGGCCCGGCTCCCCGCAGCGCCAGCAGACCGGCCCGGGCTTTCCCTCTGCACCGGTGTTCTGGGGCTCACTCACCTAAGGTGGGGGAGAGACGGACACAGAAGGGAGAAACAGGAGGGCACTGCGGATGCAATGGGCCGGCTGGGGAGGCGCTGGCCCCCGCCTCTGTGGTGGGGGAATGGGGCGAGGACGGGACACAGGAGGAGGGGGAGAGAGAGAGAGAGAAGAGGAGAGAAGAGAAGATGCCATCTGCTGTCCTGCCACCAGGACAGCCGCTAAATGGTCCTCCGCCAGCTCGACTGCCCGATCCAGCGACGCCGGGCGGTGGCACTGGACTCACTCAGCGGTTCCTGCTGGCAAGCGAGCGATGAACTGTTCCAGCACCACCTGGTCGATGATTCCCTCGGCGTCGCGGTTGTCGGCCATCAACCACCGCCAGCAGGCGTCAAGGAGCTGCTGGCCAAATGCGAACGGCCGGCCGACTTCCTCCAAGCGCAACGCGCGGAAGCGCTGGCGCTGCTGTTCTGGGGTGTGCCCCATGCACTGGAGGATGGCCCGGCGGAGGGCCGCATAGGCCAGCCAGCGGTTGGCGGGGAGCTGTAGCACGGCCAGCTGTGCCTCTCCCGTTAGAAGGGGGAGGAGACGCGCCGCGCGCTGCTCCATCGGCCACACCGAGGCTTCGGCGACTTCCTCAAAGAGTGTGATTAATGTCTCAGGGTCATCCTGCGGGGACACCTTGGTGACGGTGAGGGGAGACGGGCCCGCGGTAGGAGCGCTGGTGGACCCCGCCGACTCGAGGAGGTGCCGGAACGCCTCTCAATCTTCTTGTTGGGCCAGCACCAGGGCCTCGAAGCATCACTCTTGCTCCTTCCGGGGGGTGACGAGCACCTGGTGCTGGCTTTGCTGGGCCGTGGCGAGGGCGTGGACCAGGTCCGTGAACGTGGAGGACTCCATAGGGCTGCTCAGCTGGTGCTCCACTTTCCCGGGTTTCAGCACCACTGTAACAGTTCTAACGTAGGGTGGAGCACAGAGGACGGCAGGACAGAGAACAGGTTCTTACACAGGGGCTTTTATTGCCACGCTTTTTAGCGAACAATAGCTTAATCAAACAGATACACACAACCGGCATCTGGTTCGGGGATGAGATCCTCTGCTCTCGCTCTCCCTCCTTAAATAGGGCATGGTCACTGGGAAGACACAGACAAACACAGGTTAATTGCCGTCAGGTGTAGTGATTTTGCCACTTACCTTCCCTGACTCCGCCCTCCTGTCACAGACCGGCACTTGACCACGCCCCAGCTGCCACACATATCAAATGTTGAAACTGAGAAATTTTATTGTTGTTTGAAAAAGCTATGTTAATTTTGAATTTGATGCCAGGAACACATTTCAAAAAGTTGGAACAGGGGCATGTTTACCACTGTGCTGCATCACTTCTTGTTTTAACAAAACTCTGTAAATGTTTGGGAACTGAGGAGAACAAATGCTGTAGTTTTGAAAGAGAAATGTTGTCCCATTCTTGCCTGATTATAGGATTTCAGTTGCTCAAGCAGGGCAGCACGGTGGTGTAGTGGTTAGTGCTGTCACCTCACAGCAAGAAGGTCTGGGTTTAAGCCCCATGACCGGCGAGGGCCTTTATGTGTGGAGTTTGCATGTTCTCCATGTGTCTGCGTGGGTTTCCTCTGGGTGCTCCGGTTTCCCCCACAGTCCAAAGACATGTAGGTTAGGTTAACTGGTGACTCTAAATTGACTGTAGATGTGAATGGTTGTCTGTGTCTTTGTGTCAGCCCTGTGATGACCTGGCGACTTGTCCAGGGTGTACCCTGCCTTTCGCCTGTAGTCAGCTGGGATAGGCTCCAGCTTGCCTGCGACCCTGTAGAACAGGATAAAGTGGCTGGAGATATAATGAGATGAGTTGCTCAAGCGTTTGGAGTCTCATTTATCATATGTTGCATTTCATAATGCACCAACTGTTTCCAATGGTAACATTTTCCAAGTGACCTGATGGACAAAATTCTGGTAACATTTTCAAAGTGAGCTGATGGACAAAATTCTTCATGTTCTAAAAGAAAATAAATATCATATGGTTCAATATAGCTCATCTTAGAGCCTGCACAGCTCAGTAGATAGGACCAAGGTTCAACATTCTTTGAGTTACATTTAGCATTTTCTGAACCTAAAGCGTCCTTCAAAAAGGCCACCGAAACCTGTTTTCTGAAAGCTATCTCTGACAAAGCTCAGCTCACAGTCTGACCATGGGCTGTGACCAGCAACCAAAATCAAATCAGGTTGCAAGATCTTGAAAGCATTTAGCTGCAAATTTGCGCTTAATAAGTAAAACTGCCTTGGGATGAGCAGAGAAAATGCAATCATGACAAAATATTTAACGATTTCATGAGCAGATGACCATTTGCAGATGGATCTTTGACTTTCTGACAGGCAGACCCCAGGTGGTGATAATCGGTAGCCACACATCCTCCTCGCTTATCCTGAACACAGGTGCGCCACTGGGCTGTGTGCTCAGTCCCCTCATGTACTCCTTGTTTGCCCACGACTGCACTGCAAAATACAGTGCCAACATTGTCATCAAGATTGCTGACGACACAACCATCTTGGGCCTCCTTACGGACAACGATGAGACGACATGCAGAGAGGAAGTGAAGGCGTTAGCCAGCAGGTGCCAGAACAACAACCTCTCTCTCAACATCAGGAAAACTAAGGAGCTGATAGTGGACTACAGGAGACAGCAAGGGAGGACACACTAGGCCATCTACATCAACGAGGATGAGGTCGAAAGGGTCAGCATCTTCAAGTTCCACACTGTGGTCAGGAAAGCTCGCCAGCGGCTGTGCTTCCTGAGGAGGCTGAAGAAGTTTAGCATGAAAGTAAACATCATTTCAAACTACTACAGGTCCACAATCGACATATCACAAGTCTCTGTTTATATCACAAGACTCCATTTACATATCACCAACATATCTCAAGACTCTGTTTACATATCACCAAAGCATTTACATATTTACTGTTTCCACATTTACCCACACATATCAAAACTCTGTTTACATGGTCAGTACTTCATTGGTCTTCAAACAAAGTGCAATTACTGGTAGCCACACGTGTCAATTTTTCCGATGTGCAATACAGGTGCTTGTGCTACACCCCCTCCCCACACTACCACCCTGAGACAATGCATGCATACATCTCAGTTATTTCTATTTTCACTTGAATTTAACTTCCGTTGTTTTTTTTTATCTTTAGGACTTTGAATCTTTTTTTTAACTGATATTCTGTTAAACTCCTGTTGGGCCCCAGTGCTGAGAGGCTTGTTTCTGGTTCTTATCTGGTCCACTGCATTTCATTGCAAGTTGGCCATGTGTTAACATAAAATGAGCAATGAAAATGAACTGAACTAAAAAGCTGACTGTTCTCACAACACCAGGCCAAAAGTGGGCCGGGATGGCCCAATCCATGTCTAGCCACTGAGTTTGTGGCAACGCGATCAGGCACTCCCCCCTTGGGAGGCGGAATGGTATGATAGTATAGTGGTTAGCACTCTGCATTATGACTTCAGCAACCCTGGTTTGATGCTGGGTCATGGCATTGTGCTTTCCATCTCACTATTGAACAGTGACTAAATGGAAATTCGTATGTAGTTTGGATCTCACTTATCATGGCTCTGCTTGGTGCAATGGATAACAGGGCTGACTACAAATTAGAAGATTCTCTGTCAGATGCTTGGCTGACCACCAAATGCTTCAACCAGCAGCTGGTTTTCTGGTAAGGGAACACAGATAACTCAGAGTCTGGAGAGCTGTAATCAGAGAAGCGATTGGATTCTGTTCTGGCGTCTCCGTAACCTTGGTCGGAATCTGGGTTATATCATAGATTTTTCAGTTTCACTGAGTCACTCTTCATCTCTGAGTTTGTCCATGAATTGCAAGTGTTAGCATGGCTTGTGAGGGATAGCAAAATGAGAAAGGATCACCACTGCTTGAAACCTTACATCGGCTTGAGGCACGATGGTTGGTGCGTGTGACCTCGGATCAGACGCTTCTCGCATTGCTGTTTGCTTCTCTCTTACCCCATACAGCACTTTGTACAAGACTTGTTGTTCACACTGACAAAGGTGGAAGCTTCTGCTCAGAGTCTGACCATGGGCTGTGACCAGCAACCCTTTGAGAGAGGGAAAACTTTCTTACAGATAACATCTCCACTCAGTTCTGCATCACTCTTACAGTGGTGCTTGGAACTTTGTGAACCCTTTAGGATTTTTTATATTTCTGCATAAATATGACCTAAAACATCATCAGATTTTCACAAAAGTTCTAAAAGTAGATAAAGAGAACCCAGTTAAACAAATTAGACAAAAGTATTATACTTGGTTATTTATTTATTGAGGAAAATGATCCAATATTAGATATCTGTCAGTGGCAAAAGTATGTCAACCTTTGCTTTCAGTATCTGGTGTGACCCCCTTGTGCAGCAATAACTGCAACTAAACATTTCCGGTAACTGTTGATCGGTCCTGCACACCGGCTTGGAGGAATTTTAGCCCATTCCTCCATACAGAACAGCTTCAACTCTGGGAAGCTGGTGGGTTTCCTCACATGAACTGCTCGCTTCAGGTCCTTCCACAATATTTCCATTGGATTAAGGTCAGGACTTTGACTTGGCCATTCCAAAACATTAACTTTATTCTTTAACCATTCTGTGGTAGAACGATTTGTGTGCTTAGGGTCTTGCTGCCTGACCCACCTTCTCTTGAGATTCAGTTCATGGACAGATGTCCTGACATTTTCCTTTAGAAATCGCTGGCATAATTCAGAATTCATTGTTCCTTCAATGATGGCAAGCCGTGCTGGCCCAGAAGCAGCAAAACAGGCCCAAACCATGATACTACCGCCACCATGTTTCACAGATGGGATTATTTTATTAGGCTGGAATGCAGTGTTTTCCTTTCTCCAAACATAATGCTTCTCATTTAAACCAAAAAGTTCTATTTTGGTCTCATCCATCTACAGAATATTTTTCCAGTAGCCTTCTGGCTTGTCCATGTGATCTTTAGCAAACTGCAGATGAGCAGCAATGTTCTTTTTGGAGATCAGTGGCTTTCTCCTTGCAACCCTGCTATGCACACCATTGTTGTTCAGTGTTCTCCTGATGGTGGACTCATGAACATTAGCCAATGTGAGAGAGGCCTTCAGTTGCTTAGGAGTTACCCTGGGGTCCTTTGTGACCTCGCCGACTATTACACACCTTGCTCTTGGAATGATCTTTGTTGTTTGACCACTCCTGGGGAGAGTAACAATGGTCTTGAATTTCCTCCATTTGTACACAGTCTGTCTGACTGTGGATTGATGGCGTCCAAACTATTTAGAGATGGTTTTGTAATCTTTTCCAGCCTGACTAAATAAAATAAAAAATAACAGCTACTTTTCTGGAAAATGCCTGAGTTCTCACCAATGGCCTAAGCACTTCAAAGGTGACCTTTACATGTCAAGGCTGTCCCATATGGTCTAGTGGTCAGGATCCCTGGTTTTCACCCAGGTGGCCTGGGTTCGACTCCCGGTATGGGAATGTTTCTTTGTTGTGTCACTTGAGTTGCAAGTCACATGACCTTGAGTGAAATCTTCATTCTATAGGCTCTTGCTTTCATGAGTCCTTTTGGTGTCATGATGGGACAAGAAGTCTCAGGACAGTGCAGAAGATTCCAGGATTCACACTTGGCTTACTCAGCTTAGCTCTCTCTTACCCCATCTAAGATCCTGGGCCCGGCTTTTTGTTAACTCTAAGAAAGGCTGTAATCTGAATCTGACCACAGCAGGCGGTGTTCAGCGTTACAGCTATTTTTTTAACACTGTGGGCTCAAACCTGTACAGAGGGAAAGGATACGGGTCTGGGTTTTCACTACACCAGGCCAAATGGGTGCCAGTGCATCCAGCTGTTCTTCCAACATCTGATGTAGGGGTGGCTACCATGCCCATAACCATAGTAACCCTTTCACAGTACAGTTTGCGATTCCATCCAGATTGAGGACCTGACCAAAGATAATCATGTCAAGGCTGCATCACCCACATCTCGACCCCATGCAAGTATCACAGAGACTATCAGGGAGACAGTCACCACAGAGACAGTCATGGAAACACTTACAAAGACCTCACCAAAGTCTCGCTCTTCTGATTTTATTGTACCATCTCCGTCTCCCCCCTGCATGGATTTCCCTAATAGTATGCAGAGACTGCTGCCAATGGCTACACTCTCTTTTTCCAGCCCAAATCTGTCGCGACAAGCAGTGTACCCAGCTCATCAAAAATCAACCAACAGACTGAACTGTGTTCACCCAGGACTTTCAGCTGGCTACCAATCTTTTTCACCATCTAAAAGATACATGACATCTCCAATCTTTACACCCTCAAACCAAATGGAACATACAGAGAGTCTTGTATGATGTGCTGTGGGTACCTGCATTGGGTGTAGTTTTGAAAACAAGCTGGGACCCAGTATGCCTATGCCATTCTCTATTCCTGTGTTGATAAGAAATAGAAAACATAGAGCATATTTAACCCAGCGGGTAAACCAGTCTAGTCTCCTTCCTGTTTCAAAACAACATCAGAGTGCCCAAGCAGATATTACTTCTAGACTTTCTGTAAAGCTAGCTCTTCAGAACGTTAGATCACTTTCAAACAAGTCATTTTTAATTAGTGATCTTATCTGCAAATACAATCTTGATTTTTTGCTTCTAACTGAAACTTGGCTGGATCAAGCAAATAGTCCTACCACCCTTATTGAAGCAGCTCCCCCAAATTTTAATTTTATGAATGTTACCCAACAGGGAAAAGGTGGAGGGATCGCAAATATATTCAAAGTTTCTTTTCAATGTAAACAATCCTCACTTGGTGATTTTACATCCTTTGAACACTTATGTGCACTTGTTACATGCTCTCCTAACATATTGTTATTAACTATTTACAGGCCTCCGAGACATTCAGCCAAAGTTTTTCTGGAAGAGTTTGGTGAACTGTTGTCAGTCATTTGCTTAGAGTTTGACTGTCTTATTATATCTGGGGATTTTAACTTGCATGTACATAATCCTGCAAACACTTATGCCAGAGAACTACTTGGACTTATTGACAACTTCAACCTAGTACAACATGTACAGGGGCCGACCCACTCTCGTGGTCATACCCTTGACCTCGTCATCACAAAGGGTCTTAATGTTTCTACTACTGTTGTTGACCTGGCCTTATCTGATCATTTTTGTGTTTTCGCTGATGTTTCTATGTCTCCTCACATTCAGAACAACTCAACAACTATGGGTAGGAGAGTCATAAACGACAACACGTGTTCTCTTTGAGCAAGCTCTCTCTCGGATCTCAACCAAAATGTCAGAGTCTGTAGATGATTTACTGGAAATTTTTAATTTAAATATGACCCAAATTATGGATGATATTGCTCCATTCAAAATCAAAAGAGTCAATGACAAGCAGAAAGCACCATGGAAGCAATACCCAGCTGTAAAATTGCTAAAGAGAGAAGGTAGAAAGGCTGAAAGAAAATGGCGCAAATCTAAACTTCACATCCATTATCAAATCCATAAAGAGATGCTTTGTAAATATAATTATGAAATTCGTAAAAAAAGACAGTCTTTCTTCTCCAACATCATCAACAGGAATATGAACAATGCCCGTGTGCTATTTTCAACAGTAGAGAAGCTAACTAATACCCCCACCACAATTAGCACCTGAACTTCTCTCAGTTAATGCAATGAGTTTGCATCCTTCTTCAAAGGTAAAATTGATAAAATACGGCAGAATATTGCTCATAATATATCTCAGTTGCAAATAATTGAAAAACTGAAATCACCAGTGACACAGACAGATAACTTCAACACAATGTCAGAATTTTGTTTAATTGATTATGAGACTCTTGAAAAAACTGTACAAAATCTCAGTTCCTCAACATCTGAATTGGACATTCTGCCCACCAACTTTTTTAAGTCTGTTCTTCATCTTATAATTACAGATGTGCTTCAAATCATAAAAACATCCCTAGAGACTGGCATTGTTCCTGTGTCCCTGAAAAAAGCCGTTGTAAAGCCCCTACTTAAAAAGAATAATCTGGATGCTTCAGTATTAAACAACTACAGGCCAATATCAAATTTACCATTCATCAGGAAAATCCTTGAAAAAATTGTCTTCAATCAATTAACTGCCTTCTTGATATCAAACAGCTGTTTTGATAACTTTCAGTCAGGATTTCGTGCCAATCATAGCACTGAAACAGCGCTGATTAAAGTTATAAATCTTGGGTACCAAGATTGGAACGATCAGTGAACGCTGCCTGAGATGTCTTGGACATGTTCGCCGTATGGGGAAAGGACGTGTTCCGAAAGATCTCCTATATGGCCAGCTTGAATGCGGTTGACGTCCAACTGGTCGCCCGCACCTGAGGTACAGAGATGTGTGCAAGAGAAATGTTAATTCGGCTAACATCGACGTAAACTCATGGGAGGAAACAACGATTGACCGGTCAGCATGGAGACAAATTGTCAAAGCAGGGGTGAAGGAAGCTGAAGCTACCAGATCCCAACTCAGAGACCAGCGGCAACAGAAGGCACCTTCTGCCAACACCACCACATTCAGTTGTGCAGGATGTGGCAGAGACTGCCACTCTAGAATTGGCTTGTTCAGCCACCAAAGAAGATGCCGACCATGACCGAAACCCATCGTCTCTTTACGACGGATGGAGGCCAATGATATATATATCAAGCTATGCTGATTCAGAGTGCCACAGGGTCATTTTCTCACACACCAATCTGCATATTCCTAAAGGAATATACTGTCTTGCACAGTGCCTTGCAAAAGTATTCATACCCCTTGAACTTTTTCACATTTTTCCACCTTACAACCACAAACTTAAAAGTTTTTTATTGAGATTTTATGTGAGAGACAAACACAGAGTAGCACATAATTGTGAAGTGAAACAAAAATGATAAATGGTCTTCAAAATTTTAAACAAATAAAAATCTGAAAAATGTGATGTGCATTAGTATTCAGCCCCCCTGCGTCCGTACTTTGTAGAGCCACCTTTTGCTGCAATTACAGTTGCAAGTCTTTTGTGGTATGTCTCTACCAGCTTTGCACATCTAGACACTGAAATTTTTGCCCATTCTTCTTTGCAAAATAGCTCAAGCTCAGCCAGATTGGATGGAGAGCGTTTGTGAACAGCAATTTTCAAGTCTTGCCACAGATGCTCAATGGGATTTAGGTCTGGACTTTGACTGGGCCATTCTAACACATGAATATTCTTTGATCTAAACCATTCCATTGTAGCTCTGGCTGTATGTTTAGGGTCATTGTCTTGCTGGAAGGTGAATCTCCTTCCTAGTCTCAAGTCTTTTGCAGCCTCCAACAGGTTTTCTTCCAGGATTGCCCTGTATTTAGCTCCATCCATCTTCCCATCAACTCTGACCAGCTTCCCTGTCCCTGCTGAAGAAAAGCATCCCCATAGCATGATGATGCCACCACCATGTTTCACAGTGGGGATGGTGGGTGCAGGGTGATGAGCAGTGTTAGTTTTCCACCACACACACAGCGCTTTGCATTTAGGCCAACAAGTTCAACTTTGGTCTCATCTGACCAAAGCACCTTCTTCCACATGTTTGCTGTGTCCCCTACATGGCTTCTTATGCCTGTCTTTCAACAATGGCTTTCTTCTTGCCACTCTTCCAAAAAGGCCAGATTTGTGGAGTGTATGACTTATAGTTGTCCTGTGCACAGATTCTCCCACCTGAGCTGTGGATTTCTGCAGCTCCTCCAGAGTGATCATGGGCCTCTTGGCTGCTTCTCTGACCCTTGCTCGCTCTGTCAGTTTAGGTGGATGGCCATGTCTTGGTAGGTTTGCAGTTGTGCCATACTTTTTACATTTTTGAATGATGGATTGAACAGTGCTTCTTGAGATTGGGATTTTTTTTTATAACCTAACCCTGCTTTAAACTTCTCCAGAACTTTATCCCTGACCTGTCTGGTGAGTTCTTTGGTCTTCATGATGCTGTTTGTTCTTCAGTGTTCTCTAACAAACCACTGAGGCCTTCACAGAACAAGTGTATTTATGCTGAGAGTAAATTACACACAAAGTCAAAAAGTCCCATATACATTTTTCGTACATATGTTGGGGAATGCCTGTTAGAGAGCACACTCTGCCTAGGCCATCAGCATGGTGGCCAGTTCCTTTCCTCACCGCCTTTAACTTCCCCAGGATTTCCACCAGGTCCCCAGTCACTGCTGGGTGGATAGGAGGCAAGCCCCAGATCACCGTCTGAGGCAAAGCTCAAACCAGGAACCCTTCGCTTGGCAGTCAAGCACTCTAACCACTTGGCCACCTCACCTCGTAAATTACACACAGTAGGACTCTATTAACTAATTAGATGACTTCTGAAGGCAATTGATTGCACTGGATTGTATTTAGAGGTATCAGAGTATAGGGGGCTGAATACTAATGCACACCAGATTTTTTGGATTTTTATTTGTTTAAAATTTTGAAGACCATTTATCATTTTCATTTCACTTCACAATTATGTGCTACTCTGTGTTGGTCTATCACATAAAATCTCAATAAAAAACTTTTAAGGTCGTGGTTGTAAGGTGGAAAAATGTGAAAAAGTTCAAGGGGTATGAATACTTTTGCAAGGCACTGTAAATGCTCAAATGTCAAACAAATGCTCAAAATGAGCAAAATGTTCAGCAAATCACATCGCAAATGAAAGACAGGACGCGTATGACCATTACCTTAACAGAATCTGAACGTGGTCGTTGGTTGGACTCTTGAATTTTTGGTGTTGCATTTATGTCAATTCATCGCTCAAAGCACTATATCAATACAATTAAACAAAAGTGAATTTTTGAAAGAGTTGTTCACTTGTTGCCCAATCTGGGTTTTCCTTGTCGAATAAGGAAGCTGGTTCACCTTTAAGAAATTCGAACACTTTCATGAAAAAGCTAACCTGAATGCTAACAGAAATAAAATGAGATTCTTATGCAAACTCTTCCATACTGATTTACAACTTTTTTTTTAAATGTTTTTAATCCAAGTTCTTACCTGAAATAAAATGCTCGCTGCAAACGTGGGTATTCACAAACTTTTCTGGAGTTTTCAGGCTTAGATCCTCATGTCGCATTCTTTCTAACCACTCATTTCTTCATTGTTCTTGAAGCATTTGCTTCTCTTTCACATTTTTCTTGATAGCAGGCATATGATAAACGTTTTTATCTATTTCTCGATTTGAACGATTTGAACAACCAAAAAAAATGCAAAAATGAACCATATTGAAGACAGACCAGGCCTTGCTTGCACAAAAGACTGTGCTTGTTTGTCACCCAGGTGAAATTATCACGTGATGCATCAGGTTGTGCACAAAGGGTCTATAGGAAATTACAATAAGACATGCTTTGTTTGGATAATAATAAAGGAGAGGGAAAAACAATTCTGGTACAATGAAAGTAATGTCTTGCACAATTTGGTCAGATCATGAGAGTATTTGGTACAGGCCAGTATAGCTGTATATCCAATATAGCTGTAAGCACTTACAGATTGAACACGTTTAATTTAATAGTGTCCAACGATAATTTATCATTAAAGATTAGCTATGATTAACAATGAATAAACAAGGGTTAGGCTAATGACTAATTAAGGACAACAAAGAGCCAATAAAAAAACAACAAGTCATTGATTTGGTAAGTTTAACCCAGCATTGCACTCAATATAACCAAAATGTTGGGTTGAAATAAGAATCCAACCATTACATCAATTTAAATTAATGGCCTTGTTAAAGTAACCCAACCTGCCAGGTGAAATGCATAACTCTTTTCACTGAGTTAAAATGACCCAGCGTTGTTAAAATGCCACTTACTTCTTTAAGTTACCAGCAGCAGCACAGAAAGGAATGCAATAACAAATATCAGACCTTACTTTATCAGCTCTCTCAAATGCAAAATTTAATACAGAATCTATAAAGTTCTAAATTAGCTGCATTTTCACCAACACTAACCTCATTCTTACACTCCAAGTTTCATTTACAGGGAAATCTTATTCATTTCACCAGTTGGGCAAAATAAACCAACATGCAAAACATCAAACCCATCTGTCAAAATAAAGCCAGCGCTCTAATGAACACACTCAGCACTGTCTACTCCCAGGCCTTTTCTCTTCTATAAACACAATGCTCACAATAAATGGTGTGTTAAAGCCTATCGTTTTTCAAATCTGTGTTACAGTAAATGTACATGTACACTCTGTTTTGAACAAAATACCATAGGTAAACCCAAACTGTACCTCTACACTTACAGCTGAGCATTGCAAAAGATGTTTAGCATTTGCTTTTCTCACCAAACCTAGGAGAAATTAAATAGTGCTGATGTTCAGAATTATTGAGGTACGGTAATATGTACAAATGAAGGAGTAAGATTATGTATATGATAAAGTGCATGAGTATTGCACATAGAGGAATATTGTACTAGTATGTTATTGCACTAGTGCTGATATAATAATATACAGCACAGAATATACAGAACCGGTCAAATGCCATGGGCTGTATTGCACAGTAGTATAGCAGCATTGAATGAGTGGAGGTGTGCTGTTCAGACCTGTGGATTAGTTGGCGGAGGCAGTGAGTGCTGTGAATTCAGTAGTGTGATAGCTATGGGGTAAAAACTATTCCTCAGCCGGGTTGTGCGGGCGTACAGAGTTCTGTAGCGCTTTCCAGGGGGTAAAGAGTCCGTGTCCAGGATGGGTTGGGTCTTTGATAATGTTTTTGGCTCTGCGAGTGCACCAGGAGTGATGGATTTCTTCCAGTGATGGAAGTGGAGTGCCTGTGATCTGCTGAGCTGTTTTTATGATGCGCTGCAGGGTCTTCTTATCTTCCAAGGTGCAGCCCGAGTGGTGCAGTGTGTGATCAGTGACTCTATTGTGCACCTGTAGAAGTTCATCAGCAGCTGTTGAGGCAGTTTTGCTTTCCTCAGAGTCCTGAGGAAATGGAGCCTCTGAAGACCTTTTTTAGCCAGTGCTGAAGTGTTTGGGGTCCATGATGGGAGTCAAGAGCCACGCAGAACAACACGCTGCGCTGTCTAAAAGACCCATTATTATTTAATTTAGTAATCAATCTTCAGCATTTCTCTGAGCAGGGACAAATTGTCAATAAAGACACAATATAAAATCTCCTGCACCGAACATCAGTTGACACCACCAGCTAACAACTTGAAGGCAGGGTTCAACTTGCACTGAAAAGAACCTCAGTGCATTTCAGGTCCAATGCATTAATCCCTGACTGATTGCCAAAATGGAGCAAAGTCAAGGCTGAAAGGGTCATTCCTTGTCTTGTTTTTTTATTTTTTTCGGAACTGTCCATGATCTATACAAGGTGGCGACCTTTGTCCTCGTTAGTATTGTGGCCAGTATCTCTACCTGTCAGGCGGAAGTCCAGGGTTTGATTCCCTGATGGGGAGGGTATATTAGCTGTGAGTGTAAGAAGACAAAAGGATTTTCTGCCTTCATGGATGGTTTCCAAGCAACTTGTGCTGCCCTCTATTATATTTTCTCTTCTCCCGACACACCTCATTCTATTCTTCTGCTAATTGCCAGCAGTTCGGGGGGAAGTGCATACGTTTGATGAGGAAACAATATCAAATCTACTGCACCGAACATATTCTGGGACCACATTTGTGAATCAAGGATTTCCACAAATCTGACAGCATTCTCATTTTCAAAGTTCTGTAATGTAAATGAAATAGATGACACCCTTGCTGAAATTAATTGGCAAACACTATAAAAGAGTCAGTTGACACCACCAGCTTACACCATGAAGGCAGGCTTCAACTTGCACTGAAAAGAAGCCCAGTGCATTTCAGGTCCAATGCATTAATCCCTGAGTGGTTGCCAAAATGGAGCAAAGTCAAGGCTGAAAGTGTCATTCCTTGTCTTGGGGCTTTTTTATTACTATTATTTTTATTCGTGGTGAATAAGAGAAGAGAAGATACAAAGAAGAAGACCATCTGTCTTTGATTTTGTCACAAATGATACCCTAAAAATGTCTATGACGAGATGGGCTAGTGTGTCCTCCCTTGCTGTCTCCTGTAGTCCACTATCATCTCCTTAGTTATACTGACGTTGAGAGAGAGGTTGTTGTCCTGGCACCAGCTGGCTAACACCTTCACTTCCTCTCTGCATGCTGTCCCATCATTGTCCATAAGGAGGCCCAAGATGGTTGTGCCATCAGCAAACTTGTTGATGATGTTGGTGCTGTATTTAGCA
Organism: Neoarius graeffei; assembly: GCF_027579695.1. Lineage (NCBI taxonomy): Eukaryota > Metazoa > Chordata > Actinopteri > Siluriformes > Ariidae > Neoarius > Neoarius graeffei. The sequence goes on from NC_083587.1 coordinate 308,774, forward strand.
GTACAGTCATGGGCGAACAAGGAGTACATGAGGGGACTGAGCACACAGCCCAGTGGCGCACCTGTGTTCAGGATCAGTGAGGAGGAAGTGTGGCTACTGATTATCACCACCTGTCCGATTATCTGCCTGTCAGAAAGTCAAAGATCTATCTGCAAATGGTCATCTGCTTATGAAATCATGAAATATTTCATCATGATTGCATTTTCTCTGCTCATACCTAGGCAGTTTGTACTTATTAAGTGCAACTTTGCACCTGTTTGCATCCTTCTTCAAAGGTAAAATTGATAAAATATGGCAGAAAATTGCTCATAATATATCTCAGTTGCAAATAACTGAAAAACTGCAATCACCAGTGACACAGACAGACAATTTCAACACAATGTCAGAATTTTGTTTGATTGATTATGAGACTCTTGAAAAAACTGTACAAAATCTCAGTTCCTCAACATCTGAATTGGACATTCTGCCCACCAACTTTTTTAAGTCTGTTCTTCACCTTATAATTACAGATGTGCTTCAGATCATAAATACATCCCTAGAGACTGGCATTGTTCCTGCATCCCTGAAAAAAGCTGTTGTAAAGCCCCTACTTAAAAAGAATAATCTAGATGCTTCAGTGTTGAACAACTACAGGCCAATATCAAATCTACCATTCATCAGGAAAATCCTTGAAAAAAATTGTCTTCAATCAATTAACTGCCTTCTTGATATCAAACAGCTGTTTTGATAACTTTCAGTCAGGATTTCATGCCAATCATAGCACTGAAACAGCGGTGATTAAAGATATAAATGACATACGTCTGATGCAGGCAAAACATCGGTCCTGGTGTTACTGGACCTCAGTGCAGCTTTTGATACTGTTGATCACAACATACTGCTATATCGACTTGAACACTGGGTTGGGTTGATTGGTAAAGTTATCAATTGGTTAAAATCATACTTAAAAGATAGAAGCTTCTTCGTTACCATGGGAAATTGTACCTCAACATCAATGTCCTTGACCTGTGGTGTCCCCCAGGGGTCGATCCTTGGACCATTACTATTCAACCTTTAAATGCTCCCACTTGGACAAATTATCAAGAACAACTCAATTTTGTATCACTGCTATGCAGATGACACCCAAATTTATTTTGCTCTATCACCTAATGATTATGCCCCCCTTGAATGTCTCTACCAGTGTATCGACCAAATCAACAACTGGATGTCACAAAATTTTCTCAAGCTGAACACAGCTAAAACAGAAATAATTCTATTTGGGAAAAAAGATGAAAGACTCAGGATTACCACTGTTCTTGACACAAAGGGGATTAAAATAAAAGATATGGTTAAAAATCTTGGTGTTTTCATTGACAGTGAGCTAAACTTTGACAGTCACATGAAAGCACTCACTAAAACGGCATTTTATCACCTAAAAAACATTTCCAAACTAAGAGGACTGATGTCAAAAAATGATCTGGAAAAACTTATACATGCCTTCATCTCTAGTAGGGTTGATTACTGTAATGGCCTTTTCACAGGCCTGCCAAAAAAGACCATCAAACGACTTCAGCTGGTTCAAAATGCAGCAGCTAGGGTTCTCACATGAACAAAAAGAGCAGAGCACATTACTCCAATTCTAAGGTCCCTTCACTGGCTTCCAGTAAGCTACAGAATTGACTTTAAAGCATTGCTGCTGGTGTACAAATCTCTAAATGGTACAGGGCCCAATTCTCTCTCTGATATGTTGCAGCGGCCTAACCCAATCAGATCTACCAGATCGCAGCAGCAAAAATTACAGGTAAAACCTGTTGTTAATACAAAGTGTGGTGAAGCAGCTTTGAGCTACTATGCAGTACAGCTATGGAACCAACTCCCAGAGGACATCAAAAATGCTCCTGCTGTTGGCAGCTTCAAATCTAGATTAAAGACCAAGCTGTTTTCAGATGCTTTCTGCTAATTGATAAATATCATCTTTACATGTTTTAAACTTTACTTAACTTTCACAGTCTTTGCATGTCTTAAACTTTACTTAACTTTTATTCCATTTTATTCTGCTGTTTTTCTGAACTTTCTCTCTTCATCCCCCTTTATTTTATGCAATTTTATTTTCTATTGTTTACTGTTTTGCTTTTACCTCTGTAAAGCACATTGAACTGCCACTGTGTATGAAATGCGCTATATAAATAAACTTGCCTTGCCATGCCTAAATCCTTTCAAGATCTTGCAACCTGACTTGATTTTGGTTGCTGGTCACAGTCCATGGTCAGACTGTGAGCAGAAGCTTTTTTTGAAGAAGCTCATTTGGGTGATAACAGATAGTGTGATTATAATTTTTTTTTACATCGAGTCTGTTTTGTTGATGTTATAAACTGTTCATTGATGGAAACTTGAGTGCAAAACTGTTCATGACAACTGCAGTCCGAAAATTAGCCAGTCAACTGTAGTCCTCAGCCATAAAGCATCCCTGTACCAGCCATTTCCATCCTTTATTGGATGTGTTGTTTTCAGGACAGGAAGAAGCCTTTCCCTCGGTGATCTTCAAGGCTCCAGTCTTTTAAAACTACCTAATTTCCTGACATGGGATCCTTGGCCTGCTTCTCCTTCTTTTGACGCATGTTTCAGGAAGCAGATGTTGCTTTATTGTTCAGTGTGAGCAATTGGGTCGAGGTTGGTGAGAAGTGGTTCTTCAGAGCACATGGTGGCTTTTGGACCACCATGTTGAAGAAGGGAAGTAGGTGTGCATCCTTCTTTCACATTGTTAAAGCTATCCATGCTGACTTTGCTCAGTAGATAGAATACGTTTTTCAGACTGGATGTTGGGATTTTCATCCCCCTGTGTAAATACTGTATGTGAGTGGGTCGAACTGAGGGCTTCAAAACAATAATCAAGAGAAAAGACATCTGTTCAAGGCAAAGTCACTGCCTCGTCACTATTTAGTGAAGCACCTTAGCAGCCATGACATTTTTTTTTCCCTTGGCCAGTTAGCTCAGTTGGTTAGAGTGTGGTACTAATAACACCAAGGTCACAGGTTCAATCCCTGTACTGGCCAGTTCCCTCCTTTACAGGTCCTGTTGTTGTCAGGACAGGGGAAGCCTTTTTCTGTTGAGGGAACTGTTCTGCAAAACAAGAGCTTCTCTGGTTGTTTTGCAAAATGTCAATCGATTCCTTGTATCTAGATGTGCCATTGAAATACAGTAACTCAACTGATTGCAGGACGCAGGAAATTCAAATACACGCATGAGATTGCCTCAAAGAGAATCACTAATGAATCTCATAAAAATCAGTGATCCTTTTTCAATTCATCTAATTGTGCTTCATTTTGAAAGTAACTTTAATTTCATAAACTCTAAAAGGTATCTTTAGTTGCTTGAATCACTCAAAACCACTCCAAAACATAGCAATTACTGAAGGATCCAGGAAGGTAGTAGCCATTGTTAGGGTATGATAGACAGATAGATGGTCTTTTTCTTTGTATTTTCTCTTCTCTTATTCACCACTAAATAATATAGTCATTAGCTGACTGCTTTTGCAGAAAGTCCATAGTGAGAATTCACCAGTTGACCACTATTTCATTCTGAGGGGACTGACTCAGGTGTTTTTCATTTAAAGTGCACAGGATCTGATCAGAACTTGAGCTCGTTCACAGCCCAACCCACACAATCCAATGTGGCAACAGAGGGTACAGTGGATGGTCCATCACGCCATGTGAGCAGACCAAGTGAGTGTGAGGGAAATTTAATGGACAAACATTATTATTCTCTGTGTTCCTGTATGTTGAGCTCAAGTGACTTAATGGATGAACATTATTATTCTATGTGTTTCTGTATGTTACTGAGAAGAGATGTTCATCCACATGCTGCAATCGCTTTTCTGTGGCCTTGGTGGTAATGAGCAGGGTGCTTGAGTTCATCCTAACTACGCATCTTCTCATGATGTAACCACCTTTCCTGACCTCGGTGGTGATAAGCAGGGAGCTTGAGCTCTCCCTAACTCGCATCCGCCTGCACATACCAGAGCACGCCAGGTGCACACTTTAACAAAGCTTCATAGAAAATCTTGAGCCAATCATGTGAAGACACAAGAAGTGAGCGAATGCTTTCAGAGTATAATAGATAACATTCCTAAAACACAACTCAGAGTGCGCGTACTCTCGGCATCATCAGAAGTGATGTCGTCTTCTATTCTTCTCTTTCCTTTCCTATTTTATACATCTTTATATGATCTACTATAATAAATGACTGAAAAGACAACTGTTAAGCGTTCTGAAATGTTTATTAGAAATTTCCATTACATGAGTTAAACATTGTTGGGCAATTATCACTCTGATTTGGTTCTAGGGGCACAGCCAATTATGCTTTCCATCCATCCATCCATCCATCCATTATCTGTAACCACTTATCTTGTACAGGGTTGCAAGCAAGGTGGGGCCTATTCCAGCTGACTATGGGCGAGAGGCAGGGCACACCCTGGACAAGTCACCAGATCATCACAGGGCTAACACATAAAGACAAACAACCATTCACACCTACAGTCAATTTAGACCCACCAATTAACCTAACCTGCATGTCTTCAGGGGAAAACAGAGCACCCAGAGGAAACCCACACAGGCACAGGAAGAACATGCATACTCCACACAGAAAGGCCCCCATCAGCCACTGGGCTCAAACCCAGAACATGCTGGCTGTGAGGCGACAGCATTAACCAATACATGACTGTGCCACCGCCAACTGTTCTAATGCTCCCCGAGCCACCATGTTGCACCCAAATCAAATCAAGTTTATTTGTATAGCACTTTTAACAATAAACATTGTCGCAAAGCAGCTTTACAGAATTTGAACAACTTAAAACATGAGCTAATTTTATCCCTAATCTATCCCCAATGAGCAAGCCTGTGCCGACGGTGGCAAGGAAAAACTCACTCAGATGACATGAGGAAGAAACCTCGAGAGGAACCAGACTCAAAAGGGAACCCATCCTCATTTGGGCAACAACAGACAGCCTGACTATAATATTAACAGTTTTAACAGGTATAACCCTCAACTGTCCTCATGGGGCCGTCCTTCACAGGAGCGGTGCGATAAAACTCCGACCAGACACAGGGCACCAGGATGGATCAAGCAGGTCCGAGGGGCAGAAGAGGCCAGCATCTCAATCCCAGGATCAACATGTAACTCAGAGGGACAGATTGGGGGGGGGAGAGAGAGAAAGAAAACACGTTGTTATGTATGCCCTAAAAATGACAAGTATTAAATCTGTGTGGTAGGCTCGCAGAGACGAGAGTCTTTACATCAGGCATAACACACAACAATGGCATGTTAATATGGTAAAAAATATCATGACCTGCTCTGGCTGGATGCTTGATTGGGTGATGGGAGCACACTCCTCAGCAATGATGAGATGCAGATGGGACCCTTAGGGCTGGCCAAGACAATTCAGTTACATTTCACCGGGTCTGGGACATGCGACAGAATGTCTGATGGCCGATTCCCTGCAGGCTACGATAGCCAGTCGAGGTCTCCACCCTCTCCACCAAAAGATTTCCTGTTGACTCCATGTAACTCAGAGGGACAGATTTGGGGTGGGGGGGAGGGAAAGAAAACACAGGTTGTTAGGTATGCCCAATGTCACCTGAATAAGTAGGAGCAGTATACATACTGCACTGAGTACAAGCAGGGAATCCGGCAGCTAACTATGACAGCATAACTAAAAGGAGAGAGCCAGAAGGTAACACAGGCATGAGGGAGCCCCGGGACATAAAGCAGCCAGCCACTACACCGTCAACAAACTCGAGTGAGCAAGCGAGTGGGGACTGACAGCACCCATACATCCCAGTTTACCAAAACACTGTATGTCTGAGGACCCTCCAGATCTACTCCTTTACCTCATAAACACAATTAACAAAAGGCTTGACTAAACAGATATGTTTTCAGCCTAGACTTAAATGCTGAGACTGTGTCTGATTCCCGAACATTACTTGGAAGGCTGTTCCATAACTGTGGGGCTTTGTAAGAAAAGGCTCTGCCCCCTGATGTAGCCTTCACTATACGAGGTACCAGCAGATAGCCTGCACCTTTTGATCTAAGTAGGCGTGGCGGGTCATAGAGGAGCAGAAGTTCACTCAGGTACTGTGGTGCGAGACCATTTAGTGCTTTAAAGGTCAATAGTAGTATTTTATAATCAATACGAAATTTGATTGGGAGCCAATGCAGTGTGGATAAGACAGGCGTGATGTGGTCATATTTTCTAGTTCTAGTAAGGACTCTTGCTGCGGCATTTTGAACTAACTGGAGCTTGTTTATGCACTTATTGGAACATCCAGACAGTAAGGCATTACAATAATCCAACCTGGAGGTAACAAAAGCATGGACTAGTTTTTCTGCATCATGCAATGACATTAAATTTCTTATCTTTGCAATATTTCTGAGATGAAAGAAAGCTATCCGGGTGATGTTATCAATGTGAGTTTCGAATGAAAGACTGGGGTCAATAATCACTCCGAGGTCTTTTACTGCTGCACGTGAAGAAACAGAAAGGCCATCCAGAGTTACTGTGGAATCAGAAAACTTACTTCTAGCTGTATGTGGTCCTAGCACAAGTACTTCAGTCTTGTCAGAGTTAAGCAGAAGGAAATTAATAAGCATCCAGTGTCTAATGTCCTTAACACATTCCTCAATTCTATTAAGCTGGTGTCTCTCATCAGGTTTTGCAGAGACATACAACTGTGTGTCATCAGCATAACAGTGGAAACTAATACAATGTTTACGAATAATATCGCCCAGAGGTAACATATATAGAGAAAAAAGCAGTGGACCCAAGACAGAACCTTGTGGAACACCAAACTTTACCTCGGTACATCTAGAAATATCACCATTTATATCAACATACTGATAACGATCAGTTAGATAAGACCTGAGCCAGGAGAGGGCCATTCCCTTAACTCCCACAACATTTTCTAGTCTATCCAGAAGAATGGAATGATCAATGGTATCAAATGCTGCACTAAGGTCAAGCAACACAAGTAGTGAGACACAGCCCTGATCAGACGCCAACAGTAGGTCGTTTACTACTTTAACCAGTGCTGTCTCTGTGCTATGATGAGGTCTAAATCCTGACTGATACATTTAATGGATGTTATTCCTATGTAAATATGAGCATAACTGCTGTGCCACAGATTTTTCAAGGATCTTGGAGATAAAGGGGAGGTTTGATATTGGCCGATAATTGGACAGCTGACAGGGATCAAGGTCAGGTTTTTTAATCAGGGGTTTGATAACTGCTAGTTTAAAGGATTTGGGTACATAGCCAATCATAAGAGAAGAATTTATTATTTTTAGAAGCGGTTCAATTACTCCAGGCATTATCTGTTTGAATAGATGTGTCGGTAAGGGATCTAGTACGCAAGTTGAGGCTTTTGATGTAGAGATTAATGAAAGTAATTCAGTTTCTTTTAGGGGAGCAAAACATTCTAACTGATGATCTGATACAGTTATATTGTTAACTACAAGGTCACTTTCATTGTCTAACCTTAAATTAGTAGTTTGAATTATTTGTCGGATATTCTCAATTTTGTCATTAAAAAAATTCATGAAGTCGTTGCTACTACATAATGCAGGTGTGCATGTGTTGATAGTGGACTTATTCCTGGTTAATTTTGCTACAGTATTAAATAGGAATCTAGGATTATTTTTGTTATCTTCTATTAGGGAGGAGAAATATGTTGATCTCGCAGCACTAAGAGCTTTTCTATACTTCAGGAAGCTCTCCTTCCAAGCTAATTTGAACACTACCAATTTTGTTTGACGCCATTTACGTTCCAATTTTCGAGTGGTCTGTTTTAATGTGCGAGTGTCATCATTATACCAGGGTGCTAATTTTTTGTCTCTGACCATTTTCCTTTTTAGAGGAGCTACATTATCTAAAGTATGGCGGAATGTTGACTCTAAGCATTCAGTTGCCTGATCAAGTTCTGCAGGGGCTGACAGTGACCCAGTCAAAGTTGACAGCTCTGGGAGATCATTTATAAAGGTCTGTGCAGTAGTTGACGTGAAAGTACGTTTAATAGAGTAGCGTGGGGAGGTGCATATATTATTACTCAGACATATCTTGAATGAGATGAGACAATGATCTGAGATAACTTCAGACTGTGGAAGTATGACTATATTATCTACGTTTAATCTGAATGTTAGTATTAGATCAAGGGTGTGACCACCATTATGGGTCGGTCCTATGACATTCTGCTTAATCCCGACTGAGTCTAAGATGGACACAAACGCTGTTTTTAAAGGGTCTTCTGGGTTATCGAAGTGAATATTAAAATCTCCGACAACTAAAGCTTTGTCTAAGGAAATAACCAGATCTGAGATAAAATCTGCAAATTCAGAAAGAAACTCAGAATATGGCCCCGGGGGCTTGTAAATAATAAGCAATGGAATTAACTGGGTAGACTTATTTTTCGAGGCTACATACATTATATGAGTATGAAGAACTTCAAATGTATTAAATTTATAACCAGGTTTTTGTGTTACACCTAGATAATCGTTATAAATAACCGCGACGCCTCCTCCTCTGCGAGTTAGACGAGGCTGGTGTATATAACTGTATCCAGGAGGACTCGCTTCATTTAATGCTATATATTCATTTGGCTTAGTCCATGTTTCTGTTAAACACAGTACATTAAACTCCTGATCAGTAATGAGTTCATTAACCATTAGCGCTTTAGATGTAAGAGATCTAATATTTAATAGCCCCACCTTTAGATCAAAGGTGCTGGCAGCAGCTGTACAGTCAGTATGATCTAATTTTATATTGATTAGGTTACTGGAACAAACTCTCCGAAAATTTCTACCTTTTCCGAAAAATCCAGACCTATAGTGCCCAATATCATTGAAGCTGTGATGGTACTGGAATAAACCTCAGATCCAAAATTGCAAAAGTGGACCATACCTATCTTGAAGAGAACTTGTTCCATGTTGATGGAAACAAAGGGTTTGGAATATGCAAGCTTGCTCAAAAGCAGCCTTCAGGTGAAATATATTATTTAAAGAGGTGCAAAGAGCAGCTTCAGAGGCTCCACTGAGAGTTGAACTCAGACCACTGGATTCAGAGTCCAGAGTGCTAACCATTACACCATGGAACCAAGACACAGCTGCAAGATTGTTTTTACCATCAAATTACTGCCATATAACTGACCTCGCTCTGGCAAAAAATTTAGCACCCACTTGGTCAAAGGTGTACACAAACCATCAATCCCGATACCCAGGAATGAATCAGGGACCTTCAGTCTTACGCTCTCCCTACTGAGCTATTTCAGCATGCCCTACAGGGTTTAACTCATGGCTTCTTCCATGCAGTCGGATACAGCCTTTGGCCCTTGTGAAATGTATGCAGCAAGCAGAAATTTGTTTTTGAGATCACATTACATTATATTACATTATAGGCATTAAGCAGATGCACAACATCAACTCATCAGACTTGGAGGTAGACCGCAAGATTCAAACTGCCACCAAAGCCTTCGGTGCTTTACAAAAGCAACTATGGTCTCGCCATGACATCAAGAGAACCAGCAAGTTGAAAGTATACAACGCCGCAGTCTTATCACCTCTGCTTTATGCCAACGAATGTATGAGGCTCTACGGTAAACACTTCAAGTATCTGACCAGGCTACAACTGCGACACCTGCATCAAATCCTCAAAATAAGATGGCAGGACAAGGTCCCCGATGTAGAAGTCCTCAGGCGAGCCAAAACAGTAAGCGTGGAAACCCTTATCACAGCCTCCCAACTTCGTTGGGCTGGACACGTCTGGCGCATGCTTGACACGCAACTACCCGAAGCGGTTTTCTATGGAGAACTGAGCCTAGGAAAGAGGCTGACAGAAACAAGGAGGACAGAAACTGAGGTACAAAGACATTTGGAAGAGGAACATGAAGAATGCTGTCATTATCGATCAGACGTGAGAAAGGGATGCCTCGGTTAGAGCAACATAGCGAAGCAAAGTTAAAAGCTCAGTGTTTGAAATTGAAGACAAGCATCAAAGGGAGTATAGGAGAGCTCACGAAACTAGACATTCCATAGCACCTCAACCGGGCCATTCATGCCACCGCTGCGGACGACTCTGCCGCTCTGGTGCGGGCCTTGCGGCCCATCTGTGTTTCTGTGCATCCTACTGAAGCAGGCATCATCACTAGCAATGGACAGCCAACAAAGGGTTGTGGACAACTGGCACCATTGGTGGGGCCCCTTTGGCTATTCTGTTATAAGAGCAGGGCTGCCTGAGATTGATGACCCAGGACTAAGTGTGCAATGGTTGACAGAAATGATTTCGAGTAATCCTGACAAGTCCATTGTGCACTTGTGCAATGAGCTAAGACTGTTGCATGATGCAAACACTGGTGAGGCATTCCCAAACCCAGTTGTACGGGTGAATGGTTTCAAACGGGACATGAATCATCGCCGATGAGGCATTCGTGAAACTTATGTTGAAAAGTCCAACATGAGAAGACTGATGGCAAATGACAGGGGGGGATGAAGTGCTAGGAACCTGTCTCTATCGCTGTAACGGTCCCTATACGTGGTGCAAATTGACATGGGACAGAAGAAGAAAAGAAACTGGAAACACCTGGATTTGTCTGGACTGAAATGGGCGACACATTTTTACTACTGATGTGCTTCCTCTTGTTTAGCAAGCCAGCCATGCTTCTGCTGCATCCTTGTGTGTACTCTCAATTAATGGGATCTTGGAAATTTTGGTGTTAGAAGAAATCTGCTTTCCCCTCTCTGCTAAACACATGCAATCGCGAGTTTCAAAAGCCCATGGACAAAGCCTTTCTCTCATCAAATTTGACACACAAACACTGGCTTAAGAGTCCAGTGCCTCATCGGTGAGGCCAGTGCAGCATAGGCCTTAACCTCAAATGACCAGTGTCAATATGTGGGTGCAATCAGTTAATTATTGAAATTAAGTGATCAATCTCATTAAATCAGTCTCATTAAATTTGAAGGTTAATAATTAAAATGAATCAATCCCATTGAATCGTTTTACTTTGACTCATTTGAATTGAATCATACCATAGAATCAGTCTCATTTGAAGTGAATCATTCAGTGAATCATTTAGTGAATCATACAATGAATCATTTAGTGAATCATTTAGTGAATCATACCATTAATCCTGGTGCTTAATAATAAATTACCAAACAACTAAATTATGGTATATTTCCAAATTATTACGATCACTTACCATATTACATAACATATATGCACCTTTTTGAATTCTTCGAGGAGATTGGGGACTTCATATATCGTTCCCACAAATAAACACAGTTTGTTTAATAAATTAATTTATTATAACAAAGATAAAAAATAATATATACAAGCAGTGAGGTGTGTATATACATGTGTGGTGTGTGTGTATGGCCTAGCTTGTTGCTAGCTAAAACAAAAGTATGTTATCTAAATAGAACAAAGGATTAGCTCTGTTGCTAACGTGTGCTTGTGTGTGTGTGTGAAGGACTTGACCATGTGTTTAGCCTCATGTAGCTAACTACACATGGTGGAGGCCTAGATTAGCCTTGTGTTGCTTGTGTGTTTGTGAAAGGCCCTATGGCCTAGCTAAAGTGTGTTTGTTAGGCCTGGTGAGGCCTACTGAGCACATGTTGCTAAAGACAGAGGGAAGCTGTCTAAAGTGAATCAGGCCTGGTCAGGCCTGTTGAGCACATGTTTTCTCAGTAACAAAAAGATTCCACACTCATAACATTACCAAACTCACTGAAACCTTGATAAGGTCAAAATGTATGATAAGGAAATTAGTGTTAGTCAGAGAGGAGCATGCACAACCTATCAAACAATTGAGAGAACATAGAACCAAAATAAAATCAACACGCTGCGTGTCTAACAGTGTAACAGATAAACCTGGGTTTAAATTCACACTATTTCAAATAAAAGCAAATTCCTAAGACTATCCTAAGATGGTCCTGGGTTTGAGCCCCGGGGCCGGCGAGGGCCTTTCTGTGTGAAGTTTGCATGTTCTCCCCGTGTCTGTGTGGGTTTCCTCCGGGTGCTCCGGTTTCCCCCACAGTCCAAAGACATGCAGGTTAGGTTAACTGGTGACTCTAAATTGACCATAGGTGTGAATGTGAGTGTGAATGGTTGTCCGTGTCTGTGTCAGCCCTGTGATGACCTGGCGACTTGTCCAGGGTGTACCCCGCCTTTCGCCCGTAGTCAGCTGGGATAGGCTCCAGCTTGCCTGCGACCCTGTAGAAGGATAAAGCGGCTTGAGATAATGAGAAATGAAAAAATATCCTAATTATGCCCAAATGCCAAAATCTTACTTAATCCTGCCTTTAGCAAGATATGAAGAACTATTCGCCGGTGTAGTTTCGGGCCTCGCCGTGGGAGCACGTGAGCCGCTCGTGATGGAGGTGTAGAAAACTTTTGGGTCCAGCGGAGCACTTGGGTGGTTCCCGTGGAAAGCAGAGGATTCTTGGTCCGAACCTCAGCGTTCGTGAGGAAAAGTCTCTGATCAGAATAAGATGCACAGCGCTTTTGAGTTAAAAAGGATTCAATCGCTTCTTAACTTTTAACTGCCTGGGCTGCAGTCGTGATGTCACTTCTAATACAAGTAAACCGGTTGTAACTCAGGTTGAGTTTAAAGATTGCACGACTCTAGAGTTTACCTTTGCCAAGGGTAAGAAAGAAAATCGCGCTGAGTGATGGATCTTGCAAGAAAGAAGACGTCTTTTTGGCGGAGAGCATCCCTTTATGCGTCTAGACTCATCGGAATCTGGATGCGAGAGACAAAGATGGAAGTGTTGTCCCATTGTTTTATGCTTCCTTGTATGATGACGTAGATGATCCCGCCCCGGTGTGACGTAGGTCAACGCGGAAGTAGGCTGATGGGAAATGTAGTTTCTTAAAGAGACAAAATGGCGGCATGATACCTACAAATAACACTAACACTCATGTGAAGGGGAAACAAAAGCCATCTTGGCCATCTTTCTATTTGGGGCATGAAGCCCCCATTAGCCCCCGTTCTATTAGATATCTGCGTGAACGCAGGTTCATTTCACCTTTGCATTCTTCACAAAATCTGTATGGCTTTACTGATTTTACTGCTTTCAACAAGGGCTGTAACTTCATTGTCTTGGTATGTGATTCAAGTAAGGGAGTAGGACCTGTGATTCCCAGGAGAGATGCTACACTGTGTCCACTATCATAACTAGCAAGAAAATCTTGTGTTTATTTCTCCATGATTTATGACTATTACAATGATTCCAGTCACTATATTCTACTGGAAAGAAGGCATCCAAAAAAAACAAAACAAAAACAGGTTCATGGGTGACTTATTATTTACAGGCCCCCGGGGCCATATTCTGAGTTTCTTTCTGAATTTGCAGATTTTATCTCAGATCTGGTTATTTACTTAGACAAAACTTTAGTTGTCAGAGATTTTAATATTCACTTTGATAACCCAGAAGACCCTTTGAAAACAGCGTTTGTGTCCATTTTAGATTCAGTAGGGATTAATCAGAATGTCATAGGACCGACCCATAATGGTCGTCACACCCTCGATCTAATACTAACATTAGGGTTAAATGTAGAAAATATAGTCACACTTCCACAGTCTGAAGTTATCTCAGATCATTATCTCATCTCATTCAAAATATGTCTGAGTAATAATAATGCACCTCAACATGCTACTGTATTAAATGTACATTCACATCAACTACTGCACAGAGCTTTATAAATGATCTCCCAGAATAATCAACTTTGATTGGGTCACTGTCGGTCCCTGCAGAACTTGATCAGGGAACTGAATGCTTAGAGTCAACATTCTGCCATACTTGACCTCATTATCCGCCATAAGCTAAAGTAGCTCCTCTTAAAAGGAAAATGTTCAGAGACAAAAAATTAGCACCCTGGTATAATGAAGACACTCACACTTTAAAACAGACCACTTGAAAATTGGAACGTAAATGGCGTCAAACAAAATTGGTAGCTTTCAAATTAGCGTGGAAGGAGAGCTTCCTGAAGTATAGAAAAGCTCTTAGTTCTGCTAGATCAACTTATCTCCCCTCCCTAAAAGAAGATAATAAAAATAATCCTAGATTCCTGTTTAATACTGTAGCAAAATTAACCAGGAATAAGTCCACTATAGACATGTGCATACCTGTAGTATGTAGTAGCAACGACTTCATGAATTTCTTTCATGACAAAATTGAGAATATCAGACAAAAAACTCAAACTACTAATTTAAGGTCAGACAATGTAAGAAACCCTGCAGTTAACTGATAGAAGTGTATCAGATCAGCAATTAGAATGTTTTACTCCCCTTAGGGAAATTGAATTACTTCCATTAATCTCCACATCAAAAGCCTCAACTTGTGTACCCAGGGGCGCCACTAGAAATCTTGGGCCCTATGAAAGATTACAATTTAGGCCCACCCCCGGTAAAATTTTCAAGCTCAAGCCACTGAATTTGAAGTCTGTTTTTCGCTGGCACTTCTACTTTACTATGCATGTGATCAGCTACCTAGCAAGTTTAGGTGATACAATTATTTGGTATATGAACATTTTAAATGCAGAACTGTCAGAATTAGACTGAATAGACTGTTGCCTTAAAATGAAAATTCCATGATATATATGGAAGATATATATATATATTTTTTTTTTTTCTTTTATGAGCAACTATTATTAGGCCACTCAGTAGCCTATGGAGTTCATTCAATCCAAATGTTTGTGTTGAGAGAAATTGCATGCATCACTGTATCAGTATGGATTTATAACATTCTGTATGCACATTGTGGATACTCCAGAGCCCTCCAGCAAACATCATCAATAATCAGGATTACAAAATGTATTCCTTTGTTTCCTCCATTTATTGACTTATTGTATGTGATCAAATCTATGCCTTGATGAATAACTACACTAGTTTTTTGATACAATCACATAGTGCACTGCAAGAAATCCACTAAGTGTTTTTGGTTTCTTTTAGGCATCACACATTTATTAGAAAACACAGCAAATGTTCAAATATTCAAGTTAAATACCTAGCAACAGTATCAATAAATCCACACATGAACAATAGCAATGATATCTATGACCACAGCTAATGTGCAAAATATTAAAGTTAAATACTTAATATCAACAAATCCACACATGAACAATGGCAAAACACCTAGACTTAATTATACAATAAATATACCTATGAAAAAAGGTGATTTTTTTTTCGCACACAGTGTGATATCCGGACTTCATAATTTATCACACCTGCTCCTGCTTAGCAACTTTTAGAATGTTCACCTCTGTTGTGCACATAGAGAAACTGACAGCTGCTCGAAACTGCGCTAATCCCGCTCCCAGAATCAGACTGTACCATTAGTAAGAAGGGTGGAAGGGTGAAATGACAATATCATAAATAATTCAAGAAAAATGTTATAGCAAATAATAACCATGTATAATTTGCATATTTTAACAGATGAAATGAAATATTTTATTTCAAAAACTTACACAAGGCAATACTATTAAAATAATATTAATATCCCTCACAGGGCCCCCCTGTCAGTGCCAGGCCCTTAGAATCGTCCTAACTTGCCCCCCTAACGGCGCCACTGTGTGTACCAGATCCCTTGCCTACATGTCTATTCAAAAAGATAATACCCAAAGTAATTGCACCACTTCTAAAAATAATAAATTCTTCTCTTAGGATTGGCTATGTACCCAAATCCTTTAAACTAGCAGTTATTGATTAAAAAACCTGACCTTGATCCCTGTCAGCTGTCCAATATCAAAACTCCCCTTTATCTCCAAGATCCTTGAAAAAGCTGTGGCACAGCAGTTTGCTCATATTTACATAGGAATAACATCCATGAAATGTATCAGTTAGGATTTAGACCTCATCAAAGCACAGATACAGCACTGGTTAAAGTAGTAAATGACCTACTGTTGGTGTCTGATCAGGGCTGTCTCGCTGCTTGTGTTGCTTGACCTTCATGCAGCATTTGATACCGCTGATCATTCCATTCTTCTGGATAGACTAGAAAATGTTGTGGGAGTTAAGGGAACGGCCCTCTCCTGGATCAGCTCTAATTAACTGATCGCTATCAGTACGTTGATGTAAATGGTGCTTTTTCTAGACATACTGAGGTAAAGCTACAAGGTTCTGTCTTGGGTCCACTGCTTTTTTCTTTATATATGTTACCTCTGGGTGATATTATTCGTAAACACTGTATTATTTTCCACTGTTGTGCTGATGACACACAGTTGTGTGGTTCTGCAAAACCTGATGAGAGACACCAGCTTAATAGAACTGAGTAATGTGTGAAGGACAGACACTGGATGCTTATTAACTTCCTTCTGCTTAACTCTGACAAGACTGAAGCACTTGTACTCGGACCACATGCAGATAGAAGTAAGCTTTCTGATTACACAGTAACTCTGGATGGCCTTTCTGTTTCTTCACGTGCAGCAGTAAAAGTCCTCGGAGTGATTATTGACCCCAGTCTTTCATTTGAAAATCACATTGATAACATTACCTGGATAGCTTTCTTTCATCTCAGGAATATTGCTAAGATAAGAAATTTAATGTCACTCCATGAAGCGGAAAAAAACTAGTTCATGCTTTTGTTACCTCCAGGTTGGATTATTGTAATGCCTTACTGTCTGGATGTTCCTATAAGTGCATGAACAAGCTCCAGTTAGTTCAAAATGCAGCAGCAAGAGTCCTTACTAGAACTAGAAAATATGACCACATCACACCTGTCTTATCCACACTGCATTGGCTCCCAATCAAATTTCGTATCGATTATAAAATACTACTATTAACCTTTAAAGCACTGAATAGTCTCGCGCCACAGTACCTGAGTGAACTTCTGCTCCTCTATGACCCACCATGCCTACTTAGATCAAAGGGTGCAGGCTATCTGCTGGTTCCTCGTATAGTGAAGGTTGCATCAAGGGGCAGAGCGTTTTCTTACAAAGCCCCACAGTTATGGAACAGCCTTCCAAGTAGTGTTCGGGAATCAGACACAGTCTCAGCATTTAAGTCTCGGCTGAAAACATATCTGTTTAGTCAAGCCTTTTGTTAATTGTGTTTATGAGGTAAAGGTGTAGATCTGGAGGGTCCTCAGACATAGAGTCTTTGGTAAACTGGGATGTATGGATGCTGTCAGTCCCCCACTCGCTTGCTCACTCGAGTCTGTTGACGATGTAGTGGCTGGCTGTTTTATGTCCCGGGGCTCCCTCATGCCTGTGTTACCTTCTGGCTCTCCCCTTTTAGTTATGCTGTCATAGTTAGTTTTTGCCGGAGTCCCTGCTTGTACTGTGCAATATGTATACAGGTACTTTTCCTACTTATTCAGGTGATATTGGGCATACCTAACAACCTGCATTTTCTCTCGCTTCCCCCCCGATCTTTCCATCTGAGTTACATGTCGGTCCTGGGATCAAGATGCCAAACTCTTCTGCTCCTTGGACCTGCCTGATCCATCCTGGTGCCCTGTGTCTGGTTGGAGTCTCATCGCATCATTCCTGTGGAGGACGGCCCCATGTGGACAGTTGAAAGTCACACTTGGAGGATGCTCTGGACACTTACAGTAATGCTTTTATGGCTGAGGACTACAGTTGACTTGCTAACTTTAGGACTACAGTTGCCATGAACAGTTTTGCACTCAAGTTTCCATCAATGAAGAGTTTATAACATCAACGAAACTGACTTCATGTTAAAACTGTTAATGTTATAGTCATGTTGTCTGTTGTTGCCCAAATAAGGATGGGTTCCCTTTTGAGTCTGGTTCCTCTTGAGGTTTCTTCCTCATGTCATCTGAGGGAGTTTTTCCTTGCCACTGTCGCCACAGGCTTGCTCATTTGGGATAGATTAGGGATAAAATTAGCTCATGTTTTAAGTCGTTAAATTCTATGAAGCTGCTTTGCGACAATGTTTATTGTTAAAAGCGCTATACAAATAAACTTGACTTGACTTGAAAGTCCCAACACTATTCTGTTCACATATATAGGTGCAAATATCAATAAATAAAAGCTGAAATTCTGACCTATCACATATAGAAGGCAAGCCAAGAAGCCTTTATTTGTCACATGTAATTCTTAAGCACACAGTGGAATTTAAACTCTGCGTTTAATGCATCTGGAGCAGTGAACACACACCCACACACACAAGTGAGCAATGAGCACACACACATAACCAGAGCAGTGGGCAGCTATGCTACAGCACCCAGGGAGCAGTTGTGGGTTAGGTGCCCTTGCTCAAGGACACTTCAGCCTAACCTCAGGCCATGGCTACCCCATAATAACCTAACCGCATGTCTTTGAACTGTGGGGGAAACCAGAGCACCCAGAGGAAACCCGCACAGGGAGAACATGCAAACTCCACACTGAAAGGCCCCCCTCGGCCAATGGGTTCAAACCCAGAACCTTCTTGCTGTGACATGATAGTGCTAACCACTACACCACCGTGCCACCCACTTTTGAAATCAAATGCAAATGTCATCAGTGTATGGCAAAAACAAACAAACAGAATTTTCCTTGCTGTTCCAGTACTTTCAGGCTTGCAGCTGGAAATACTGTCAGAGCTGTTGCTCTCAAAAAATGAATCACTACATTCTGAGCAGCTTTCAGAGTGGTGTGGAGGTGAAATGTGGGGAAAACATATTGTAACAGTTTTAATGTAGGGTGGAGCACAGAGGACGGCAGGACAGAGATCAGGTTCGTACACAGGGGTTTTTATTGCCACGCTTTTTTTGCTGACCGATCTAATGGACCGACGAGATCCATCCCAATCCTTTTGAACGGGGTCTCGATTAATGGTAGAGGGCGCAAAGGCGGTTTTGGGACAGCCGCTGGATTTACTAACTGGCATTCGCGGCACGCCGTACACCACCTACAGACATCGCTGCGAATCCCCGGCCAATAGAATCGGGCCATTATTCGGGCTAGTGTCTTGTCCTAAGTGTCCAGCCATGGGATTAAAGTGAGCCGCCTGGAATACCAATTCACAGCGGCTCTTTGGAATTAAAAGTTGCGTGACTCGCTCTTTAGTTTGAGTGTCCTGCGTCACTCGGTATAACCTATCCTTCATAATCGCGAAATAGGGGAAGGACGGGGTGGCGTTCGGCTGGAGCGTTTGACCATCGATTACTCTCACTTGGTCAAACACATGTCGCAGAGTCTCGTCTTGCGACTGCTATAATGGGAAATCCGCGAGGGATTCCCCAATAGAAAGAGGAGGAGCCGGCGGCTCCTCACTCTGACGTGGAGATGACATGGACGGCTCTGTGACAGCTGCTCCTGCCAGAGCGACACCGGGACCTCCCCCTGTCAAATGGCAGGACCCACTCTCTACTAAGCATCTCATTAAATCCCGAAATCCTGGCCAATCCGTCACCAAAATTACAGAGTGGGTAAGGCGAGGATTAACCGCTGCCTTCACTATAAATTTTTCCCCTCGGAAAAAAATGTGGACCGACACCAAAGGGTAGCTGTGAACTTCCCTGTGCACACACAACACCTTCACCCCCTGTGCTCCCCCCAATGCCTCGTTTTGAACCAGGCTTTGGTGAATTGAGGTCTGGTTACAACCAGAATCCACCAACGCCTGATATGTATCCCCTTGGATACTCACCGGTATGCGATACGCTCCGGCCCGATCGAGGGCAGCCTCTGGCGCATCAGGGATCCGAACCACTGCACCCACTTCCATCGCTGTGCACTGCTGTTGAAGGTGGCCTGGCTACCCGCAGCGCCAGTAGACCGGCCCGGGCTTTCCCTCTGCACCGGTGTTCTGGGGCTCACTCACCTGAGGTGGGAGAGAGACGGACACAGAAGGGAGAAATGGGAGGGCACAGCGGGTGCGGCAGGCCGGCTGGGGAGGCGCCAGCCCCGACCTCTGCGGTGGAGGAATTGGGCGAGGACGGGACACAGGAGGAGAGGGAGAGAGAGAGAGAGAAGAGGAGAGAAGAGAAGATGCCATCTGCTGTCCTGCTGCCAGGACAGCCACTAAATGGTCCTCCGCCAGCTCGACTGCCCGATCCAGCGACACCGGGCGGTGGCACTGGACCCACTCAGTGGATCCTGCTGGCAAGCGAGCGATGAACTGTTCCAGCACCAACTGGTCGATGATTCCCTTGGCGTCACGGTTGTCAGCCATCAACCACCGCCAGCAGGCATCCCGGAGCTGCTGGCCAAACTCGAATGGCCGGCCGACTTCCTCCAAGCACAACGCGCGGAACCGCTGGTGCTGCTGTTCTGGGGTGTGCCCCACACGCTGGAGGATGGCCCGGCGGAGGGCCGCGTAGGCCATCCAGCGGTCGGCGGGGAGCTGTAGCACGGCCAGCTGTGCCTCTCCCGTTAGCAGGGGGAGGAGGCGCGCTGCGCGCTGCTCCATCGGCCACCCCGAGGCTTCGGCGACTTCCTCAAAGAGTGTGATGAATGCCTTGGGGTCATCCTGCGGGCACCCCTTGGTGACGGTGAGGGGAGACGGGCCCGCGGTAGGAGCGCTGGTGGACCCCGCTGATGCAAGGAAATGCCGGAACGCCTCTCGATCTTCTTGTTGGGCCAGAACCAGGGCCTCGAAGCGTCGCTCTTGCTCCTTCCGGGGGGTGACGAGCGCCTGGTGCTGGCTTTGCTGGGCCGTGGCGAGGGCGTGGACCAGGTCGGTGAACAGGGAGGACTCCATGGGGCTGCTCAGCTGGTGCTCCACTTTCCCGGGTTTCGGCACCACTGTAACAGTTCTAACGTAGGGTGGAGCACAGAGGACGGCAGGACAGAGAACAGGTTCATACACAGGGGCTTTTATTGCCACACTTTTCAGCGAACAATAGCTTAATCAAACAGACACACACAACCGGCGTCTGGTTCGGGGATGAGATCCTCTGCTCTCGCTCTCCCTCCTTAAATAGGGCGCGGTCACTGGGAAGACACAGACAAACACAGGTTAATTGCCATCAGGTGTAGTGATTCTGCCACTTACCTTCCCTGACTCTGCCCTCCTGTCACAGACCGGCGCTTGACCATGCCCCCGCTGCCACACATATCAAATGTTGAAACTGAGAAATTTTATTGTTGTTTGAAAAAGGTATGCTAATTTTGAATTTGATGCCAGGAACACATTTCAAAAAGTTGGAACAGGGGCATGTTTACCACTGTGCTGCATCACTTCTTGTTTTAACATAACTCTGTAAATGTTTGGGAACTGAGGAGAACAAATGCTGTAGTTTTGAAAGAGAAATGTTGTCCCATTCTTGCCTGATAATAGGATTTCAGTTGCTTAAGCGGGGCGGCACGGTGGTGTAGTGGTTAGTGCTGTTGCCTCACAGCAAGAAGGTCTGGGTTTGAGCCCCATGGCCGGCAAGGGCCTTTCTGTGTGGAGTTTGCATCTTCTCCCTGTGTCTGCGTGGGTTTCCTCTGGGTCCTCCGGTTTCCCCCACAGTCCGAAGACATGTAGGTTAGGTTAACTGGTGACTCTAAATTGACTGTGAGTGTGAATGGTTGTCTGTGTCTATGTGTCAGCCCTGTGATGACCTGGCAACTTGTCCAGGGTGTACCCTGCCTTTCGCTTGTAGTCAGCTGGGATAGGCTCCAGCTTGCCTGCGACCCTGTAGAACAGGATAAAGCGGCTAGAGATATAATGAGATGAGATGAGTTGCTCAAGCATTTAGAGTCTCATTTATCGTATTTTGCATTTCATAATGCACCAACTGTTTCCAATGGTAACATTTTCCAAGTGACCTGATGGACAAAATTCTGGTAACCTTTTCAAAGTGAGCTGATGGACAAAATTCTTCACGTTCTAAAAGAAAATACATATCATATGGTTCAATATAGCTCATCTTAGAGCCTGCACAGCTCAGTAGATAGGACCAAGGTTCAACATTCTTTGAGTTACATTTAGCATTTTCTGAACCTAAAGCGTCCTTCAAAAAGGCCACCGAAACCTGGTTTCTGAAAGCTATCTCTGACAAAGCTCAGTTCACAGTCTGACCATGGGCTGTGACCAGCAACCAAAATCAAATCAGGTTGCAAGATCTTGAAAGCATTTAGCTGCAAATTTGCGCTTAATAAGTAAAACTGCCTTGGGATGAGCAGAGAAAATGCAATCATGACAAAATATTTAACGATTTCATGAGCAGATGACCATTTGCAGATGGATCTTTGACTTTCTGACAGGCAGACCCCAGGTGGTGATAATCGGTAGCCACACGTCCTCCTCGCTTATCCTGAACACAGGTGCGCCACTTGGCTGTGTGCTCAGTCCCCTCATGTACTCCTTGTTCGCCCACGACTGCACTGCTAAACACAGCGCCAACATTGTCATCAAGATTGCTGACGACACAACCATCTTGGGCCTCCTTATGGACAACGATGAGACGACATGCAGAGAGGAAGTGAAGGCATTAGCCAGCTGGTGCCAGAACAACAACCTCTCTCTCAACATCAGGAAAACTAAGGAGCTGATAGTGGACTATAGGAGACAGCAAGGGAGGACACACTAGGCCATCTACATCAACGAGGATGAGGTCGAAAGGGTCAGCAGCTTCAAGTTCCACACTGTGGTCAGGAAAGCTCGCCAGCGGCTGTGCTTCCTGAGGAGGCTGAAGAAGTTTAGCATGAAGGTAAACATCATTTCAAACTACTACAGGTCCACAATCGACATATCACAAGACTCTGTTTATATCACAAGACTCCGTTTACATATCACCAACATATCTCAAGACTCTGTTTACATATCACCAAAGCATTTACATATTTACTGTTTCCACATTTAGCCACACATATCAAAACTCTGTTTACATGGTCAGTACTTCATTGGTCTTCAACAAAGTGCAATTACTGGTAGCCACACGTGTCAATTTTTCCGATGTGCAATACAGGTGCTTGTGCTACAACCCCTCCCCACACTACCACCCTGAGACAATGCATGCATACATCTCAGTTATTTCTATTTTCACTTGAATTTAACTTCCGTTGTTGTTTTTTTTATCTTTAGGACTTTGAATCTTTTTATTAACTGATATTCTGTTAAACTCCTGTTGGGCCCCAGTGCTGAGAGACTTGTTTCTGGTTCTTATCTGGTCCACTGCATTTCATTACAAGTTGGCCATGTGTTAACATAAAATGAGCAATGAAAATGAACTGAACTAAAAAGCTGACTGTTCTCACAACACCAGGCCAAAAGTGGGCTGGGATGGCCCAATCCATGTCTAGCCACTGAGTTTGTGGCAACACGATCAGGTGCTCTGCCCTTGGGAAGTGGAGTGCTGTGATAGTATAGTCGTTAGTACTCTGTGTTATGACTTCAGCAACCCTGGTTTGAAGCTGGGTCATAGCATTGTGCTTTCCATCTCACTATTGAACAGTGACTAAATGGAAATTCGTATGTAGTTTGGATCTCACTTATCATGGCTCTGCTTGGGTCAGTGGTGCAATGGATAACAGGGCTGACTACAAATTAGAAGATTCTCTGTCAGATGCTTGGCTGACCACAAAATGCTTCAACCAGCAGCTGGTTTTCTGGTAAGGGAACACAGATAACTCAGAGTCTGGAGAGCTGTCATCAGAGAAGCGATTGGATTCTGTTCTGGCATCTCCGTAACCCTGCTCGGAATCTGGGTTATATCATAGATTTTTCAGTTTCACTGAGTCACTCTTCATCTCTGAGTTTGTCCATGGATTGCAACTGTTAGCATGGCTTGTGAGGGATAGCAAAATGAGAAAGGATCACCACTGCTTGAAACCTTACGTCGGCTTGGGGAACGATGGTTGGTGCGTGTGACCTCGGATCAGACGCTTCTCGCATTGCTGCTTGGTTCTCTCTTACCCCATACAGCACTTTGTACAAGACTTGTTCACACTGACAAAGGTGGAAGCTTCTGCTCAGAGTCTGACCATGGGCTGTGACCAGCAACCCTTTGAGAGAGGGAAAATTTTCTTACAGATAACATCTCCACTCAGTTCTGCATCACTCTTACAGTGGTGCTTGGAACTTTGTGAACCCTTTAGATTTTTCTATATTTCTGCATAAATATGACCTAAAACATCATCAGATTTTCACACAAGTCCTAAAAGTAGATAAAGAGAACCCAGTTAAACAAATTAGACAAAAGTATTATACTTGGTTATTTATTTATTGAGGAAAATGATCCAATATTAGATATCTGTCAGTGGCAAAAGTATGTCAACCTTTGCTTTCAGTATCTGGTGTGACCCCCTTGTGCAGCAATAACTGCAACTAAACATTTCCGGTAACTGTTGATCGGTCCTGCACACCGGCTTGGAGGAATTTTAGCCCATTCCTCCATACAGAACAGCTTCAACTCTGGGAAGCTGGTGGGTTTCCTCACATGAACTGCTCGCTTCAGGTCCTTCCACAATATTTCCATTGGATTAAGGTCAGGACTTTGACTTGGCCATTCCAAAACATTAACTTTATTCTTTAACCATTCTGTGGTAGAACGATTTGTGTGCTTAGGGTCTTGCTGCCTGACCCACCTTCTCTTGAGATTCAGTTCATGGACAGATGTCCTGACATTTTCCTTTAGAAATCGCTGACATAATTCAGAATTCATTGTTCCTTCAATGATGGCAAGCCATGCTGGCCCAGATGCAGCAAAACAGGCCCAAACCATGATACTACCGCCACCATGTTTCACAGATGGGATTATTTTATTAGGCTGGAATGCAGTGTTTTCCTTTCTCCAAACATAACGCTTCTCATTTAAACCAAAAAGTTCTATTTTGGTCTCATCCGTCTACAGAATATTTTTCCAGTAGCCTTCTGGCTTGTCCATGTGATCTTTAGCAAACTGCAGATGAGCAGCAATGTTCTTTTTAGAGATCAGTGGCTTTCTCCTTGCAACCCTGCTATGCACACCATTGTTGTTCAGTGTTCTCCTGATGGTGGACTCATGAACATTAGCTAATGTGAGAGAGGCCTTCAGTTGCTTAGGAGTTACCCTGGGGTCCTTTGTGACCTCGCTGACTATTACACACCTTGCTCTTGGAATGATCTTTGTTGTTTGACCACTCCTGGGGAGAGTAACAATGGTCTTGAATTTCCTCCATTTGTACACAGTCTGTCTGACTGTGGATTGATGGAGTCCAAACTATTTAGAGATGGTTTTGTAATCTTTTCCAGCCTGACTAAATAAAATAAAAAATAACAGCTACTTTTCTGGAAAATGCCTGAGTTCTCACCAATGGCCTAAGCACTTCAAAGGTGACCTTTACATGTCAAGGCTGTCCCATATGGTCTAGTAGTCAGGATCCC
The DNA here is from genome assembly GCF_027579695.1 of Neoarius graeffei. NCBI lineage: Eukaryota > Metazoa > Chordata > Actinopteri > Siluriformes > Ariidae > Neoarius > Neoarius graeffei. The sequence goes on from NC_083587.1 coordinate 334,027, forward strand.
TGGTTTTCACCCAGGTGGCCTGGGTTAGACTCCCGGCATGGGAATGTTTCTTTGTTGTGTCACTTGAGTTGCAAGTCACATGACCTTGAGTGAAATCTTCATTCTATAGGCTCTTGCTTTCATGAGTCCTTTTGGTGTCATGATGGGACAAGAAGTCGCAGGACAGTGCAGAAGATTCCAGGATTCACACTTGGCTTACTCAGCTTAGCTCTCTCTTACCCCATCTAAGATCCTGGGCCCGGCTTTTTGTTAACTCTAAGAAAGGCTGTACTCTGACCACAGCAGGCGGTGTTCAGCATTACAGCTATTTTTTTAACACCGTGGGCTCAAACCTGTACAGAGGGAAAGGGTAAGGGTCTGGGTTTTCACTACACTAGGCCAAATGGGTGCCAGTGCATCCAGCTGTTCTTCCAACATCTGATGTAGGGGTGGCTACCATGCCCATAACCATAGTAACCCTTTCACAGTACAGTTTGCGATTCCATCCAGATTGAGGACCTGACCAAAGATAATCATGTCAAAGCTGCATCACCCACATCTCGACCCCATGCAAGTATCACAGAGACTATCAGGGAGACAGTCACCACAGAGACAGTCATGGAAACACTTACAAAGACCTCACCAAAGTCTCGCTCTTCTGATTTTATTGTACCATCTCCATCTCCCCCCTGCATGGATTTCCCTAATAGTATGCAGAGACTGCTGCCAATGGCTACACTCTCTTTTTCCAGCCCAAATCTGTCGCGACAAGTAGTGTACCCAGCTCATCAAAAATCAACCAACAGACTGAACTGTGTTCGCCCAGGACTTTCAGCTGGCTACCAATCTTTTTCACCATCTAAAAGATACATGACATCTCCAATCTTTACACCCTCAAACCAAATGGAACATACAGAGAGTCTTGTATGATGTGCTGTGGGTCCCTGCATTGGGTGTAGTTTTGAAAACAAGCTGGGACCCAGTATGCCTATGCCATTCTCTATTCCTGTGTTGATATGAAATAGAAAACATAGAGCATATTTAACCCAGGGGGTAAACCAGTCTAGTCTCCTTCCTGTTTCAAAACAACATCAGAGTGCCCAAGCGGATATTACTTCTAGACTTTCTGTAAAGCTAGCTCTTCTGAACATTAGATCACTTTCAAACAAGTCATTTTTAATTAATGATCTTATCTGCAAATACAATCTTGATTTTTTGCTTCTAACTGAAACTTGGCTGGATCAAGCAAATAGTCCTACCACCCTTATTGATGCAGCTCCCCCAAATTTTAATTTTATGAATGTTACCCGACAGGGAAAAGGTGGAGGGATCACAAATATATTCAAAGGTGGAGGGATTGCAAATATAATCCTGCAAACACTTATGCCAGAGAACTACTTGCACTTATTGACAACTTCAACCTAGTACAACATGTACAGGGGCCGACCCACTCTCGTGGTCATACTCTTGACCTCGTCATCACAAAGGGTCTTACTGTTTCTACTACTGTTGTTGACCTGGCCTTATCTGATAATTTTTGTGTTTTCTCTGATGTTTCTATGTCTCCTCACATTCAGAACAGCTCAACAACTATGGGTAGGAGAATCATAAACGACAACACGTGTTCTCTTTGAGCAAGCTCTCTCTCGGATCTCAACCAAAATGTCAGACTCTGTAGATGATTTACTGGAAATTTTTTATTTAAATATGACCCAAATTATGGATGATATTGCTCCATTCAAAATCAAAAGAGTCAATGACAAGCAGAAAGCACCATGGAAGCAACACCCAGCTGTTAAATTGCTAAAGAGAGAATGTAGAAAGACTGAAAGAAAATGGTGCAAATCTAAACTTCACATCCATTATCAAATCCATAAAGAGATGCTTTGTAAATATAATTATGAAATTCGTAAAGCAAGACAGTCTTTCTTCTCCAACATCATCAACAGGAATATGAACAATGCCCGTGTGCTATTTTCAACAGTAGAGAAGCTAACTAATCCCCCACCACAATTAGCACCTGAACTTCTCTCAGTTAATGCAATGAGTTTGCATCCTTCTTCAAAGGTAAAATTGATAAAATATAGCAGAATGTTGCTCATAATATATCTCAGTTGCAAATAATTGAAAAACTGCAATCACCAGTGACACAGACAGATAACTTCAACACAATGTCAGAATTTTGTTTAATTGATTATGAGACTCTTGAAAAAACTGTACAAAATCTCAGTTCCTCAAAATCTGAATTGGACATTCTGCCCACCAACTTTTTTAAGCCTGTTCTTCATCTTATAATTACAGATGTGCTTCAAATCATAAATACATTCCTAGAGACTGGCATTGTTCCTGTGTCCCTGAAAAAAAAGCTGTTGTAAAGCCCCTACTTAAAAAGAATAATCTGGATGCTTCAGTATTAAACAACTACAGGCCAATATCAAATTTACCCTTCATCGGGAAAATCCTTGAAAAAATTGTCTTCAATCAATTAACTGCCTTCTTGATATCAAACAGCTATTTTGATAACTTTCAGTCAGGATTTCGTGCCAATCATAGCACTGAAACAGCGCTGATTAAAGTTATAAATGACATACGTCTTAATACTGATGCAGGCAAAACATCGGTCCTGTTGTTACTGGACCTCAGTGCAGCTTTTGATACTGTTGATCACAACATACTGCTATATCGACTTGATCACTGGGTTGGGTTGACTGGTAAAGTTATCAATTGGTTAAAATCATACTTAAAAGATAGAAGCTTCTTTGTTACCATGGGAAATTGTACCTCAACATCAATGTCCTTGACCTGTGGTGTCCCCCAGGGGTCGATTCTTGGACCATTACTATTCAACCTTTATATGCTCCCACTTGGGCAAATTATCAAGAACAACTCAATTTTGTATCACTGCTATGCAGATGACACCCAAATTTATTTTGCTCTATCACCTAATGATTATACCCCCCTTGAATGTCTCTACCAGTGTATCGACCAAATCAATAACTGGATGTCACAACATTTCTTCAGCTGAACACAGATAAATTAGAAGTAATTCTATTTGGGAAAAAAGATGAAAGACTCAGGATTACCACTGTTCTTGACACAAAGGGGATTAAAACAAAAGAAATGGTCAAAAATCTTGGTATTTTCATTGATAGCGAGCTAAACTTTGACAGTCACATGAAAGCACTCACTAAAACGGCATTTTATCACCTTAAAAACATTTCCAAACTAAGAGGACTTATGTCAAAAAATGATCTGGAAAAACTTATACATGCCTTCATCTCTAGTAGGGTTGATTACTGCAATGGCCTTTTCACAGGCCTGCCAAAAAAGACCATCAAATGACTTCAGCTGGTTCAAAATGCAGCGGCTAGGGTTCTCACATGAACAAAAAGAGCACAGCACATTACTCCAATTCTAAGGTCCCTTCACTGGCTTCCAGTAAGCTACAGAATTGATTTTAAAGCATTGCTGCTGGTGTACAAATCTCTAAATGGTACAGGGCCCAATTCTCTCTCTGATATGTTTCAGCGGCCTAACCCAATCAGATCTACCAGGTCGCAGCAGCAAAAATTACTGGTAAAACCTGATGTTAAAACAAAGTGTGGTGAAGCAGCTTTTAGCTACTATGCAGTACAGCTATGGAACCAACTGCCAGAGGACATCAAAAATGCTCCTGCTGTTGGCAGCTTCAAATCTAAATTAAAGACCAAGCTGTTTTCAGATGCTTTCTGCTAAATTATTAATATTGTCATCTCTACATGTTTTAAACTCTTAACTTTTACAGTCTCTGCATGTTTTAAATTTTACTTTACTTTTATTCGATTTTATTCTGCTGTTTTTTTTTACTGAACTTTTACTTCATTTTATTATTGTATTTCTACTATTGTTTAATTCTTATTATTTTTCTTCACATATATGCAAAATACGATAGGGGTATCGCACCTGGCTCACCTCTACAGGTACTCGGCCCTGCACCATCTGTGAGCCAGTGGCATCGCTCTCTCTCTTTCTCCTTCCCTCAAGGCACCAGCGGGGCTCTGCGTGGCAGGGCGCCCTCCTCCCTAAGCCAAGACGAAGCTTGACTGCATGCCACAACTAGACAAGAGTTGGCTGGCTTCAGCAGGTTGTCAAATGGGCACCCCCCTTCACTGGTGTTTCATCGATTTAAGCCCATGACACCTCGGAGGGGCTCGACGGCAGAACCAGCATCCTGGCTCTACCCCCGCTTGAACGCCACCCAACTCTATGCCTTCAGTTCTTCAGTAGGCCGGCTCTACCACCGCACCTCCCTTTGGATCCAAATCCAGCGTGACGCTTCTTCTGCCCGCTTGGTGGTGTTGGCCACCAGCTGCTTCCTAGCTGACCCTTCAATTCCCAACAGTCCAAGGGCTCTCCAGAGTGACCGCCCAGCAAAACCCCTGCAGCCCACCTCCACCGGCAAGTTCCAGGCCTTCCATCCATTATGCTGGATCTCGAGGATGAGGGCTTGATATTTTTTAAGCTTACGCTCATATGCCTCCTCTATCCTCTCTTCCCAGGGAACCGTCAGTTCTATAAGCACCACCTGTTTGGTACCTTTAGACCACAGTACAATGTCTGGTCTCAGGCTAGTGTGGGCTATCTCCTCTGGGAATTTGAGCTGCTTTTTCAGGTCAGCCCGCATCTCCCAGTCGCTTGCTGTGGCAAAGACCCCTTTGCTCCTCCCTCCTACTACAGAGCTTTCTCCCGCTCTGACAAAATGGATGAAGCGAGGCCCCCTGGAAAGCTGTCTTGCCTTTTTCCTCGCCTGCTCAACACCATCGACCAACTGTGCGAGGATCTGGTCATGTCGCCATCGGAACTTCCCGTCTGCAAGGCTTGAGTGACACGAGGAGAGGACATGCTCTAGGTTAGCTGTCCTTCCGCAGAGCTTGCAGCTCGGGCTCTCTACCATTCCCCAGGTATAGAGGTTCGATGGAGTCGGCAGGACATATGTGGAACGCAACAGGAACTTAATCCGGTGGCCTTCCATGCTCCAGATGTCCCGCCAAGATAAAACTCTCTCCCTCGCTCCCTCCCATTTAGTCCAGCTGCCTTGTTTGCTCATGGCCACGGCCTTGACATACCGGCTTTCCTCCTCTGCCTTCCGCAGCTCCCTTTGCACCAAGCCTCGACGCTCCTTTGGATCAGCTTTGTTCCAGCTTGTTCTGGTGAAGCAACCCAGCCCAAGCTTTCCCTGGGCTACTGACCCAATGATGTCAGCATGATGCAGTCGATCTTCCACCTCCTTCAGTGCTGTACTGGCTGACCATTTCCGGCCTGTTCTAACAACAATGCCCGCCTGCCGCACTCTCTCATCTCTACTATCTCGTAGCATCATGGCCTGCCGTATCTTTGCGACCTTATACTCCTCCACCACCGATGTTATTGGCAGCTGTAGCTTGCTGCCTGAGCTGTACAGGCCAATGGAGCAGAAGCTTCTTGGGACACCCAACCATCTCCTCAAGTAAGTGTTCAGCTTCCTCTCCAGCCTCTCCACTGTGGAAACAGGTACCTCATAAACCAGGAGTGGCCAGAGCAGTCTGGGGAGAACCCCATGTTGGTAGCCCCAGGCCTTATAATTACCCGGCAGACCACTCTTCTCCAGAGATGTCATCCAGGTTTCTGCTTGGTTAAGCATCTCTTTCACACTCTGTCTGTCATTGAGGTCTGACCTAAACCACTTCCCCAAGCACTTCACAGGTTTTTCTTGGACAGATGGAATAATGTCCTCTCCAATCTTGAAGCGAAATCGTTCCTGGACACGCCCCTTTTTCAGAACTAGGCTTCTGGATTTTGCCGGTTTGAACTCCATTCTTGCCCAATTTATGAGCTCAATCAAGTCCTCCAAAATCCATCTTCCTTCTGGCACTGATCTTGCTGTGATGGTGAGGTCGTCCATAAACGCTCTTATAGGCAGCATCTGCATGCCGCTTGCCAGGACTGCACCTCGACGCAACTTCTCTGCTGACTTGACGAGAAGGTTCATCGCTGCAGAAAACAGAATCACTGAAATTGTGCAGCCAGTGACGATGCCCACCTCTAGCCTCTGCCAACTCGTGGTGAATTCTCCGCAGGTGAAACGCATGTTAAATCTGTCGAAGTAGTTCTGCAAGAGCTTCTGGAATCGCTCTGGGATATGGTAGGTCTTCAGAGTCAACTCCACTAGCTTATGGGGTATCGTCCCATAGGCATTTGTTAAATCAAGCCACAGGACTGCCAGATTGCCGTTGTTCCTCTTTGCGTCCTCAATGATCTTGGAGATTACGCTGGTGTGTTCGAGACAGCCAGATACCCCTGGCATGCCACCTTTTTGAACTGAAGTGTCAATATACCCATTGTCCAACAAAAAGGTGGTCAACCTCTTCGCCAGGATCCCTAGAAAGATCTTAGCTTCCACATTAAGCAGTGAGATGGTACGAAATTGCTTGATCCCTACAGAATTTTCTTCCTTAGGGATGAAGCACCCCTCGGCAAGCAACCATTCGTCAGCCAGGAAGTTCTTCCGCCATGCCACCTTCAGTAGCTTCCAGAGTCGTTTCCTAAGCCTCTCGCAATGCTTGTAGACATTGTACGGGATGCCGTTTGGACCTGGGGCTGATTTTCCTCTGGTCTTCTTGAGAAAGCTGTTGACTTCCTGCCAGCTCGGTTCTTTTGTCTCGAAGGGAATAGTTGGTGCGGCAGGTTTAATGAGCCTTTCCATCTCACCTAAGCCAACCTCCCTCCTGGGATCACTGTGGACCTGACGAAGGTGCTCCTCCACCTCTTCCTTTGTTGCTTTCAACTCCCCTGATCTTTTGTCGCCCAAGAGTTTGGACAGGTATTTGAAAGGGTTCTTCGTAAAATTTACCCTTTCCTTCATCCGCCGCTTCCTGTCCCTGCGGTGACACTCAGCTCTGCGCAAGATTTTAATGCGCTCTCTCGGGCTGGCTCGAATTTCCGAGAGAGCTGGTTTCTCATCTGCTATTGCTTCGCGAAAGGCCTTCTTAAGCCTCCTCAGATCGCCTCTAAAGGCTGCTATCTCCTTCAGCCGTCTGTTTTCCTTAGGCTGGATGTTAACTCTGTCTTTCTGTTCTTTTTCTCACCATTTATTTTATGTAATTTTATTTTCTATTGTTTATTGTTTTGCTTTTACTTCTGTAAAGCACATTGAACTGCCACTGTGTATGAAATGTGCTATATAAATAAACTTGCCTTGCCTTTCCTTTGAACACACCAATCTCTGTACTCAACGCCATGTTCTATCTCTGCCCATTCTTCTGAATCCCTGTAATGGTATTGGACAGAGACGATACCAGATACCAAATACAGTGATGTCAAGACTGCTGTAAACCAGTGGCGGCACCAAAATTCTGTGTCTCTGGTGGTGGATTTCCTCTCTGGCGGTCGATTCCACACGTGAAAGAGAAGCTGTGCATTGGCGCTACAGAAGGACAGAGAACGAGGAACCAGCTATTGATACCGGACTTTAGCCAAAGTTCAATGTATTTGACCTTCGCAGAGTTGTAATAATAATTGAACTGGTTAGTTACTGCAGCCCACGCAGTGTTTCAAAGAGAAAAGGCAACCGGATTCCTTTTCCCTTTCTCAACGTCAACAAATTATAAACAAGATTCCTTCTAGATTATCGGACAGCCAAAGGGACACCGAGGATCTTCAGCTGATGAGCTGTAAGGAACAAAACCGTCTTCATCCTGGATCTGCATCCCGCGCTATCTTCGGAGAAGGCACACTTCAATCGCTAACAAGAGCGATCACCCAAGTGAGGCTAGCATCTGGGCAAAATGTGTTAGTTTTTACTTGCAGTTAGTTAATAGTGTTCTTTATTTGAATTCATTTATGATTTAAATGTACACATTTTGATTCACATGAAAGTCAGTCTTAGACCACGTGTTGTTTGATTTACTTTATTTACAATCTGTATTTAGTTATTTTGTGCATGCATTCTCTCTCTCTCTTTTTAACTCCCTCCATCGTACTTCACTCCTCAACATTGGGAGTTGAGTAGAATTTGGGTTTAAGGCCAAGCCAAGACTAGTTTGAACTACTTTGTTCAATTTCGCACGCCCTTTCTGTGCTGACCATCCACCTTTTGGGCACGGCTGCATTCCATTCGCATTCCAGACACACACTCTCACACCCACACCCACCCACAAACACATGGTTTCCCTATCACATAATTAACATCCACTCACCCCTACACTGCAAACTTGGATATAGCTTATTATTTCTGATCACCATTAGTGCCATAGTTATCATCATATTCACTACTGATTCTTATTTGCACATATTGTATCACCAGTTATATTGAACTATTCCTTGGCTGCTATCGTTGCTATATCCAATCAGTATTAGTTCGCTAATTCATGTCAGCTATTTCAATAAATGGTATCTTTGGAATAAACTTTCTCTCTCTCTGTCTCTCTGTCTCTCTCTCAATATATATATATATATATATATATATATATATATATTTGTCCTGGGTATGGCTTTAAACTGCAACCAGTGATAGGGCCATGGTCCGGCTGTGGGGAGAGTGGAGTGACCCCTTAGCTATCACTACTCCCAGGCTCGCTCTGGCCTGGAGTGACAGCACCTGTCAAGGGCCCCAACTATGGGTAAATAGTCTCACTGCCTTATGAGTGCTAGGGATAGTGGAAGGCTCAGGAAGTAAACCCTGACAGAAAACTCAGAGCGGAGCCCCGTTAGGCGGTTTGACCTGGCTACCAGTCAACTCTTCCAGCAGCTCCTGCAGCCAAGTTTGTGGCAGATGTACTGCACTGCTTTCCTCTGGACCACATCAGTGAGGCCGAGAGGGGGGTCCTGACGCTTGGGCAACTCAGGATCTTCATAACCCTCCCCAGGCGTTTTGCATCATGGAGAGGTTACTCCATCTTTTTGGTTACAAGCAAGGGAACAACATGGGAGTCAGCAGTTACGGGTAATAAGTCCTATTTCAATTGGCGTAGAAAAAGAACGCCACGGGCTGCCTCTGACGGTGGGAGGAGCCACCATGCTCCACTGATCAGCTACCACCCACCTGAAGCTGGGCAGCCCCCAGTCAATAGGGTGCTGATCCGTCACGGTCTGCTACTCCTTTGGGTGTAAGGGGCTTAGGGTGCTCGCGCTTGACAAGCAGACCGATACTCAGCACACCTGCTCACACAAAGCAAAGGAAGTCTCCAGCACTTCGTATAGCAAGCTGGAACGTTAGGACAATGTTAACAGGATGGTCAAATGACTTACAACTTATCGATGACAACCGAAAAACAGCTGTCATTGATGCTGAACTTGCCAGACTAAACGTGGACATTGCTGCACTCCAAGAAACTAGACTTGCAAATGATGGCTCATTACAAGAAAGCCAATACACCTTCTTCTGGAAGGGGAAACACCAGGATGACAGACGTGAACAAGGAGTTGGGTTCGCAGTAAGAACATCTCTCCTAACCATGACAGAAGCACCTTCTGGTGGTACCAAACGGCTACTGTGCCTTCGTCTAAGCTCCACAAACAGTCCAGTAAACCTTGTGTCTGTCTATGCACCCACGCTTAAGTCCCTACTGAGACAAAGTACAAGTTCTACAATGAGCTCGATGAGCTTATTAGTCAAATGTCTCCAACAGAGGACATCTACCTGCTTGGCAATTTCAACGCCAGAGTTGGCGCTGAGCACGATGTCTGTCCGGCATGCATCGGCCACTTTGGAGTGGGCAAAATAAATGAAAATGGACAGAGACTTTTGGAACTATGTTGCGCCAGGAACTTATGTATAACAAATACTTATTTCCCAAACAAGGAAAAGCACAAAGTCTCCTGGATGCACCCCAGATCACATCGATGGCACCAGCTTGACCTCATCATTTCCAGAAGGAAAACACTCCAAACGGTGCACAGCACACAGAGCTATCGCAGCACTGACTGTGACTCTGATCATTCCCTTGTTATCAGCAAAATAGCAGCGCTACAAGGAAGAAAACTGCTGCACCATGCGAGGCCTAGGAGTCTCCCAAGGATAAACACTGCCCGTACTAAAGATATTGACAGCAAAAACAAATTCCATTCCCTTATCAATGGCCTGAGACTGGCCAGGGATGTTGTGTCAGCAGAAACACGATGGCAGCACCTCAGCGCTGCTATATACAAGTCTGCTATTGCCGCATTTGGGAGGAAAGAAAAGAGAAATGTTGCCTGGTACGAAGCCAACCTTATGGTGATGGAGCCAGCAACCCGGGCCAAAAAAGAAGCATTAGTTAAATGGAAGAGGGACCCCACTTTGCACAACTTACTCTTGCTAAAGAATGCTAAGGCTAGTAGTCAAAAACTAGCAAGGAAATGCACAAATGACTATTGGCTACAGCTTTGCTCCTCCATAGAACATGCATCCTTGACAGGCAATGTTAGGGCCATGTACGACGGCATTAAGCAGGCCACTGGTCCGACCATAAAGAAAACAGCCCTCTTAAAAGCAAAAACTGGCAACACCATTACTGACCGACAGGGACAGATGGATCGGTGGGTTGAACATTACTCGGAGCTGTACTCCACGGAGAACACAGTATCCGAGGAGGCCATAAACAGCATTCCATCAATAACAGTCCTCAAAGAACTAGATACAGAGCCTACTATGGCAGAGTTAGAGAAGGCAATTGATGCCCTCTCTAATGGAAAAGCACCAGGGAACGATGCAATCCCACCAGAGGTAGTTAAGGAAGGAAAACCAGCACTTCTCCCACACCTTTATGAACTTCTTTGCTTATGCTGGAACGAAGGTGAGGTGCCACAGAGCATGCGGGATGCCAATATTGTGACTTTGTATAAAAACAAAGGGGATAGAACCGATTGCAACAACTATCGTGGGATTTCGCTTCTCAACATAGTTGGGAAGGTCTTTGCTCATGTGGTTCTTGTCACACTACAGGTACTAGCCGACCGTGTGGACCCAGAGGCACACTGTGGGTTCAGAGCGGAGCGCTCCACTATCGACATGGTATTCTCAGTGAGACAGTTACAGGAAAAGTGTCGGGAGCAGCGGAAACCCCTCTACCTTGCTTTTGTCGACCTCACAAAGGCTTTCGATCTCATAAGCCATAGCAGACTGTTCAGGCTACTTGAGAAGATAGGTTGCCCACCAAAGCTGCTCAGCATAATCAAGTCCTTCCACAGCAACATGAAAAGCACTGCCAGCTTTGAGGGTAGTACCTCCAAGCCTTTCCCAATTCTCAGTGGAGTTAAACAGGGCTGTGTACTTGCCCCAATGCTGTTCGGGATCTTTTTCTCACTGCTCTTGATGTATGCCTTCCAGTCCTCCAACGATGGGGTCTACATCCACACCCTCCATGATGGCAAACTTTACAACCTGGCCTGCTTACGCGCCAAAACAAAGGTAACACGCATGCTCCTTAGGGAGCTACTATTTGCTGATGACGCAGTCCTTGCGAGTCATACACCTGATGGACTCCAACGCCCGATAGACAGGTTCTCAAATGCCTGTAAAGAGTTTGCCTTAACAATCAGCATAAAGAAGACTGAAGTGATGGCCCAAGATGCTCCAAGCCCTCCAGTAATATCGATCAATGGCTCTTTGCTTGCTGTGACTGATCGATTCGCATACCTGGGATCCACTGTCACAAACAACTTGTATCTGGATGCTGAAATAAACACAAGAATTGGCAAAGCAGCCTCCATTATGAGCAAACTCAACAAAAGAGTTTGGGGAAACAAAAACCTGACAATAAACACCAAGCTAAAGGTGTACCAGGTCTGTGTGCTAAGTACTCTCCTCTATGGCAGTGAAACATGGATGACATATGCCAAACAAGAGGCAAAGCTCAATGCCTTTCACATGCAGTGTCTTCGCAGGATCCTAGGAATTAAATGGCAGGACAAGGTAACAAAAACTAATGTTCTCGAGAGGTCCAGTTCCAGGACCTTATTTGGAACAATCAGTGAACGCTGCCCGAGATGTCTTGGACATGTTCGCCGTATGGGGAAAGGACGTGTTCCGAAAGATCTCCTATATGGCCAGCTTGAATGCGGTTGACGTCCAACTGGTCGCCCGCACCTGAGGTACAGAGATGTGTGCAAGAGAAATGTTAATTCGGCTAACATCGACGTAAACTCATGGGAGGAAACAACGATTGACCGGTCAGCATGGAGACAAATTGTCAAAGCAGGGGTGAAGGAAGCTGAAGCTACCAGATCCCAACTCAGAGACCAGCGGCAACAGAAGGCACCTTCTGCCAACACCACCACATTCAGTTGTGCAGGATGTGGCAGAGACTGCCACTCTAGAATTGGCTTGTTCAGCCACCAAAGAAGATGCCGACCATGACCGAAACCCATCGTCTCTTTACAACGGACGGAGGCCAATGATATATATATCAAGCTATGTTGATTCAGAGCGCCACAGGGTCATTTTCTCACACACCAATCTGCATATTCCTAAAGGAATATACTGTCTTGTACAGTGCCTTGCAAAAGTATTCATACCCCTTGAACTTTTTCACATTTTTCCACCTTACAACCACAAACTTAAAAGTTTTTTATTGAGATTTTATGTGAGAGACAAACACAGAGTAGCACATAATTGTGAAGTGAAACAAAAATGATAAATGGTCTTCAAAATTTTAAACAAATAAAAATCTGAAAAATGTGATGTGCATTAGTATTCAGCCGCCCTGCGTCAGTACTTTGTAGAGCCACCTTTTGCTGCAATTACAGTTGCAAGTCTTTTGTGGTATGTCTCTACCAGCTTTGCACATCTAGACACTGAAATTTTTGCCCATTCTTCTTTGCAAAATAGCTCAAGCTCAGCCAGATTGGATGGAGAGCGTTTGTGAACAGCAATTTTCAAGTCTTGCCACAGATGCTCAATGGGATTTAGGTCTGGACTTTGACTGGGCCATTCTAACACATGAATATTCTTTGATCTAAACCATTCCATTGTAGCTCTGGCTGTATGTTTAGGGCCATTGTCTTGCTGGAAGGTGAATCTCCTTCCTAGTCTCAAGTCTTTTGCAGCCTCCAACAGGTTTTCTTCCAGGATTGCCCTGTATTTAGCTCCATCCATCTTCCCATCAACTCTGACCAGCTTCCCTGTCCCTGCTGAAGAAAAAGCATCCCCATAGCATGATGCTGCCACCACCATGTTTCACAGTGGGGATGGTGGGTGCAGGGTGATGAGCAGTGTTAGTTTTCCACCACACACACAGCGCTTTGCATTTAGGCCGACAAGTTCAACTTTGGTCTCATCTGACCAAAGCACCTTCTTCCACATGTTTGCTGTGTCCCCTACATGGCTTCTTATGCCTGTCTTTCAACAATGGCTTTCTTCTTGCCACTCTTCCAAAAAGGCCAGATTTGTGGAGTGTATGACTTATAGTTGTCCTGTGCACAGATTCTCCCACCTGAGCTGTGGATTTCTGCAGCTCCTCCAGAGTGATCATGGGCCTCTTGGCTGCTTCTCTGACCCTTGCTCGCTCTGTCAGTTTAGGTGGATGGCCATGTCTTGGTAGGTTTGCAGTTGTGCCATACTTTTTACATTTTTGAATGATGGATTGAACAGTGCTTCTTGAGATGTTCAGAGCTTGGGATATTTTTTTTTATAACCTAACCCTGCTTTAAACTTCTCCAGAACTTTATCCCTGACCTGTCTGCTGAGTTCTTTGGTCTTCATGATGCTGTTTGTTCTTCAGTGTTCTCTAACAAATCACTGAGGCCTTCACAGAACAAGTGTATTGATGCTGAGAGTAAATTACACACAAAGTCAAATATACATTTTTCATACGTATGTTGGGGAATGCCTGTTAGAGAGCACACTCTGTCTAGGCCGTCAGCATGGTGGCCAGTTCCTTTCCTCACTGCCTTTAACTTCCCCAGGATTTCCACCAGGTCCCCAGTCACTGCTGGGTGGATAGGAGGCAAGCCCCAGATCACCATCTGAGGCAAAGCTCGAACCAGGGAGCCTTCGCTTGGCAGTCAAACACTCTAACCACTTGGCCACCTCACCTCGTAAATTACACACAGTAGGACTCTATTAACTAATTAGATGACTTCTGAAGGCAATTGATTGCACTGGATTGTATTTAGAGGTATCAGAGTATAGGGGGCTGAATACTAATGCACACCAGATTTTTTGGATTTTTATTTGTTTAAAATTTTGAAGACCATTTATCATTTTCATTTCACTTCACAATTATGTGCTACTCTGTGTTGGTCTATCACATAAAATCTCAATAAAAAACTTTTAAGTTCGTGGATGTAAGGTGGAAAAATGTGAAAAAGTTCAAGGGGTATGAATACTTTTGCAAGGCACTGTAAATGCTCAAATGTCAAACAAATGCTCAAAATGAGCAAAATGTTCAGCAAATCACATCGCAAATGAAAGACAGGACGCGTATGACCATTACCTTAACAGAAACTGAACGTGGTCGTTGGTTGGACTCTTGAATTTTTGGTGTTGCATTTATGTCAATTCATCACTCAAAGCACTATATCAATACAATTAAACAAAAGTGAATTTTTGAAAGAGTTGTTCACTTGTTGCCCAATCTGGGTTTTCCTTGTCGAATAAGGAAGCTGGTTCACCTTTAAGAAATTCGAACACTTTCATGAAGAAGCTAACCTGAATGCTAACAGAAATAAAATGAGATTCTTATGCAAACTATTCCATACTGATTTACAACTTTCTTTTTTTTTAAAATGTTTTTAATCCAAGTTCTTACCTGAAATAAAATGCTCGCTGCAAACGTGGGTATTCACAAACTTTTCTGGAGTTTTCAGGCTTAGATCCTCTTGTCGCATTCTTTCTAACCACTCATTTCTTCATTGTTCTTGAAGCATTTGCTTCTCTTTCACATTTTTCTTGATAGCAGGCATATGATAAACCTTTTTATCTATTTCTCGATTTGAACGATTTGAACAACCAAAAAAAATGCAAAAATGAACCATATTGAAGACAGACCAGGCCTTGCTTGCACAAAAGACTGTGTTTGTTTGTCACCCAGGTGAAATTATCACGTGATGCATCAGGTTGTGCACAAAGGGTCTATAGGAAATTACAATAAGACATGCTTTGTTTGGATAATAATAAAGGAGAGGGAAAAACAATTCTGGTACAATGAAAGTAATGTCTTGCACAATTTGGTCAGATCATGAGAGTATTTGGTACAGGCCAGTATAGCTGTATATCCAATATAGCTGTAAGCACTTACAGATTGAACACGTTTAATTTAATAGTGTCCAACGATAATTTATCATTAAAGATTAGCTATGATTAACAATGAATAAACAAGGGTTAGGCTAATGACTAATTAAGGACAACAAGGAGCCAATAAAAAAACAACAAGTCGTTGATTTGGTAAGTTTAACCCAGCATTGCACTCAATATAACCAAAATGTTGGGTTGAAATAAGAATCCAACCATTACATCAATTTAAATTAATGGCCTTGTTAAAGTAACCCAACCTGCCAGGTGAAATGCATAACTCTTTTCACTGAGTTAAAATGACCCAGCGTTGTTAAAATACCACTTACTTCTTTAAGTTACCAGCAGCAGCACAGAAAGGAATGCAATAACAAATATCAGACCTTACTTTATCAGCTCTCTCAAATGTAAAATTTAATACAGAATCTATAAAGTTCTAAATTAGCTGCATTTTCACCAACACTAACCTCATTCTTACACTCCAAGTTTCATTTACAGGGAAATCTTATTCATTTCACCAGTTGGGCAAAATAAATCAACATGCAAAACATCAAACCCATCTATCAAAATAAAGCCAGCGCTCTAATGAACACACTCAGCACTGTCTACTCCCAGGCCTTTTCTCTTCTATAAACACAATGCTCACAATAAATGGTGTGTTAAAGCCTATCGTTTTTCAAATCTGTGTTACAGTAAATGTACATGTACACTCTGTTTTGACCAAAATACCATAGGTAAACCAAAACTGTACCTCTACACTTACAGCTGAGCATTGCAAAAGATGTTTAGCGTTTGCTTTTCTCACCAAACCTAGGAGAAATTAAATAGTGCTGATGTTCAGAATTATTGAGGTACGGTAATATGTACAAATGAAGGAGTAAGATTATGTATATGATAAAGTGCATGAGTATTGCACATAGAGGAATATTGTACTAGTATGTTATTGCACTAGTGTTGATCTAACAATATACAGCACAGAATATACAGAACCGGTCAAATGCCATGGGCTGTATTGCACAGTAGTATAGCAGCAGTGAGTGAGTGGAGGTGTGCTGTTCAGACCTGTGGATTAGTTGGCAGAGGCAGTGAGTGCTGTGAGTTCAGTAGTGTGATAGCTATGGGGTAAAAACTATTCCTCAGCTGGGTTGTGCGGGCGTACAGAGTTCTGTAGCACTTTCGAGGGGGTAAAGAGTCCGTGTCCAGGATGGGTTGGGTCCTTGATAATGTTTTTGGCTCTGCGAGTGCACCGGGAGTGATGGATTTCTTCCAGTGATGGAAGTGGAGTGCCTGTGATCCGCTGAGCTGTTTTTATGATGCGCTGCAGGGTCTTCTTATCTTCCAAGGTGCAGCCCGAGTGGTGCAGTGTGTGATCAGTGACTCTATTGTGCACCTGTAGAAGTTCATCAGCAGCTGTTGAGGCAGTTTTGCTTTCCTCAGATTCCTCAGGAAATGGAGCCTCTGAAGACCTTTTTTAGCCAGTGCTGAAGTGTTTGGGGTCCATGACGGGAGTCAAGAGCCACGCAGAACAACACGCTGCGCTGTCTAAAAGACCCATTATTATTTAATTTAGTAATCAATCTTCAGCATTTCTCTGAGCAGGGACAAACTGTCAATAAAGACACAATATAAAATCTCCTGCACCGAACATCAGTTGACACCACCAGCTAACAACTTGAAGGCAGGGTTCAACTTGCACTGAAAAGAACCTCAGTGCATTTCAGGTCCAATGCATTAATCCCTGACTGATTGCCAAAATGGAGCAAAGTCAAGGCTGAAAGGGTCATTCCTTGTCTTGTTTTTTTATTTTTTTCGGAACTGTCCATGATCTATACAAGGTGGCGACCTTTGTCCTCGTTAGTATTGTGGCCAGTATCTCTACCTGTCCGGCAGAAGACCAGGGTTTGATTCCCTGACGGGGAGGGTATATTAGCTGTGAGTGTAAGAAGACAAAAGGGTTTTCTGCCTTCATGGATGGTTTCCAAGCAACTTGTGCTGCCCTCTATTATATTTTCTCTTCTCCCGACACACCTCATTCTATTCTTCTGCTAATTACCAGCAGTTCGGGGGGAAGTGCATACGTTTGATGAGGAAACAATATCAAATCTACTGCACCGAACATATTCTGGGACCACATTTGTGAATCACATTTCCACAAATCTGACAGCATTCTCATTTTCAAAGTTCTGTAACGTAAATGAAATAGATGACACCCTTGGTGAAATTAATTGGCAAACACTATAAAAGAGTCAGTTGACACCACCAGCTTACACCATGAAGGCAGGCTTCAACTTGCACTGAAAAGAACCCCAGTGCATTTCAGGTCCAATGCATTAATCCCTGAGCAGTTGCCAAAATGGAGCAAAGTCAAGGCTGAAAGTGTCATTCCTTGTCTTGGGGCTTTTTTATTACTATTATTTTTATTCGTGGTGAATAAGAGAAGAGAAGATACAAAGAAGAAGACCATCTGTCTTTGATTTTGTCACAAATTATACCCTAAAAATGTCTACGACTAGATGGGCTAGTGTGTCCTCCCTTGTGTTCTCCTGTAGTGCACTATCATCTCCTTAGTTTTACTGACGTTGAGAGAGAGGTTGTTGTCCTGGCACCAGCTGGCTAACACCTTCACTTCCTCTCTGCATGCTGTCTCATCGTTGTCCGTAAGGAGGCCCAAGATGGTTGTGCCATCAGCAAACTTGTTGATGATGTTGGTGCTGTATTTAGCAGTACAGTCATCGGCGAACAAGGAGTACATGAGGGGACTGAGCACACAGCCCAGTGGTGCACCTGTGTTCAAGATCAGTGAGGAGGAAGTGTGGCTACCGATTATCACCACCTGTCTGATTATCTGCCTGTCAGAAAGTCAAAGATCCATCTGCAAATGGTAATCTGCTTATGAAATCATGAAATATTTCGTCATGATTGCATTTTCTCTGCTCATACCAAGGCAGTTTGTACTTATTAAGTGCAACTTTGCACCTGTTTGCATCCTTCTTCAAAGGTAAAATTGATAAAATATGGCAGAATATTGCTCATAATATATCTCATTTGCAAATAACTGAAAAACTGCAATCACCAGTGACACAGACAGACAATTTCAACACAATGTCAGAATTTTGTTTGATTGATTATGAGACTCTTGAAAAAACTGTACAAAATCTCAGTTCCTCAACATCTGAATTGGACATTCTGCCCACCAACTTTTTTAAGTCTGTTCTTCACCTTATAATTACAGATGTGCTTCAGATCATAAATACATCCCTAGAGACTGGCATTGTTCCTGCATCCCTGAAAAAAGCTGTTGTAAAGCCCCTACTTAAAAAGAATAATCTAGATGCTTCAGTATTGAACAACTACAGGCCAATATCAAATCTACCATTCATCAGGAAAATCCTTGAAAAAATTGTCTTCAATCAATTAACTGCCTTCTTGAAATCAAAGAGCTGTTTTGATAACTTTCAGTCAGGATTTCATGCCAATCATAGCACTGAAACAGCGGTGATTAAAGTTATAAAAGACATACGTCTGATGCAGGCAAAACATCGGTCCTGGTGTTACTGGACCTCAGTGCAGCTTTTGATACTGTTGATCACAACATACTGCTATATCGACTTGAACACTGGGTTGGATTGACTGGTAAAGTTATCAATTGGTTAAATTCATACTTAAAAGATAGAAGCTTCTTTGTTACCATGGGAAATTGTTCCTCAACGTCAATGTCCTTGACCTGTGGTGTCCCCCAGGGGTCGATCCTTGGACCATTACTATTCAACCTTTATATGCTCCCACTTGGACAAATTATCAAGAACAACTTAATTTTGTATCACTGCTATGCAGATGACACCCAAATTTATTTTGCTCTATCACTTAATGATTATGCCCCCCTTGAATGTCTCTACCAGTGTATCAACCAAATCAACAACTGGATGTCACAAAATTTTCTCCAGCTGAACACAGATAAAACAGAAGTAATTCTATTTGGGAAAAAAGATGAAAGACTCAGGATTACCACTGTTCTTGACACAAAGGGGATTAAAATAAAAGATATGGTTAAAAATCTTGTGTTTTCATTGACAGTGAGCTAAACTTTGACAGTCACATGAAAGCAATCACTAAATCATCATTTTATCACCTAAAAACATTTCCAAACTAAGAGGACTTATGTCAAAAAATTATCTGGAAAAACTTATACATGCCTTCATCTCTAGTAGGGTTGATTACTGCAAAGGCCTTTTCACAGGCCTGCCAAAAAAGACCATCAAACGACTTCAGCTGGTTCAAAATGCAGCGGCTAGGGTTCTCACATGAACAAAAAGAGCAGAGCACATTACTCCAATTCTAAGGTCCCTTCACTGGCTTCCAGTAAGCTACAGAATTGACTTTAAAGCATTGCTGCTGGTGTACAAATCTCTAAATGGTACAGGGCCCAATTCTCTCTCTGATATGTTGCAGCAGCCTAACCCAATCAGATCTACCAGGTCGCAGCAGCAAAAATTACTGGTAAAACCTGTTGTTAAAACAAAGTGTGGTGAAGCAGCTTTTAGCTACTATGCAGTACAGCTATGGAACCAACTCCCAGAGGACATCAAAAATGCTCCTGCTGTTGGCAGCTTCAAATCTAGATTAAAGACCAAGCTGTTTTCAGATGCTTTCTGCTAATTGATAAATATCATCATCTTTACATGTTTTAAACTTTACTTAATTTTCACAGTCTTTGCATGTCTTAAACTTTACTTAACTTTTATTCCATTTTATTCTGCTGTTTTTACTGAACTTTCTCTCTTCGTCCCCCTTTATTTTATGCAATTTTATTTTCTATTGTTTACTGTTTTGCTTTTACCTCTGTAAAGCATATTGAACTGCCACTGTGTATGAAATGCGCTAAATAAACTTGCCTTGCCTTAATCATTTCAAGATCTTGCAACCTTACTTGATTTTGGTTGCTGGTCACAGTCCATGGTCAGACTGTGAGCAGAAGCTTTTTTTGAAGAAGCTCGTTTGGGTGATAACAGATAGTGTGATTATAATTTTTTTTTTTACATCGAGTCTGTTTTGTTGATGTTATAAACTGTTCATTGATGGAAACTTGAGTGCAAAACTGTTCATGACAACTGCAGTCCGAAAATTAGCCAGTCAACTGTAGTCCTCAGCCATAAAGCATCCCTGTACCAGCCATTTCCATCCTTTATTGGATGTGTTGTTTTCAGGACAGGAAGAAGCCTTTCCCTCAGTGATCTTCAAGGCTCCAGTCTTTTAAAACTACTTAATTTCCTGACATGGGATCCTTGGCCTGCTTCTCCTTCTTTTGACGCATGTTTCAGGAAGCAGATGTTGCTTTATTGTTCAGTGTGAGCAATTGGGTCAAGGTTGGAGAGAAGTGGTTCTTCAGAGCACATGGTGGCTTTTGGACCACCATGTTGAAGAAGGGAAGTAGGTGTGCATCCTTCTTTCACATTGTTAAAGCTATCCATGCTGACTTTGCTCAGTAGATAGAATATGTTTTTCAGACTGGATGTTGGGATTTTCATCCCCCTGTGTAAATACTGTATGTGAGTGGGTCGAACTGAGGGCTTCAAAACAATAATCAAGAGAAAAGACATCTGTTCAAGGCAAAGTCACTGCCTCGTCACTATTTAGTGAAGCACCTCAGCAGCCATGACATTTTTTTTTCTTTGGCCAGTTAGCTCAGTTGGTTAGAGTGTGGCGCTAATAACACCAAGGTCACAGGTTCAATCCCTGTACTGGCCAGTTCCCTCCTTTACAGGTCCTGTTGTTGTCAGGACAGGGGAAGCCTTTTTCTGTTGAGGGAAATGTTCTGCAAAACAAGAGCTTCTCTGGTTGTTTTGCAAAATGTCAATTGATTCCTTGTATCTGGATGTGCCATTGAAATACAGTAACTCAACTGATTGCAGGACGCAGGAAATTCAAATACACGCATGAGATTGCCTCAAAGAGAAGCACTAATGAATCTCGTAAAAATCAGTGCTCCTTTTTCAATTCATCTAATTGTGCTTCATTTTGAAAGTAACTTTAATTTCATAAACTCTAAAAGGTATCTTTAGTTGCTTGAATCACTCAAAACCACTCCAAAACATAGCAATTACCGAAGGATCCAGGAAGGTAGTAGCCATTGTTAGGGTATGATAGACAGATAGATGGTCTTTTTCTTTGTATTTTCTCTTCTCTTATTCACCACTAAATAATACAGTCATTAGCTGACTGCTCTTCCAGAAAGTCCATAGTGAGAATTCACCAGTTGACCACTATTTCATTCTGAGGGGACTGACTCAGGTGTTTTTCATTTAAAGTGCACAGGATCTCGGGGGTGTCATGGCTCAGGTGGTTAAGGCGCCATACCATGAATGCGGGTGACCCGGGTTCGATTCCGGCCTGAGGTCATTTCCTGATCCCTTCCCGTCTCTCTTTCCCGCTCGTTTCGTGTCTCTATACTGTCCTATCCAATAAAGGTGCAAAAAGCCCAAAAAAATATCTTTAAAAAAAAAGTGCACAGGATCTGATCAGAACTTGAGCTCGTTCACAGCCCAACCCACACAATCCAATGTGGCAACAGAGGGTACAATGGATGGTCCATCACGCCATGTGAGCAGACCAAGGGAGTGTGAGGGAAATTTAATGGATGAACATTATTGTTCTCTGTGTTCCTGTATGTTGAGCTCAAGTGACTTAATGGATGAACATTATTATTCTATGTGTTTCTGTATGTTACTGAGAAGAGATGTTTTTCCACATGCTGTAATCGCTTTTCTGTGGCCTTGGTGGTAATGAGCAGGGTGCTTGAGTTCATCCTAACTACGCATCTTCTCATGATGTAACCACCTTTCCTGACCTCGGTGGTGATAAGCAGGGAGCTTGAGCTCTCCCTAACTCGCATCCGCCTGCACATACCAGAGCACGCCAGGTGCACACTTTAACAAAGCTTCATAGAAAATATTGAGCCAATCACGTGAAGACACAAGAAGTGAGCGAATGCTTTCAGAGTATAATAGATAACATTCCTAAAACACAACTCAGAGTGCGCGTACTCTCGGCGTCATCAGAAGTGATGTCTTCTTCTATTCTTCTCTTTCCTTTCCTATTTTATATATCTTTATATGATCTACTATAATAAATGACTGAAAAGACAACTGTTAAGCGTTCTGAAGTGTTTATTAGAAATTTCCATTACAATTTGGCGTCCCCTGGGTGGGCCCTATGCGTCTGATCCTCGGACGACGGAACACTCCCAAGGCTATGGTGCGGAGCTGAGAACTCGGACGAGAGACCAGGCCATCAGGGCTCACCAAACCAGTAAGTGATAACTTTGCATTCTTGTGTAAAGAAATTAGTGGAAACAGTCTCATCTCATCTCATTATCTCTAGCCGCTTTATCCTTCTACAGGGTCGCAGGCAAGCTGGAGCCTATCCCAGCTGACTACGGGCGAAAGGCGGGGTACACCCTGGACAAGTCGCCAGGTCATCACAGGGCTGACACATAGACACAGACAACCATTCCCACTCACATTCACACCTACGGTCAATTTAGAGTCTAGTGGAAACAGTATTTAAAGAATAATACAAGAAATGGACAGAGATTTGTCCTAGTATTTAAAGACTGATATAAGAGATGGACAGAAGTTTGTCCGAGCCCAGGAGGACTGCTAAGCTGTGGTACCATCATTATGTTTGCAGACAACGGATAAAACACAATTTTGAGACAATAAACCGCGAGTAGTTTATTGGGTTGTGTAAGAGAATTATCCGCCTAAGTGACGACTGGGTAATCGCTCGCCTACTTGAGGAGGGGAAGTACGGGTGCGTGTTTCGACGGATTCACGTTCAGCGATTCGTGGGAATTGAATCTTGCTCCCTTTGTTCTGTGTGAACAACTAGCCCGTCGGAGGAACGGGATAGAGAGGTT
The DNA here is from genome assembly GCF_027579695.1 of Neoarius graeffei. Taxonomy (NCBI): domain Eukaryota; kingdom Metazoa; phylum Chordata; class Actinopteri; order Siluriformes; family Ariidae; genus Neoarius; species Neoarius graeffei. Next base: position 357,147 of record NC_083587.1, read on the forward strand.
CGATCGCGAAAATGCAAAGACACACCGGTGTGCATGCAAAATATTGATGAATTAACAGAGTACTGTCCTCCTCCAAATTCTGAAACAGAGAAACAGATTTTGTACACATGTGTGAGTTGTCTTTGAGGTTGTTGTGCTAAATGATACCTACTTTAATTTAAGGCAAATGTCAGATAAATTGTTGACTAATAAGAACACACCTAAAAGATTATTGTGTCGCATTTTTTGGACATAGTCCAACCTGCTCTTCTTGTGATCCTAATAAAAACTCAGCCATTGTTGTCATAACCTATTGATATAACAGTGTACAATGAGGAACAGAAACAGTAAGTTAGGGAAAGAAAAGAAAAAGCAAGTAAGTGTGAAGCTACATGTGCTATAATAAGAATTGGATGTTCCTATGAGAGCCCAAACATCCAGTTTATGAAAACCTCGTATGGCGAGGATTATTTGGCACAGTTTGATATATGGGTAAAGGTCTTAGGATTCCCTGGAAAGGGCAGTTTTAGTCCCAGGCAGATAGGACAGTTAGAAGAAAAGTTGAAACAGAAGGAAAAAGAAGAGTCTGCAGATAATGTTAAGTTCTTAGGGGACTGGAGGGCGTTTTCTGCATGGAAAGAAGAAACACTTAAGAGAGAGTACAAAAGAGAGAAACGACAGGCAGGGCTCTCACCCTCTTCTCAGTGTTTGAAATTTCAGATGGACCCTGACCTGGAGTCTGCCCCACCACCCCAACACACACTGCCTCCTCAGCAAGGCGGAACATCATTCCCACAAGCGCTTCACCCACAGAAAGGGGGAGAAGTCGAGACAAAGAAGAAAAAAAATACTGAGCCTCTGGAATCTCTCTCAGCCTACCAGCTGCCTCCAGCATCAGCGCCTCTCAGCGCTTCTCTGTCACACACGAGATCCGGTCTTGCATATGGTGATGGAAAAGACACCCTCCTGGACCTGACCACGTGCTCACCAGCGGGTCCACAAGGCCATAATCTAAAGTCTGAAGTCCTTCATCTTCCAATGATGGAAGTGGCTGGAGCTGACGGCGTGCCTTTAGTCCACAGACCCTGGATGACAGCTGATATCAAGGAAAGCATGGCTTCTCTTCCCAATGTGAGAGAGGTAGGAGGAAAGAGATTTGGTAATGAACTGTTGATATTTTGCAGAGAATTCCGACTGACCGTCCATGAACTTCGCTGCCTAATCATGACCAAGATGGGTATAGATTGGAACAAAGTTTCCAAAGAGTGGCCGGAAGCTGACCAGCGAATGACTACACCAGACTGGAGCGTGGCTGGCAATGGTGAGTATAGAGATACTACCACTGCTCTCTGTGCTCGTCTGGACAGTGCTTTTCCTTTGAACATAGACATGACTAAGATCAGTATGTGTAAGCAAGAAGATGGAGAAGGTGTGTCAGCGTTTCTCACCTGTCTCACCACCACGCACGAGAAACACAGTGGCCTGACCAGGCCCATGAACCTGGCTGCAGTGGAGGGCACTCCTGAGCCTCACCAAGATCGAGCAGTATGCTATGCATGCAGAAAAGCTGCTGAAAGAGAAGGAGAAGACAAAGTCGACACAAAGAGACCAAGCTCTACATGCCGCCACTCTCACTCTTTTCCAGACTGTTCAGCCTGGAGAAAAAGGAACAAGAGGAGGAAGAGGTCGAAGTAGGGGCAGAGACAGGACAACCTGGAGTGACTCGTCCTGGATAAAAGGTGCAACCTGCTACAACTGCAATCAAAAGGGACACACTGCTCGAAATTGTCTCCACAGTAACAGGCAGAAGCCCCATGAGGAGTACAGCAAAGCAGACTGATGGGCGGACTCCGGGAACGGGCCCCACACAGAGAACAGGGGAGGTAACACACACACACCTGATGATACACATACACATAGACAGGAGCATTCACATAACGTTAAACACATTAGTAGCAGCACCTGCATGCAACAGCAAGACTACACAGAAACGCCCGATACACCAGTCCAAATAAATACACCTGAAGTTGCATTAAGTTTGTTAAAATACACAACTACTCCCTTTTCTAAACTCCCTTGCATGCCCCTCACTGTGTGTGGGCATGTGTTAGCCTTTTTAGTAGATTCTGGAGCAGCACACTCAGTGATACAACATGGGGTACTTCCAGTAGACCCACCGCTCAGCTCAAATTCTATTCAGACGATGGCCATCTCAGGACGACCTGTAACCGAAACTTTCTCAGTCAACCTCCCATGTGAAAGCGAGGGAGGAATAGTTACAGTATGTCCCACTCATTTCTCATCTCACATACATGTCCAGTAAATTTTTTAGCACGTGATTTAATGTGCAAATTAGAAGTAAATCTCACATCCACTCCAGATGGGCTAACTATTGAAGTAAGTGAAATGTGCAGTGTGCAGTATGGGTTTGGAAGCCCCCTGCATGTGTATGTCTGGCAGCTCTGCTCAGATCAGCTCACACAAACTCCAAAACACCTTGTACAGCTCGCACACTTGAACACCTCATCAGTTGACACAGATTATATGAAAGAGGAAGATTTACATTGCACAGCACATGTTCACCAAGGGCAAGATGTAGAGTTTGAAAAGACTTGGTTTGCAGACCCCCATGCACGTGAAAGATTGACCCTCAAACTATGTATTGGTCTAAACATTATTGCACTGTGCAGGTCCATTTTACTCGTTGTCCAAACAGCTGCATCAATGTTCATTGCAGTGTTCTCAAACATGTTATACGCAGCCTTGTGTCAGAGGACTTTGAGGTCGGCTGCTGCCAACATGATTTCTTTGACATCATTAATTCTATATCCCATGTCTCATTACCAAGGCCACGAGCCGCCCATTGGAAAGACATGGGGAAGTGGGTCAGGAAGTGTGCAGTCGATGGCAATGAATGGTCCCAAACAGAGGACCCTAGTGTGTTGTTTTGTCAAAGGCTTGGGGTCTACAAACAAAGTCAGGCTATGTGTGTGTATGTTAAGCGCAGCGTAATATTAGCCACTGATGACCAGGGCCCTGTGGATCCCGGCCATAGTGGCCTGTTTGTCTCTGTTTCCACAGGCATAACTCCAGCAGAGGTGCACCCCAAATTGGCAGGGAGTTCCAAATTCCGTTTGGGCAAAGGGTAAACATGATGTGGGCCTAATAAAGAATGCTGAACCAGTGCTGATCACCCCCAAATCAGATTTCAGTCCTAAACAGACCCCGTACCCACTCAAACCAGAAGCAATCACAGGTATAAGACCGGTCTTTGATTCGTTGCTGAAGGCAGATGTAATTGTCCCTTGCCAGGACTCTCCAGTGCGCACTCCTATTTTTCCAGTTAAGAAGGCAAGAAAACCGTCCCAGCCCGATGAGTGGAGGTTTGTCCAAGATCTGCAAGCAGTCAATGCTGTGGCTGTCCCGTGTGTGCCTGACATCCCTAAAGAGTGCTCTGCAGACCACACCCACTCTGGGACTGCCTGACCCCAATAAACCATTTGTTCAAACTGTCGATGAAAAGAAGGGTTTTATGACCTCTGTTCTTTTGCAGAAACATGGGGATAGATTGAGACCTGTAGCTTACTTCTCCAGCAGGGTGGATCCAGTGGCGGCTGGACTTCCTGTTTTCCTGCGTGCAGTTGCTGCAGCTGAAAAGGCGGTAACTGCCTCCAGAAATATTGTGGGGTATTCTAACCTCACCCTTTGGTCCCACATGCTGTCTCCTTGCTTCTGTTGGAAAAAAAAAAAGAAAAAAGACGTCACATTTGTCAGCACAGAGATGGTTGAAGTATAACACTGTCATACTTGATATGCCTAACATCACTGTGAAACGTTGTTCTGTTCTGAATTCTGCCTCTCTTCTCCCTACAGAGGACGATGGAGAGCCACATCACTGTGTAGCTCTCACTAATGATTTTTGTTCCCCCAGGGCAGACTTAAAGAGTGAACCTTTGGAAAATCCAGACATGATCCTCTATGTGGATGGTTCAGCCTCCAGAGACCCAGAGACGGGAATGAACAAAGCAGGTTTTGCCATAGTCTCAGATCACGAGGTCCTCAAGGCGTCGTGTCTGCCCTCAAACCTGTCGGAACAGGCCGCAGAGCTCTGTGCCCTTATCGAGACATGCAAATTGGCTTCAGGGTGATCTGTCAATATTTTTACGGACAGTAGGTACACGTTTAGTGTTGTGCACGATTTTGGCACTATTTGGAAACACAGAAATTTTCTCACTAGCACAGGATCTCCCATTGCACATCATAAACTGGTCTCTGAGTTGTTGGATGCTGTTCTACTCCCTAGAGCCATTGCTGTGTGTAAGTGTGCTGCCCATACTAACAATACTGATCTTGTGTCTCAAGGGAATGCCAGGGCAGACGCGGCAGCTAAGTGTGCAGTCTCGGCTTCCAGTTCACCCTCTAACCTTGCCTTTCCTCAGGTTTCTACCCCTTGTTTACAGCTAGCGGACCTTGAGAGCACTGCCACCCAGGACGAGAGATGAGTCTGGAAACAGGCGGGCTGTATCCTTGCAAACTTGGTCTGGGTTTGTCCCTCGGGCGGTCCCTGTCTACCAAAATACATGTTCCCTTTCTATGCAAAATTGGCACATGGGCTCACCCATGTGTCAAAAAGGGGGGATGGTAGCAGAAGTAACAAAGAGATGGTTCACAAAGGGGTTTTCAAATTATGCTGCGAAATTTTGCAAGCAATGCTTGATATGTGCACAATATAATGCAGATCAAGGTATCAAACTAACTCAAGCAGCACACCCAATACCAGACAAACCATTTGATCACCTCCAAATGGACTTCATTGAACTGACACTTAGAGAGGGAAAATGGGTCACTTAAAAATAAACTAAGCAAAGCTTGTGCAGAAACAGGGCTAGGATGGACAAAGGTCCTACCTGTAGTACTCACACAAATGAGGATGCAAACTAGGCCTAAACATGGGTTAAGCCCATTTGAAATTCTGTTTGGACGAGTACCCAACACAGGGATAGGGCCAGCTCAAGGAACACTGCTGGACACCACACTGTGTGATGATGCAATGTTGAATTACTGTGCAACGTTGTCCTCTGCTTTGAAATCTATCCACAAACAGGTAAAAAAGCACTTCCCAAACCCGCTGAGGGACCTCTGCACGATCTACAACCAGGGGATTGGATCGTGGTAAAGGACTTCCAACAAACCAAGTGGAACAAGCCATGGTGGAATAGCCCATTCCAGGTCCTGCTCACGACCCCAAGAGCAGTGAAGGTCACAGGCAGAGTGACGTGGATCCACGCTAGCCGCTGCAGGAGGGTACCTGAACCGGCTGAGCAGGAGGAAAAGGAAGGCCTAAGTGACCAGACGCTGACTAAAGCTCGTGAGGAAGAAAGGCATCACTGCATGGAACAGTGCGAGTATCACATCAATCACGCACGCACCCTCAATAGGGAAGAGTATTTCAGTGTCTAGCTGATAGATAAGTCTTAGGGTTTTGAGTTTCCTCCAAGTCCCGGTGAGGTGGGACGAGGGCTGATAGGGCGTGCCCGCCCTCTGAGCACCAATACACGTCAAGAAGGGCAAGGGTTAACTCGGTAACATTACTGAGGCACTGAACAAGATGCGCAAGGTTGCTGAACAATTACGAGCAGATGAACATGGAGGACACAAAGACAGCTGGTGGCATTGGTTCAGTGGATGGAAGACTCTGATTCTATCCACCATACTGGTCCTGGGCTTAGTGATTGTGATGCTATGTTTGCTCCCTGTTTTCTGTCAATGTTGTATGTCTGTGTTTCAGAGGCAGCTGACAAATATTGGTTACCAGATGGTGAAAATAGACTCAGACGACTTGCCTGACTGGCCTCCAAACCCACACGAAGACTATAACCCACCATTCGATGACATCAGCACAGTTGACATGAAACTCGCCCTAACTTAAAACACTTTCATTATGATTGTTTCCTGTTCTATTATTCCTGATCTATGTGTATGGCTTGCTAGCATTCATTTAAGATGTCTATGTCTTATAAAAACAGCCTTAGCATTATCCCTGTACACTCAATGGCGTGTTAAATCGAATCTCTCTGAGAACTCTTATCACTGAAACTGTGTACAGTTCTTTTCTTTCCTTTTAGCAATTTATCCTATAGGATAAAAAGGGGGGAATGTGAGGGAAATTTAATGGATGAACATTATTATTCTCTGTGTTCCTGTATGTTGAGCTCAAGTGACTTAATGGATGAACATTATTATTCTATGTGTTTCTGTATGTTACTGAGTTACTGAGAAGAGATGTTTTTCCACATGCTCTAATCCCTTTTCTGTGGCCTTGGTGGTAATGAGCAGGGTGCTTGAGTTCATCCTAACTACGCATCTTCTCATGATATAACCACCTTTCCTGACCTCGGTGGTGATAAGCAGGGAGCTTGAGCTCTCCCTAACTCGCATCCGCCTGCACATACCAGAGCACGCCAGGTGCACACTTTAACAAAGCTTCATAGAAAATCTTGAGCCAATCACATGAAGACACAAGCAGTGAGCAAATGCTTTCAGAGTATAATAGATAACATTCCTAAAACACAACTCAGAGTCCGTGTACTCTCGGCATCATCAGAAGTGATGTCTTCTTCTATTCTTCTCTTTCCTTTCCTATTTTATATATCTTTATATGATCTACTATAATAAATGACTGAAAAGACAACTGTTAAGCGTTCTGAAGTGTTTATTAGAAATTTCCATTACATGAGTTAAACATTGTTGGGCAGTTATCACTCTGATTTGGTTCTAGAGGCACAGACAATTATGCTTTCCATCCATCCATCCATCCATCCATTATCTGTAACCACTTATCTTGTACAGGGTCACAAGCAAGGTGGGGCCTATTCCAGCTGACGATGGGCGAGAGGCAGGGCACACCCTGGACAAGTCACCAGATCATCACAGGGCTAACACATAAAGACAAACAACCATTCACACCTACAGTCAATTTAGACCCACCAATTAACCTAACCTGCATGTCTTCAGGGGAAAACAGAGCACCCAGAGGAAACCCACACAAGCACAGGAAGAACATGCATACTCCACACAGAAAGGCCCCCATCAGCCACTGGGCTCAAACCCAGAACATGCTGGCTGTGAGGTGACAGCGTTAACCACTACACGACTGTGCCACCACCAACTGTTCTAATGCTCCCCGAGCCACCATGTTGCACCCAAATCCAGAACTATAGTGCCCAATATCATTGAAGCTGTGATGGTACTGGAATAAACCTCAGATCCAAAATTGCAGAAGTGGACCATACCTATCTTGAAGAGAACTTGTTCCATGTTGATGGAAACAAAGGGTTTGGGATATGCAAGCTTGCTCAAAAGCAGCCTTCAGGTGAAATATATTATTTAAAGAGGTGCAAAGAGCAGCTTCAAAGGTTCCACTGAGAGTTGAACTCAGACCACGGGATTCAGAGTCCAGAGTGCTAACCATTACACCATGGAACCAAGACACAGCTGCAAGATTGTTTTTACCATCAAATTACTGCCATATAACTGACCTCGCTCTGGCAAAAAAATTAGCACACACTTGGAAAAAGGTGTACACAAACCATCAATCCCCATACCCAGGAATGAATCAGGGACCTTCAGTCTTACGCTCTCCCTACTGAGCTATTTCAGCATGCCCTACAGGGTTTAACTCATGGCTTCTTCCATGCAGTCGGATACAGCCTTTGGCCCTTGTGAAATGTATGCAGCATGTAGAAGTCCTCAGGCGAGCCAAAACAGTAAGCGTGGAAACCCTTATCACAGCCTCCCAACTTCGTTGGGCTGGACACGTCTGGCGCACGCTTGACACGCGACTACCCAAAGCCGTTTTCTACGGAGAACTGAGCCTAGGAAAGAGGCTGACAGAAACAAGGAGGACAGAAACTGAGGTACAAAGACGTTTGGAAGAGGAACATGAAGAATGCCGTCATTATCGATCAGACATGAGAAAGGGATGCCTCGGTGAGAGCAACATAGCGAAGCAAAGTTAAAAGCTCAGTGTTTGAAATTGAAGACAAGCATCAACGGGAGTATAGGAGAGCTCATGAAACTAGACATTCCATAGCACCTCAACCGGGCCATTCATGCCACCGCTGCGGACGACTCTGTCGCTCTGGTGTGGGCCTCACGGCCCATCTGTGTTTCTGTGCATCCTACTGAAGCAGGCGTCATCGCTAGCAATGGACAGCTAACAAAGGGTTGCAGACAACTGGCACCATTGGTGGGGCCCCTTTGGCTATTCTGTTATAAGAGCAGGGCTGCCTGAGATTGATGACCCAGGACTAAGCGTGCAATGGTTGACAGAAATGATTTCAAGTAATCCTGACAAGTCCATTGTGCACTTGTGCAATGAGCTAAGACTGTTGCATGATGCAAACACCAGTGAGGCATTCCCAAACCCAGTTGTATGGGTGAATGGTTTCAAACGGGACATGGATCGTCGCCGATGAGGCATTCGTGAAACTTATGTTGAAAAGTCCAACATGAGAAGACTGATGGCAAACGACAGGGGGGAATGAAGTGCTAGGAACCTGTCTCTATCGCTGTAACGGTCCCTATACGTGGTGCAAATTGACATGGGACAGAAGAAGAAAAGAAACTGGAAACACCTGGATTTGTCTGGACTGAAATGGGCGACACATTTTTACTACTGATGTGCTTCCTCTTGTTTAGCAAGCCAGCCATGCTTCTGCTGCATCCTTGTGTGTACTCTCAATTAATGGGATCTTGGAAATTTTGGTGTTAGAAGAAATCTGCTTTCCCCTCTCTGCTAAACACATGCAATCGCGAATTTCAAAAGCCCATGGACAAAGCCTTTCTCTCATCAAATTTGACGGGGCGGCATGGTGGTGAAGTGGTTAGCGCTGTCGCCTCACAGCAAGAAGGTCCTGGGTTTGAGCCCCGGGGCCGGCGAGGGCCTTTCTGTGTGAAGTTTGCATGTTCTCCCCGTGTCTGTGTGGGTTTCCTCCGGGTGCTCCGGTTTCCCCCACAGTCCAAAGACATGCAGGTTAGGTTAACTGGTGACTCTAAATTGACCATAGGTGTGAATGTGAGTGTGAATGGTTGTCTGTGTCTATGTGTCAGCCCTGTGATGACCTGGCGACTTGTCCAGGGTGTACCCAGCCTTTCGCCCGTAGTCAGCTGGGATAGGCTCCAGCTTGCCTGCGACCCTGTAGAAGGATAAAGCGGCTAGAGATAATGAGATGAGATGAGAAATTTGACAAACAAACATTGGCTTAAGAGTCCAGTGCCTCATCGATGAGGCCAGTGCGGCATAGGCCTTAACCTCAAATGACCAGCATGAATAGCACTAACACTCATGTGAAGGGGAAACAAAAGCCATCTTTCTATTTGGGGCATGAAGCCCCTATTAGCCCCCGTTCTATTAGATATCTGCGTGAACGCAGGTTCATGTCACCTTTGCATTCTTCACAAAATCTGTATGGCTTTACTGATTTTACTGCTTTCAACAAGGGCTGTAACTTCATTCTCTTGGTATGTGATTCAAGTTAGGGAGTAGGACCTGTGATTCCCAGGAGAGACGCTACACTGTGTCCACTATCATAACTAGCAAGAAAATCTTGTGTTTATTTCTCCATGATTTATGACTATTACAATGATTCCATTCACTATATTCTACTGGAAAGAAGGCATCCAAAAAAACCCAAAACAAAAACAGGTTCATGGGTGACTTATTATTTACAGGCCCCCGGGGCCATATTCTGAGTTTCTTTCTGAATTTGCAGATTTTATCTCAGATCTGGTTATTTACTTAGACAAAACTTTAGTTGTCGGAGATTTTAATATTCACTTTGATAACCCAGAAGACCCTTTGAAAACAGCGTTTGTGTCCATTTTAGATTCAGTAGGGATTAATCAGAATGTCATAGGACCGACCCATAATGGTCGTCACACCCTCGATCTAATACTAACATTCGGGTTAAATGTAGAAAATATAATCATACTTCCACAGTCTGAAGTTATCTCAGATCATTATCTCATCTCATTCAAAATATGTCTGAGTAATAATAATGCACCTCACCACGCTACTGTATTAAATGTACATTCATGTCAACTACTGCACAGAGCTTTATAAATGATCTCCCAGAGTTATCAACTTTGACTGGGTCACTGTCGGCCCCTGCAGAACTTGATCAGGGAACTGAATGCTTAGAGTCAACGTTCTGCCATACTTGACCTCATTATCTGCCATAAGCTAAAGTAGCTCCTCTTAAAAGGAAAATGTTCAGAGACAAAAAATTAGCATCCTGGTATAATGAAGACACTCACACTTTAAAACAGACCACTTGAAAATTGGAACGTAAATGGCGTCAAACAAAATCGGTAGCTTTCAAATTAGCATGGAAGGAGAGCTTCCTGAAGTATAGAAAAGCTCTTAGTGCTGCTAGATCAACTTATCTCCCCTCCCTAATAGAACATAACAAAAATAATCCTAGATTCCTGTTTAATACTGTAGCAAAATTAACCAGGAATAAGTCCACTATAGACATGTGCATACCTGTAGTATGTAGTAGCAACGACTTCATGAATTTCTTTCATGACAAAATTGAGAATATCCGACAAAAAACTCAAACTACTAATTTAAGGTCAGACAATGTAAGAGACCCTGTAGTTAACTGATAGAACTGTTTCAGATCAGCAATTAGAATGTTTTACTCCCCTTAGAGAAATTGAATTACTTCCATTAATCTCCACATCAAAAGCCTCAACTTGTGTACCAGATCCCTTGCCTACATGTCTATTCAAAAAGATAATACCCAAAGTAATTGCACCACTTCTAAAAATAATAAATTCTTCTCTTAGGATTGGCTATGTACCCAAATCCTTTAAACTAGCAGTTATTGATTAAAAAACCTGACCTTGATCCCTGTCAGCTGTCCAATATCAAAACTCCCCTTTATCTCCAAGATCCTTGAAAAAGCTGTGGCACAGCAGTTTGCTCATATTTACATAGGAATAACATCCATGAAATGTATCAGTTAGGATTTAGACCTCATCATGGCACAGAGACAGCACTGGTTAAAGTAGTAAATGACCTACTGTTGGTGTCTGATCAGGGCTGTCTCGCTGCTTGTGTTGCTTGACCTTCATGCAGCATTTGATACCGCTGATCATTCCATTCTTCTGGATAGACTAGAAAATGTTGTGGGAGTTAAGGGAATGGCCCTCTCCTGGATCAGCTCTAATTTAACTGATCGCTATCAGTATGTTGATGTAAATGGTGCTTTTTCTAGACATACTGAGGTAAAGTTACAAGGTTCTGTCTTGGGTCCACTGCTTTTTTCTTTATATATGTTACCTCTGGGTGATATTATTCATAAACACTGTATTATTTTCCACTGTTGTGCTGATGACACACAGTTGTGTGGTTCTGCAAAACCTGATGAGAGACACCAGCTTAATAGAACTGAGTAATGTGTGAAGGACAGACACTGGATGCTTATTAACTTCCTTCTGCTTAACTCTGACAAGACTGAAGCACTTGTACTCAGACCACATGCAGATAGAAGTAAGCTTTCTGATTACACAGTAACTCTGGATGGCCTTTCTGTTTCTTCACGTGCAGCAGTAAAAGACCTCGGAGTGATTATTGACCCCAGTCTTTCATTTGAAAATCACATTGATAACATTACCTGGATAGCTTTCTTTCATCTGAGAAATATTGCTAAGATAAGAAATTTAATGTCACTCCATGACGCGGAAAAAAACTAGTTCATGCTTTTGTTACCTCCAGGTTTTATTATTGTAATGCCTTACTGTCTGGATGTTCCTATAAGTGCATGAACAAGCTCCAGTTAGTTCAAAATGCAGCAGCAAGAGTCCTTACTAGAACTAGAAAATATGACCACATCACACCTGTCTTATCCACACTGCATTGGCTCCCAATCAAATTTTGTATCGATTATAAAATACTACTATTGACCTTTAAAGCACTGAATAGTCTCGCGCCACAGTACCTGAGTGAACTTCTGCTCCTCTATTACCCACCATGCCTACTTAGATCAAAGGGTGCAGGCTATCTGCTGGTTCCTCGTATAGTGAAGGTTGCATCAAGGGGCAGAGCCTTTTCTTACAAAGCCCCACAGTTATGGAACAGCCTTCCAAGTAGTGTTTGGGAATCAGACACAGTCTCAGCATTTAAGCCTCGGCTGAAAGCATATCTGTTTAGTCAAGCCTTTTGTTAATTGTGTTTATGAGGTAAAGGTGTAGATCTGGAGGGTCCTCAGACATAGAGTCTTTGGTAAACTGGGATGTACGGATGCTGTCAGTCCCCCACTCGCTTGCTCATTCGAGTCTGTTGACGATGTAGTGGCTGGCTGTTTTATGTCCCGGGGCTCCCTCATGCCTGTATTACCTTCTGGCTCTCCCCTTTTAGTTATGCTGTCATAGTTAGTTTTTCCCGGAGTCCCTGCTTGTACTGTGCAATATGTATACAGGTACTGTTCCTACTTATTCAGGTGATATTGGGCATACCTAACAGCCTGCGTTTTCTCTCGCTCCCCCCCAATCTTTCCATCTGAGTTACATGTCGGTCCTGGGATCAAGATGCCAAACTCTTCTGCTCCTTGGACCTGCCTGATCCATCCTGGTGCCCTGTGTCTGGTTGGAGTCTCATTGCATCGTTTCTGTGGAGGACGGCCCCATGTGGACAGTTGAAAGTCACACTTGGAGGATGCTCTGGACACTTACAGTAATGCTTTTATGGCTAAGGACTACAGTTGACTTGCTAACTTTAGGACTGCTGTTGTCATGAACAGTTTTGCACTCAAGTTTCCATCAATGAAGAGTTTACAACATCAACGAAACTGACATCATGTTAAAACTGTTAATGTTATAGTCATGTTGTCTGTTGTTGCCCAAATAAGGATGGGTTCCCTTTTGAGTCTGGTTCCTCTTGAGGTTTCTTCCTCATGTCATCTGAGGGAGTTTTTCCTTGCCACTGTCGCCACAGGCTTGCTCATTTGGGATAGATTAGGGATAAAATTAGCTCATGTTTTAAGTCGTTAAATTCTATGAAGCTGCTTTGCGACAATGTTTATTGTTAAAAGCGCTATACAAATAAACTTGACTTGACTTGAAAGTCCCTGCATTTGACTGTGCAAAACTCCCAACACCATTCTGTTAACATATATAGGTGCAAATATCAAGAAATAAAAGCTGAAATTCTGACCTATCACATATAGAAGGCAAACCAAGAAGCCTTTATTTGTCACATGTAATTCTTAAGCACACAGTGGAATTTAAACTCTGCATTTAATGCATCTGGAGCAGTGAACACACACCCACAAGTGAGTAATGAGCACACACACATAACCAGAGCAGTGGGCAGCTATGCTACAGCACCCAGGGAGCAGTTGTGGGTTAGGTGCCCTTGCTCAAGGACACTTCAGCCTAACCTCAGGCCATGGCTACCCCATAATAACCTAACCGCATGTCTTTGAACTGTGGGGGAAACCAGAGCACCCAGAGGAAACCTGCACAGGCACAGGGAGAACATGCAAACTCCACACTGAAAGGCCCCCTTCAGCCAGTGGGTTCAAACCCAGAACCTTCTTGCTGCGACATGATAGTGCTAACCACTACACCACCGTGCCACCCACTTTTGACATCAAATGCAAATGTCATCAGTGTATGGCAAAAACAAACAAACAAACAGAATTGTCCTTGCTGTTCCAGCACTTTCGGGCTTGCAGCTGGAAATACTGTCAGAGCTGTTGCTCTCAAAAAATGAATCACTACATTCTGAGCAGCTTTCAGAGTGGTGTGGAGGTGAAATGTGGAGAAAACATATTGTAACAGTCCTAACGTAGGGTGGACCACAGAGGACGGCTGGACAGAGATCAGGTTCGTACACAGTGGGTTTTATTGCCACACTTTTCAGCGAACAATAGCTTAATCAAACAGACACACACAACCGGCGTCCGGTTTGGGGATGAGATCCTCTGCTCTCGCTCTCCCTCCTTAAATAGGGCGCGGTCACTGGGAAGACACAGACAAACACAGTTTAATTGCTGTCTGGTGTATTGATTCTGCCACTTACCTTCCCTGACTCCGCCCTCCTGTCACAGACCGGCGCTTGACCACGCCCCCGCTGCCACATACCCCCACCGCCCAACTCAGGCCGGGCAGCCATCTGGCCTGCAGCCGACTCCCCCCCCCGACGGGAGAGGAAGTCCGCCATGACCATCTGCGCCCCCAGCCTGTGGACCACCTTAAAGTTGAAGGGTTGGAGTGCCAAATACCTATGGGTGATCCGCGCGTTGGCATCTTTCATGCGGTGGAGCCACTGGAGGGGCACGTGGTCCGAACAGAGGGTGAAAGGGCACCCCAGCAGGTTGTAACGGAGGGTGAGGACCACCCACTTGATCACCAGACACTCCTTTTCAATGGTGCTGTAGCGCCCCTCACGCACTGACAGCTTCCTACTGATGTAGAGGATGGGGTGGTCTTCCCCCTCCACCTCCTGGGACAAAACTGCCCCCAGCCCTCTGTCCGACGCATCGGTCTGTAACACAAAGCGGAGAGAAAAGTCAGGGGAGTGTAGAAGTGGCCCCCCACACAGTGCAGCCTTTACCTCTGAAAAAGCCCACTGGCATTGCTACGTCCACTGGACCAGATCTGGGGCCCCCTTTTTAGTGAGATCAGTCAGGGGGTTGGTGACGTCCAAATAATTAGGTATAAACCTACGGTAATAGCCAGCCAGCCCCAGGAACTGTCTCACCCCCTTTTTGATATTGGGCCTCGGGCAGGCCGCAATCGATGCAGTCTTATTAATTTGGGGACATACCTGCCCGTTGCCCAAGGGGAAGCCCAGATACCGTACTTCCACCCGCCCAATCGCACACTTCTTTGGGTTGGCTGTGAGCCCCGCTCACCTCAGCGACCTAAGGATGGCCCTCAGATGTTCAAGGTGCCGCGGCAAGTCATTACTATAGATGATGATATCATCTAGATACGCGGCCGCATACGTGGCGTGGGGGTGGAGGACCCTATCCATCAGCCGCTGAAACATAGCGGGTGCCCCAAACAGCCCAAACGGAAGGGTGACGAATTGGTGTAAACCAAACAGTGTGGAAAATGCCGTTTTCTCTAAGGATAGGGGAGTCAAGGGGATCTGCCAATATCCCTTCGTCAATTCCAGTGTCAAATAAAAGTGAGCAGTGCCGAGTCGATTGAGCAACTCATCAGTACGAGGCATTGGGTACACATCGAATTTAGATACTGCATTGACTTTTCTGTAATCCACACAGAACCGGACTGACCCGTCGGCCTTGGGTATCAAGACCACCGGGCTGCTCCAGTCACTGTGGGACTCCTCGACGATGCCCATTTCAAGCATGGTCTCAAGTTCTTCCCGAACCACCTTTTTTTTGTGTTCGGGTAGTCTGTAAGGGCGGCTACGCACTACTACCCCCGGGGGTGTCTCTATGTGGTGCTCTATGAGGTTAGTGCGACCGGGCAGGGGCGAGAACACATCCGAAAACTCGGTCTGCAACTGGGCAACCTCCGTGAGTTGGGTCGGGGAGAGGTGGTCTCCACAGGGGACCGGAGAGGTACGTGATGTCAATGCCCCTTTTTGAACCTCCGGCCCCAGCTCCGCCTTCTCCGGAACCACCGACACCAACGCCACGGGGACCTCCTCATTCCAGAGTTTAAGCAGATTGAGGTGGTAAATCTGTAGCGCCCCTCCCCTGTCCGTTCGCCTCACCTCATAGTCGACGTCCCCGACTCGCCTTGTGACCTCAAAGGGTCCTTGCCACTTGGCGATCAATTTGGAGCTCGACGTGGGCAACAGTACGAGTACCTTATCTCCCGGTGTGAGCTCTCTAAGGCGCGTACCCTTGTTGTACAGGCGGGCTTGCCATTCTTGGGCCTGCCGCAAATTCTCCTGGGTTAGGTGGGTGAGCGTGTGGAGTTTTGCACGCAGGTCCATAACGTATTGAATTTGGTTCTTACTTTGTGAAGGTCCCTCCTCCCAATTTTCCCACAGCACGTCTAGAATGCCGCGTGGCTTACGCCCATATAATAATTCGAATGGGGAGAACCCCATGGAGGCTTGGGGAACCTCTCGCACTGAAAACAACAAGGGTTCGAGCCACTCATCCCAATTACATGCGTCCTCACTGACGAATTTTTTAATGATATTTTTGAGGGTGCGGTTGAACCGTTCCACTAAACCGTCCATTTGTGGGTGATACATGCTGGTGCGGATTGGCTTAATCCCCAATAACCCATACAGTTCACACAGTGTCCATGACATAAATGTGGTGCCTTGATCAGTTAGAATCTCTTTCGGGTTTCCAACTCGGGAGATAACGTGGAAGAGCGCCTCCGCAATACTGCGTGCTGAGATATTGCGCAGAGGCACTGCTTCCGGGTATCGGGTTGCATAGTCCACCAGAACTAATATAAAGCGGTACCCCCGTGCTGACCGATCTAATGGCCCGACGAGATCCATCCCAATCCTTTCGAACAGGGTCTCGATTAATGGTAGAGGGCGCAAAGGCGTTTTTGGGACAGCCACTGGATTTGCTAACTGGCATTCGCGGCACGCCATACACCACCTACAGACATCGCTGTGAATCCCCGGCCAATAGAATCGGGCCATTATTCGGGCTAGTGTCTTATCTTGCCCTATGTGTCCAGCCATGGGATTAAAGTGAGCCGCCTGGAATACCAATTCACAGCGGCTCTTTGGAATTAAAAGTTGCGTGACTCGCTCTTTAGTTTGAGTGTCCTGCGTCACTCGGTATAACCTATCCTTCATAATCGCGAAGTAGGGGAAGGACGGGGTGGCGTTCGGCTGGAGCATTTGACCATCGATTACTCTCACTTGGTCAAACACATGTCGCAGAGTCTCATCTAGCTACTGCTCTAATGGGAAATCTGCGAGACTCCTCTCCACCCTGGCAGAGAACTGTGGGACTTTGCCATTTTTCTGAACTGTGAGATTTTGTCATTTTTCCGCCTGATGCCCATGGTAAAACTGAGCAGTGGGACATTGTCATTTTTTCTGAACTGTGGGAATTTGTCATTTTTCTGAACTGTGGGACTTTGCCATTTTTCTGCCTGATGCCCATGGTAAAAAAAGTCAGGACTAAATCATCATCAGAGAGCGAGAGAGAGAGAGAGAGAGAGAGAGAGAGAGGATTGAGAGAGAGAGGACTACCAGGAAATACTGAAAATAAAAAGACATTAGATTACAGGGCACTAACCATAAGTTTGCTGTTCTCTGCCAAGAGAGACAGTCACAGTTGTGGCCAAAACTTTGCTGAAAGCATCCCAACCTTGGACCCACTGAGTAGCACCTGTATACTGGCCAATATTCATATACCAAGTTTGGATGCTTTGGGATAGATTTAACTTTTAATTCCATTTTTCAACATTTTTTATCTAATCAGGCCATGGAACTGCAACCCAACTTCCTAACCCAGGCTGCAACCCAACCCCCCACAGCTCTTTGTCCTTCTTAATGGCCCTTCCTTTGTTTTGGGCTCTCTGGTACACGAGTCTGCCTGCAAAACCTCACTGGAGGCCAATATATCCCATTATTGCCATCTGGTGGTCAGAGCAGGTAATGCAGGGCCACCTCAGCTTCTTCCCTGGAATGGTCAGCAATGGTGCTGACCTTCCTGACTTAAGTGAACTTAGATTTATTGCCATCTGATGGTCACAGCAGGTAATGCAGGGCCACTTCAGCTTCTCCCTGGTATGGTCAGCAAGTATGTTGACCTTCCCAACTTGAGTGATCTTAGATTTATTAAATGACAATGTAAAAAAAAAAATCTTATTATTTTTGGGCTGACACTGTACATACTTGGTCAGCAAGTATGCTGAACTTCCCGACTTATGTGAGCTGGGATTTATTTAATGACAATGATGTTTTTTGTGAGTTTTCTGTCAACATGAACCACTTTTTTTCTGGCCACTTTGACCAATTGGACACTTGGACTTCTCAGTATTGGTACTTGCATCAGTAGCATGTGCTGGGGAAAATTTTTTGATTATCTGAAAAAAAAATCATATTCATAAATCATATTCATATTCTTTGTTGGCTAAAACTGTGCAGGGGTGTGTAGAACCCTTTCTGATGTTTTCTGTAGGTTCTCTGTCCACTTGCACCACTTTTTCAAAGGCCTTGTCAGCTCTGGTCTCGAGAGCCCTGGCCTCGAGAGCCCGAGCCTTGACAGCACATGCGCCGGGGAGAAAAAAAAAATTTCTGAAAAAAAAAATCTGAAATTTAAGACTCTAGAGGGGTGTGCCCGACGACCCCTGATGTTTTTATGGTGCTTTTATACATGAAAAGCACATATGCATGTGTAAAATCTCATGGGCTTGGTGAGTCAGCATACACCAGCACACTGACTGATCTAACTAAAAAGGGGGCACCAGATCCGGTCCAGTGGACGGAGCAATGCCAGCAGGCTTTCTCTAAGGTAAAGGCTGCATTGTGTGGGGGGCCACTGTTACACTCCCCTGACTTTTCTCTCCCCTTTGTTTTGCAGACGGATGCGTCGGACAGAGGGCTGGGGGCTGTTCTGTCCCAGGAGGTGGAGGGGGAGGACTGTCCAGTGCTGTACATCAGCCGGAAGTTGTCGGTGCGCGAGGGCAGGTACAGCACCATAGAAAAGGAATGCCCCGCCATCAATTGGGTGGTCCTCGCCCTCCGCTACTACCTGCTGGGGTGCCCTTTCACCCTCTGGCCAGACCATGCGCCCCATGCAGTGGCTCCAACTCATGAAGGATGCCAACGCGCGGATCACCCATTGGTATCTGGCACTCCAGCTATTTAAGTTCGAGGTGGTCCACAGGCCAGGGGCGCAGATGGTCGTGGCGGATTTCCTCTCCCGTCAAGGGGGTGGGGAGTCAGCTGCAGGACGGACGGCTCCCTGGCCTGAGTCGGGTGGTGGGGGTGTGTGGCAGCAGGGGTGTGGTCAAGCATCAGTCTGTGAATGGAGGGCGGAGTCAGGGAAGGTAAGTGGCAGAATCACTGCACCTGACGGGAATTAACCTGTGTTTGTGTGTCTTCCCCAGTGACCGCGCCCCATAAGAGGAGAGGGAGAGCAGAGGAAGGGGGCTCTCCCCCAACCTGAACACTTGTCTGTGTGTACGTGCGTGTGTGGGAGAATAAATGTAAAGCTTAAAAGCTAAAATAAAAGTTTTTTTCCGAGCTCAGTTCTGGCCTGCCGTGCTTCTGTGCTCCACCCACCTTAACTATTTCTAGATGCATGTATAATGACAGTTTTTGTTTGCATGTTTTGGTTGATGGATCTTTCTCCTAACTTTCTCCTAACGTTTGTAAAGTGGGAACCTTGGGAGAGCTTTTGGAGAACTTTCTCTTTTGGTTGTATTAAAGTTCCCCTTACTACTGCAATGCAAGAAAACTTTGAAAAACCTGATGACAATGTTCCAGTTGGGTTCTTTGAGCGTTAGCTACAGACATACAGTCAAGAGTGAATTTGAGTAAATAAAAGTCAAATTTGAGGGTGAGATGAGGACATACAGTCAGTAGTAAACTGTTATGCAACTTAGCAAGAGTTACCTGCCTTGGTGAATGAATATCACTAAATTCACATTTGTTTGCTCCTTGTAGTATCAGCACAATAAGCTGGCATCAAAAGGAGCAACCTGCCAGAAAAACTGCAATAACATTGGGCGAGATGTCAAGGTCAGTCAAACTTGTAAAAACGACAGAATCCTATCCCAGAGAATAATTTGTGAAGATGTAAGTTAAAATTTGCCTTATTTTTGCAGATGCCCCAAAGGTACTGTGCCCAGCCAAAAGTACTGCACTCAGCCTTAAGAAGCACCAGAGGGTCATCCACCGGAGGGCCTCGGAGGATCTGCGCCTGGCCACGAGAAGCTTGTAAGGTACCAGACACAGACGTGACGACAGGTTCACAAAGGTACCGCCCCAAGCCACTCGAGGACCACAGAGGTACTTTGCCCAGACAGTACATGGCGCCTCAAAGGTATTACACCCAGCCACGGGTGATCCTCAGAGGTCCTGTGGGTATTCCCGTTTGCCTCTGGTTACTCCCTGGTGGTCTAGTGGCTAGGATTTGGCACTTTCACTGCTGTGGCCTGGGTTTGATTCCCAGTCAAGGAAAAAGTCTCGGCTTGGGGGGGGGGGGGGTGTGTGTGTGTGCTTTTTTTTTAACCCCCACCTCCCCATCATTATTACTAAAATAGCATCAGCCTCTCTGTCGGACCAAACGCTTCCTTCGAGCCAGATTCTAACCAGCGACCTAAGGATGGCCATCACAAGCAACTACAGTCCTCCGCTCTTCCAACTGAGCTATCGAAGGGTACCCTGAAGTGCTTTTCTGCTGAGTGAGCCGTCAAGCAACATCTCCAACAGCACTTGCTTTTAATATACTGCATATATATTGTTTTGTGCCAAAACTCGTTTTGCACAAGCTGGCTTAACCTACCAAATTATGTGCACCCGCAATACGCAACGCAATGAAATAATTTAGAAAATCTATTATAAATAGTGATTTCTCTTCAGTCTTTTAAGGCTGATGAAAAGCTCAGTTTCAAAAGAACAGAAACAAATGAATGGATCTTGTTTGTTTTGGGCATTTTGGCAAATGTGAAAGCAAACTCCAGAGAAGTTGTGTTGACGATGACTGTGATACTCCATACACAAAACTCCAGTCGGACTCCAGGTTCTATTAAAACAGTATTCATTTTTAGTATTCCGGACCTTGAGGCTTTATTTCCTATTCTGATTTAATCAAATGGATTTATTCAAACGTTGTAGGCTTGTCCTCACCAATTTACCAGTGGCCTTCACAGAGATGAGAGCATGAAGAGAATTGCTCAGTCAGGGCAAAGTGCAAGGGCAGGAAAAGCTTGTTGGTACTTTAATGACATTGTGTGGCCGTACAGTGTAATTGCTTCTAGATATTCTCAAAAAAAGATCTGAAAATTGATCTCTGCTCATGCTGGTAATGAAGTTACTTAAATTTGAAATGCTGACTCGTGTTTTTGTTTTGTTTTTCTTTTTGCAGCTGAGGAACCACGTGACCGCGTATCACTATCATCACCACTGTTGTTTCCACAGTCAGATCTACAATTATTGTCTTAGCTCAGAAAAGAAGGTTTGTGTGATTGTACAACTGAGCAGTGGGACTTTGCCATTTTTCTGAACTGTGGGACTTTGCCATTTTTCTGCCTAATGCCCATGGTAAAAAAAAGTCAGGACTAAATCATCATCAAAGAGAGAGAGAGAGAGAGAGAGAGGATTGAGAGAGAGAGGACTACCAGGAAATACCTTCTTTTGATGCATGTGTCAGGAAGCAGATGTTGCTTTATTGTTCAGTGTGAGCAATTGGGTCGAGGTTGGTGAGAAGTGGTTCTTCAGAGCACATGGTGGCTTTTAGACCACCATGTTGAAGAAGGGAAGTAGGTGTGCATCCTTCTTTCACATTGTTAAAGCTATCCATGCTGACTTTGCTCAGTAGATAGAATATGTTTTTCAGACTGGATGTTGGGATTTTCATCCCCCTGTGTAAATACTGTATGTGAGTGGGTCGAACTGTGGGCTTCAAAACAATAATCAAGAGAAAAGACATCTGTTCAAGGCAACGTCACTGCCTCGTCACTATTTAGTGAAGCACCTCAGCAGCCATGACATTTTTTTTTCTTTGGCCAGTTAGCTCAGTTGGTTAGAGTGTGGTGCTAATAACACCAAGGTCACAGGTTCAATCCCTGTACTGGCCAGTTCTCTCCTTTACAGGTCCTGTTGTTGTCAGGACAGGGGAAGCCTTTTTCTGTTGAGGGAAATGTTCTGCAAAACAAGAGCTTCTCTGGTTGTTTTGCAAAATGTCAATCGATTCCTTGTATCTGGATGTGCCATTGAAATACAGTAACTCAACTGATTGCAGGACGCAGGAAATTCAAATACACGCATGAGATTGCCTCAAAGAGAAGCACTAATGAATCTCGTAAAAATCAGTGCTCCTTTTTCAATTCATCTAATTGTGCTTCATTTTGAAAGTAACTTTAAGTTCATAAACTCTAAAAGGTATCTTTAGTTGCTTGAATCACTCAAAACCACTCCAAAACATAGCAATTACCGAAGGATCCAGGAAGGTAGTAGCCATTGTTAGGGTATGATAGACAGATAGATGGTCTTTTCCTTTGTATTTTCTCTTGATTATGACGCGAACATGAATCACTTTGGGCAGCTATGACGCGAACATGAATCACTTTGTGCAGCTATGAAGCTAACATGAATCACTCTATGTAGCTATGAAGCTAACATGAATCACTCTGTGCAGCTATCAAGCTAACATGAATCACTCTGTGCAGCTATCAAGCTACCATGAATCACACTGTGCAGCTATCAAGCTAACATGAATCACTCTGTGCAGCTATCAAGCTAACATGAATCACTCTGTGCAGCTATCAAGCTAACATGAACCACTTTGTGCAGCTATGAAGCTAACATGAATCACTCTGTGCAGCTATGAAGCTAACATGAATCACTTTGTGCAGCTATGAAGCTAACATGAATCACTCTGTGCAGCTATGAAGCTAACATGAATCACTTTGTGCAGCTATGAAGCTAACATGAACCACTTTGTGCAGCTATGAAGCTAACATGAATCACTCTGTGCAGCTATGAAGCTAACATGAATCACTTTGTGCAGCTATGAAGCTAACATGAACCACTTTGTGCAGCTATGAAGCTAACATGAATCACTTTGTGCAGCTATGAAGCTAACATGAATCACTTTGTGCAGCTATGAAGCTAACATGAATCACTTTGTGAAGCTATCAAGCTAACATGAATCACTTTGTGCAGCTATCAAGCTAACATGAATCACTCTGTGCAGCTATGAAGCTAACATGAATCACTTTGTGCAGCTATGAAGCTAACATGAATCACTCTGTGCAGCTATGAAGCTAACATGAATCACTTTGTGCAGCTATGAAGCTAACATGAATCACGTTGTGCAGCTATGAAGCTAACATGAATCACTTTGTGCAGCTATGAAGCTAACATGAATCACTTTGTGCAGCTATGAAGCTAACATGAATCACTCTATGTAGCTATGAAGCTAACATGAATCACTCTGAACAGCTATCAAGCTACCATGAATCACTCTGTGCAGCTATGACACGAACATGAATCACTTTGTGCAGCTATGACGCGAACATGAATCACTTTGTGCAGCTATGAAGCTAACATGAATCACTCTATGTAGCTATGAAGCTAACATGAATCACTCTGTACAGCTATCAAGCTACCATGAATCACACTGTGCAGCTATCAAGCTAACATGAATCACTCTGTGCAGCTATCAAGCTAACATGAACCACTTTGTGCAGCTATGAAGCTAACATGAATCACTTTGTGCAGCTATGAAGCTAACATGAATCACACTATGTAGCTATGGAGCTAACATGAATCACTCTGTACAGCTATCAAGCTACCATGAATCACTCTGTGAAGCTATCAAGCTAACATGAATCACTCTGTGCAGCTATCAAGCTAACATGAACCACTTTGTGCAGCTATGAAGCTAACATGAATCACTTTGTGCAGCTATGAAGCTAACATGAATCACTCTGAACAGCTATCAAGCTACCATGAATCACTCTGTGCAGCTTTCAAGCTCACATGAATCACTCTGTACAGCTATCAAGCTAACATGAATCACTTTGTGCAGCTATTAAGCTAACATGAATCACTTTCTGCAGCTATGAAGCTAACATGAGTCACTTTGTGCAGCTATGAAGCTAACATGAGTCACTTTGTGCAGCTATGAAGGAAACATGAATCACTATGTGCAGCTATGAAGCTAACATGAATCACTTTCTGCAGCTCTGAAGCGAACAGTAATCACTCTGTGCAGCTCTGAAGCTAACATGAATCACTTTCTGAAGTTATGAATCACTTTGTGCAGTTATGAATCACTTTGTGCAGCCATAAATGACTCGGTGCAGCTATGAAGCTAAAATGAATCACTCTGTGCAGCTATAAAGCTAACTTGAATCACTCTGTGCAGCTATCAAGCTAACATGAATCACTCTGTGCAGCTATGAAGCTAACATGAACCACTTTGTGCAGCTATGAAGCTAACATGAATCACTTTGTGCAGCTATGAAGCTAACATGAATCACTCTATGTAGCTATGAAGCTAACATGAATCACTCTGAACAGCTATCAAGCTACCATGAATCACTCTGTGCAGCTTTCAAGCTCACATGAATCACTCTGTACAGCTATCAAGCTAACATGAATCACTTTGAGCAGCTATTAAGCTAACATGAGTCACTTTCTGCAGCTATGAAGCTAACATGAGTCACTTTGTGCAGCTATGAAGCTAACATGAGTCACTTTGTGCAGCTATGAAGGAAACATGAATCACTATGTGCAGCTATGAAGCTAACATGAATCACTTTGAGCAGCTATTAAGCTAACATGAATCACTTTCTGCAGCTATGAAGCTAACATGAGTCACTTTCTGCAGCTCTGAAGCGAACAGGAATCACTCTGTGCAGCTCTGAAGCTATCAAGAATCACTCTGTGCAGCTCTGAAGCTAACATGAATCACTTTCTGAAGTTATGAATCACTTTGTGCAGTTATGAATCACTTTGTGCAGCCATAAATGACTCGGTGCAGCTATGAAGCTAACATGAATCACTCTGTGCAGCTATAAAGCTAACTTGAATCACTCTGTGCAGCTATGAAGCTAACATGAATCACTTTGTGCAGCTATGAAGCTAACATGAATCACTTTGTGCAGCTATGAAGCTAACATGAATCACTTTGTGCAGCTATGAAGCTAACATGAATCACTTTGTGCAGCTATGAAGCTAACATGAATCACTCTATGTAGCTATGAAGCTAACATGAATCACTCTGAACAGCTATCAAGCTACCATGAATCACTCTGTGCAGCTATGACACGAACATGAATCACTTTGTGCAGCTATGACGCGAACATGAATCACTTTGTGCAGCTATGAAGCTAACATGAATCACTCTATTTAGCTATGAAGCTAACATGAATCACTCTGTACAGCTATCAAGCTACCATGAATCACACTGTGCAGCTATCAAGCTAACATGAATCACTCTGTGCAGCTATCAAGCTAACATGAACCACTTTGTGCAGCTATGAAGCTAACATGAATCACTTTGTGCAGCTATGAAGCTAACATGAATCACTTTGTGCAGCTATGAAGCTAACATGAATCACACTATGTAGCTATGAAGCTAACATGAATCACTCTGTACAGCTATCAAGCTACCATGAATCACTCTGTGAAGCTATCAAGCTAACATGAATCACTCTGTGCAGCTATCAAGCTAACATGAACCACATTGTGCAGCTATGAAGCTAACATGAATCACTTTGTGCAGCTATGAAGCTAACATGAATCACTTTGTGCAGCTATGAAGCTAACATGAATCACTCTGAACAGCTATCAAGCTACCATGAATCACTCTGTGCAGCTTTCAAGCTCACATGAATCACTCTGTACAGCTATCAAGCTAACATGAATCACTTTGTGCAGCTATTAAGCTAACATGAATCACTTTCTGCAGCTATGAAGCTAACATGAATCACTTTGTGCAGCTATGAAGCTAACATGAGTCACTTTGTGCAGCTATGAAGGAAACATGAATCACTCTGTGCATCTCTGAAGCTAACATGAATCACTTTCTGAAGTTATGAATCACTTTGTGCAGTTATGAATCACTTTGTGCAGCCATAAATGACTCGGTGCAGCTATGAAGCTAACATGAATAACTCTGTGCAGCTATAAAGCTAACTTGAATCACTCTGTGCAGCTATCAAGCTAACATGAATCACTCTGTGCAGCTATCAAGCTAACATGAATCACTCTGTGCAGCTATGAAGCTAACATGAACCACTTTGTGCAGCTATGAAGCTAACATGAATCACTTTGTGCAGCTATGAAGCTAACATGAATCACTCTATGTAGCTATGAAGCTAACATGAATCACTCTGAACAGCTATCAAGCTACCATGAATCACTCTGTGCAGCTTTCAAGCTCACATGAATCACTCTGTACAGCTATCAAGCTAACATGAATCACTTTGTGCAGCTATTAAGCTAACATGAATCACTTTCTGCAGCTATGAAGCTAACATGAGTCACTTTGTGCAGCTATGAAGCTAACATGAGTCACTGTGTGCAGCTATGAAGGAAACATGAATCACTATGTGCAGCTATGAAGCTAACATGAATCACTTTCTGCAGCTCTGAAGCGAACAGGAATCACTCTGTGCAGCTCTGAAGCTATCAAGAATCACTCTGTGCAGCTCTGAAGCTAACATGAATCACTTTCTGAAGTTATGAATCACTTTGTGCAGTTATGAATCACTTTGTGCAGCCATAAATGACTCGGTGCAGCTATGAAGCTAACATGAATCACTCTGTGCAGCTATAAAGCTAACTTGAATCACTCTGTGCAGCTATCAAGCTAACATGAATCACTCTGTGCAGCTATCAAGCTAACTTGAATCACTCTGTGCAGCTATGACGCGAACATGAATCACTTTGTGCAGCTATGACGCGAACATGAATCACTTTGTGCAGCTATGAAGCTAACATGAATCACTCTATGTAGCTATGAATCTAACATGAATCACTCTGTGCAGCTATCAAGCTAACATGAATCACTCTGTGCAGCTATCAAGCTAACATGAACCACTTTGTGCAGCTATGAAGCTAACATGAATCACTCTGTGCAGCTCTGAAGCTAACATGAATCACTTCTGAAGTTATGAATCACTTTGTGCAGTTATGAATCACTTTGTGCAGCCATAAATGACTCGGTGCAGCTATGAAGCTAACATGAATCACTCTGTGCAGCTATAAAGCTAACTTGAATCACTCTGTGCAGCTATCAAGCTAACATGAATCACTCTGTGCAGCTATCAAGCTAACTTGAATCACTCTGTGCAGCTATGACGCGAACATGAATCACTTTGTGCAGCTATGACGCGAACATGAATCACTTTGTGCAGCTATGAAGCTAACATGAATCACTCTATGTAGCTATGAAGCTAACATGAATCACTCTGTGCAGCTATCAAGCTAACATGAATCACTCTGTGCAGCTATCAAGCTACCATGAATCACACTGTGCAGCTATCAAGCTAACATGAATCACTCTGTGCAGCTATCAAGCTAACATGAATCACTCTGTGCAGCTATCAAGCTAACATGAACCACTTTGTGCAGCTATGAAGCTAACATGAATCACTCTGTGCAGCTATGAAGCTAACATGAATCACTTTGTGCAGCTATGAAGCTAACATGAATCACTTTGTGCAGCTATGAAGCTAACATGAATCACTTTGTGCAGCTATGAAGCTAACATGAATCACTCTGTGCAGCTATGAAGCTAACATGAATCACTCTGTGCAGCTATGAAGCTAACATGAATCACTTTGTGCAGCTATGAAGCTAACATGACTCACTTTGTGCAGCTATGAAGCTAACATGAATCACTTTGTGCAGCTATGAAGCTAACATGAATCACTTTGTGCAGCTATGAAGCTAACATGACTCACTTTGTGCAGCTATGAAGCTAACATGACTCACTTTGTGCAGCTATGAAGCTAACATGAAACAATTTGTGCAGCTATGAAGCTAACATGACTCACTTTGTGCAGCTATGAAGCTCACATGAATGACTTTGTGCAGCTATGAAGCTAACATGAATCACTTTGTGCAGCCTTGAATTTCATATGAATCACTTCCTGCAGCTATGAAGCTAACATTAATCGTTTTATGCAGCTATAAAGCTAACATGACTCACTTTGTGCAGCTATCACCCAAATACGAATCACTTTGGGCAGCTATGAAGCTAACATGAAGCACTTTGTGGAGCTATGAAGCTAACATGTATCACTTTGTGGAGCTATGAAGCTAACATGAATCACTTTGTGCAGCTATGAAGCTAACATGAATCACTTTGGGCAGCTATGAAGCTAACAGGAATCACTTTGTGCAGCTATGAAGCTAACAGGAATCACTTTGTGCAGCTATGAAGCTAACATCAATCACTTTGTGCAGCTATCAAGCTAACATGAATCACTCTGTACAGCTATCAAGCTAACATGAATCACTTTGTGCAGCTATTAAGCTAACATGAATCACTTTCTGCAGCTATGAAGCTAACATGAGTCACTTTGTGCAGCTATGAAGCTAACATGAGTCACTTTGTGCAGCTATGAAGGAAACATGAAGCACTATGTGCAGCTATGAAGCTAACATGAATCACTTTCTGCAGCTCTGAAGCGAACAGGAATCACTCTGTGCAGCCATGAATCACTCGGTGCAGCTATGAATCACTCTATGCCATGAATCACTTTGTGCAGCTATGAATCACTCTGTGGTATGAATCACTTTGTGCAGCCATGAATCACTCGGTGCAGCTATTAAGCTAACATCAATCAGTTTGTGGAGCAATGAAGCTAACACGAATCACTCGGTGCAGCTATGAAGCTTACATGAATCACTTTGGGAAGCTATGAAGCTAACATGACACACTCTGTGCCGCTATCAAGCTAACATGAATGACTCTGTGCAGCTATTAAGCTAACATGAGTCACTTTGTGCAGCTATCACCCAAATACGAATCACTTTGTGCAGCTATGAAGCTAACATTACTCACTTTGTGCAGCTATGAAGCTAACATGAATCACTTTGTGCAGCTATGAAGTTAACATGAATCACTTTGTGCAGCTATTAAGCTAACATGAATCACTTTATGCAGCTATGAAGCTAACATGAATCACTTTGTGCAGCTATGAAGCGAACATGACTCACTCTGTGCAGCTATGAAGCTAACATGAATCACTTTGTGCAGCTATGAAGATAAAATGAATCACTTTGTGCAGCTAAGAAGCTAACATGACTCACTTTGTGCAGCTATCACCCAAATACGAATCACTTTGTGCAGCTAAGAAGCGAACATGAATCACTTTGTGCAGCTATTATGTGAACATGAATCACTTTGTGCAGCTATGAAGCTAACATGAATCACTTTGTGCAGCTATGAAGATAAAATGAATCACTTTGTGCAGCTAAGAAGCTAACATGACTCACTTTGTGCAGCTATCACCCAAATACGAATCACTTTGTGCAGCTATGAAGCTAACATTACTCACTTTGTGCAGCTATGAAGCTAACATGAATCACTTTGTGCAGCTATGAAGTTAACATGAATCACTTTGTGCAGCTATTAAGCTAACATGAATCACTTTATGCAGCTATGAAGCTAACATGAATCACTTTGTGCAGCTATGAAGCTAACATGACTCACTCTGTGCAGCTATGAAGCTAACATGAATCACTTTGTGCAGCTATGAAGATAAAATGAATCACTTTGTGCAGCTAAGAAGCTAACATGACTCACTTTGTGCAGCTATCACCCAAATACGAATCACTTTGTGCAGCTAAGAAGCGAACATGAATCACTTTGTGCAGCTATTATGTGAACATGAATCACTTTGTTCAGCGATGAAGCTAACATGAGTCACTTTGTGCAGCTATCATCCAAATACGAATCACTTTGTGCAGCTATGAAGCTAACATGACTCACTTTGTGCAGCTATGAAGCTAACATGAATCACTTTGTGCAGCTATGAAGCTAACATGACTCACTTTGTGCAGCTATGAAGCTCACATGAATCACTTTGTGCAGCCTTGAATTTCATATGAATCACTTCGTGCAGCTATGAAGCTAACATTAATTGTTTTATGCAGCTATGAAGCTAACATGAATTGTTTTATGCAGCTATGAAGCTAACATGAATCACTTTGTGCAGCTGTGAAGCTAACATGACTCACTTTGTGCAGCTGTGAAGCTAACATGAATCACTTTGTGGAGCTATGAAGCTAACATGAATCACTTTGTGGAGCTATGAAGCTAACATGAATCACTTTGTGGAGCTATGAAGCTAACATGAATCACTTTGTGGAGCTATGAAGCTAACATGAATCACTTTGTGGAGCTATGAAGCTAACATGAGTCACTTTGTGCAGCCATCACCCAAATACGAATCACTTTGTGCAGCTCTGAAGCTAACATGAATCACTTTGGGCAGCTATGAAGCTAACATGAATCACTTTGTGGAGCTATAAAGCTAACATGACTCACTTTGTGCAGCTATGAAGCTAACATGACTCACTTTGTGCAGCTATCACCCAAATACGAATCACTTTGGGCAGCTATGAAGCTAACATGAATCACTTTGTGGAGCTATGAAGCTAACATGAATCACATTGTGGAGCTATGAAGCTAACATGAATCACTTTGTGCAGCTATGAAGCTAACATGAATCACTTTGGGCAGCTATGAAGCTAAAATGAATCACTTTGTGGAGCTATGAAGCTAACATGAATCACTTTGTGGAGCTATGTAGCTAACATGAATCACTTTGTGGAGCTATGAAGCTAACATGAATCACTTTGTGCAGCTATGAAGCTAACATGAATCACTTTGTGCAGCTATGAAGCTAACATGAATCACTTTGTGCAGCTATGAAGCTAACATGAATCACTTTGTGGAGCTATGAAGCTAACATGAATCACTTTGTGCAGCTATGAAGCTAACATGAATCACTTTGTGGAGCTATGAAGCTAACATGAATCACTTTGTGGAGCTATGAAGCTAACATGAATCACTTTGTGGAGCTATTAAGCTAACATGAATCACTTTGTGCAGCTATGAAGCTAACATGAATCACTTTGTGCAGCTATGAAGCTAACATGAATCACTTTGTGGAGCTATGAAGCTAACATGAATCACTTTGTGTGGCTATGAAGCTCACATGAATCACTTTGTGGAGCAATGAAGCTAACATGAATCACTTTGTGCAGCTATGAAGCTAACATGAATCACTCTGAACAGCTATCAAGCTACCATGAATCACTATGTGCAGCTTTCAAGGTAACATGAATCACTTTGTGCAGCTATGAAGCTAACATGAATAACTTTGTGCAGCTATGAAGCTAACATCAATCACTTTGTGCAGCTATCAAGATAACATGAATTACTTTGTGGAGCAATGAAGCTAACACGAATCACTCTGTGCAGCTATGAAGCTTACATGAAGCACTTTGTGCAGCTATGAAGCTAACATTACTCACTTTGTGCAGCTATGAAGCTAACATGAATCACTTTGTGCTGCTATGAAGTTAACATGAATCACTTTGTGCAGCTATGAAGCTAACATGAATCACTTTATGCAGCTATGAAGGTAACATGAATCACTTTGTGCAGCTATGAAGCTAACATGACTCACTCTGTGCAGCTATGAAGCTAACATGAATCACTTTGTGCAGCTAGGAAGATAACATGAATCACTTTGTGCAGCTAAGAAGCTAACATGACTCACTTTGTGCAGCTATCATCCAAATACGAATCACTTTGTGCAGCTATGAAGCTAACATGAATCACTTTGTGCAGCTATGAAGCTAACATGAATCACTTTGTGCAGCTATGAACCTAACATGACTCACTTTGTGCAGCTATGAAGCGAACATGACTCACTTTGTGCAGCTATCACCCAAATACGAATCACTTTGTGCAGCTATGAAGCTAACATGAATCACTTTGTGTAGCTAAGAAGCTAACATATCTCAGTTTCTGCAGCTATCACCCAAAAACAAATCACTTTGTTCAGCGATGAAGCTAACATGAGTCACTTTGTGCAGCTATCATCCAAATACGAATCACTTTGTGCAGCAATGAAGCTAACATGACTCACTTTGTGCAGCTATGAAGCTAACATGAATCACTTTGTGCAGCTATGAAGCTAACATGAATCACTTTGTGCAGCTATGAAGCTCACATGAATCACTTTGTGCAGCCTTGAATTTCATATGAATCACTTCGTGCAGCTATGAAGCTAACATTAATTGTTTTATGCAGCTATGAAGCAAACATTAATTGTTTTATGCAGCTATGAAGCTAACATTAATTGTTTTATGCAGCTATGAAGCTAACATGAATCACTTTGTGCAGCTATGAAGCTAACATGACTCACTTTGTGCAGCTATGAAGCTAACATGAATCATTTTGTGGAGCTATGAAGCTAACATGACTCACTTTGTGCAGCTATGAAGCTAACATGAATCACTTTGTGGAGCTATGAAGCTAACATGAATCACTTTGTGCAGCTATGAAGCTAACATGAATCACTTTGTGGAGCTATGAAGCTAACATGAATCACTTTGTGGAGCTATGAACCTAACATGAATCACTTTGTGCAGCTATGAAGCTCGCAGGACTCACTTTGTGTGGCTATGAAGCTCACATGAATCACTTTGTGGAGCTATGAAGCTAACAGGAATCACTTTGTGCAGCTATGAAGCTAACATGAATCACTTTGTGGAGTTATGAAGCTAACATGAATAATTTTGTGCAGGTATGAAGCTAACATGAATCTCTTTGTGCAGCTATGAAGCTAAAATGAATCATTTTGTGCAGGTATGAAGCTAACATTACTCACTATGTGCAGCTATGAAGCTAACATGAATCACTTTGTGCAGCTATTAAGCTAACATGAATCACTTTGTGGAGCTATGAAGCTAACATGAATCACTTTGTGCAGCTATGAAGTTAACATGAATCACTTTGTGCAGCTATTAAGCTAACATGAATCACTTTGTGGAGCTATAAAGCTAACATGAATCACTTTGTGCAGCTATGAAGCTCGCAGGACTCACTTTGTGTGGCTATGAAGCTCACATGAATCACTTTGTGGAGCTATGAAGCTAACATGAATCACTTTGTGCAGCTATGAAGCTAACATGAATCACTTTGGGCAACCATGAAGTTCATATGAATAACTATGTGCAGCTATGGAGCTAACATGAATCACGTTGTGCAGCTATGAAGCTAAAATGAATCATTTTGTGCAGGTATGAAGCTAACATGACTAACTTTGTGCAGCTATGAAGCTAACATGACTCACTTTGTGCAGCTATGAAGCTAACATGACTCACTTTGTGCAGCTATCACCAAAATACGAATCACTTTCTGCAGCTATGAAGCTAACATGACTAACTTTGTGCAGCTATGAAGCTAATATGAATCACTTTGCGCAGCTATGAAGCTAACATGAATCACTTTGTGCAGCTATGAAGCTAACATTAATCACTTTTTGCAGCTATGAAGCCAACATGAATCACTTTGTGCAGCTATGAAGGTCGCAGGACTCACTTTGTGCAGCTATGAAGCTACCATGAATCACTTTGGGCAGCTATGAAGCTAACATGAATCACTTTGTGCAGCTATGAAGCTACCATGAATCACTTTGGGCAGCTATGAAGCTAACATGAATAATTTTGTGCAGGTATGAAGCTAACATGAATCTCTTTGTGCAGCTATGAAGCTAAAATGAATCACTTTGTGCAGCTATGAAGCTAACATGAATCACTTTGTGCAGCCTTGAATTTCATATGAATCACTTCGTGCAGCTATGAAGCAAACATTAATTGTTTTATGCAGCTATGAAGCTAACATTAATTGTTTTATGCAGCTATGAAGCTAACATGAATCACTTTGTGCAGCTATGAAGCTAACATGAATCACTTTGTGCAGCTGTGAAGCTAACATGAATCACTTTGTGCAGCTATGAAGCTAACATGACTCACTTTGTGCAGCTATGAAGCTCACATGAATCACTTTGTGCAGCTATGAAGCTCACATGAATCACTTTGTGCAGCCTTGAATTTCATATGAATCACTTCGTGCAGCTATGAAGCTAACATGAATCACTTTGTGCAGCTGTGAAGCTAACATGAATCACTTTGTGCAGCTATGAAGCTAACATGACTCACTTTGTGCAGCTATGAAGCTCACATGAATCACTTTGTGCAGCTATGAAGCTCACATGAATCACTTTGTGCAGCCTTGAA
This sequence comes from Neoarius graeffei, assembly GCF_027579695.1. Classification (NCBI taxonomy): domain Eukaryota; kingdom Metazoa; phylum Chordata; class Actinopteri; order Siluriformes; family Ariidae; genus Neoarius; species Neoarius graeffei. The sequence goes on from NC_083587.1 coordinate 391,105, forward strand.
TTTCATATGAATCACTTCGTGCAGCTATGAAGCTAACATTAATTGTTTTATGCAGCTATGAAGCTAACATGACTCACTTTGTGCAGCTATGAAGCTAACATGAATCACTTTGTGGAGCTATGAAGCTAACATGAATCACTTTGTGCAGCTATGAAGCTAACATGAATCACTTTGTGGAGCTATGAAGCTAACATGAATCACTTTGTGCAGCTATGAAGCTAACATGAATCACTTTGTGGAGCTATGAAGCTAACATGAATCACTTTGTGGAGCTATGAAGCTAACATGAATCACTTTGTGGAGCTATTAAGCTAACATGAATCACTTTGTGCAGCTATGAAGCTCGCAGGACTCACTTTGTGTGGCTATGAAGCTCACATGAATCACTTTGTGGAGCTATGAAGCTAACATGAATCACTTTGTGCAGCTATGAGGCTAACATGAATCAATTTGTGCAGCTATGAAGCTAACATGAATCACTTTGTGGAGCTATGAAGCTAACATGCATCACTTTGTGCAGCTATGAGGCTAACATGAATCACTTTATGGAGCTATGAAGCTCGCAGGACTCACTTTGTGTGGCTATGAAGCTAACATGAATCACTTTGTGCAGCTATGAAGCTTACATGAATCACTTTGTGCAGCTATGAAGCTAACATGAATCACTTTGTGCAGCTATGAAGCTAACATGAATCACTTTGGGCAACCATGAAGTTTATATGAATCACTATGTGCAGCTATGAAGCTAACATGAATCACTTTGTGCAGCTATGGAGCTAACATGAATCACTTTGTGCAGCTATGAAGCTAACATGAATCACTTTTTGCAGCTATGAAGCTAACATGAATCACTTTGTGGAGCGATGAAGCTAACATGAATCACTTTGTGGAGCTATGAAGCTCGCAGGACTCACTTTGTGTGGCTATGAAGCTCACATGAATCACTTTGTGGAGCTATGAAGCTAACATGAATCACTTTGTGCAGCTATGAGGCTAACATGAATCAATTTGTGCAGCTATGAAGCTAACATGAATCACTTTGTGGAGCTATGAAGCTAACATGCATCACTTTGTGCAGCTATGAGGCTAACATGAATCACTTTATGGAGCTATGAAGCTCGCAGGACTCACTTTGTGTGGCTATGAAGCTAACATGAATCACTTTGTGCAGCTATGAAGCTTACATGAATCACTTTGTGCAGCTATGAAGCTAACATGAATCACTTTGTGCAGCTATGAAGCTAACATGAATCACTTTGGGCAACCATGAAGTTTATATGAATCACTATGTGCAGCTATGAAGCTAACATGAATCACTTTGTGCAGCTATGGAGCTAACATGAATCACTTTGTGCAGCTATGAAGCTAACATGAATCACTTTTTGCAGCTATGAAGCTAACATGAATCACTTTGTGGAGCGATGAAGCTAACATGAATCACTTTGTGGAGCTATGAAGCTCGCAGGACTCACTTTGTGTGGCTATGAAGCTCACATGAATCACTTTGTGGAGCTATGAAGCTAACATGAATCACTTTGTGCAGCTATGAAGCTAACATGAATCACTTTGTGCAGCTATGAAGCTAACATGAATCACTTTGGGCAACCATGAAGTTTATATGAATCACTATGTGCAGCTATGAAGCTAACATGAATCACTTTGTGCAGCTATGGAGCTAACATGAATCACTTTGTGCAGCTATGAAGCTAACATGAATCACTTTTTGCAGCTATGAAGCTAACATGAATCACTTTGTGGAGCTATGAAGCTCGCAGGACTCACTTTGTGTGGCTATGAAGCTCACATGAATCACTTTGTGGAGCTATGAAGCTAACATGAATCTACTTTTTGCAGCTATGAAGCTAACATGAATCACTTTCTGCAGCTATGAAGCTAACATGAATCACTTTGGGCAACCATGAAGTTTATATGAATCACTATGTGCAGCTATGAAGCTAACATGACTCACTTTATGCAGGTATGAAGCTAACATGAATCACTTTGTGCAGCTATGAAGCTAACATGAATCACTTTGTGCAGCTATGAAGCTAACATTAATCACTTTGTGCAGCTATGAAGCTATCATGAATCACTTTGTGCAGCTATGAAGATAACATGAATCACTTTGGGCAGCTATGAAGCTAACATGACTCACTTTATGCAGCTATGAAGCTAAAATGAATCATTTTGTGCTGCTATGAAGCTAACATGAACCACTTTGTGGAGCTATGAAGCTAACACGAATCACTTTGTGCAGCTATGAAGCTAACATGAATCACTTTGGGCAACCATGAAGTTCATATGAATCACTATGTGCAGCTATGAAGCTAACATGAATCACTTTGTGCAGCTATGGAGCTAACATAAATCACTTTGTGCACCTATGAAGCTAACATGAATCACTTTGTGCAGCTATGAAGCTAACATGACTCACTTTATGCAGGTATGAAGCTAACATGAATGACTTTGTGCAGCTATGAAGCTAACATGAATCACTTTGTGCAGCTATGAAGCTAACATGAATAACTTTGTGCAGCTATGAAGCTAACATGAATAACTTTGTGCAGCTATGAAGCTATCATGAATCACTTTTTGCAGCTATGAAGCTAAAATGAATCATTTTGTGCAGCTATGAAGCTAACATGAATCTCTTTGTGCAGCTATGAAGCTAACATGACTAACTTTGTGTAGCTATGAAGCTAACATGACTGACTTTGTGCAGCTATGAAGGTCGCAGGACTCACTTTGTGCAGCTGTGAAGCTAACATGAATCACTTTGTGGAGCTATGAAGCTCGCAGGACTCACTTTGTGTGGCTATGAAGCTAACATGAATCACTTTGTGGAGTTATGAAGCTAACATGAATCACTTTGTGGAGCTATGAAGCTAACACGAATCACTTTGTGCAGCTATGAAGCTAACATGAATCACTTTGTGGAGTTATGAAGCTAACATGAATCACTTTGTGGAGCTATGAAGCTAACACGAATCACTTTGTGCAGCTATGAAGCTAACATGAATCACTTTGTGCAGCTATGAAGCTAACATGAATCACTTTGTGGAGCTATGAAGCTAACACGAATCACTTTGTGCAGCTATGAAGCTCACATGAATCACTTTGTGGAGTTATGAAGCTAACATGAATCACTTTGTGGAGCTATGAAGCTAACACGAATCACTTTGTGCAGCTATGAAGCTCACATGAATCACTTTGTGGAGTTATGAAGCTAACATGAATCACTTTGTGGAGCTATGAAGCTAACACGAATCACTTTGTGCAGCTATGAAGCTAACATGAATCACTTTGTGGAGTTATGAAGCTAACATGAATCACTTTGTGGAGCTATGAAGCTAACATGAATCACTTTGTGGAGCTATGAAGCTAACATGAATCACTTTGTGGAGCTATGAAGCTCGCAGGACTCACTTTGTGTGGCTATGAAGCTAACATGAATCACTTTGTGGAGCTATGAAGCTAACATGAATCACTTTGTGCAGCTATGAAGCTCGCAGGACTCACTTTGTGTGGCTATGAAGCTCACATGAATCACTTTGTGGAGCTATGAAGCTAACATGAATCACTTTGTGCAGCTATGAAGCTAACATGAATCACTTTGTGCAACCATGAAGTTCATATGAATCACTATGTGCAGCTATGAAGCTAACATGAATCACTTTGTGCAGCTATGGAGCTAACATGAATCACTTTGTGCAACCATGAAGTTCATATGAATCACTATGTGCAGCTATGAAGCTAAAATGAATCACTTTGTGCAGCTATGAAGCTAAAATGAATCATTTTCTGCTGCTATGAAGCTAACATGACTCACTTTATGCAGGTATGAAGCTAACATGAATCACTTTGTGCAGCTATGAAGCTAACATGAATCACTTTGTGGAGCTATGAAGCTAACATGAATCACTTTGTGCAGCTATGAAGCTAAAATGAATCATTTTGTGCTGCTATGAAGCTAACATGACTCACTTTATGCAGGTATGAAGCTAACATGAATCACTTTGTGCAGCTATGAAGCTAACATGAATCACTTTGTGCAGCTATGAAGCTATCATGAATCACTTTGTGCAGCTATGAAGCTATCATGAATCACTTTGGGCAGCTATGAAGCTAACATGACTCACTTTGTGCAGCTATGAAGCTAACATGAATCACTTTGTGGAGCTATGAAGCTAACATGAATCACTTTGTGCAGCTATGAAGCTAACATGAATCACTTTGTGCAGCTATGAAGCTAACATGAATCACTTTGTGGAGCTATGAAGCTAACATGAATCACTTTGTGGAGCTATGAAGCTAACATGAATCACTTTGGGCAACCATGAAGTTCATATGAATCACTATGTGCAGCTATGACGCTAACATGACTCACTTTGTGCAGCTATGAAGCTAACATGAATCACTTTGTGGAGCTATGAAGCTAACATGAATCACTTTGTGCAGCTATGAAGCTAACATGAATCACTTTGTGCAGCTATGAAGCTAACATGAATCACTTTGTGCAGCTATGAAGCTAACATGAATCACTTTGTGGAGCTATGAAGCTAACATGAATCACTTTGGGCAACCATGAAGTTCATATGAATCACTATGTGCAGCTATGAAGCTAAAATGAATCATTTTGTGCTGCTATGAAGCTAACATGACTCACTTTATGCAGGTATGAAGCTATCATGAATCACTTTTTGCAGCTATGAAGGTCGCAGGACTCACTTTGTGCAGCTGTGAAGCTAACATGAATCACTTTGTGGAGCAATGAAGCTCGCAGGACTCACTTTGTGTGGCTATGAAGCTCACATGAATCACTTTGTTGAGCTATGAAGCTAACACGAATCACTTTGTGCAGCTATGAAGCTCACATGAATCACTTTGGGCAACCATGAAGTTCATATGAATCACTATGTGCAGCTATGAAGCTAACATGAATCACTTTGTGCAGCTATGAAGCTAACATGACTCACTTTGTGCAGCTATGAAGCTAACATGAATCACTTTGTGCAGCTATGAAGCTAACATGACTCACTTTGTGCAGCTATGAAGCTCACATGAATCACTTTGTGCAGCCTTGAATTTCATATGAATCACTTCGTGCAGCTATGAAGCTAACATTAATTGTTTTATGCAGCTATGAAGCTAACATGAATTGTTTTATGCAGCTATGAAGCTAACATGAATCACTTTGTGCAGCTGTGAAGCTAACATGACTCACTTTGTGCAGCTGTGAAGCTAACATGAATCACTTTGTGGAGCTATGAAGCTAACATGAATCACTTTGTGGAGCTATGAAGCTAACATGAATCACTTTGTGGAGCTATGAAGCTAACATGAATCACTTTGTGGAGCTATGAAGCTAACATGAATCACTTTGTGGAGCTATGAAGCTAACATGAGTCACTTTGTGCAGCCATCACCCAAATACGAATCACTTTGTGCAGCTCTGAAGCTAACATGAATCACTTTGGGCAGCTATGAAGCTAACATGAATCACTTTGTGGAGCTATAAAGCTAACATGACTCACTTTGTGCAGCTATGAAGCTAACATGACTCACTTTGTGCAGCTATCACCCAAATACGAATCACTTTGGGCAGCTATGAAGCTAACATGAATCACTTTGTGGAGCTATGAAGCTAACATGAATCACATTGTGGAGCTATGAAGCTAACATGAATCACTTTGTGCAGCTATGAAGCTAACATGAATCACTTTGGGCAGCTATGAAGCTAAAATGAATCACTTTGTGGAGCTATGAAGCTAACATGAATCACTTTGTGGAGCTATGAAGCTAACATGAATCACTTTGTGGAGCTATGAAGCTAACATGAATCACTTTGTGCAGCTATGAAGCTAACATGAATCACTTTGTGCAGCTATGAAGCTAACATGAATCACTTTGTGCAGCTATGAAGCTAACATGAATCACTTTGTGGAGCTATGAAGCTAACATGAATCACTTTGTGCAGCTATGAAGCTAACATGAATCACTTTGTGGAGCTATGAAGCGAACATGAATCACTTTGTGGAGCTATGAAGCTAACATGAATCACTTTGTGCAGCTATGAAGCTAACATGAATCACTTTGTGGAGCTATGAAGCTAACATGAATCACTTTGTGCAGCTATGAAGCTAACATGAATCACTTTGTGGAGCTATTAAGCTAACATGAATCACTTTGTGCAGCTATGAAGCTAACATGAATCACTTTGTGCAGCTATGAAGCTAACATGAATCACTTTGTGGAGCTATGAAGCTAACATGAATCACTTTGTGTGGCTATGAAGCTCACATGAATCACTTTGTGGAGCAATGAAGCTAACATGAATCACTTTGTGCAGCTATGAAGCTAACATGAATCACTCTGAACAGCTATCAAGCTACCATGAATCACTCTGTGCAGCTTTCAAGGTAACATGAATCACTTTGTGCAGCTATGAAGCTAACATGAATAACTTTGTGCAGCTATGAAGCTAACATCAATCACTTTGTGCAGCTATCAAGATAACATGAATTACTTTGTGGAGCAATGAAGCTAACACGAATCACTCTGTGCAGCTATGAAGCTTACATGAAGCACTTTGTGCAGCTATGAAGCTAACATTACTCACTTTGTGCAGCTATGAAGCTAACATGAATCACTTTGTGCTGCTATGAAGTTAACATGAATCACTTTGTGCAGCTATGAAGCTAACATGAATCACTTTATGCAGCTATGAAGGTAACATGAATCACTTTGTGCAGCTATGAAGCTAACATGACTCACTCTGTGCAGCTATGAAGCTAACATGAATCACTTTGTGCAGCTAGGAAGATAACATGAATCACTTTGTGCAGCTAAGAAGCTAACATGACTCACTTTGTGCAGCTATCATCCAAATACGAATCACTTTGTGCAGCTATGAAGCTAACATGAATCACTTTGTGCAGCTATGAAGCTAACATGAATCACTTTGTGCAGCTATGAAGCTAACATGACTCACTTTGTGCAGCTATGAAGCGAACATGACTCACTTTGTGCAGCTATCACCCAAATACGAATCACTTTGTGCAGCTATGAAGCTAACATGAATCACTTTGTGTAGCTAAGAAGCTAACATATCTCAGTTTCTGCAGCTATCACCCAAAAACAAATCACTTTGTTCAGCGATGAAGCTAACATGAGTCACTTTGTGCAGCTATCATCCAAATACGAATCACTTTGTGCAGCAATGAAGCTAACATGACTCACTTTGTGCAGCTATGAAGCTAACATGAATCACTTTGTGCAGCTATGAAGCTAACATGAATCACTTTGTGCAGCCTTGAATTTCATATGAATCACTTCGTGCAGCTATGAAGCTAACATTAATTGTTTTATGCAGCTATGAAGCTAACATGAATCACTTTGTGGAGTTATGAAGCTAACATGAATTATTTTGTGCAGGTATGAAGCTAACATGAATCTCTTTGTGCAGCTATGAAGCTAAAATGAATCACTTTGTGCAGCTATGAAGCTCACATGAATCACTTTGTGCAGCCTTGAATTTCATATGAATCACTTCGTGCAGCTATGAAGCTAACATTAATTGTTTTATGCAGCTATGAAGCAAACATTAATTGTTTTATGCAGCTATGAAGCTAACATTAATTGTTTTATGCAGCTATGAAGCTAACATGAATCACTTTGTGCAGCTATGAAGCTAACATGACTCACTTTGTGCAGCTATGAAGCTAACATGAATCATTTTGTGGAGCTATGAAGCTAACATGACTCACTTTGTGCAGCTATGAAGCTAACATGAATCACTTTGTGGAGCTATGAAGCTAACATGAATCACTTTGTGCAGCTATGAAGCTAACATGAATCACTTTGTGGAGCTATGAAGCTAACATGAATCACTTTGTGGAGCTATGAACCTAACATGAATCACTTCGTGCAGCTATGAAGCTAACATTAATTGTTTTATGCAGCTATGAAGCTAACATGAATTGTTTTATGCAGCTATGAAGCTAACATGAATCACTTTGTGCAGCTGTGAAGCTAACATGACTCACTTTGTGCAGCTGTGAAGCTAACATGAATCACTTTGTGGAGCTATGAAGCTAACATGAATCACTTTGTGGAGCTATGAAGCTAACATGAATCACTTTGTGGAGCTATGAAGCTAACATGAATCACTTTGTGGAGCTATGAAGCTAACATGAATCACTTTGTGGAGCTATGAAGCTAACATGAGTCACTTTGTGCAGCCATCACCCAAATACGAATCACTTTGTGCAGCTCTGAAGCTAACATGAATCACTTTGGGCAGCTATGAAGCTAACATGAATCACTTTGTGGAGCTATAAAGCTAACATGACTCACTTTGTGCAGCTATGAAGCTAACATGACTCACTTTGTGCAGCTATCACCCAAATACGAATCACTTTGGGCAGCTATGAAGCTAACATGAATCACTTTGTGGAGCTATGAAGCTAACATGAATCACATTGTGGAGCTATGAAGCTAACATGAATCACTTTGTGCAGCTATGAAGCTAACATGAATCACTTTGGGCAGCTATGAAGCTAAAATGAATCACTTTGTGGAGCTATGAAGCTAACATGAATCACTTTGTGGAGCTATGAAGCTAACATGAATCACTTTGTGGAGCTATGAAGCTAACATGAATCACTTTGTGCAGCTATGAAGCTAACATGAATCACTTTGTGCAGCTATGAAGCTAACATGAATCACTTTGTGCAGCTATGAAGCTAACATGAATCACTTTGTGGAGCTATGAAGCTAACATGAATCACTTTGTGCAGCTATGAAGCTAACATGAATCACTTTGTGGAGCTATGAAGCGAACATGAATCACTTTGTGGAGCTATGAAGCTAACATGAATCACTTTGTGCAGCTATGAAGCTAACATGAATCACTTTGTGGAGCTATGAAGCTAACATGAATCACTTTGTGCAGCTATGAAGCTAACATGAATCACTTTGTGGAGCTATTAAGCTAACATGAATCACTTTGTGCAGCTATGAAGCTAACATGAATCACTTTGTGCAGCTATGAAGCTAACATGAATCACTTTGTGGAGCTATGAAGCTAACATGAATCACTTTGTGTGGCTATGAAGCTCACATGAATCACTTTGTGGAGCAATGAAGCTAACATGAATCACTTTGTGCAGCTATGAAGCTAACATGAATCACTCTGAACAGCTATCAAGCTACCATGAATCACTCTGTGCAGCTTTCAAGGTAACATGAATCACTTTGTGCAGCTATGAAGCTAACATGAATAACTTTGTGCAGCTATGAAGCTAACATCAATCACTTTGTGCAGCTATCAAGATAACATGAATTACTTTGTGGAGCAATGAAGCTAACACGAATCACTCTGTGCAGCTATGAAGCTTACATGAAGCACTTTGTGCAGCTATGAAGCTAACATTACTCACTTTGTGCAGCTATGAAGCTAACATGAATCACTTTGTGCTGCTATGAAGTTAACATGAATCACTTTGTGCAGCTATGAAGCTAACATGAATCACTTTATGCAGCTATGAAGGTAACATGAATCACTTTGTGCAGCTATGAAGCTAACATGACTCACTCTGTGCAGCTATGAAGCTAACATGAATCACTTTGTGCAGCTAGGAAGATAACATGAATCACTTTGTGCAGCTAAGAAGCTAACATGACTCACTTTGTGCAGCTATCATCCAAATACGAATCACTTTGTGCAGCTATGAAGCTAACATGAATCACTTTGTGCAGCTATGAAGCTAACATGAATCACTTTGTGCAGCTATGAACCTAACATGACTCACTTTGTGCAGCTATGAAGCGAACATGACTCACTTTGTGCAGCTATCACCCAAATACGAATCACTTTGTGCAGCTATGAAGCTAACATGAATCACTTTGTGTAGCTAAGAAGCTAACATATCTCAGTTTCTGCAGCTATCACCCAAAAACAAATCACTTTGTTCAGCGATGAAGCTAACATGAGTCACTTTGTGCAGCTATCATCCAAATACGAATCACTTTGTGCAGCAATGAAGCTAACATGACTCACTTTGTGCAGCTATGAAGCTAACATGAATCACTTTGTGCAGCTATGAAGCTAACATGAATCACTTTGTGCAGCTATGAAGCTAACATGAATCACTTTGTGCAGCCTTGAATTTCATATGAATCACTTCGTGCAGCTATGAAGCTAACATTAATTGTTTTATGCAGCTATGAAGCTAACATGAATCACTTTGTGGAGTTATGAAGCTAACATGAATTATTTTGTGCAGGTATGAAGCTAACATGAATCTCTTTGTGCAGCTATGAAGCTAAAATGAATCACTTTGTGCAGCTATGAAGCTCACATGAATCACTTTGTGCAGCCTTGAATTTCATATGAATCACTTCGTGCAGCTATGAAGCTAACATTAATTGTTTTATGCAGCTATGAAGCAAACATTAATTGTTTTATGCAGCTATGAAGCTAACATTAATTGTTTTATGCAGCTATGAAGCTAACATGAATCACTTTGTGCAGCTATGAAGCTAACATGACTCACTTTGTGCAGCTATGAAGCTAACATGAATCATTTTGTGGAGCTATGAAGCTAACATGACTCACTTTGTGCAGCTATGAAGCTAACATGAATCACTTTGTGGAGCTATGAAGCTAACATGAATCACTTTGTGCAGCTATGAAGCTAACATGAATCACTTTGTGGAGCTATGAAGCTAACATGAATCACTTTGTGGAGCTATGAACCTAACATGAATCACTTTGTGCAGCTATGAAGCTCGCAGGACTCACTTTGTGTGGCTATGAAGCTCACATGAATCACTTTGTGGAGCTATGAAGCTAACATGAATCACTTTGTGCAGCTATGAAGCTAACATGAATCACTTTGTGGAGTTATGAAGCTAACATGAATAATTTTGTGCAGGTATGAAGCTAACATGAATCTCTTTGTGCAGCTATGAAGCTAAAATGAATCATTTTGTGCAGGTATGAAGCTAACATTACTCACTATGTGCAGCTATGAAGCTAACATGAATCACTTTGTGCAGCTATTAAGCTAACATGAATCACTTTGTGGAGCTATGAAGCTAACATGAATCACTTTGTGCAGCTATGAAGTTAACATGAATCACTTTGTGCAGCTATGAAGCTCACATGAATCACTTTGTGGAGCTATGAAGCTAACATGAATCACTTTGTGCAGCTATGAAGCTAACATGAATCACTTTGGGCAACCATGAAGTTCATATGAATAACTATGTGCAGCTATGGAGCTAACATGAATCACGTTGTGCAGCTATGAAGCTAAAATGAATCATTTTGTGCAGGTATGAAGCTAACATGACTAACTTTGTGCAGCTATGAAGCTAACATGACTCACTTTGTGCAGCTATGAAGCTAACATGACTCACTTTGTGCAGCTATCACCAAAATACGAATCACTTTCTGCAGCTATGAAGCTAACATGACTAACTTTGTGCAGCTATGAAGCTAATATGAATCACTTTGCGCAGCTATGAAGCTAACATTAATCACTTTTTGCAGCTATGAAGCCAACATGAATCACTTTGTGCAGCTATGAAGGTCGCAGGACTCACTTTGTGCAGCTATGAAGCTACCATGAATCACTTTGGGCAGCTATGAAGCTAACATGAATCACTTTGTGCAGCTATGAAGCTACCATGAATCACTTTGGGCAGCTATGAAGCTAACATGAATAATTTTGTGCAGGTATGAAGCTAACATGAATCTCTTTGTGCAGCTATGAAGCTAAAATGAATCACTTTGTGCAGCTATGAAGCTAACATGAATCACTTTGTGCAGCCTTGAATTTCATATGAATCACTTCGTGCAGCTATGAAGCAAACATTAATTGTTTTATGCAGCTATGAAGCTAACATTAATTGTTTTATGCAGCTATGAAGCTAACATGAATCACTTTGTGCAGCTATGAAGCTAACATGAATCACTTTGTGCAGCTGTGAAGCTAACATGAATCACTTTGTGCAGCTATGAAGCTAACATGACTCACTTTGTGCAGCTATGAAGCTCACATGAATCACTTTGTGCAGCTATGAAGCTCACATGAATCACTTTGTGCAGCCTTGAATTTCATATGAATCACTTCGTGCAGCTATGAAGCTAACATGAATCACTTTGTGCAGCTGTGAAGCTAACATGAATCACTTTGTGCAGCTATGAAGCTAACATGACTCACTTTGTGCAGCTATGAAGCTCACATGAATCACTTTGTGCAGCTATGAAGCTCACATGAATCACTTTGTGCAGCCTTGAATTTCATATGAATCACTTCGTGCAGCTATGAAGCTAACATTAATTGTTTTATGCAGCTATGAAGCTAACATGACTCACTTTGTGCAGCTATGAAGCTAACATGAATCACTTTGTGGAGCTATGAAGCTAACATGAATCACTTTGTGCAGCTATGAAGCTAACATGAATCACTTTGTGGAGCTATGAAGCTAACATGAATCACTTTGTGCAGCTATGAAGCTAACATGAATCACTTTGTGGAGCTATGAAGCTAACATGAATCACTTTGTGGAGCTATGAAGCTAACATGAATCACTTTGTGGAGCTATGAAGCTAACATGAATCACTTTGTGCAGCTATGAAGCTCGCAGGACTCACTTTGTGTGGCTATGAAGCTCACATGAATCACTTTGTGGAGCTATGAAGCTAACATGAATCACTTTGTGCAGCTATGAGGCTAACATGAATCAATTTGTGCAGCTATGAAGCTAACATGAATCACTTTGTGGAGCTATGAAGCTAACATGCATCACTTTGTGCAGCTATGAGGCTAACATGCATCACTTTGTGCAGCTATGAGGCTAACATGAATCACTTTATGGAGCTATGAAGCTCGCAGGACTCACTTTGTGTGGCTATGAAGCTAACATGAATCACTTTGTGCAGCTATGAAGCTTACATGAATCACTTTGTGCAGCTATGAAGCTAACATGAATCACTTTGTGCAGCTATGAAGCTAACATGAATCACTTTGGGCAACCATGAAGTTTATATGAATCACTATGTGCAGCTATGAAGCTAACATGAATCACTTTGTGCAGCTATGGAGCTAACATGAATCACTTTGTGCAGCTATGAAGCTAACATGAATCACTTTTTGCAGCTATGAAGCTAACATGAATCACTTTGTGGAGCGATGAAGCTAACATGAATCACTTTGTGGAGCTATGAAGCTCGCAGGACTCACTTTGTGTGGCTATGAAGCTCACATGAATCACTTTGTGGAGCTATGAAGCTAACATGAATCACTTTGTGCAGCTATGAAGCTAACATGAATCACTTTGTGCAGCTATGAAGCTAACATGAATCACTTTGGGCAACCATGAAGTTTATATGAATCACTATGTGCAGCTATGAAGCTAACATGAATCACTTTGTGCAGCTATGGAGCTAACATGAATCACTTTGTGCAGCTATGAAGCTAACATGAATCACTTTTTGCAGCTATGAAGCTAACATGAATCACTTTGTGGAGCTATGAAGCTCGCAGGACTCACTTTGTGTGGCTATGAAGCTCACATGAATCACTTTGTGGAGCTATGAAGCTAACATGAATCTACTTTTTGCAGCTATGAAGCTAACATGAATCACTTTCTGCAGCTATGAAGCTAACATGAATCACTTTGGGCAACCATGAAGTTTATATGAATCACTATGTGCAGCTATGAAGCTAACATGACTCACTTTATGCAGGTATGAAGCTAACATGAATCACTTTGTGCAGCTATGAAGCTAACATGAATCACTTTGTGCAGCTATGAAGCTAACATTAATCACTTTGTGCAGCTATGAAGCTATCATGAATCACTTTGTGCAGCTATGAAGATAACATGAATCACTTTGGGCAGCTATGAAGCTAACATGACTCACTTTATGCAGCTATGAAGCTAAAATGAATCATTTTGTGCTGCTATGAAGCTAACATGAATCACTTTGTGGAGCTATGAAGCTAACACGAATCACTTTGTGCAGCTATGAAGCTAACATGAATCACTTTGGGCAACCATGAAGTTCATATGAATCACTATGTGCAGCTATGAAGCTAACATGAATCACTTTGTGCAGCTATGGAGCTAACATAAATCACTTTGTGCACCTATGAAGCTAACATGAATCACTTTGTGCAGCTATGAAGCTAACATGACTCACTTTATGCAGGTATGAAGCTAACATGAATGACTTTGTGCAGCTATGAAGCTAACATGAATCACTTTGTGCAGCTATGAAGCTAACATGAATAACTTTGTGCAGCTATGAAGCTAACATGAATAACTTTGTGCAGCTATGAAGCTATCATGAATCACTTTTTGCAGCTATGAAGCTAAAATGAATCATTTTGTGCAGCTATGAAGCTAACATGAATCTCTTTGTGCAGCTATGAAGCTAACATGACTAACTTTGTGTAGCTATGAAGCTAACATGACTGACTTTGTGCAGCTATGAAGGTCGCAGGACTCACTTTGTGCAGCTGTGAAGCTAACATGAATCACTTTGTGGAGCTATGAAGCTCGCAGGACTCACTTTGTGTGGCTATGAAGCTAACATGAATCACTTTGTGGAGTTATGAAGCTAACATGAATCACTTTGTGGAGCTATGAAGCTAACACGAATCACTTTGTGCAGCTATGAAGCTAACATGAATCACTTTGTGGAGTTATGAAGCTAACATGAATCACTTTGTGGAGCTATGAAGCTAACACGAATCACTTTGTGGAGTTATGAAGCTAACATGAATCACTTTGTGCAGCTATGAAGCTAACATGAATCACTTTGTGCAGCTATGAAGCTAACATGAATCACTTTGTGCAGCTATGAAGCTAACATGAATCACTTTGTGGAGCTATGAAGCTAACACGAATCACTTTGTGCAGCTATGAAGCTCACATGAATCACTTTGTGGAGTTATGAAGCTAACATGAATCACTTTGTGGAGCTATGAAGCTAACACGAATCACTTTGTGCAGCTATGAAGCTAACATGAATCACTTTGTGGAGTTATGAAGCTAACATGAATCACTTTGTGCAGCTATGAAGCTAACATGAATCACTTTGTGGAGCTATGAAGCTAACATGAATCACTTTGTGGAGCTATGAAGCTCGCAGGACTCACTTTGTGTGGCTATGAAGCTAACATGAATCACTTTGTGGAGCTATGAAGCTAACATGAATCACTTTGTGCAGCTATGAAGCTCGCAGGACTCACTTTGTGTGGCTATGAAGCTCACATGAATCACTTTGTGGAGCTATGAAGCTAACATGAATCACTTTGTGCAGCTATGAAGCTAACATGAATCACTTTGTGCAACCATGAAGTTCATATGAATCACTATGTGCAGCTATGAAGCTAACATGAATCACTTTGTGCAGCTATGGAGCTAACATGAATCACTTTGTGCAACCATGAAGTTCATATGAATCACTATGTGCAGCTATGAAGCTAAAATGAATCACTTTGTGCAGCTATGAAGCTAAAATGAATCATTTTCTGCTGCTATGAAGCTAACATGACTCACTTTATGCAGGTATGAAGCTAACATGAATCACTTTGTGCAGCTATGAAGCTAACATGAATCACTTTGTGGAGCTATGAAGCTAACATGAATCACTTTGTGCAGCTATGAAGCTAAAATGAATCATTTTGTGCTGCTATGAAGCTAACATGACTCACTTTATGCAGGTATGAAGCTAACATGAATCACTTTGTGCAGCTATGAAGCTAACATGAATCACTTTGTGCAGCTATGAAGCTATCATGAATCACTTTGTGCAGCTATGAAGCTATCATGAATCACTTTGGGCAGCTATGAAGCTAACATGACTCACTTTGTGCAGCTATGAAGCTAACATGAATCACTTTGTGGAGCTATGAAGCTAACATGAATCACTTTGTGCAGCTATGAAGCTAACATGAATCACTTTGTGCAGCTATGAAGCTAACATGAATCACTTTGTGGAGCTATGAAGCTAACATGAATCACTTTGTGGAGCTATGAAGCTAACATGAATCACTTTGGGCAACCATGAAGTTCATATGAATCACTATGTGCAGCTATGACGCTAACATGACTCACTTTGTGCAGCTATGAAGCTAACATGAATCACTTTGTGGAGCTATGAAGCTAACATGAATCACTTTGTGCAGCTATGAAGCTAACATGAATCACTTTGTGCAGCTATGAAGCTAACATGAATCACTTTGTGCAGCTATGAAGCTAACATGAATCACTTTGTGGAGCTATGAAGCTAACATGAATCACTTTGGGCAACCATGAAGTTCATATGAATCACTATGTGCAGCTATGAAGCTAAAATGAATCATTTTGTGCTGCTATGAAGCTAACATGACTCACTTTATGCAGGTATGAAGCTAACATGAATCACTTTGTGCAGCTATGAAGCTAAAATGAATCATTTTGTGCTGCTATGAAGCTAACATGACTCACTTTATGCAGGTATGAAGCTATCATGAATCACTTTTTGCAGCTATGAAGGTCGCAGGACTCACTTTGTGCAGCTGTGAAGCTAACATGAATCACTTTGTGGAGCAATGAAGCTCGCAGGACTCACTTTGTGTGGCTATGAAGCTCACATGAATCACTTTGTTGAGCTATGAAGCTAACACGAATCACTTTGTGCAGCTATGAAGCTCACATGAATCACTTTGGGCAACCATGAAGTTCATATGAATCACTATGTGCAGCTATGAAGCTAACATGAATCACTTTGTGCAGCTATGGAGCTAACATGAATCATTTTGTGCTGCTATGAAGCTAACATGACTCACTTTATGCAGGTATGAAGCTAACATGAATCACTTTGTGCAGCTATGAAGCTAACATGAATCACTTTGTGCAGCTATGAAGCTAACATTAATCACTTTGTGCAGCTATGAAGCTAACATGAATAACGTTGTGCAGCTATGAAGCTATCATGAATCACTTTTTGCAGCTATGAAGCTAAAATGAATCATTTTGTGCAGCTATGAAGCTAACATGAATAATTTTGTGCAGCTATAAACCTAACATGAATCTCTTTGTGCAGCTATGAAGCTAACATGACTAACTTTGTGTAGCTATAAAGCTAACATGACTCACTTTGTGCAGCTATGAAGCTAACATGACTGACTTTGTGCAGCTATGAAGGTCGCAGGACTCACTTTGTGCAGCTGTGAAGCTAACATGAATCACTTTGTGGAGCAATGAAGCTCGCAGGACTCACTTTGTGTGGCTATGAAGCTCACATGAATCACTTTGTTGAGCTATGAAGCTAACATGAATCACTTTGTGGAGATATGAAGCTAACATGAATCACTTTGTGCAGCTATGAAGCTAACATGAATCACTTTGTGGAGCTATGAAGCTAACATGAATCACTTTGTGGAGCTATGAAGCTCGCAGGACTCACTTTGTGTGGCTATGAAGCTAACATGAATCACTTTGTGGAGCTATGAAGCTAACATGAATCACTTTGTGCAGCTATGAAGCTAACATGAATCACTTTGGGCAACCATGAAGTTCATATCAATCACTATGTGCAGCTATGAAGCTAACATGAATCACTTTGTGCAGCTATGGAGCTAAAATGAATCATTTTGTGCTGCTATGAAGCTAACATGAATCACTTTGTGCAGCTATGAAGCTAAAATGAATCATTTTGTGCTGCTATGAAGCTAACATGACTCACTTTATGCAGGTATGAAGCTAACATGAATCACTTTGTGCAGCTATGAAGCTAACATGAATCACTTTGTGCAGCTATGAAGCTAACATGAATCACTTTGTGCAGCATTGAAGCTATCATGAATCACTTTGGGCAGCTATGAAGCTAACATGACTCACTTTATGCAGCTATGAAGCTAACATTAATCACTTTGTGCAGCTATGAAGCTAACATGAATCACTTTGTGCAGCTATGAAGCTAACATGAATCACTTTGTGGAGCTATGAAGCTAACATGAATCACTTTGTGCAGCTATTAAGCGAACATGAATAACTTTGTGCAGCTATGAAGGTAAAATGAATCATTTTGTGCTGCTATGAAGCTAACATGAATCACTTTGGGCAACCATGAAGTTCATATGAATCACTATGTGCAGCTATGAAGCTAACATGAATCACTTTGTGCAGCTATGAAGCTAACATGACTAACTTTGTGTAGCTATGAAGCTAACATGACTCACTTTGTGCAGCTATGAAGCTAACATGACTGACTTTGTGCAGCTATGAAGGTCGCAGGACTCACTTTGTGCAGCTGTGAAGCTAACATGAATCACTTTGTGGAGCTATGAAGCTAACATGAGTCACTTTGTGCAGCCATCACCCAAATACGAATCACTTTGTGCAGCTCTGAAGCTAACATGAATCACTTTGGGCAGCTATGAAGCTAACATGAATCACTTTGTGGAGCTATAAAGCTAACATGACTCACTTTGTGCAGCTATGAAGCTAACATGACTCACTTTGTGCAGCTATCACCCAAATACGAATCACTTTGGGCAGCTATGAAGCTAACATGAATCACTTTGTGGAGCTATGAAGCTAACATGAATCACATTGTGGAGCTATGAAGCTAACATGAATCACTTTGTGCAGCTATGAAGCTAACATGAATCACTTTGGGCAGCTATGAAGCTAAAATGAATCACTTTGTGGAGCTATGAAGCTAACATGAATCACTTTGTGGAGCTATGAAGCTAACATGAATCACTTTGTGGAGCTATGAAGCTAACATGAATCACTTTGTGCAGCTATGAAGCTAACATGAATCACTTTGTGCAGCTATGAAGCTAACATGAATCACTTTGTGCAGCTATGAAGCTAACATGAATCACTTTGTGGAGCTATGAAGCTAACATGAATCACTTTGTGCAGCTATGAAGCTAACATGAATCACTTTGTGGAGCTATGAAGCGAACATGAATCACTTTGTGGAGCTATGAAGCTAACATGAATCACTTTGTGCAGCTATGAAGCTAACATGAATCACTTTGTGGAGCTATGAAGCTAACATGAATCACTTTGTGCAGCTATGAAGCTAACATGAATCACTTTGTGGAGCTATTAAGCTAACATGAATCACTTTGTGCAGCTATGAAGCTAACATGAATCACTTTGTGCAGCTATGAAGCTAACATGAATCACTTTGTGGAGCTATGAAGCTAACATGAATCACTTTGTGTGGCTATGAAGCTCACATGAATCACTTTGTGGAGCAATGAAGCTAACATGAATCACTTTGTGCAGCTATGAAGCTAACATGAATCACTCTGAACAGCTATCAAGCTACCATGAATCACTCTGTGCAGCTTTCAAGGTAACATGAATCACTTTGTGCAGCTATGAAGCTAACATGAATAACTTTGTGCAGCTATGAAGCTAACATCAATCACTTTGTGCAGCTATCAAGATAACATGAATTACTTTGTGGAGCAATGAAGCTAACACGAATCACTCTGTGCAGCTATGAAGCTTACATGAAGCACTTTGTGCAGCTATGAAGCTAACATTACTCACTTTGTGCAGCTATGAAGCTAACATGAATCACTTTGTGCTGCTATGAAGTTAACATGAATCACTTTGTGCAGCTATGAAGCTAACATGAATCACTTTATGCAGCTATGAAGGTAACATGAATCACTTTGTGCAGCTATGAAGCTAACATGACTCACTCTGTGCAGCTATGAAGCTAACATGAATCACTTTGTGCAGCTAGGAAGATAACATGAATCACTTTGTGCAGCTAAGAAGCTAACATGACTCACTTTGTGCAGCTATCATCCAAATACGAATCACTTTGTGCAGCTATGAAGCTAACATGAATCACTTTGTGCAGCTATGAAGCTAACATGAATCACTTTGTGCAGCTATGAACCTAACATGACTCACTTTGTGCAGCTATGAAGCGAACATGACTCACTTTGTGCAGCTATCACCCAAATACGAATCACTTTGTGCAGCTATGAAGCTAACATGAATCACTTTGTGTAGCTAAGAAGCTAACATATCTCAGTTTCTGCAGCTATCACCCAAAAACAAATCACTTTGTTCAGCGATGAAGCTAACATGAGTCACTTTGTGCAGCTATCATCCAAATACGAATCACTTTGTGCAGCAATGAAGCTAACATGACTCACTTTGTGCAGCTATGAAGCTAACATGAATCACTTTGTGCAGCTATGAAGCTAACATGAATCACTTTGTGCAGCTATGAAGCTAACATGAATCACTTTGTGCAGCCTTGAATTTCATATGAATCACTTCGTGCAGCTATGAAGCTAACATTAATTGTTTTATGCAGCTATGAAGCTAACATGAATCACTTTGTGGAGTTATGAAGCTAACATGAATTATTTTGTGCAGGTATGAAGCTAACATGAATCTCTTTGTGCAGCTATGAAGCTAAAATGAATCACTTTGTGCAGCTATGAAGCTCACATGAATCACTTTGTGCAGCCTTGAATTTCATATGAATCACTTCGTGCAGCTATGAAGCTAACATTAATTGTTTTATGCAGCTATGAAGCAAACATTAATTGTTTTATGCAGCTATGAAGCTAACATTAATTGTTTTATGCAGCTATGAAGCTAACATGAATCACTTTGTGCAGCTATGAAGCTAACATGACTCACTTTGTGCAGCTATGAAGCTAACATGAATCATTTTGTGGAGCTATGAAGCTAACATGACTCACTTTGTGCAGCTATGAAGCTAACATGAATCACTTTGTGGAGCTATGAAGCTAACATGAATCACTTTGTGCAGCTATGAAGCTAACATGAATCACTTTGTGGAGCTATGAAGCTAACATGAATCACTTTGTGGAGCTATGAACCTAACATGAATCACTTTGTGCAGCTATGAAGCTCGCAGGACTCACTTTGTGTGGCTATGAAGCTCACATGAATCACTTTGTGGAGCTATGAAGCTAACATGAATCACTTTGTGCAGCTATGAAGCTAACATGAATCACTTTGTGGAGTTATGAAGCTAACATGAATAATTTTGTGCAGGTATGAAGCTAACATGAATCTCTTTGTGCAGCTATGAAGCTAAAATGAATCATTTTGTGCAGGTATGAAGCTAACATTACTCACTATGTGCAGCTATGAAGCTAACATGAATCACTTTGTGCAGCTATTAAGCTAACATGAATCACTTTGTGGAGCTATGAAGCTAACATGAATCACTTTGTGCAGCTATGAAGTTAACATGAATCACTTTGTGCAGCTATGAAGCTCACATGAATCACTTTGTGGAGCTATGAAGCTAACATGAATCACTTTGTGCAGCTATGAAGCTAACATGAATCACTTTGGGCAACCATGAAGTTCATATGAATAACTATGTGCAGCTATGGAGCTAACATGAATCACGTTGTGCAGCTATGAAGCTAAAATGAATCATTTTGTGCAGGTATGAAGCTAACATGACTAACTTTGTGCAGCTATGAAGCTAACATGACTCACTTTGTGCAGCTATGAAGCTAACATGACTCACTTTGTGCAGCTATCACCAAAATACGAATCACTTTCTGCAGCTATGAAGCTAACATGACTAACTTTGTGCAGCTATGAAGCTAATATGAATCACTTTGCGCAGCTATGAAGCTAACATTAATCACTTTTTGCAGCTATGAAGCCAACATGAATCACTTTGTGCAGCTATGAAGGTCGCAGGACTCACTTTGTGCAGCTATGAAGCTACCATGAATCACTTTGGGCAGCTATGAAGCTAACATGAATCACTTTGTGCAGCTATGAAGCTACCATGAATCACTTTGGGCAGCTATGAAGCTAACATGAATAATTTTGTGCAGGTATGAAGCTAACATGAATCTCTTTGTGCAGCTATGAAGCTAAAATGAATCACTTTGTGCAGCTATGAAGCTAACATGAATCACTTTGTGCAGCCTTGAATTTCATATGAATCACTTCGTGCAGCTATGAAGCAAACATTAATTGTTTTATGCAGCTATGAAGCTAACATTAATTGTTTTATGCAGCTATGAAGCTAACATGAATCACTTTGTGCAGCTATGAAGCTAACATGAATCACTTTGTGCAGCTGTGAAGCTAACATGAATCACTTTGTGCAGCTATGAAGCTAACATGACTCACTTTGTGCAGCTATGAAGCTCACATGAATCACTTTGTGCAGCTATGAAGCTCACATGAATCACTTTGTGCAGCCTTGAATTTCATATGAATCACTTCGTGCAGCTATGAAGCTAACATGAATCACTTTGTGCAGCTGTGAAGCTAACATGAATCACTTTGTGCAGCTATGAAGCTAACATGACTCACTTTGTGCAGCTATGAAGCTCACATGAATCACTTTGTGCAGCTATGAAGCTCACATGAATCACTTTGTGCAGCCTTGAATTTCATATGAATCACTTCGTGCAGCTATGAAGCTAACATTAATTGTTTTATGCAGCTATGAAGCTAACATGACTCACTTTGTGCAGCTATGAAGCTAACATGAATCACTTTGTGGAGCTATGAAGCTAACATGAATCACTTTGTGCAGCTATGAAGCTAACATGAATCACTTTGTGGAGCTATGAAGCTAACATGAATCACTTTGTGCAGCTATGAAGCTAACATGAATCACTTTGTGGAGCTATGAAGCTAACATGAATCACTTTGTGGAGCTATGAAGCTAACATGAATCACTTTGTGGAGCTATGAAGCTAACATGAATCACTTTGTGCAGCTATGAAGCTCGCAGGACTCACTTTGTGTGGCTATGAAGCTCACATGAATCACTTTGTGGAGCTATGAAGCTAACATGAATCACTTTGTGCAGCTATGAGGCTAACATGAATCAATTTGTGCAGCTATGAAGCTAACATGAATCACTTTGTGGAGCTATGAAGCTAACATGCATCACTTTGTGCAGCTATGAGGCTAACATGCATCACTTTGTGCAGCTATGAGGCTAACATGAATCACTTTATGGAGCTATGAAGCTCGCAGGACTCACTTTGTGTGGCTATGAAGCTAACATGAATCACTTTGTGCAGCTATGAAGCTTACATGAATCACTTTGTGCAGCTATGAAGCTAACATGAATCACTTTGTGCAGCTATGAAGCTAACATGAATCACTTTGGGCAGCCATGAAGTTTATATGAATCACTATGTGCAGCTATGAAGCTAACATGAATCACTTTGTGCAGCTATGGAGCTAACATGAATCACTTTGTGCAGCTATGAAGCTAACATGAATCACTTTTTGCAGCTATGAAGCTAACATGAATCACTTTGTGGAGCGATGAAGCTAACATGAATCACTTTGTGGAGCTATGAAGCTCGCAGGACTCACTTTGTGTGGCTATGAAGCTCACATGAATCACTTTGTGGAGCTATGAAGCTAACATGAATCACTTTGTGCAGCTATGAAGCTAACATGAATCACTTTGTGCAGCTATGAAGCTAACATGAATCACTTTGGGCAACCATGAAGTTTATATGAATCACTATGTGCAGCTATGAAGCTAACATGAATCACTTTGTGCAGCTATGGAGCTAACATGAATCACTTTGTGCAGCTATGAAGCTAACATGAATCACTTTTTGCAGCTATGAAGCTAACATGAATCACTTTGTGGAGCTATGAAGCTCGCAGGACTCACTTTGTGTGGCTATGAAGCTCACATGAATCACTTTGTGGAGCTATGAAGCTAACATGAATCTACTTTTTGCAGCTATGAAGCTAACATGAATCACTTTCTGCAGCTATGAAGCTAACATGAATCACTTTGGGCAACCATGAAGTTTATATGAATCACTATGTGCAGCTATGAAGCTAACATGACTCACTTTATGCAGGTATGAAGCTAACATGAATCACTTTGTGCAGCTATGAAGCTAACATGAATCACTTTGTGCAGCTATGAAGCTAACATTAATCACTTTGTGCAGCTATGAAGCTATCATGAATCACTTTGTGCAGCTATGAAGATAACATGAATCACTTTGGGCAGCTATGAAGCTAACATGACTCACTTTATGCAGCTATGAAGCTAAAATGAATCATTTTGTGCTGCTATGAAGCTAACATGAATCACTTTGTGGAGCTATGAAGCTAACACGAATCACTTTGTGCAGCTATGAAGCTAACATGAATCACTTTGGGCAACCATGAAGTTCATATGAATCACTATGTGCAGCTATGAAGCTAACATGAATCACTTTGTGCAGCTATGGAGCTAACATAAATCACTTTGTGCACCTATGAAGCTAACATGAATCACTTTGTGCAGCTATGAAGCTAACATGACTCACTTTATGCAGGTATGAAGCTAACATGAATGACTTTGTGCAGCTATGAAGCTAACATGAATGACTTTGTGCAGCTATGAAGCTAACATGAATAACTTTGTGCAGCTATGAAGCTAACATGAATAACTTTGTGCAGCTATGAAGCTATCATGAATCACTTTTTGCAGCTATGAAGCTAAAATGAATCATTTTGTGCAGCTATGAAGCTAACATGAATCTCTTTGTGCAGCTATGAAGCTAACATGACTAACTTTGTGTAGCTATGAAGCTAACATGACTGACTTTGTGCAGCTATGAAGGTCGCAGGACTCACTTTGTGCAGCTGTGAAGCTAACATGAATCACTTTGTGGAGCTATGAAGCTCGCAGGACTCACTTTGTGTGGCTATGAAGCTAACATGAATCACTTTGTGGAGTTATGAAGCTAACATGAATCACTTTGTGGAGCTATGAAGCTAACACGAATCACTTTGTGCAGCTATGAAGCTAACATGAATCACTTTGTGGAGTTATGAAGCTAACATGAATCACTTTGTGGAGCTATGAAGCTAACACGAATCACTTTGTGGAGTTATGAAGCTAACATGAATCACTTTGTGCAGCTATGAAGCTAACATGAATCACTTTGTGCAGCTATGAAGCTAACATGAATCACTTTGTGCAGCTATGAAGCTAACATGAATCACTTTGTGGAGCTATGAAGCTAACACGAATCACTTTGTGCAGCTATGAAGCTCACATGAATCACTTTGTGGAGTTATGAAGCTAACATGAATCACTTTGTGGAGCTATGAAGCTAACACGAATCACTTTGTGCAGCTATGAAGCTAACATGAATCACTTTGTGGAGTTATGAAGCTAACATGAATCACTTTGTGCAGCTATGAAGCTAACATGAATCACTTTGTGGAGCTATGAAGCTAACATGAATCACTTTGTGGAGCTATGAAGCTCGCAGGACTCACTTTGTGTGGCTATGAAGCTAACATGAATCACTTTGTGGAGCTATGAAGCTAACATGAATCACTTTGTGCAGCTATGAAGCTCGCAGGACTCACTTTGTGTGGCTATGAAGCTCACATGAATCACTTTGTGGAGCTATGAAGCTAACATGAATCACTTTGTGCAGCTATGAAGCTAACATGAATCACTTTGTGCAACCATGAAGTTCATATGAATCACTATGTGCAGCTATGAAGCTAACATGAATCACTTTGTGCAGCTATGGAGCTAACATGAATCACTTTGTGCAACCATGAAGTTCATATGAATCACTATGTGCAGCTATGAAGCTAAAATGAATCACTTTGTGCAGCTATGAAGCTAAAATGAATCATTTTCTGCTGCTATGAAGCTAACATGACTCACTTTATGCAGGTATGAAGCTAACATGAATCACTTTGTGCAGCTATGAAGCTAACATGAATCACTTTGTGGAGCTATGAAGCTAACATGAATCACTTTGTGCAGCTATGAAGCTAAAATGAATCATTTTGTGCTGCTATGAAGCTAACATGACTCACTTTAT
The DNA here is from genome assembly GCF_027579695.1 of Neoarius graeffei. NCBI lineage: Eukaryota > Metazoa > Chordata > Actinopteri > Siluriformes > Ariidae > Neoarius > Neoarius graeffei. The sequence goes on from NC_083587.1 coordinate 416,982, forward strand.
GCAGGTATGAAGCTAACATGAATCACTTTGTGCAGCTATGAAGCTAACATGAATCACTTTGTGCAGCTATGAAGCTATCATGAATCACTTTGTGCAGCTATGAAGCTATCATGAATCACTTTGGGCAGCTATGAAGCTAACATGACTCACTTTGTGCAGCTATGAAGCTAACATGAATCACTTTGTGGAGCTATGAAGCTAACATGAATCACTTTGTGCAGCTATGAAGCTAACATGAATCACTTTGTGCAGCTATGAAGCTAACATGAATCACTTTGTGGAGCTATGAAGCTAACATGAATCACTTTGTGGAGCTATGAAGCTAACATGAATCACTTTGGGCAACCATGAAGTTCATATGAATCACTATGTGCAGCTATGACGCTAACATGACTCACTTTGTGCAGCTATGAAGCTAACATGAATCACTTTGTGGAGCTATGAAGCTAACATGAATCACTTTGTGCAGCTATGAAGCTAACATGAATCACTTTGTGCAGCTATGAAGCTAACATGAATCACTTTGTGCAGCTATGAAGCTAACATGAATCACTTTGTGGAGCTATGAAGCTAACATGAATCACTTTGGGCAACCATGAAGTTCATATGAATCACTATGTGCAGCTATGAAGCTAAAATGAATCATTTTGTGCTGCTATGAAGCTAACATGACTCACTTTATGCAGGTATGAAGCTAACATGAATCACTTTGTGCAGCTATGAAGCTAAAATGAATCATTTTGTGCTGCTATGAAGCTAACATGACTCACTTTATGCAGGTATGAAGCTATCATGAATCACTTTTTGCAGCTATGAAGGTCGCAGGACTCACTTTGTGCAGCTGTGAAGCTAACATGAATCACTTTGTGGAGCAATGAAGCTCGCAGGACTCACTTTGTGTGGCTATGAAGCTCACATGAATCACTTTGTTGAGCTATGAAGCTAACACGAATCACTTTGTGCAGCTATGAAGCTCACATGAATCACTTTGGGCAACCATGAAGTTCATATGAATCACTATGTGCAGCTATGAAGCTAACATGAATCACTTTGTGCAGCTATGGAGCTAACATGAATCATTTTGTGCTGCTATGAAGCTAACATGACTCACTTTATGCAGGTATGAAGCTAACATGAATCACTTTGTGCAGCTATGAAGCTAACATGAATCACTTTGTGCAGCTATGAAGCTAACATTAATCACTTTGTGCAGCTATGAAGCTAACATGAATAACGTTGTGCAGCTATGAAGCTATCATGAATCACTTTTTGCAGCTATGAAGCTAAAATGAATCATTTTGTGCAGCTATGAAGCTAACATGAATAATTTTGTGCAGCTATAAACCTAACATGAATCTCTTTGTGCAGCTATGAAGCTAACATGACTAACTTTGTGTAGCTATAAAGCTAACATGACTCACTTTGTGCAGCTATGAAGCTAACATGACTGACTTTGTGCAGCTATGAAGGTCGCAGGACTCACTTTGTGCAGCTGTGAAGCTAACATGAATCACTTTGTGGAGCAATGAAGCTCGCAGGACTCACTTTGTGTGGCTATGAAGCTCACATGAATCACTTTGTTGAGCTATGAAGCTAACATGAATCACTTTGTGGAGATATGAAGCTAACATGAATCACTTTGTGCAGCTATGAAGCTAACATGAATCACTTTGTGGAGCTATGAAGCTAACATGAATCACTTTGTGGAGCTATGAAGCTCGCAGGACTCACTTTGTGTGGCTATGAAGCTAACATGAATCACTTTGTGGAGCTATGAAGCTAACATGAATCACTTTGTGCAGCTATGAAGCTAACATGAATCACTTTGGGCAACCATGAAGTTCATATCAATCACTATGTGCAGCTATGAAGCTAACATGAATCACTTTGTGCAGCTATGGAGCTAAAATGAATCATTTTGTGCTGCTATGAAGCTAACATGAATCACTTTGTGCAGCTATGAAGCTAAAATGAATCATTTTGTGCTGCTATGAAGCTAACATGACTCACTTTATGCAGGTATGAAGCTAACATGAATCACTTTGTGCAGCTATGAAGCTAACATGAATCACTTTGTGCAGCTATGAAGCTAACATGAATCACTTTGTGCAGCATTGAAGCTATCATGAATCACTTTGGGCAGCTATGAAGCTAACATGACTCACTTTATGCAGCTATGAAGCTAACATTAATCACTTTGTGCAGCTATGAAGCTAACATGAATCACTTTGTGCAGCTATGAAGCTAACATGAATCACTTTGTGGAGCTATGAAGCTAACATGAATCACTTTGTGCAGCTATTAAGCGAACATGAATAACTTTGTGCAGCTATGAAGGTAAAATGAATCATTTTGTGCTGCTATGAAGCTAACATGAATCACTTTGGGCAACCATGAAGTTCATATGAATCACTATGTGCAGCTATGAAGCTAACATGAATCACTTTGTGCAGCTATGAAGCTAACATGACTAACTTTGTGTAGCTATGAAGCTAACATGACTCACTTTGTGCAGCTATGAAGCTAACATGACTGACTTTGTGCAGCTATGAAGGTCGCAGGACTCACTTTGTGCAGCTGTGAAGCTAACATGAATCACTTTGTGGAGCTATGAAGCTCGCAGGACTCACTTTGTGTGGCTATGAAGCTCACATGAATCACTTTGTGCAGCTATGAAGCTAACATCAATCACTTTGTGGAGTTATGAAGCTAACATGAATCACTTTGTGCAGCTATGAAGCTAACATGAATCACTTTGTGGAGCTATGAAGCTAACATGAATCACTTTGTGGAGCTATGAAGCTAACATGAATCACTTTGTGCAGCTATGAAGCTCGCAGGACTCACTTTGTGTGGCTATGAAGCTCACATGAATCACTTTGTGGAGCTATGAAGCTAACATGAATCACTTTGTGCAGCTATGAAGCTAACATGAATCACTTTGTGCAACCATGAAGTTCATATGAATCACTATGTGCAGCTATGAAGCTAACATGAATCACTTTGTGCAGCTATGGAGCTAACATGAATCACTTTGTGCAGCTATGAAGCTAAAATGAATCACTTTGTGCAGCTATGAAGCTAAAATGAATCATTTTGTGCTGCTATGAAGCTAACATGACTCACTTTATGCAGGTATGAAGCTAACATGAATCACTTTGTGCAGCTATGAAGCTAACATGAATCACTTTGTGCAGCTATGAAGCTATCATGAATCACTTTGTGCAGCTATGAAGCTATCATGAATCACTTTGGGCAGCTATGAAGCTAACATGACTCACTTTGTGCAGCTATGAAGCTAACATGAATCACTTTGTGGAGCTATGAAGCTAACATGAATCACTTTGTGCAGCTATGAAGCTAACATGAATCACTTTGTGGAGCTCTGAAGCTAACATGAATCACTTTGGGCAACCATGAAGTTCATATGAATCACTATGTGCAGCTATGAAGCTAACATGACTCACTTTGTGGAGCTATGAAGCTAACATGAATCACTTTGTGCAGCTATGAAGCTAACATGAATCACTTTGTGCAGCTATGAAGCTAACATGAATCACTTTGTGGAGCTATGAAGCTAACATGAATCACTTTGGGCAACCATGAAGTTCATATGAATCACTATGTGCAGCTATGAAGCTAAAATGAATCATTTTGTGCTGCTATGAAGCTAACATGACTCACTTTATGCAGGTATGAAGCTAACATGAATCACTTTGTGCAGCTATGAAGCTAAAATGAATCATTTTGTGCTGCTATGAAGCTAACATGACTCACTTTATGCAGGTATGAAGCTATCATGAATCACTTTTTGCAGCTATGAAGGTCGCAGGACTCACTTTGTGCAGCTGTGAAGCTAACATGAATCACTTTGTGGAGCAATGAAGCTCGCAGGACTCACTTTGTGTGGCTATGAAGCTCACATGAATCACTTTGTTGAGCTATGAAGCTAACACGAATCACTTTGTGCAGCTATGAAGCTCACATGAATCACTTTGGGCAACCATGAAGTTCATATGAATCACTATGTGCAGCTATGAAGCTAACATGAATCACTTTGTGCAGCTATGGAGCTAACATGAATCATTTTGTGCTGCTATGAAGCTAACATGACTCACTTTGTGCAGCTATGAAGCTAACATGAATCACTTTGTGCAGCTATGACGCTAACATTAATCACTTTGTGTAGCTATGAAGCTATCATGAATCACTTTGTGCTGCTATGAAGCTAACATTAATCACTTTGTGGAGCTATGAAGCTAACATGAATCACTTTGTGCAGCTATGAAGCTATCATGAATCACTTTGTGCAGCTATGAAGCTAACATGAATCACTTTGTGCAGCTATGAAGCTAACATGAATCACTTTGTGCAGCTATGAAGCTAACATTAATCACTTTGTGGAGCTATGAAGCTAACATGAATCACTTTGTGCAGCTATGAAGCTAACATTAATCACTTTCTGGAGCTATGAAGCTAACATGAATCACTTTGTGCAGCTATGAAGCTAACATGAATAACGTTGTGCAGCTATGAAGCTATCATGAATCACTTTTTGCAGCAATGAAGCTAAAATGAATCATTTTGTGCAGCTATGAAGCTAACATGACTAACTTTGTGTAGCTATAAAGCTAACATGACTCACTTTGTGCAGCTATGAAGCTAACATGACTGACTTTGTGCAGCTGTGAAGCTAACATGAATCACTTTGTGGAGCAATGAAGCTCGCAGGACTCACTTTGTGTGGCTATGAAGCTCACATGAATCACTTTGTTGAGCTATGAAGCTAACATGAATCACTTTGTGGAGATATGAAGCTAACATGAATCACTTTGTGCAGCTATGAAGCTAACATGAATCACTTTGTGGAGCTATGAAGCTAACATGAATCACTTTGTGGAGCTATGAAGCTCGCAGGACTCACTTTGTGTGGCTATGAAGCTAACATGAATCACTTTGTGGAGCTATGAAGCTAACATGAATCAATTTGTGCAGCTATGAAGCTAACATGAATCAATTTGGGCAACCATGAAGTTCATATGAATCATTATGTGCAGCTATGAAGCTAACATGAATCACTTTGTGCAGCTATGGAGCTAAAATGAATCATTTTGTGCTGCTATGAAGCTAACATGAATCACTTTGTGCAGCTATGGAGCTAAAATGAATCATTTTGTGCTGCTATGAAGCTAACATGACTCACTTTATGCAGGTATGAAGCTAACATGAATCACTTTGTGCAGCTATGAAGCTAACATGAATCACTTTGTGCAGCTATGAAGCTAACATGAATCACTTTGTGCAGCTATGAAGCTATCATGAATCACTTTGGGCAGCTATGAAGCTAACATGACTCACTTTATGCAGCTATGAAGCTAACATTAATCACTTTGTGCAGCTATGAAGCTAACATGAATCACTTTGTGGAGCTATGAAGCTAACATGAATCACTTTGTGCAGCTATTAAGCGAACATGAATAACTTTGTGCAGCTATGAAGGTAAAATGAATCATTTTGTGCTGCTATAAAGCTAACATGAATCACTTTGGGCAACCATGAAGTTCATATGAATCACTATGTGCAGCTATGAAGCTAACATGACTCACTTTGTGCAGCTATGAAGCTAACATGACTGACTTTGTGCAGCTATGAAGGTCGCAGGACTCACTTTGTGCAGCTGTGAAGCTAACATGAATCACTTTGTGGAGCTATGAAGCTCGCAGGACTCACTTTGTGTGGCTATGAAGCTCACATGAATCACTATGTGCAGCTATGAAGCTAACATCAATCACTTTGTGGAGTTATGAAGCTAACATGAATCACTTTGTGCAGCTATGAAGCTAACATGAATCACTTTGTGCAGCTATGAAGCTAACATGAATCACTTTGTGGAGCTATGAAGCTAACATGAATCACTTTGTGGAGCTATGAAGCTAACATGAATCACTTTGTGCAGCTATGAAGCTCGCAGGACTCACTTTGTGCAGCTATGAAGCTAACATGAATCACTTTGTGGAGCTATGAAGCTAACATGAATCACTTTGTGGAGCTATGAAGCTAACATGAATCACTTTGTGCAGCTATGAAGCTCGCAGGACTCACTATGTGCAGCTATGAAGCTAACATGAATCACTTTGTGCAGCTATGGAGCTAACATGAATCACTTTGTGCAGCTATGAAGCTAAAATGAATCACTTTGTGCAGCTATGAAGCTAAAATGAATCATTTTGTGCTGCTATGAAGCTAACATGACTCACTTTATGCAGGTATGAAGCTAACATGAATCACTTTGTGGAGCTATGAAGCTAACATGAATCACTTTGTGCAGCTATGAAGCTAACATGAATCACTTTGTGCAGCTATGAAGCTAACATGAATCACTTTGTGGAGCTATGAAGCTAACATGAATCACTTTGGGCAACCATGAAGTTCATATGAATCACTATGTGCAGCTATGAAGCTAACATGACTCACTTTGTGGAGCTATGAAGCTAACATGAATCACTTTGTGCAGCTATGAAGCTAACATGAATCACTTTGTGCAGCTATGAAGCTAACATGAATCACTTTGTGCAGCTATGAAGCTAACATGAATCACTTTGTGGAGCTATGAAGCTACATGAATCACTTTGTGCAGCTATGAAGCTAAAATGAATCATTTTGTGCTGCTATGAAGCTAACATGACTCACTTTATGCAGGTATGAAGCTAACATTGTTAGGGTTTTGCTGGGATTCGAACCTGGTTCGTTGATGTGATAATCCAGCAAACCCCCACTAGGCCACCAGGGGGATGACTCAAATGCAGAGGCGTGAGGCGGAAGTAGAAAAAGAATCAAAAGGTTTATTTAAACTATATACACTATATACAGGGCAAAACAAAAGACAAAAAAAAAAAAAACCAAAGAGTATAATCCAAAAGAAAAGCAAAGTGCAAAAATACAAAAGCTAAGAAGATCAAAAAACACAGTACAAAGGAAACTGGAGATAAACATAACAGCACAAAGACTCCGTGACAAGAGGACTGAACTCAGGGGTATAAATAGACAAACTAATTAAGGACACAGGTGAAGATAATTAGGCAATTAACACAAACACAAAACACAGGAACAGTGGCGGCCTCTAGAGGCCAAAATAAACACGACATGAAAAGGAAATAACAGCGGCCTCTAGAGGCCAAAACAGTCCTAGTCCTAACAGGACCCCCCCCTCTAGGAGCGTCTCCTGACGTTCCCAGGGCGATCTGGATGGGCCGAATGGAAGTCCCGACATAGTTCTTTATCAAGGACATCCCGAGCAGGAACCCAGCAGCGCTCCTCAGGACCATAGCCCTCCCAGTCCACCAGATATTGCAACCCGCCGCGGACCCGGCGGGAGTCAAGCAGGCGATTCACAGTGAACACAGTCTGCCCCTGGAAGATGCGGGGGGGTGGGGGGTTCCTAGGGGCAGGGGCATACGTAGACGTCAGTACGGGCCGTAACAGGGAAACATGGAAAGTGGGGTTGATCCTCAGAGTCCGGGGCAACTGGAGCCGGTAGGAGACAGGGTTCACCCTGCGCACCACCTTGAAGGGGCCAATGTAGCGAGGAGCAAGCTTGCGGTTCTCCACCCGCAGTGGAAGGTCCTTAGTGGACAGCCAAACACGCTGCCCAGGGCGGAAAGCGTGTGCAGGTCTTCTATGGCGGTTGGCCTGAGTCTGGTTGGTTCTGGAGGTCTGTATGAGGGTCTTCCTGACCTTGCTCCAGGTCTTGCGACACCGTCTCACATATTGGTTGACCGAGGGCACCCCCGCGTCCTCCTCCTGGTCCGGGAACAGAGGTGGCTGGAACCCGAATTGGCACTGGAATGGCGACAGCTTGGTGGCCGATGACTGCAGGGTGTTGTGGGCGTACTCCGCCCATGGCAGCCAGGTGCTCCACGATTTCGGGTTATCCATAGCCAGGCCTCGCAGGGTGGTTTCCAGGTCCTGGTTGAGCCTCTCCGTCTGACCATTGGACTGTGGGTGAAACCCAGAGGAGAGGCTGGCAGTGGCTCCGATGACCTTGCAGAACCCGTGCCACACTCGGGAGGAGAACTGGGGCCCTCGGTCTGAGACGATGTCCTGTGGAAGACCAAAGACTCGGAAGACATGATTAAACAAAAGTTTCGCAGTTTCAAGAGCAGAGGGGAGTTTGCACAGTGGTATGAAGCGGCAGGCCTTGGAGAATCTGTCAACTAAGACCAAAATGACCGTGTTACCTTGTGACTCAGGGAGACCCGTGATAAAGTCGACTGCTACGTGGGACCAGGGACGCCGGGGAATGGTCAGAGGATGCAGGAGACCCTGGGGACGCTGTCGTGGGTTCTTGGTTCTGGTGCAAACCTCACAGGACAGGACAAATGACCTTACTTCCTTCTCCATGTTAGGCCACCAGAAGCGTCTTTTCAGGAAGTCCAGGGTCCTCCGAGCTCCCGGGTGGGCGGTGAGAGGGGAAGAGTGACCCCACTGGAGAACCTTGGCCCGGGCTTGATGTGGGACGTACAAGAGGCCTGGTGGCCCCGTCCCAGGACCGGGGTCCTGGCGTTGGGCTCGTCGGACAGCCTCCTCAATACCCCAGCGGACAGGGGCCACAATCCGGGACACAGGGATAATAGGCCCGACTTCATTCTCCCTGTTAGTGGCAGAGAACAGTCTGGACAGTGCGTCAGGTTTGGTGTTCTTGGAGCCGGGGCGGTATGAGAGGGTGAAGTCAAACCGACTGAAAAACAGGGCCCACCTAGCCTGTCGAGGGTTCAGTCTCTTGGCTTGCTGGAGGTACTCCAGGTTCTTGTGGTCAGTCCAAACCAGGAATGGATGTTGTGCTCCCTCCAGCCAGTGCCTCCACTCCTCAAGGGCCAGTTTGACCGCTAGCAGTTCTCGATCCCCCACATCGTACCGGGACTCAGCAGGACTCAGGCGGTGGGAGAAGTAAGCGCAGGGGTGCAGCTTTCCTTCCGAACGTTGAGAGAGCACCGCGCCGACACCACTGTCCGAGGCGTCCACCTCCACGATGAATGGTTGGGAGGTGTCCGGGAGAACCAGAATGGGTGCCGTGCAGAAGCGGTCCTTGAGGTCTTTGAACGCCTTTTCTGCCTGAGGAGACCAGCCATAAGATCCACCTGTCCCTTTGGTGAGGTCTGACATGGGTGCTGCCACAGAACTGAAGTTCCTGATGAACTTGCGGTAGAAGTTAGCGAATCCTAAGAACCGCTGAACCTCCTTAACGGACTTGGGAGTAGGCCAATCCCGGACGGCCAGGGTCTTGGCAGGGTCCATTTGGAGTTGGCCTGTCCGTACAATAAATCCCAGAAAGGAGACCTCGGGAACATGAAATTCGCATTTCTGGGCCTTGGCGAACAGATTGTTCTGTAGCAGCCTCTGGAGAACCTGGCGGACATGGTGGCGGTGCTCCTGCACGGTCTTGGAAAAGATAAGGATGTCGTCGAGGTAGACAAAAACGTATAGGTTAATCATGTCCCTTAAGACGTCGTTGATTAGGGCCTGAAAAACAGCTGGTGCGTTGGTGAGTCCGAAGGGCATCACCTGGTATTCGTAGTGCCCAGACGGGGTGTTAAAGGCAGTCTTCCACTCGTCTCCCTGTCGGATACGGATGAGGTGGTATGCGTTCCGTAGGTCCAACTTGGTGAAGACGGTGGCGCCTTGGAGCAGGTCGAAAGCTGTGGACATCAGCGGAAGGGGATATCGGTTGCGCACAGTGATCTTATTCAGGCCCCTGTAATCAATACATGGTCGGAGCCCCCCATCCTTCTTGCCGACAAAGAAGAAGCCGGCTCCAGCAGGTGAAGTGGAGGGTCGAATAAACCCAGAGACCAGGGCATCTTTGAGGTATTCCTCCATGGCCTTGCGTTCTGGCTGAGAGAGTGAAAACAGTCTGCCACGAGGAGGGGTAGTCCCAGGGAGCAAGTCGATGGCACAGTCGTAGGCCCGGTGCGGAGGAAGAACGGCGGCCCTGCTCTTGCTGAATACCTCCTTGAGATCCCAGTACTCTGTGGGAACTTGAGATAACTCGGTGAGATCAGGGGGCTCGGCAGGAGACACAGGAGAGCTAGAGAGCAGACAAGAGGCATGGCATGCAGGGCCCCATTCCACAACCTGGCTTGTTACCCAGTCTATGCGAGGGTTGTGGCGAGTAAGCCAAGGAAGGCCTAGAATAACTGGGAACTCAGGTGAAGGAATCAGGTGCAGGGATATTTCTTCCTTGTGACCTTGAGACTGGAGGAAAACTGGAGAAGTAACTTGGGTGACTCTTCCATCACCTAACGCTTGGCCATCGAGGGCAGACACAGACAGTGGGACTTCAAGAGGTGCAGTCGGAATATTGATGCTTTGGGCGAAGTGAATATCCATAAAGTTCCCAGCCGCCCCTGAGTCTATCAAAGCTTGACAAGAGTGGACAGACTCACCCCAGGAGATGGAGACCGGGATGTAGATTCCTTGGCCAGGGAGTCCGGGAGAGAGGGTAGGCCCCGTCACAACCCTCCCTCGGCTGGACGGGGCGGTCCTTTTCCCAAGAGTTCGGGACATGATGCTCGGAAGTGACCAGGCTTGCCACAGTAGATGCAGCACTTGTCCCTCCTTCTGCGCTCCCTCTCAGATGCGGAGAGGCGAGTACGACCCACTTGCATGGGTTCTGGACAGTCACTGAAGGAGGTAGACGGTCTCCAGGTAGAGGTAGGGAGGCTGGGGGGGCTCAAGGCTTGGTGGCGTTCTCTCATCCTGTTGTCCAGACGAATAGCATGTGAGATGAGGGTTTCGAGGTCACTTGGGCATCCAATAGAGGCCAGACCGTCCTTGATGGGGTCAGACAGACCATGGTGGAAGGCTGACACCAGGGCAGTCTCGTTCCATCCACTTACTGCTGCGAGTGTTCGGAACGAGATGGCGTAATCTGCGACGCTTCCTCCTTGCCGGATGGACATGAGCTTTCGGGCTGCGTCGGTACTGATGTCTGCCTGATCGAAGACCCGAAGCATCTCTTCAGAAAACAGCTGGAAATCAAAGCACTCAGGTCCCTGTCTTTGCCAGATAGCAGTAGCCCAGGCTCGCGCCTTACCAGCTAATAAGGTGATCACAAAGGCAATCTTGCGGCGATCCGTAGTGTAGGTGGTAGGCTGAAGCTCAAAGGTGAGTTGACACTGGGTAAGGAACTCTCGGCACTCACTGTGCTTGCCGTCATACCTCTGTGGTGCAGGAAGGCTGGGTTCGCGAGGTGAAGAAGGCAGCATTGCAGGAGGCACTGGAGCAGGAGTGGGAGCTGGATCAGGAGCAGGAACTGGATCAGGGGCAGGAGATGCAGGCAGAGATGTCAGCTGTGCCAGGGTTTTCCCAATTTGCTGAAGCAGTTCCTCGTGGCGAGCGAGGGCCTCACGTTGGCTGGTGAGCGTACGTCCATGAGCGTCCATGGTCGCTCCGAAGCGTGTCAAAGCTGCCATAATTCCCTGAAGGTTGGCCGGGTAGACAGTTGAAGCAGCCTCTGCTGAGTCGGTCATGACGGAGTCTTTCTGTTAGGGTTTTGCTGGGATTCGAACCTGGTTCGTTGGTGTGATAATCCAGCAAACCCCCACTAGGCCACCAGGGGGATGACTCAAATGCAGAGGCGTGAGGCGGAAGTAGAAAAAGAATCAAAAGGTTTATTTAAACTATATACACTATATACAGGGCAAAACAAAAGACAAAAAAAAAAAAACCAAAGAGTATAATCCAAAAGAAAAGCAAAGTGCAAAAATACAAAAGCTAAGAAGATCAAAAAACACAGTACAAAGGAAACTGGAGATAAACATAACAGCACAAAGACTCCGTGACAAGAGGACTGAACTCAGGGGTATAAATAGACAAACTAATTAAGGACACAGGTGAAGATAATTAGGCAATTAACACAAACACAAAACACAGGAACAGTGGCGGCCTCTAGAGGCCAAAATAAACACGACATGAAAAGGAAATAACAGCGGCCTCTAGAGGCCAAAACAGTCCTAGTCCTAACAAACATGAATCACTTTGTGCAGCTATGAAGCTAAAATGAATCATTTTGTGCTGCTATGAAGCTAACATGACTCACTTTATGCAGGTATGAAGCTATCATGAATCACTTTTTGCAGCTATGAAGGTCGCAGGACTCACTTTGTGCAGCTGTGAAGCTAACATGAATCACTTTGTGGAGCAATGAAGCTCGCAGGACTCACTTTGTGTGGCTATGAAGCTCACATGAATCACTTTGTTGAGCTATGAAGCTAACACGAATCACTTTGTGCAGCTATGAAGCTCACATGAATCACTTGGGCAACCATGAAGTTCATATGAATCACTATGTGCAGCTATGAAGCTAACATGAATCACTTTGTGCAGCTATGGAGCTAACATGAATCATTTTGTGCTGCTATGAAGCTAACATGACTCACTTTATGCAGGTATGAAGCTAACATGAATCACTTTGTGCAGCTATGAAGCTAACATGAATCACTTTGTGCAGCTATGAAGCTAACATGAATCACTTTGTGCAGCTATGAAGCTAACATGAATAACTTTGTGCAGCTATGAAGCTATCATGAATCACTTTTTGCAGCTATGAAGCTAAAATGAATCATTTTGTGCAGCTATGAAGCTAACATGAATAATTTTGTGCAGCTATAAACCTAACATGAATCTCTTTGTGCAGCTATGAAGCTAACATGACTAACTTTGTGTAGCTATAAAGCTAACATGACTCACTTTGTGCAGCTATGAAGCTAACATGACTGACTTTGTGCAGCTATGAAGGTCGCAGGACTCACTTTGTGCAGCTGTGAAGCTAACATGAATCACTTTGTGGAGCAATGAAGCTCGCAGGACTCACTTTGTGTGGCTATGAAGCTCACATGAATCACTTTGTTGAGCTATGAAGCTAACATGAATCACTTTGTGGAGATATGAAGCTAACATGAATCACTTTGTGCAGCTATGAAGCTAACATGAATCACTTTGTGGAGCTATGAAGCTAACATGAATCACTTTGTGGAGCTATGAAGCTCGCAGGACTCACTTTGTGTGGCTATGAAGCTAACATGAATCACTTTGTGGAGCTATGAAGCTAACATGAATCACTTTGTGCAGCTATGAAGCTAACATGAATCACTTTGGGCAACCATGAAGTTCATATGAATCACTATGTGCAGCTATGAAGCTAACATGAATCACTTTGTGCAGCTATGGAGCTAAAATGAATCATTTTGTGCTGCTATGAAGCTAACATGAATCACTTTGTGCAGCTATGAAGCTAAAATGAATCATTTTGTGCTGCTATGAAGCTAACATGACTCACTTTATGCAGGTATGAAGCTAACATGAATCACTTTGTGCAGCTATGAAGCTAACATGAATCACTTTGTGCAGCTATGAAGCTAACATGAATCACTTTGTGCAGCTATGAAGCTATCATGAATCACTTTGGGCAGCTATGAAGCTAACATGACTCACTTTATGCAGCTATGAAGCTAACATTAATCACTTTGTGCAGCTATGAAGCTAACATGAATCACTTTGTGGAGCTATGAAGCTAACATGAATCACTTTGTGCAGCTATGAAGCTAACATGAATCACTTTGTGGAGCTATGAAGCTAACATGAATCACTTTGTGCAGCTATGAAGCTATCATGAATCACTTTGGGCAGCTATGAAGCTAACATGAATCACTTTGTGCAGCTATGAAGCTAACATTAATCACTTTGTGCAGCTATGAAGCTAACATGAATCACTTTGTGGAGCTATGAAGCTAACATGAATCACTTTGTGCAGCTATGAAGCTAACATGAATCACTTTGTGTAGCTATGAAGCTAACATGAATCACTTTGTGCAGCTATTAAGCGAACATGAATAACTTTGTGCAGCTATGAAGGTAAAATGAATCATTTTGTGCTGCTATGAAGCTAACATGAATCACTTTGGGCAACCATGAAGTTCATATGAATCACTATGTGCAGCTATGAAGCTAACATGAATCACTTTGTGCAGCTATGAAGCTAACATGACTAACTTTGTGTAGCTATGAAGCTAACATGACTCACTTTGTGCAGCTATGAAGCTAACATGACTGACTTTGTGCAGCTATGAAGGTCGCAGGACTCACTTTGTGCAGCTGTGAAGCTAACATGAATCACTTTGTGGAGCTATGAAGCTCGCAGGACTCACTTTGTGTGGCTATGAAGCTCACATGAATCACTTTGTGCAGCTATGAAGCTAACATCAATCACTTTGTGGAGTTATGAAGCTAACATGAATCACTTTGTGCAGCTATGAAGCTAACATGAATCACTTTGTGGAGCTATGAAGCTAACATGAATCACTTTGTGGAGCTATGAAGCTAACATGAATCACTTTGTGCAGCTATGAAGCTCGCAGGACTCACTTTGTGTGGCTATGAAGCTAACATGAATCACTTTGTGCAGCTATGAAGCTCGCAGGACTCACTTTGTGTGGCTATGAAGCTAACATGAATCACTTTGTGGAGCTATGAAGCTAACATGAATCACTTTGTGCAGCTATGAAGCTCGCAGGACTCACTTTGTGTGGCTATGAAGCTCACATGAATCACTTTGTGGAGCTATGAAGCTAACATGAATCACTTTGTGCAGCTATGAAGCTAACATGAATCACTTTGGGCAACCATGAAGTTCATATGAATCACTATGTGCAGCTATGAAGCTAACATGAATCACTTTGTGCAGCTATGAAGCTAAAATGAATCATTTTGTGCTGCTATGAAGCTAACATGACTCACTTTATGCAGGTATGAAGCCAACATGAATCACTTTGTGCAGCTATGAAGCTAACATGAATCACTTTGTGCAGCTATGAAGCTATCATGAATCACTTTGTGCAGCTATGAAGCTATCATGAATCACTTTGGGCAGCTATGAAGCTAACATGACTCACTTTATGCAGCTATGAAGCTAACATGAATCACTTTGTGCAGCTATGAAGCTAACATGAATCACTTTGTGCAGCTATGAAGCTATCATGAATCACTTTGTGCAGCTATGAAGCTATCATGAATCACTTTGGGCAGCTATGAAGCTAACATGACTCACTTTCTGCAGCTATGAAGCTAACATTAATCACTTTGTGCAGCTATGAAGCTAACATGAATCACTTTGTGGAGCTATGAAGCTAACATGAATCACTTTGTGCAGCTATTAAGCGAACATGAATAACTTTGTGCAGCTATGAAGCTATCATGAATCACTTTTTGCAGCTATGAAGCTAAAATGAATCATTTTGTGCAGCTATGAAGCTAACATGAATAGTTTTGTGCAGCTATGAAGCTAACATGACTAACTTTGTGCAGCTATGAAGCTAACATGACTCACTTTGTGCAGCTATGAAGCTAACATGACTCACTTTGTGCAGCTATGAAGGTCGCAGGACTCACTTTGTGCAGCTGTGAAGCTAACATGACTCACTTTGTGCAGCTGTGAAGCTAATATGAATCACTTTGTGCAGCTATGAATCTAACATGAATCACTTTGTGCAGCTATGAAGCTAACATGACTCACTTTATGCAGGTATGATGCTAACATGACTCACTTTGTGCAGCTATGAAGCTAACACGAATCACTTTGTGCAGCTATGAAGGTCGCAAGACTCACTTTGTGCAGCTATGAATCTAACATGAATCACTTTGTGCAGCTATGAATCTAAAATGAATCACTTTGTGCAGCTATGAAGCTAACACGAATCACTTTGTGCAGCTATGAAGGTCGCAAGACTCACTTTGTGCAGCTATGAATCTAACATGAATCACTTTGGGCAGCTATGAAGCTAACATGACTCACTTTGTGCAGCTATCACCCAAATACGAATCACTTTGTGCAGCTATGAATCTAACATGAATCACTTTGTGCAGCTAAGAAGCTAACATGACTCACTTTGTGCAGCTATGAAGCTAACATGACTCACTTTGTGCAGCTATGAAGCTAACATGAATCACTTTGTGCAGCTATGAATCTAACATGAATCACTTTGTGCAGCTAAGAAGCTAACATGACTC
The DNA here is from genome assembly GCF_027579695.1 of Neoarius graeffei. NCBI lineage: Eukaryota > Metazoa > Chordata > Actinopteri > Siluriformes > Ariidae > Neoarius > Neoarius graeffei. The sequence goes on from NC_083587.1 coordinate 433,044, forward strand.
ACTTTGTGCAGCTATGAAGCTAACATGAATCACTTTGTGCAGCTATGAAGCTAACATGAATCACTTTGGGCAGCTATGAAGCTAACATGACTCACTTTGTGCAGCTATCACCCAAATACGAATCACTTTGTGCAGCTATGAATCTAACATGAATCACTTTGTGCAGCTAAGAAGCTAACATGACTCACTTTGTGCAGCTATGAAGCTAACATGAATCACTTTGTGCAGCTATGAAGCTAACATGAATCACTTTGTGCAGCTATGAAGCTATCATGAATCACTTTGTGCAGCTATGAAGGTCACAGGACTCACTTTGTGCAGCTATGAAGCTAACATGAATCACTTTGGGCAGCTATGAAGCTAACATGACTCACTTTATGCAGCAATGAAGCTAACACGAATCACTTTGTGCAGCTATGAAGGTCGCAAGACTCACTTTGTGCAGCTATGAATCTAACATGAATCACTTTGGGCAGCTATGAAGCTAACATGAATCACTTTGTGCAGCTATGAAGCTAACATGAATCACTTTGTGCAGCTAAGAAGCTAACATGACTCACTTTGTGCAGCTATCATCCAAATACGAATCACTTTGTGCAGCTATGAAGCTAACATGACTCACTTTGTGCAGCTATGAAGCTAACATGAATCACTTTGTGCAGCTATGAAGCTAACATGAATCACTTTGTGCAGCTATGAAGCTATCATGAATCACTTTGTGCAGCTATGAAGGTCGCAGGACTCACTTTGTGCAGCTATGAAGCTAACATGAATCACTTTGGGCAGCTATGAAGCTAACATGACTCACTTTATGCAGCAATGAAGCTAACACGAATCACTTTGTGCAGCTATGAAGGTCGCAAGACTCACTTTGTGCAGCTATGAATCTAACATGAATTACTTTGGGCAGCTATGAAGCTAACATGAATCACTTTGTGCAGCTATGAAGCTAACATGAATCACTTTGTGCAGCTAAGAAGCTAACATGACTCACTTTGTGCAGCTATCATCCAAATACGAATCACTTTGTGCAGCTATGAAGCTAACATGACTCACTTTGTGCAGCTATGAAGCTAACATGAATCACTTTGTGCAGCTATGAAGCTAACATGAATCACTTTGTGCAGCTATGAAGCGAACATGACTCACTTTGGGCAGCTATGAAGCGAACATGACTCACTTTGTGCAGCTAGGAAGCGAACATGACTCACTTTGTGCAGCTATGAATCTAACATGAATCACATTGGGCAGCTATGAAGCTAACATGAATCACTTTGTGCAGCTATGAAGCTAACATGAATCACTTTGTGCAGCTATGAACCTAACATGAATCACTTTGTGCAGCTATTATGCGAACATGAATCACTTTGTGCAGCTATGAATCTGACATGAATCACTTAGGGCAGCTATGAAGCTAACATGAATCACTTTGTGCAGCTATGAACCTAACATGAATCACTTTGTGCAGCTATTATGCGAACATGAATCACTTTGTGCAGCTATGAAGCTAAAATGAATCACTTTGTGCAGCTATTATGCGAACATGAATCACTTTGTGCAGCTATGAAGCTAACATGAATCACTTTGTGCAGCTATGAATCTGACATGAATCACTTAGGGCAGCTATGAAGCTAACATGAATCACTTTGTGCAGCTATGAAGCTAACATGAATCACTTTGTGCAGCTATGAACCTAACATGAATCACTTTGTGCAGCTATTATGCGAACATGAATCACTTTGTGCAGCTATGAATCTGACATGAATCACTTAGGGCAGCTATGAAGCTAACATGAATCACTTTGTGCAGCTATGAAGCTAACATGAATCACTTTGTGCAGCTATGAAGCTAACATGAATCACTTTGTGCAGCTATGAACCTAACATGAATCACTTTGTGCAGCTATTATGCGAACATGAATCACTTTGTGCAGCTATGAATCTGACATGAATCACTTAGGGCAGCTATGAAGCTAACATGAATCACTTTGTGCAGCTATGAAGCTAACATGAATCACTTTGTGCTGCAATGAAGCTAACATGAATAACTTTGTGCAGCTATGAAGCTAACATGAATCACTTTGTGCAGCTATTATGCGAACATGAATCACTTTGTGCAGCTATTATGCGAACATGAATCACTTTGTGCAGCTAAGAAGCTAACATGGCTCACTTTGTGCAGCTATCATCCAAATATGAATCACTTTGTGCAGCTAAGAAGCTAACATGACTCACTTTGTGCAGCTATGAAGCTAACATGACTCACTTTGTGCAGCTATGAAGCTAACATGAATCACTTTGTGCAGCTATGAAGCGAACATGACTCACTTTGTGCAGCTATGAAGCGAACATGACTCACTTTGTGCATCTAGGAAGCTAACATGACTCACTTTGTGCAGCTATCACCCAAATACGAATCACTTTGTGCAGCTATGAAGCTAACATGAATCACTTTGTGCAGCTATGAAGCTAACATGAATCACTTTGTGCAGCTATTATGCGAACATGAATCACTTTGTGCAGCTATTATGCGAACATGAATCACTTTGTGCAGCTATGAAGCTAACATGAATCACTTTGTGCAGCTAAGAAGCTAACATGACTCACTTTCTGCAGCTATCACCCAAAAACGAATCAGTTTGTTCAGCAATGAAGCTAACATGACTCACTTTGTGCAGCTATCATCCAAATACGAATCACTTTGTGCAGCTATGAAGCTAACATGACTCACTTTGTGCAGCTATGAAGCTAACATGACTCACTTTGTGCAGCTATGAAGCTAACATGAATCACTTTGTGCAGCTATGAAGCTAACATGAATCACTTTGTGCAGCTATGAAGCTAACATTTGTTTGTTTGTTTGTTTGTTTACATTTATTGCCATTTAAGCATCTATGGCTATTTCATGGCCAATACAGGTAATAAATATCACATAAAATTAAAACCAATAATAAAATAAATAAATAAATAAATACATCAAATACGTTTGTACACATCAATGCACTTCAAAAAGTTTAAAACCTTTAACGGTGAAACCTTATTAAAAATATCTAGCATTGTGCTTTCTTTAAAAAACTTCTGCCTTTGTATTCTAAAAGCAGGGCAAGACAAAATGTGCTTAATTGATAAGAGATCACCACAAAGATCGCAAAGTGGAGGTTCACCTCCAGTTAACAGAAAACCATGTGTTAGTCTAGAGTGTCCAATTCTACCCCTTGTGTAGACAACTTGGTCATGTCTACATGAAAAAGATTGAATAGTCACTTGTTTCACATTAGTGCATATTTCTTTCAGCTTGTTGCCAGCACAGTTAGTCCAATCGGCTTGCCATTTGTCACTTATGTAGGAAGAAAGAACAGGTCTGATATCAGAGACAGGGATTTGGCATTCAGAAATCTCTTCATTCAGGGCTCCTTTAGCAGCATTATCTGCTTTTTCATTACCAGTCAAACCCACATGGCCAGGGACCCAACAAAAAATAATGTCCATATTGATTTTAGTTAAGTATTCCACTTTTTCAAGTATGTTGACAATAAGAGGGTGGTCAGTCTTTAAGAACTCCAGTGCCTGTAGGCATGATCTAGAATCTGTACAAATCAAGGCTTTTTGCAGTTTGGACTCTTCAATGTATTCAAGACTTAAGAGCAAGGCTTGGGCTTCGGCTGTAAAAATTGAGCACAGACTTGGGATGCGTATTCCACACTGATTAGAGGCGACTACCATTGCTGAGGACACACAGGTATCAGTTTTTGTGCCATCAGTATAGATCGGAGTGTGCAAAGGGAAGCGCTGTCTTACATCGAGGAAGCAACTCTGGTACTCGTTTGGGTGTGTGTTAGCTTTCTTTCTGTGACTCAGGTCCTGCACAATTACAGGTTTTCTCAAGGTCCAAGGGGGAATGGAACAAAGGGAAGAGGATATTAGTCCATCCAGATCAATATTCAGATCCTGAAGGAAAGGTTTAATTCTTAATCCGAAAGGTCTGATAGTCCGCGGTCTGGCTTCATAAAAGTCCAAATACTGTGGCTGAAAGACAGTGGGGTATGCCGGGTTATCTCTGTTCCCTTTGATTTTGACTGCATATTGAAGTGCAAGTTTCAAGCGTCGCAATTTAAGGGATGGTTCTCTTGCTTCTACATAAAGACTCTGCACTGGAGAGGTTCTAAAGGCCCCTAGGACCAGTCTTAAACCTTGGTGGTGAACAGTATCCAGCATCATAATGTAAGATTGTCTTGCTGATCCATAGACAATACTGCCATAATCCAAACGGGATCTTACAAGTGCTCTATATAGGCGTAGCAGTATAGTCCACTCTGCCCCCCACTTTGTCTTTGCCAGTACCTTTAAAATGTCCAAAGATTTAAAACATCTCTTTTTAAGAGTCTTTATATGTGGAATAAAGGATAGTTTATTGTCAAGTATCAAACCAAGGAATTTAACCTCTTTCACAACTTGGATTGTGGCACCTTCCATATACAGCAATGGGTCATGATGTAAAGCTCGAAGTTGGCAAAAATGAGTGCAAACAGTCTTGGACTTAGAGAATTTGAAGCCATTTTCAATGGACCAATTGCTGATTTTATTTATGCACAGCTGGAGTTGCCTTTCGATTATACTCATGTATTTTCCTCTATAACAAATACAGAGGTCATCAACATACAGGCTGCAAAAAAGATTTGGGTTGATTTCCTTCACAATACTATTGATTTTAATACTGAATAGAGTGACTGAAAGGATGCTTCCCTGGGGAACTCCTTGTTCTTGCAAGTGTGGTGTTGAGAAAGTTGTACCCAATTGAACTTGAAAAAATCTATTAGACAAAAAATTTGAGATAAAAATGGGCAGACGACCTCTGAACCCCATGTAATACAAGTCCCTTAAAATGCCATATTTCCAAGTAGTATCGTATGCCTTTTCAAGGTCAAAAAACACTGCTATAACATGTTCCTTTTTGACAAATCCATCCCATATATAGGCCTCCAATCTAATAAGATGGTCCATGGTGCTCTTTCCTTGCCTAAAGCCACATTGAAATGCACTCAAATGTCGTTCTGACTCGATCATCCACACAAGTCTTTTATTCACCATTCTTTCCATAGTTTTGCATAGGCAGCTGGTTAATGCAATAGGACGGTAATTGGTGGGATCAGTATGATCTTTGCCGGGTTTTGGAATAGTAATCACAAATGCTGTCTTCCAGGACTCAGGTATTGTTCCTGATTCCCAAATCACATTAAATATTGCAAGTAGATGAAATAGCACAATGGACGGTAAGTGTTTCAAGAATTGATAATGAATCATATCAGGGCCCACTGCAGTGTCATGACAGTTTCTTATAGCGCATAGGAGTTCATCCATAGAGAATGGCTGGTTGTATGGTTCGGTGTTGTCTGATAAGAAATTCAGGGCTTTGGCCTCCTCCTTTCTGCGCATGGCTTGAAATTCAGGATTGCAGTTTTCCACAGAGGAATTCTTTTCAAATGTCTCTGCAAGTTTATCAGCAATGTCTTGCTTGGATGTCAAGAGACCTGTGTGACATTTTAGATGTTGAACTCTTGCAGTTCCCCCTTTAGTTTTCATCTTTCTAATAAAACTCCAGACTTTTTTTGAGGATGCATCTCTTGTAAGGCTTGAAACATACTGTCTCCAGCTTTGTGATTTTGCATCATTCATAGTTCTACGTGCTTGGGCTCGTGCAATTTTCAATCTGGTGAGATTTGCTGTTGTTGGGTGCTTGTTGAACACCCTCTCTGCCTTTTTCCGGGCATCAATGGCCTTTTTACAATCATCATTAAACCATGGGTTTGACCTGCGGTGGGGCTTTCCTGAAGTTTTTGGGACAGCTTCCTCTGCAATAGAGATCAACATTTTAGTGAAGTGATCGACTGGATTGTCAATATCTTGGGGCACGTGACCCAGTAGGACATCACAACGGTAATGAAAGAGACTCCAGTTTGCTTTTTGAAGTTGCCACCTTGGAGGTCTGAACTGTGCATCTGTATCAGTTGATGACATGATCAGGGGGAAATGATCACTCCCACATAAGTCATCCAGTGGTCGCCAGGAAAAGTCAAGAAAAAGGTCAGGATCACATATGGATAGATCAGTTGCTGAGTATGTGCCATGGCCTGGATGTAAATAGGTAAAAGATCCATCATTCCAGAGGCATAAGTCAGTTTTAGTAATGAAGTCCTCCATAGCCTTGCCTTTAGCATTTGAGGAGGTCCCTCCCCATGCAGGATTATGAGCATTAAAATCTCCTAAAAACATATATGGAGGAGGCAGTTGTGCCAATAAATTGTCCAGGTCCTGCAAGGTTACTGTGACATCAGGTGGAATATAGATTGAACACAAGGTAACTACCTTATGAAGTGTTAGTCGTACTGCAACTACTTGTAGATGGGTAGTGACTACAAGATGACTATGAATTATGTCATTTCGCACTAATATAGCTGCCCCACCAGAGGGACGCTGAACATTTGGACCATAAGCATTAAACATTGAGTAATTCTTTAAAGTCATAGTGTGGCTTAGAGCTAAGTATATCTCTTGAAGGCAGAAGGCCAAAGGATTAAAAAGAGCAGCTAGTCGCTGCAGCTCAGAAAAGTTGGCTTTAAAACCACGACAGTTCCATTGAATAATATGGTTGGTTATGGTCATGTGGGGAAGATTGGAACAGGACCTTTGCTCCTACTTTTGGGGGAGAAGCTCCGGCTGCGATGGGTTGAGGGTTCCTTCATTTCCACATCCATAGAACTTCCATTCCTGACTTGACTCGATTTAGGTTGGGAAGAATTAATAGTTGATTTCTTTTTTTCTTTTGACGGTTGGGATGATTCCAACATGACCGAAGTTTGGCTGGCAGAAGACTGAGAGTTTGTTTTGTTTTTACTGGAGGTTGATGAAGATTTATTTCCACTGATCAATTGTGGTTTGTCCTTATACATCCAGGTGAAGTCTGTTTGACAGTCAATTTCCTTCATGGTGGATTTTACAACAGAGGCAAAGGACTGCTGGAACTTATATCCACAAAACCCTTCCACCTCCTTTCTTGCTTGTGGATAACTTATTTTCTTTGTAACCCTAATTCTTTGAATTTCTTTTTCTTTTATCCAGACTGGGCAGACCTTTGATGAGGCTGGATGGTTCCCTTGACAATTGCAGCACTTGGGTGGTCTTGTACAAATCGGTTCATGGCCATCTTCACCACATGTACAACAAACTGGTTTATTTTTACAACTTGCAGAGCCATGGCCAAATTTCTGACAGCTAAAGCATCTCAAAGGGTTAGGGATATATTTATCCACTTGTACACTTAAATATCCAATCAGTAGTTTTCCAGGAAGATCATGGAGTTTGAATGTCAGGATATAAGTACTAGTTTTAATGATTTTATCATCTCTTTTTATGGTTATCCTCTTCACATGAGTCACTCCTTGATCTTTTAATTCTGTGACTATATCATCTTCTTCCATATCATGAAGATCCCGAGTGCGGATTATGCCTTTGCAACTGTTCAGATGGGGATGAGGGAGGGCCCGCACTGGGACTCCCCCTAAACTGTTGCAGTGTAGTAGATTGTCAGCATGGGATTTTTTAGAGCATTCGATCAAAATTTGACCGGATCTTATTTTTTTAACATCCTTGACAGTCCCTGCTATTCCTGAGATTCCTTTCTGAATTGCAAAAGGGGATAACTTAGTGAGGGGCATGTCTGGCGTCACAGATTCCAAAACTATAAATTTAGGCCAAGTATTGGATTTGGAGGGGTAAATCAAAGTCATTTCAGAAGCGTCATCCGAGTCTCGATCCATGAATCTTTTCTTATGGGGTTGATAAGTAGCCATATTTTGTATTGAAACATTCATCGTCTCTGCTCCTCACCCTCCTCGGAGCCCAACTAGGGGATGCACAGCGCTGCGGTTCTCCACCAGATATGCATCAAGGATACAGCGACGGTATACTCGAGTGAATTAAACAAAAAGGTTCGTATCACCCGATTGAGCCTCAGCCAGAGTCTCTGGAAAAATAAAAGCATGGTCCCAAAAATATTCCAGAGAACTTTGACCAGCCGATTGATTGGAAAGGGCCCTTCCAACCTCCTGTCTAGGTGAAGTAGGAGCCAAAGCACTGTGTTGGATATGTGGAAGACGCAGCAAGCCACATTCCTCAAGAACCAGGCATTCTTCCTCCACCGACACAGGTCGCGACTCACGGCAAACAAGTCGCCCCATTTGTCGCCTCTTACGAACAGCAAGGGGGTGCTGGGGACCTATTCTACCCCGGGTCCCCACGGGGCATGAAGCTAACATGACTCACTTTGTGCAGCTATGAAGCGAACATGACTCACTTTGTGCAGCTATGAAGCGAACATGGCTCACTTTGTGCAGCTATGAAGCTAACATGACTCACTTTGTGCAGCTATGAAGCTCACATGAATCACTTTGTGCAGCCTTGAATTTCATATGAATCACTGTGTGCAGCTATGAAGCTAACATTAATCGTTTTATGCAGCTATGAAGCTAACATGACTCATTTTGTGCAGCTATGAAGCTAACATGACTCACTTTGTGCAGCTGTCACCTAAATACGAATCACTTTGTGCAGCTAAGAAGCTAACATGACTCACTTTGTGCAGCTATGAAGCTAACATGACTCACTTTGTGCAGCTGTCACCCAAATACAAATCACTTTGTGCAGTTAAGAAGCTAACATGACTCACTTTGTGCAGTTATGAAGCTAACATGAATCACTTTGTGCAGCTATGAAGCTAACATGAATCACTTTGGGCAGCTATGAAGCTAACATGAATCACTTTGTGCAGCTATGAAGCTAAAATGAATCACTTTGTGCAGCTATGAAGCTCGCAGGACTCACTTTGTGCGGCTATGAAGCTCACATGAATCACTTTGTGGAGCTATGAAGCTAACATGAATCACTGTGTGCAGCTATGAAGCTAACATGAATCACTTTGTGCAGCTATGAAGCTAAAATGAATCATTTTGTGCAGCTATGAAGCTAACACGAATCACTTTGTGCAGCTATGAAGGTCGCAAGACTCACTTTGTGCAGCTATGAAGCTAACATGAATCACTTTGTGCAGCTATGAAGCTAACACGAATCACTTTGTGCAGCTATGAAGGTCGCAAGACTCACTTTGTGCAGCTATGAATCTAACATGAATCACTTTGGGCAGCTGTGAAGCTAACATGACTCACTTTGTGCAGCTATCGCCCAAATACGAATCACTTTGTGCAGCTATGAATCTAACATGAATCACTTTGTGCAGCTATGAAGCTAACATGACTCACTTTGTGCAGCTATCACCCAAATACGAATCACTTTGTGCAGCTATGAATCTAACATGAATCACTTTGGGCAGCTATGAAGCTAACATGACTCACTTTGTGCAGCTATCGCCCAAATACGAATCACTTTGTGCAGCTATGAATCTAACATGAATCACTTTGGGCAGCTTTGAAGCTAACATGACTCACTTTGTGCAGCTATGACAAAAATACGAATCACTTTCTGCAGCTATGAAGCTCGCATGACTCACTTTGTGCAGCTGTGAAGCTAACATGACTCACTTTGTGCAGCTGTGAAGCTAATATGAATCACGTTGCGCAGCTATGAAGCTAACATGAATCACTTTCTGCAGCTATGAAGCTAACATGAATCACTTTCTGCAGCTATGAAGCTAACATGAATCACTTTGTGCAGCTAAGAAGCTAACATGACTCACTTTGTGCAGCTAAGAAGCTAACATGACTCAATTTGTGCAGCTAAGAAGCTAACATGACTCACTTTGTGCAGCTATCATCCAAATACGAATCACTTTGTGCAGCTATGAATCTAACATGAATCACTTTGTGCAGCTATGAAGCTAACATGAATCACTTTGTGCAGCTAAGAAGCTAACATGACTCACTTTGTGCAGCTATCATCCAAATACGAATCACTTTGTGCAGCTATGAAGCTAACATGAATCACTTTCATGTTAGCTTCATAGCTGCCCAAAGTGATTCATGTTAGGTGATTCATCACTTTGGGCAGCTATGAATCTAACATAAATCACTTTGTGCAGCTATGAATCTGACATGAATCACTTTGTGCAGCTATGAATATAATATGAATCACTTTGGGCAGCTATGAATCTAACATGAATCACTTTGTGCAGCTATGAATCTAACATGAATCACTTTGGGCAGCTATGAATCTAACATGAATCACTTTGGGCAGCTATGAAGCTAACATGACTCACTTTGTGCAGCTATCACCCAAATACGAATCACTTTGTGCAGCTATGAAGCTAACATGACTCACTTTGTGCAGCTATGAAGCTAACATGAATCACTTTGTGCAGCTATGAAGCTATCATGAATCACTTTGTGCAGCGATGAAGCTATCATGAATCACTTTGTGCAGCTATGAAGCTATCATGAATCACTTTGTGCAGCTATGAAGGTTGCAGGACTCACTTTGTGCAGCTATGAAGCTAACATGAATCACTTTGGGCAGCTATGAAGCTAACATGAATCACTTTGTGCAGCTATGAAGCTAACACGAATCACTTTGTGCAGCTATGAAGGTCGCAAGACTCACTTTGTGCAGCTATGAATCTAACATGAATCACTTTGGGCGGCTATGAAGCTAACATGACTCACTTTGTGCAGCTATGAAGCTAACATGAATCACTTTGTGCAGCTAAGAAGCTAACATGACTCACTTTGTGCAGCTATCATCCAAATACGAATCACTTTGTGCAGCTATGAAGCTAACATGACTCACGTTGTGCAGCTATGAAGCTAACATGAATCACTTTGTGCAGCTATTATGCGAAAATGAATCACTTTGTGCAGCTCTGAAGCTAACATGAATCACTTTGTGCAGCTAAGAAGCTAACATGACTCACTTTGTGCAGCTATCATCCAAATACGAATCACTTTGTGCAGCTATGAAGCTAACATGACTCACTTTGTGCAGCTATGAAGCTAACATGAATCACTTTGTGCAACTATGAAGCTAACATGAATCACTTTGTGCAGCTATGAATCTGACATGAATCACTTAGGGCAGCTATGAAGCTAACATGAATCACTTTGTGCAGCTATGAAGCTAACATTAATCACTTTGTGCAGCGATTGAGCTAACATGAATCACTTTGTGCAGCTATTATGCGAAAATGAATCACTTTGTGCAGCTATGAAGCTAACATGAATCACTTTGTGCAGCTAAGAAGCTAACATGACTCACTTTGTGCAGCTATGAAGCTAACATGAATCACTTTATGCAGCTAAGAAGCTAACATGACTCACTTTCTGCAGCTATCATCCAAATACGAATCACTTTGTTCAGCAATGAAGCTAAGATGACTCACTTTGTGCAGCTATCATCCAAATACGAATCACTTTGTGCAGCTATGAAGCTAACATGAATCACTTTGTGCAGCTATGAAGCTAACATGAATCACTTTGTGCAGCTATGAAGCTAACATGTATCACTTTGTGCAGCTATGAAGCTAACATGAATCACTTTATGCAGCTAAGAAGCTAACATGACTCACTTTCTGCAGCTATCATCCAAATACGAATCACTTTGTTCAGCAATGAAGCTAAGATGACTCACTTTGTGCAGCTATCATCCAAATACGAATCACTTTGTGCAGCTATGAAGCTAACATGACTCACTTTGTGCAGCTATGAAGCGAACATGACTCACTTTGTGCAGCTTTGAAGCGAACATGACTCACTTTGTGCAGCTATGAAGCGAACATGACTCACTTTGTGCAGCAATGAAGCTAACAGGACTCACTTTGTGCAGCTATCATCCAAATACGAATCACTTTGTGCAGCTATGAAGCTAACATGAATCACTTTGTGCAGCTATTATGCGAACATGAATCACTTTGTGCAGCTATGAAGCTAACATGACTCACTTTCTGCAGGTATCACCCATAAACGAATCACTTTGTTCAGCGATGAAGCTAACATGACTTACTTTGTGCAGCTATCATCCAAATACGAATCACTTTGTGCAGCTATGAAGCTAACATGAATCACTTTGTGCAGCTATGAAGCTAACATGACTCACTTTGTGCAGCTATGAAGCGAACATGACTCACTTTGTGCAGCTATGAAGCGAACATGACTCACTTTGTGCAGCTATGAAGCGAACATGACTCACTTTGTGCAGCTATGAAGCTCACATGAATCACTTTGTGCAGCCTTGAATTTCATATGAATCACTTTGTGCTGCTATGAAGCGAACATGACTCACTTTGTGCAGCTATGAAGCGAACATGACTCACTTTGTGCAGCTATGAAGCTAACATGAATCACTTTGTGCAGTCTTGAATTTCATATGAATCACTTCGTGCAGCTATGAAGCTAACATGACTCACTTTGTGCAGCTGTCACCTAAATACGAATCACTTTGTGCAGCTAAGAAGCTAACATGACTCACTTTGTGCAGCTGTCACCCAAATACAAATCACTTTGTGCAGTTAAGAAGCTAACATGACTCACTTTTTGCAGCTATGAAGCTAACATGACTCACTTTGTGCAGCAATGAAGCTAACATGAATCACTTTGTGCAGCTATGAAGCTAACATGAATCACTTTGTGCAGCTATGAAGCTAACATAACTCACTTTGTGCAGCTATCACCCAAATACGAATCACTTTGTGCAGCTCTGAAGTTAACATGAATCGCTTTGTGCAGCTCTGAAGCTAACATGAATCACTTTGTGCAGCTATGAAGTTGATATGAATCACTTTGTGCAGCTATGAAGCTAACATGACTCACTTTATGCAGCTATGAAACTAACATGAATCACTTTGTGCAGCTATGAAGCTAACATGACTCACTTTATGCAGCTATGAAGCTAACATGACTCACTTTATGCAGCAATGAAACTAACATGAATCACTTTGTGCAGCTCCGAAGCTAACATGAATCACTTTGTGCAGCTATGACGCTAACATGAATCACTTTGTGCAGCTATGAAGCTAACATGAATCACTTTGTGCAGCTATGAAGCAAACATGAATCACTTTGGGCAGCTATGAAGCTAACATGACTCACTTTATGCAGCTATGAAGCTAACATGACTCACATTGTGCAGCTATGAAGCTAACATGAATCACTTTGTGCAGCTATGAAGCGAACATGACTCACTTTGTGCAGCTATGAAGCTAACATGACTCACTTTGTGCAGCTATGAAGCTAACATGACTCACTTTGTGCAGCTATGAATCTAACATGAATCACTTTGGGCAGCTATGAAGCTAACATGACTCACTTTGTGCAGCTATGAAGCTAACATGAATCACTTTGTGCAGCTATGAAGCTAACATGAATCACTTTGTGCAGCTATGAAGCGAACATGACTCACTTTGTGCAGCTATGAAGCGAACATGAGTCACTTTGTGCAGCTAGGAAGTTAACATGACTCACTTTGTGCAGCTAGGAAGCGAACATGACTCACTTTGTGCAGCTATGAATCTGACATGAATCACTTAGGGCAGCTATGAAGCTAACATGAATCACTTTGTGCAGCTATGAAGCTAACATTAATCACTTTGTGCAGCGATTGAGCTAACATGAATCACTTTGTGCAGCTATTATGCGAAAATGAATCACTTTGTGCAGCTATGAAGCTAACATGAATCACTTTGTGCAGCTAAGAAGCTAACATGACTCACTTTGTGCAGCTATCATCCAAATACGAATCACTTTGTGCAGCTATGAAGCTAACATGACTCACTTTGTGCAGCTATGAAGCTAACATGAATCACTTTGTGCAGCTATGAAGCTAACATGAATCACTTTGTGCACCTATGAAGCTAACATGAATCACTTTGTGCAGCTCTGAAGCTAACATGAATCACTTTGTGCAGCTAAGAAGCTAACATGACTCACTTTGTGCAGCTATCATCCAAATACGAATCACTTTGTGCAGCTATGAAGCTAACATGAATCACTTTGTGCAGCTATGAAGCTAACATGAATCACTTTGTGCAGCTATGAAGCTAACATGAATCACTTTGTGCAGCTAAGAAGCTAACATGACTCACTTTGTGCAGCTATCATCCAAATACGAATCACTTTGTGCAGCTATGAAGCTAACATGAATCACTTTGTGCAGCTATGAAGCAAACATGAATCACTTTGTGCAGCTATTATTCGAAAATGAATCACTTTGTGCAGCTCTGAAGCTAACATGAATCACTTTGTGCAGCTAAGAAGCTAACATGACTCACTTTGTGCAGCTATCATCCAAATACGAATCACTTTGTGCAGCTATGAAGCTAACATGACTCACTTTGTGCAGCTAAGAAGCTAACATGACTCACTTTGTGCAGCTATCATCCAAATACGAATCACTTTGTGCAGCTAAGAAGCTAACATGACTCACTTTTTGCAGCTATGAAGCTAACATGACTCACTTTGTGCAGCAATGAAGCTAACATGAATCACTTTGTGCAGCTATGAAGCTAACATGACTCACTTTGTGCAGCTAAGAAGCTAACATGACTCACTTTGTGCAGCTATCATCCAAATACGAATCACTTTGTGCAGCTATGAAGCTAACATGACTCACTTTGTGCAGCTAAGAAGCTAACATGACTCACTTTGTGCAGCTATCATCCAAATACGAATCACTTTGTGCAGCTAAGAAGCTAACATGACTCACTTTTTGCAGCTATGAAGCTAACATGACTCACTTTGTGCAGCAATGAAGCTAACATGAATCACTTTGTGCAGCTATGAAGCTAACATGAATCACTTTGTGCAGCAATGAAGCTAACATGAATCACTTTTTGCAGCTATGAAGCTAACATGACTCACTTTGTGCAGCAATGAAGCTAACATGAATCACTTTGTGCAGCTCTGAAGTTAACATGAATCACTTTGTGCAGCTATGAAGTTGATATGAATCACTTTGTGCAGCTATGAAGCTAACATGACTCACTTTACGCAGCTATGAAACTAACATGAATCACTTTGTGCAGCTATGAAGCTAACATGACTCACTTTATGCAGCTATGAAGCTAACATGACTCACTTTATGCAGCTATGAAACTAACATGAATCACTTTGTGCAGCTACGAAGCTAACATGAATCACTTTGTGCAGCTATGACGCTAACATGAATCACTTTGTGCAGCTATGAAGCTAACATGAATCACTTTGTGCAGCTATGAAGCAAACATGAATCGTTTTATGCAGCTATGAAGCTAACATGAATCACTTTGTGCAGCTATGAAGCTAACATGACTCACTTTGTGCAGCTATGAAGCTAACATGACTCACTTTGTGCAGCTATGAAGCAAACATGAATCACTTTGTGCAGCTATGAAGGTAACATGAATCACTTTGTGCAGCTATGAAGCTAACATGAATCACTTTGTGCAGCTATGAAGCTAACATGAATCACTTTGTGCAGCTATGAAGAAAACATGACTCACTTTGTGCAGCTATGAAGCGAACATGACTCACTTTGTGCAGCTATGAAGCTAATATGACTCACGTTGTGCAGCTATGAAGCTAATATGACTCACGTTGTGCAGCTATGAAGCTAATATGACTCACTTTGTGCAGCTATGAATCTAACATGAATCACTTTGGGCAGCTGTGAAGCTAACATGACTCACTTTGTGCAGCTATCGCCCAAATACGAATCACTTTGTGCAGCTATGAATCTAACATGAATCACTTTGTGCAGCTATGAAGCTAACATGACTCACTTTGTGCAGCTATCACCCAAATACGAATCACTTTGTGCAGCTATGAATCTAACATGAATCACTTTGGGCAGCTATGAAGCTAACATGACTCACTTTGTGCAGCTATCGCCCAAATACGAATCACTTTGTGCAGCTATGAATCTAACATGAATCACTTTGGGCAGCTATGAAGCTAACATGACTCACTTTGTGCAGCTATCGCCCAAATACGAATCACTTTGTGCAGCTATGAATCTAACATGAATCACTTTGGGCAGCTATGAAGCTAACATGACTCACTTTGTGCAGCTATCACCCAAATACGAATCACTTTGTGCAGCTATGAAGCTAACATGACTCACTTTGTGCAGCTTTGAAGCTAACATGACTCACTTTGTGCAGCTATGACAAAAATACGAATCACTTTCTGCAGCTATGAAGCTCGCATGACTCACTTTGTGCAGCTGTGAAGCTAACATGACTCACTTTGTGCAGCTGTGAAGCTAATATGAATCACGTTGCGCAGCTATGAAGCTAACATGAATCACTTTCTGCAGCTATGAAGCTAACATGAATCACTTTGTGCAGCTATGAAGCTAACATGAATCACTTTGTGCAGCTATGAAGCTAACATGAATCACTTTGTGCAGCTAAGAAGCTAACATGACTCACTTTGTGCAGCTAAGAAGCTAACATGACTCAATTTGTGCAGCTAAGAAGCTAACATGACTCACTTTGTGCAGCTATCATCCAAATACGAATCACTTTGTGCAGCTATGAATCTAACATGAATCACTTTGTGCAGCTATGAAGCTAACATGAATCACTTTGTGCAGCTAAGAAGCTAACATGACTCACTTTGTGCAGCTATCATCCAAATACGAATCACTTTGTGCAGCTATGAAGCTAACATGAATCACTTTCATGTTAGCTTCATAGCTGCCCAAAGTGATTCATGTTAGCTTTATAGCTGCACAATCACTTTGGGCAGCTATGAAGCTAACATGAATCACTTTGTGCAGCTATGAAGCTAACATTAATCACTTTGTGCAGCGATTGAGCTAACATAAATCACTTTGTGCAGCTATGAATCTGACATGAATCACTTTGTGCAGCTATGAATCTAACATGAATCACTTTGTGCAGCTATGAAGCTAACATGACTCACTTTGTGCAGCTATCACCCAAATACGAATCACTTTGTGCAGCTATGAATCTAACATGAATCACTTTGGGCAGCTATGAAGCTAACATGACTCACTTTGTGCAGCTATCGCCCAAATACGAATCACTTTGTGCAGCTATGAATCTAACATGAATCACTTTGGGCAGCTATGAAGCTAACATGACTCACTTTGTGCAGCTATCGCCCAAATACGAATCACTTTGTGCAGCTATGAATCTAACATGAATCACTTTGGGCAGCTATGAAGCTAACATGACTCACTTTGTGCAGCTATCACCCAAATACGAATCACTTTGTGCAGCTATGAAGCTAACATGACTCACTTTGTGCAGCTTTGAAGCTAACATGACTCACTTTGTGCAGCTATGACAAAAATACGAATCACTTTCTGCAGCTATGAAGCTCGCATGACTCACTTTGTGCAGCTTTGAAGCTAACATGACTCACTTTGTGCAGCTGTGAAGCTAATATGAATCACGTTGCGCAGCTATGAAGCTAACATGAATCACTTTCTGCAGCTATGAAGCTAACATGAATCACTTTGTGCAGCTATGAAGCTAACATGAATCACTTTGTGCAGCTATGAAGCTAACATGAATCACTTTGTGCAGCTAAGAAGCTAACATGACTCACTTTGTGCAGCTAAGAAGCTAACATGACTCAATTTGTGCAGCTAAGAAGCTAACATGACTCACTTTGTGCAGCTATCATCCAAATACGAATCACTTTGTGCAGCTATGAAGCTAACATGAATCACTTTCATGTTAGCTTCATAGCTGCCCAAAGTGATTCATGTTAGCTTTATAGCTGCACAATCACTTTGGGCAGCTATGAAGCTAACATGAATCACTTTGTGCAGCTATGAAGCTAACATTAATCACTTTGTGCAGCGATTGAGCTAACATAAATCACTTTGTGCAGCTATGAATCTGACATGAATCACTTTGTGCAGCTATGAATCTAATATGAATCACTTTGGGCAGCTATGAATCTAACATGAATCACTTTGTGCAGCTATGAATCTAACATGAATCACTTTGGGCAGCTATGAATCTAACATGAATCACTTTGTGCAGCTATGAAGCTAACATGAATCACTTTGTGCAGCTAAGAAGCTAACATGACTCACTTTGTGCAGCTATCACCCAAATACGAATCACTTTGTGCAGCTATGAAGCTAACATGACTCACTTTGTGCAGCTATGAAGCTAACATGAATCACTTTGTGCAGCTATGAAGCTATCATGAATCACTTTGTGCAGCTATGAAGCTATCATGAATCACTTTGTGCAGCTATGAAGCTATCATGAATCACTTTGTGCAGCTATGAAGGTTGCAGGACTCACTTTGTGCAGCTATGAAGCTAACATGAATCACTTTGGGCAGCTATGAAGCTAACATGACTCACTTTATGCAGCTATGAAGCTAACATGACTCACTTTGTGCAGCTATGAAGCTAACATGAATCACTTTGTGCAGCTATGAAGCTAACATGAATCACTTTGTGCAGCTATGAAGCTAACACGAATCACTTTGTGCAGCTATGAAGCTAACACGAATCACTTTGTGCAGCTAAGAAGCTAACATGACTCACTTTGTGCAGCTATGAAGCTAACACGAATCACTTTGTGCAGCTAAGAAGCTAACATGACTCACTTTGTGCAGCTATGAAGCTAACATGAATCACTTTGTGCAGCTATGAAGCTAACACGAATCACTTTGTGCAGCTATGAAGGTCGCAAGACTCACTTTGTGCAGCTATGAATCTAACATGAATCACTTTGGGCAGCTATGAAGCTAACATGACTCACTTTGTGCAGCTATGAAGCTAACATGAATCACTTTGTGCAGCTAAGAAGCTAACATGACTCACTTTGTGCAGCTATCATCCAAATACGAATCACTTTGTGCAGCTATGAAGCTAACATGAATCACTTTGTGCAGCTATGAAGCTAACATGAATCACTTTGTGCAGCTATGAAGCTAACATGACTCACTTTGTGCAGCTATGAAGCGAACATGACTCACTTTGTGCAGCTATGAAGCGAACATGAGTCACTTTGTGCAGCTAGGAAGTTAACATGACTCACTTTGTGCAGCTAGGAAGCGAACATGACTCACTTTGTGCAGCTATGAAGCTAACATGAATCACTTTGTGCAGCTATGAACCTAACATGAATCACTTTGTGCAACTATGAAGCTAACATGAATCACTTTGTGCAGCTATGAATCTGACATGAATCACTTAGGGCAGCTATGAAGCTAACATGAATCACTTTGTGCAGCTATGAAGCTAACATTAATCACTTTGTGCAGCGATTGAGCTAACATGAATCACTTTGTGCAGCTATGAATCTGACATGAATCACTTTGTGCAGCTATGAATCTAATATGAATCACTTTGGGCAGCTATGAATCTAACATGAATCACTTTGTGCAGATATGAATCTAACATGAATCACTTTGGGCAGCTATGAATCTAACATGAATCACTTTGGGCAGCTATGAAGCTAACATGACTCACTTTGTGCAGCTATCACCCAAATACGAATCACTTTGTGCAGCTATGAAGCTAACATGACTCACTTTGTGCAGCTATGAAGCTAACAGGAATCACTTTGTGCAGCTATGAAGCTATCATGAATCACTTTGTGCAGCTATGAAGCTATCATGAATCACTTTGTGCAGCTATGAAGGTTGCAGGACTCACTTTGTGCAGCTATGAAGCTAACATGAATCACTTTGGGCAGCTATGAAGCTAACATGACTCACTTTATGCAGCTATGAAGCTAACATGACTCACTTTGTGCAGCTATGAAGGTCGCAAGACTCACTTTGTGCAGCTATGAATCTAACATGAATCACTTTGGGCAGCTATGAAGCTAACATGACTCACTTTGTGCAGCTATGAAGCTAACATGACTCACTTTGTGCAGCTAGGAAGTTAACATGACTCACTTTGTGCAGCTAGGAAGCGAACATGACTCACTTTGTGCAGCTATGAAGCTAAAATGAGTCACTTTGGGCAGCTATGAAGCTAACATGAATCACTTTGTGCAGCTATGAAGCTAACATGAGTCACTTTGGGCAGCTATGAAGCTAACATGACTCACTTTGTGCAGCTATGAAGCTAACATGAATCACTTTGTGCAGCTATGAAGCGAACATGACTCACTTTGTGCAGCTATGAAGCGAACATGAGTCACTTTGTGCAGCTAGGAAGTTAACATGACTCACTTTGTGCAGCTAGGAAGCGAACATGACTCACTTTGTGCAGCTATGAAGCTAACATGAATCACTTTGTGCAGCTATGAACCTAACATGAATCACTTTGTGCAACTATGAAGCTAACATGAATCACTTTGTGCAGCTATGAATCTGACATGAATCACTTAGGGCAGCTATGAAGCTAACCTGAATCACTTTGTGCAGCTATGAAGCTAACATTAATCACTTTGTGCAGCGATTGAGCTAACATGAATCACTTTGTGCAGCTATTATGCGAAAATGAATCACTTTGTGCAGCTATGAAGCTAACATGAATCACTTTGTGCAGCTAAGAAGCTAACATGACTCACTTTGTGCAGCTATCATCCAAATACGAATCACTTTGTGCAGCTATGAAGCTAACATGACTCACTTTGTGCAGCTATGAAGCTAACATGAATCACTTTGTGCAGCTATGAAGCTAACATGAATCACTTTGTGCAGCTATTATGCGAAAATGAATCACTTTGTGCAGCTCTGAAGCTAACATGAATCACTTTGTGCAGCTAAGAAGCTAACATGACTCACTTTGTGCAGCTATCATCCAAATACGAATCACTTTGTGCAGCTATGAAGCTAACATGACTCACTTTGTGCAGCTATGAAGCTAACATGAATCACTTTGTGCAACTATGAAGCTAACATGAATCACTTTGTGCAGCTATGAATCTGACATGAATCACTTAGGGCAGCTATGAAGCTAACATGAATCACTTTGTGCAGCTATTAAGCTAACATTAATCACTTTGTGCAGCGATTGAGCTAACATGAATCACTTTGTGCAGCTATTATGCGAAAATGAATCACTTTGTGCAGCTATGAAGCTAACATGAATCACTTTGTGCAGCTAAGAAGCTAACATGACTCACTTTGTGCAGCTATGAAGCTAACATGAATCACTTTATGCAGCTAAGAAGCTAACATGACTCACTTTCTGCAGCTATCATCCAAATACGAATCACTTTGTTCAGCAATGAAGCTAAGATGACTCACTTTGTGCAGCTATCATCCAAATACGAATCACTTTGTGCAGCTATGAAGCTAACATGAATCACTTTGTGCAGCTATGAAGCTAACATGAATCAATTTGTGCAGCTATGAAGCTAACATGAATCACTTTGTGCAGCTAAGAAGCTAACATGACTCACTTTGTGCGGCTCTGAAGCTAACATGAATCACTTTGTGCAGCTAAGAAGCTAACATGACTCACTTTGTGCAGCTATCATCCAAATACGAATCACTTTGTGCAGCTATGAAGCTAACATGACTCACTTTGTGCAGCTATGAAGCTAACATGAATCACTTTGTGCAGCTATGAAGCTAACATGAATCACTTTGTGCAGCTATGAAGCTAACATGAATCACTTTGTGCAGCTAAGAAGCTAACATGACTCACTTTGTGCAGCTATGAAGCTAACATGACTCACTTTGTGCAGCTATGAAGCTAACATGAATCACTTTGTGCAGCTATGAAGCGAACATGACTCACTTTGTGCAGCTATGAAGCGAACATGAGTCACTTTGTGCAGCTAGGAAGTTAACATGACTCACTTTGTGCAGCTAGGAAGCGAACATGACTCACTTTGTGCAGCTATGAAGCTAACATGAATCACTTTGTGCAGCTATGAACCTAACATGAATCACTTTGTGCAACTATGAAGCTAACATGAATCACTTTGTGCAGCTATGAATCTGACATGAATCACTTAGGGCAGCTATGAAGCTAACATGAATCACTTTGTGCAGCTATGAAGCTAACATTAATCACTTTGTGCAGCGATTGAGCTAACATGAATCACTTTGTGCAGCTATTATGCGAAAATGAATCACTTTGTGCAGCTATGAAGCTAACATGAATCACTTTGTGCAGCTAAGAAGCTAACATGACTCACTTTGTGCAGCTATGAAGCTAACATGAATCACTTTATGCAGCTAAGAAGCTAACATGACTCACTTTCTGCAGCTACGAAGCTAACATGAATCACTTTGTGCAGCTATTATGCGAAAATGAATCACTTTGTGCAGCTATTATGCGAAAATGAATCACTTTGTGCAGCTATGAAGCTAACATGAATCACTTTGTGCAGCTAAGAAGCTAACATGACTCACTTTGTGCAGCTATCATCCAAATACGAATCACTTTGTGCAGCTATGAAGCTAACATGACTCACTTTGTGCAGCTATGAAGCTAACATGAATCACTTTGTGCAGCTATGAAGCTAACATGAATCACTTTGTGCAGCTATTATGCGAAAATGAATCACTTTGTGCAGCTCTGAAGCTAACATGAATCACTTTGTGCAGCTAAGAAGCTAACATGACTCACTTTGTGCAGCTATCATCCAAATACGAATCACTTTGTGCAGCGATGAAGCTAACATGAATCACTTTGTGCAGCTATTATGCGAAAATGAATCCCTTTGTGCAGCTCTGAAGCTAACATGACTCACTTTGTGCAGCTATGAAGCTAACATGAATCACTTTGTGCAGCTATGAAGCGAACATGACTCACTTTGTGCAGCTATGAAGCGAACATGAGTCACTTTGTGCAGCTAGGAAGTTAACATGACTCACTTTGTGCAGCTAGGAAGCGAACATGACTCACTTTGTGTAGCTATGAAGCTAACATGACTCACTTTGTGCAGCTATGAAGCTAACATGAATCACTTTGTGCAACTATGAAGCTAACATGAATCACTTTGTGCAGCTATGAATCTGACATGAATCACTTAGGGCAGCTATGAAGCTAACATGAATCACTTTGTGCAGCTATGAAGCTAACATTAATCACTTTGTGCAGCGATTGAGCTAACATGAATCACTTTGTGCAGCTATTATGCGAAAATGAATCACTTTGTGCAGCTATGAAGCTAACATGAATCACTTTGTGCAGCTAAGAAGCTAACATGACTCACTTTGTGCAGCTATGAAGCTAACATGAATCACTTTATGCAGCTAAGAAGCTAACAAGACTCACTTTCTGCAGCTATCATCCAAATACGAATCACTTTGTTCAGCAATGAAGCTAAGATGACTCACTTTGTGCAGCTATCATCCAAATACGAATCACTTTGTGCAGCTATGAAGCTAACATGAATCACTTTGTGCAGCTATGAAGCTAACATGAATCAATTTGTGCAGCTATGAAGCTAACATGAATCACTTTGTGCAGCTATTATGCGAAAATGAATCACTTTGTGCAGCTCTGAAGCTAACATGAATCACTTTGTGCAGCTAAGAAGCTAACATGACTCACTTTGTGCAGCTATCATCCAAATACGATTCACTTTGTGCAGCTATGAAGCTAACATGACTCACTTTGTGCAGCTATGAAGCTAACATGAATCACTTTGTGCAGCTATGAAGCTAACATGAATCACTTTGTGCAGCTATGAAGCTAACATGAATCACTTTTTGCAGCTAAGAAGCTAACATGACTCACTTTGTGCAGCTATCATCCAAATACGAATCACTTTGTGCAGCTATGAAGCTAACATGACTCACTTTGTGCAGCTATGAAGCTAACATGAATCACTTTGTGCAGCGATGAAGCTAACATGAATCACTTTGTGCAGCTATTATGCGAAAATGAATCCCTTTGTGCAGCTCTGAAGCTAACATGACTCACTTTGTGCAGCTATGAAGCTAACATGAATCACTTTGTGCAGCTATGAAGCGAACATGACTCACTTTGTGCAGCTATGAAGCGAACATGAGTCACTTTGTGCAGCTAGGAAGTTAACATGACTCACTTTGTGCAGCTAGGAAGCGAACATGACTCACTTTGTGTAGCTATGAAGCTAACATGAATCACTTTGTGCAGCTATGAACCTAACATGAATCACTTTGTGCAACTATGAAGCTAACATGAATCACTTTGTGCAGCTATGAATCTGACATGAATCACTTAGGGCAGCTATGAAGCTAACATGAATCACTTTGTGCAGCTATGAAGCTAACATTAATCACTTTGTGCAGCGATTGAGCTAACATGAATCACTTTGTGCAGCTATTATGCGAAAATGAATCACTTTGTGCAGCTATGAAGCTAACATGAATCACTTTGTGCAGCTAAGAAGCTAACATGACTCACTTTGTGCAGCTATCATCCAAATACGAATCACTTTGTGCAGCTATGAAGCTAACATGACTCACTTTGTGCAGCTATGAAGCTAACATGAATCACTTTGTGCAGCTATGAAGCTAACATGAATCACTTTGTGCAGCTATTATGCGAAAATGAATCACTTTGTGCAGCTCTGAAGCTAACATGAATCACTTTGTGCAGCTAAGAAGCTAACATGACTCACTTTGTGCAGCTATCATCCAAATACGAATCACTTTGTGCAGCTATGAAGCTAACATGAATCACTTTGTGCAACTATGAAGCTAACATGAATCACTTTGTGCAGCTATGAATCTGACATGAATCACTTAGGGCAGCTATGAAGCTAACATGAATCACTTTGTGCAGCTATGAAGCTAACATTAATCACTTTGTGCAGCGATTGAGCTAACATGAATCACTTTGTGCAGCTATTATGCGAAAATGAATCACTTTGTGCAGCTATGAAGCTAACATGAATCACTTTCTGCAGCTATCATCCAAATACGAATCACTTTGTTCAGCAATGAAGCTAAGATGACTCACTTTGTGCAGCTATCATCCAAATACGAATCACTTTGTGCAGCTATGAAGCTAACATGAATCACTTTGTGCAGCTATGAAGCTAACATGAATCACTTTGTGCAGCTATTATGCGAAAATGAATCACTTTGTGCAGCTCTGAAGCTAACATGAATCACTTTGTGCAGCTAAGAAGCTAACATGACTCACTTTGTGCAGCTATGAAGCTAACATGAATCACTTTATGCAGCTAAGAAGCTAACATGACTCACTTTCTGCAGCTATCATCCAAATACGAATCACTTTGTTCAGCAATGAAGCTAAGATGACTCACTTTGTGCAGCTATCATCCAAATACGAATCACTTTGTGCAGCTATGAAGCTAACATGAATCACTTTGTGCAGCTATGAAGCTAACATGAATCAATTTGTGCAGCTATTATGCGAAAATGAATCACTTTGTGCAGCTCTGAAGCTAACATGAATCACTTTGTGCAGCTAAGAAGCTAACATGACTCACTTTGTGCAGCTATCATCCAAATACGAATCACTTTGTGCAGCTATGAAGCTAACATGACTCACTTTGTGCAGCTATGAAGCTAACATGAATCACTTTGTGCAGCTATGAAGCTAACATGAATCACTTTGTGCAGCTATGAAGCTAACATGAATCACTTTGTGCAGCTAAGAAGCTAACATGAATCACTTTGTACAGCTATGAAGCCAACATGACTCACTTTGTGCAGCTATCATCCAAATACGAATCACTTTGTGCAGCTATGAAGCTAACATGACTCACTTTGTGCAGCTATGAAGCTAACATGAATCACTTTGTGCAGCTATGAAGCTAACATGAATCACTTTGTGCAGCTATTATGCGAAAATGAATCACTTTGTGCAGCTCTGAAGCTAACATGAATCACTTTGTGCAGCTAAGAAGCTAACATGACTCACTTTGTGCAGCTATCATCCAAATACGAATCACTTTGTGCAGCTATGAAGCTAACATGACTCACTTTGTGCAGCTATGAAGCTAACATGAATCACTTTGTGCAGCTATGAAGCTAACATGACTCACTTTGTGCAGCTATGAAGCTAACATGACTCACTTTGTGCAGCTATGAAGCTAACATGAATCACTTTGTGCAGCTATGAAGCCAACATTAATCACTTTGTGCAGCTATGAAGCTAACATGAATCGTTTTCTGCAGCTATGAAGCTAACATGACTCACTTTGTGCAGCTATGAAGCTAACATGAATTGTTTTATGCAGCTACGAAGCTAACATGAATCACTTTGTGCAGCTATGAAGCTAACATGAATCACTTTGTGCAGCTATGAAGCTAACATGAATCACTTTATGCAGCTAAGAAGCTAACATGACTCACTTTCTGCAGCTATCATCCAAATACGAATCACTTTGTTCAGCAATGAAGCTAAGATGACTCACTTTGTGCAGCTATCATCCAAATACGAATCACTTTGTGCAGCTATGAAGCTAACATGACTCACTTTGTGCAGCTATGAAGCGAACATGACTCACTTTGTGCAGCTTTGAAGCGAACATGACTCACTTTGTGCAGCTATGAAGCGAACATGACTCACTTTGTGCAGCAATGAAGCTAACATGACTCACTTTGTGCAGCTATCATCCAAATACGAATCACTTTGTGCAGCTATGAAGCTAACATGAATCACTTTGTGCAGCTATTATGCGAAAATGAATCACTTTGTGCAGCTCTGAAGCTAACATGAATCACTTTGTGCAGCTAAGAAGTTAACATGACTCACTTTGTGCAGCTATCATCCAAATACGAATCACTTTGTGCAGCTATGAAGCTAACATAACTCACTTTGTGCAGCTATGAAGCTAACATGAATCACTTTGTGCAGCTATGAAGCTAACATGAATCACTTTATGCAGCTAAGAAGCTAACATGACTCACTTTCTGCAGCTATCATCCAAATACGAATCACTTTGTTCAGCAATGAAGCTAAGATGACTCACTTTGTGCAGCTATCATCCAAATACGAATCACTTTGTGCAGCTATGAAGCTAACATGACTCACTTTGTGCAGCTATGAAGCTAACATGACTCACTTTGTGCAGCTATGAAGCTAACATGAATCACTTTGTGCAGCTATGAAGCTAAAATGACTCACTTTGTGCAGCTATGAAGCTAACATGACTCACTTTGTGCCGCTATGAAGCCAACATTAATCACTTTCTGCAGCTATCATCCAAATACGAATCACTTGGTTCAGCAATGAAGCTAAGATGACTCACTTTGTGCAGCTATGAAGCTAACATGAATCGTTTTATGCAGCTATGAAGCTAACATGACTCACTTTGTGCAGCTATGAAGCTAACATGAATTGTTTTATGCAGCTACGAAGCTAACATGAATCACTTTGTGCAGCTATGAAGCTAAAATGAATCACTTTGTGCAGCTATGAAGCTAACATGAATCACTTTCTGCAGCTATCATCCAAATACGAATCACTTGGTTCAGCAATGAAGCTAAGATGACTCACTTTGTGCAGCTATCATCCAAATACGAATCACTTTGTGCAGCTATGAAGCTAACATGACTCACTTTGTGCAGCTATGAAGCGAACATGACTCACTTTGTGCAGCTTTGAAGCGAGCATGACTCACTTTGTGCAGCTATGAAGCGAACATGACTCACTTTGTGCAGCAATGAAGCTAACATGACTCACTTTGTGCAGCTATCATCCAAATACGAATCACTTTGTGCAGCTATGAAGCTAACATGAATCACTTTGTGCAGCTATTATGCGAACATGAATCACTTTGTGCAGCTATGAAGCTAACATGACTCACTTTCTGCAGGTATCACCCATAAACGAATCACTTTGTTCAGCGATGAAGCTAACATGACTTACTTTGTGCAGCTATCATCCAAATACGAATCACTTTGTGCAGCTATGAAGCTAACATGAATCACTTTGTGCAGCTATGAAGCTAACATGAATCACTTTGTGCAGCTATGAAGCTAACATGACTCACTTTGTGCAGCTATGAAGCGAACATGACTCACTTTGTGCAGCTATGAAGCGAACATGACTCACTTTGTGCAGCTATGAAGCTCACATGAATCACTTTGTGCAGCCTTGAATTTCATATGAATCACTTTGTGCTGCTATGAAGCTAACATGACTCACTTTGTGCAGCTGTCACCTAAATACGAATCACTTTGTGCAGCTAAGAAGCTAACATGACTCACTTTGTGCAGCTGTCACCCAAATACAAATCACTTTGTGCAGTTAAGAAGCTAACATGACTCACTTTTTGCAGCTATGAAGCTAACATGACTCACTTTGTGCAGCAATGAAGCTAACATGAATCACTTTGTGCAGCTATGAAGCTAACATGAATCACTTTGTGCAGCTATGAAGCTAACATAACTCACTTTGTGCAGCTATCACCCAAATACGAATCACTTTGTGCAGCTCTGAAGCTAACATGAATCACTTTGTGCAGCTCTGAAGTTAACATGAATCACTTTGTGCAGCTATGAAGTTGATATGAATCACTTTGTGCAGCTATGAAGCTAACATGACTCACTTTACGCAGCTATGAAACTAACATGAATCACTTTGTGCAGCTATGAAGCTAACATGACTCACTTCATGCAGCTATGAAGCTAACATGACTCACTTTATGCAGCTATGAAACTAACATGAATCACTTTGTGCAGCTACGAAGCTAACATGAATCACTTTGTGCAGCTATGACGCTAACATGAATCACTTTGTGCAGCTATGAAGCTAACATGAATCACTTTGTGCAGCTATGAAGCAAACATGAATCGTTTTATGCAGCTATGAAGCTAACATGAATCACTTTGTGCAGCTATGAAGCTAACATGACTCACTTTGTGCAGCTATGAAGCTAACATGACTCACTTTGTGCAGCTATGAAGCAAACATGAATCACTTTGTGCAGCTATGAAGGTAACATGAATCACTTTGTGCAGCTATGAAGCTAACATGAATCACTTTGTGCAGCTATGAAGCTAACATGAATCACTTTGTGCAGCTATGAAGAAAACATGACTCACTTTGTGCAGCTATGAAGCGAACATGACTCACTTTGTGCAGCTATGAAGCTAATATGACTCACGTTGTGCAGCTATGAAGCTAATATGACTCACGTTGTGCAGCTATGAAGCTAATATGACTCACTTTGTGCAGCTATGAAGCAAACATGAATCACTTCGTGCAGCTATGAAGCTAACATGAATCACTTTGTGCAGCCTTGAATTTCATATGAATCACTTCATGCAACTATGAAGCTAACATGAATCACTTCGTGCAGCAATGAAGCTAACATGACTCACTTTATGCAGCTATGAAGCTAACATGACTCACTTTGTGCAGCTACGAAGCTAACATGAATCACTTTGTGCAGCTATGACGCTAACATGAATCACTTTGTGCAGCTATTAAGCAAACATGAATCACTTTGTGCAGGTATGAAGCTAACATGAATCACTTTGTGCAGCTAAGAAGCTAACATGACTCACTTTCTGCAGCTATCACCCAAATACGAATCACTTTGTTCAGCTATGAAGCTAACATGAATCACTTTGTGCAGCCTTGAATTTCATATGAATCACTTCGTGCAACTATGAAGCTAACATGAATCACTTTGTGCAGCTATGAAGCTAACATGACTCACTTTCTGCAGCTATCATCCAAATACGAATCACTTTGTGCAGCTATGAAGCTAACATGACTCACTTTGTGCAGCTATGAAGCGAACATGACTCACTTTTTGCAGCTATGAAGCTAATATGACTCACTTTGTGCAGCTATGAAGCGAACATGACTCACTTTTTGCAGCTATGAAGCTAATATGACTCACTTTGTGCAGCTATCACCCAAATACGAATCACTTTGTGCAGCTATGAAGCTAACATGAATTGTTTTGTGCAGCTATGAAGCTAACATGACTCACTTTATGCAGCTGTCACCCAAATACGAATCACTTTGTGCAGCTAAGAATCTAACATGACTCACTTTGAGCAGCTATGAAGCTCACATGACTCACTTTGTGCAGCTATGAAGCTAACATGACTCATTTGTGCAGCTGTCACCCAAATACGAATCGCTTTGTGCAGCTCAGAAGCTAACATGAATCACTTTGTGCAGCTGTCACCCAAATACGAAATACTTTGTGCAGCTATGAAGCGAACATGATTCACTTTGAGAAGCTATGGAGCTAACATGAATCACTTTGTGCAGCTATGAAGCTAACATGAATCACTTTGGGCAGCTATGAAGCTAACATGAATCACTTTGTGCAGCTCTGAAGCTAACATGACTCACTTTGTGCAGCCATGAAGTTCATATGAATCACTTTGTGCAGCTGTGAAGCTAACATGACTCACTTTATGCAGCTATGAAGCTAACATGAATCACTTTGTGCAGCTATTAAGGTCGCAAGACTCACTTTGTGCAGCTATGAAGCTAACATGAATCACTTTGTTCAGCTATGAAGCTAACATGACTCACTTTGTTCAGCTATGAAGCTCACATGAATCACTTTGTGCAGCCTTGAATTTCATATGAATCACTTTGTGCAGCTATGAAGCTAACATGAATCACTTTGTGCAGCTAAGAAGCTCACATGACTCACTTTCTGCACCTATCACCCAAATACGAAGCACTTTGTTCAGCAATGAAGCTAACATGACTCACTTTCTGCAGCTATCATCCAAATACGAATCACTTTGTGCAGCTATGACGCTAACATGACTCACTTTGTGCAGCTATGAAGCGAACATGAATCACTTTGTGCAGCTATGAAGCTAACATGACTCACTTTGTGCAGCCTTGAATTTCATATGAATCACTTCGTGCAGCTATGAAGCTTATATGACTCACTTTGTGCAGCTATCACCCAAATATGAATCACTTTGTGCAGCTATGAAGCTCACATGAATCACTTTGTGCAGCCTTGAATTTCATATGAATCACTTCGTGCAACTATGAAGCTAACATGAATCGTTTTATGCAGCTATGAAGCCAACATGAATCACTTCGTGCAGCTATGAAGCTAACATGACTCACTTTATGCAGCTATAAAGCTAACATGAATCGTTTTATGCAGCTATGAAGCCAACATGAATCACTTTGTGCAGCTAAGAAGCTAACATGACTCACTTTCTGCAGCTATCACCCAAATACGAATCACTTTGTTCAGCGATGAAGCTAACATGACTCACTTTGTGCAGCTATGAAGCTAACATGACTCACTTTGTGCAGCTATCACCCAAATACGAATCACTTTGTGCAGCTATGAAGCTAACATGAATCACTTTGTGCAGCCTTGAATTTCATATGAATCACTTCGTGCAGCTATGAAGCTAACATGAATCGTTTTTTTGCAGCTATGAAGCTTACATGAATCACTTTGTGCAGCTATCACCCAAATACGAATCACTTGTGCAGCTATGAAGCTAACATGAATCACTTTGTGCAGCTATTAAGCTAACATGACTCACTTTGTGCAGCTATGAAGCTAACATGAATCACTTTGTGCAGCTATGAAGCTAATATGACTCACTTTGTGCAGCTATCACCCAAATACGAATCACTTGTGCAGCTATGAAGCTAACATGAATCACTTTGTGCAGCCTTGAATTTCATATGAATCACTTCGTGCTGCTATGAAGCTAACATGAATCACTTTGTGCAGCCTTGAATTTCATATGAATCACTTTGTGCAACTATGAAGCTACCATGAATCGTTTTATGCAGCTATGAAGCTAACATGAATCACTTTGTGCAGCTAAGAAGC
Source organism: Neoarius graeffei (assembly GCF_027579695.1). Taxonomy (NCBI): domain Eukaryota; kingdom Metazoa; phylum Chordata; class Actinopteri; order Siluriformes; family Ariidae; genus Neoarius; species Neoarius graeffei. Next base: position 464,682 of record NC_083587.1, read on the forward strand.
TAACATGAATCACTTTCTGCAGCTATGAAGCTAACATGAATCACTTTCTGCAGCTATGAAGCTAACATGAATCACTTTGTGCAGCTATGAAGCTAACATGAATCACTTTGTGCAGCTATGAAGCGAATATGACTCACTTTCTGCAGCTATCACCCAAATACGAATCACTTTGTGCTAGGGTTGCCACCTGTGTCTGACAAAAATCCTGGACATTTCGACCATCCAATCGACCTTTTTGCTTGTAAGCAACGGTGCCCTTCACACATCTAACCCAAGACAAAAATCGCCCTTGTACGCTGAATCTGTATTGCTCTAATTAGTAAAAATGACGCTTTTGCTACTTATTTGTTTAGTTAATTGCTTTACATAATATAGCAGGTCTTCATTAGCCTGGCAAGCCAGACTAAATGTGAATATTTAGTCTGGCCTCGATCCGTAGACATTTCCGAAGCGGGTAGGAGGAACAAACCGCTGTCTTTCAAACTGTCTCTGTGCGTATAGGCCAACGCTCTGACCAATCAGCGCAACAGTGACTGTGACGTAGTCAGAGCGACAGAAAGCAGTGGGGGAGGCCTTGAAATAAATAATTTTTCAAAATGCGTATTAATTAATAAACAGGTTCTAGATATTAAGAAGTTTGGAGATAATGACCACAAGTTTGGAGTCTGTACCACATACATAACATACACTCATTTTTTTTCCCCCAAGTGTTTTTTGCTTAAACTGTTTTTGAAAGTTTTTATTTAGTGGTGTTTGGTGAAATAATTTCCCTTAAATTTAAAATAACGGGAAAATAAGAAACAATCAAAAAGTTATGTTTCAAAGCTGTTTATTAATTCTTCGTACTGCACAAACTAGCCCCATCCTTTTGGCTACGAGCGGAGCCAGCTGGTAGCTCAAACTTTTGCCATAGCCGGTCGGCAAAACGGCGAAAACGTCCTTCTTGAAAAGGAATGAGCGGAGAGCCTCTTCCTGCTCATGTTTCAACGAAAACTCCAAGTCTAATTCTTCTAAAACTGATTCCAAAGCGGAGTCAAACGCGCGCTGTTCACTAGCCGTAGCCATCTTTCCTGCTGCGCTTTCTCCAGCGTCGCGCAGCTTTGTCATCACTCCTGCAAAAGGCCGCCCAAAGAATCCAAACAAAAACCTTGCGTTGTGATTGGCGGGCACGATTTGATGCCCGCGGTGTTTTTGTTTACATGGTGCGAGGCTAGACCCACTCGCTAGGCAAAAATATTCTTGGCCGCTAGGCGGGTGGGTCTAGTTTACTAGGCTAGGTCTTCAGTATTTTGGTTTATTTCCAACAGTTTTTGGTTGTGGACACCTGGGGGCAGTAGTGGGCACAGGTAAAAGGGAAATACATAATTAAGTTCTGTTTGTTTGCTTATGTGGAATAAAAATAAATAATCTAATTTTTCATTGTATCTAAGAATACCTGAATGTAACAATGTAAGGCGTAGTGTCAAACAGCTTACCTGATTGCTTAGAGTGTGGTGTGTGCTTTGCTTGTGCTTGCCTGTGCCTCTGCTGCTCTTGGCTAAACAAATACATAGGAGGACATGTAACTGATATAACTTGGTACATACAGTACATACAGGAGTATGTTACTACACTACACTATTTCATTTAATTCACCAAAACCTTACCTAATCTTCCATTTATATTTGGTGTTTTTCTTTGCTGCTGCTATGAGTCCTGGCTGATTTTCAATGAATGTCTTGAACTCAGTACAGGACAACTGAAAGTTTAGCCTGACTTGAAGCTCAGCCTTCACCATTGCAACAGAGAGTCTGTTTCTTTTATCAGTCCAAGCCGGTTCCAGGCTCGCACCAACTCTCTGCTGGGCCAGAGGAAAGAACCGCTTACGTCAGCGGGGGGGCGGAGTTGTTAAGACCAACAACAATAACAAGACCATGAAAGATCGCCATTTTTAAGCGCCGAGAAGCAGCAGCTGTACAAACGCGAAGTCATCCATTATTATTATTATTATTATTATTGTTGTTGTTGTTACTGCTGCTTCTTCCGTGTTTTTGCTTTGATATTCGCGCCAAGGTTTATGTAAACGTAGCGCCGTAACTGACGTATACAGCGACGTAATGACGTATTCAGCGACGTGATGACGTGGCTCCGCTTAGTGGCGCTTAGCACGGGCGAGCTATGGAAAAGCAAACTGGTTCTCAGCTGGCTCGCAAGTTGAAATACACATTTTGCCCATCATGTACAAAAAACCGGGACATTCAGTGTCCCGGATTTTTTTTTTTTTTTCCGGGACAGACCATGAAAATCCGGGACAATCAGGAAAAACCGGGACAGGTGGCAACACTACTTTGTGCAGCTATGAAGCTAACATGAATCGTTTTATGCAGCTATGAAGCTAACATGACACACTTTATGCAGCTATGAAGCTAACATGAATCACTTTGTGCAGCTATGAAGCTAACATGAATCACTTTGTGCAGCTAAGAAGCTAACATGAATCACTTTGTGCAGCTATGAAGCTAACATGAATCACTTTGTGCAGCTAAGAAGCTGACATGACTCACTTTCTGCAGCTATCACCCAAATACGAATCACTTTGTTCAGCAATGAAGCTAACATGAATCACTTTTTGCAGCTATCATCCAAATACGAATCACTTTGTGCAGATATGAAGCTAACATGAATCACTTTGTGCAGCTATGAAGGTCGCAAGACTCACTTTGTGCAGCTATGAAGCTTACATGAATGGTTTTATGCAGCTATGAAGCTAACATGAATCTCTTTGTGCAGCTAAGAAGCTAACATGACTCACTTTCTGCAGCTATCACCCAAATACGAATCACTTTGTTCAGCAATGAAGCTAACATGAATCACTTTGTGCAGCTGTCACCCAAATACGAATCACTTTGTGCAGCTATGAAGCTAACATGAATCACTTTGTGCAGCTATGAAGGTCGCAAGACTCACTTTGTTCAGCTATGAAGCTAACATGAATCACTTTGTGCAGCTATCAAGCTAACATGAATCACTTTTTGCAGCTATGAAGCTAACATGAATCACTTTGTGCAGCTATGAAGCTAACTTGAATCACTTTGTGCAGCTATGAAGCTTACATGAATCGTTTTATGCAGCTATGAAGCTAACATGACTCACTTTATGCAGCTATGAAGCTAACATGAATCACTTTGTGCAGCTAAGAAGCTAACATGAATCACTTTCTGCAGCTATCACCCAAATACGAATCACTTTGTTCAGCAATGAAGCTAACATGAATCACTTTGTGCAGCTATCATCCAAATACGAATCACTTTGTGTAGATATGAAGCTAACATGAATCACTTTGTGCAGCTATGAAGGTCGCAAGACTCACTTTGTTTAGCTATGAAGCTTACATGAATCACTTTGTGCAGCTATGAAGCTAACATGAATCACTTTTTGCAGCTATGAAGCTAACATGAATCACTTTGTGCAGCTATGAAGCTAACATGACTCACTTTGTGCAGCTATCACCCAAATACGAATCACTTTGTGCAGATATGAAGCTAACATGAATCACTTTGTGCAGCTATGAAGCTAACATGAATCGTTTTATGCAGCTATGAAGCTAACATGACTCACTTTCTCCAGCTATGAAGCTAACATGACTCACTTTATGCAGCTATGAAGATAACATGAATCACTTTGTGCAGCTAAGAAGCTAACATGACTCACTTTATGCAGCTATGAAGCTAACATGACTCACTTTATGCAGCTATGAAGCTAACATGACTCACTTTATGCAGCTATGAAGCTAACATGAATCACTTTGTGCAGCTAAGAAGCTAACATGAATCACTTTGTGCAGCTAAGAAGCTAACATGACTCACTTTCTGCAGTTTTCACCCATATACGAATCACTTTGTTCAGCAATGAAGCTGAACCATGAAACAACATGAATAATCAAAGTGATTATTTTTAGGGTTGCAGCCGCGCAAAGTGATTCGTGTTAGGATTATAGCTTCAGGAAGGAATTCCACAGTAGGGTTCACATCTGTTTTGATGTCGTCCGAGTAGAGCTCCAGGAGTGTGGAATAAAATAACTAAAAGGCTGCAGCAGAGTCTCTGCCTGGCCTAGTCTTCCTGTTGGCACATCAAATTCCAGCAAATCCAGCACCACAACTCGCCCACATAGACACACACACACACCTGACACACACACACACCTGACAGACACACACACCTGACACACAAGGGCGGCTGGTGCATAAGGGCGATTGGGCAACGCACTCCCAAAACAAAAAAAAAAAAAAAAGTTTTTTTTAAAACAAACTTTCACCAGTGCTGCTCGAGGCCATTTTAATCTGTCTCTGGGTATCATTGTCCAATCAGGGTGGTCTTGCTTCTAGTGTACCGCCCCTTTTGGGGCGATTTCAGTCACGCAGAAAATCGCCCAAGAGTTCACTGATAGAGTCCCATGTTAATATTTTTTTTTTCTCCTGACTGACACTTCAATGCAATCTCTATGGGTTCCGGGGGTGCTTGCACTAACGTGCTTACGTTACTGCGCAGCGCGGCAAAGTTGCGTTCCATCGACATATAAACATAGATGCCGCCTTCTGCGTAGAATCATACGTCATCCTCGCCGCCATATTGGATGTGGCAAAGTGGAGATTCTTCAACCGTCTCTGGTATAACGTCTAGACAGTAGCCGAGAATAAAGATGCCTCATTCATGTGCTGCGTTTAACTGTACCAACAGGTTTACCGTCCAAACGAGATCACATGGGATTACCTTTCACAGGTGAGACTGGAAAAATACTTTTCAATACTGTTCCTTCAGTCTTCAGTTTCCCAGCTCATCTCCACCGGGGGGGTGTAAAGTTATAAGCAGTGAGAATTAGAGAATACAGTGCCACACTATGATGAACGTTTTTGAACGTATGGTGAACGTTTTTAACCTTTCTGAATGTGAAGGAATCAGTGATGTATTTTGTTTTGGTATGACGTTAGAACCTGGCCGAACTCAGTTTGGCGCTCATTCAGCTCACTTTATTCAGCGAGAGCAGGTCTGTGTGGTGACTCAATAAATAAAACAGTACATTTTTATTTTCATTCACTATTTCCAGTTTTTCCACTATTTCCATCATTTATCATATTCAGTCTTGTAGGTTGGTTATTTTGCCCTCAGATTTTGGTAGCTTGCTACGGTATGCTGACTGATTAGCTTACCTGAGCTATCTATCGCGTATCTGTCGCTAGTTTGCAGTGTACAGGGGATTTCGCACACTATTTATAACCATCACATTAAAAGTTGTGTGTTGTTTTGATGCCTGTTTGTTTCCCAAATATATACGTGTGTGTCTTAATGGGTGAATAAAAGGCACCGAGTTAAATATTATTGTAGAAAGGGGCTTTATGAAGTTCAGTCCATTTACTTGCATTGGTTTACGGGGAAGATTTGCCACATCCAATATGGCGGACACTCTGACGTATCCCAGCAACGGGCCACCAGGCTCAATGCGGCGTCTATGTTTATATGTCTATGTTGCGTTCGATCTGCTCAGTTTCTGAGGTGAGATGGATGCGGAAAGCAATTCAGTGCGGTCCTTAAAAGAAGTTCCATTTAGTCAGCGATCAAATTGAGCTAAATTGGCAACAAAACAAGCTGGACCCCCTCGACCAAATCTAAACATAAAACAAATTTCGACAAGGGGGGGGAATCATATACTTGAGGTTTTACTTCAACATGGTCCCAGCGCAAATCCTGGCGAGCTGGCTGCGAGGACGCCTCAGCGGTTTTCTGCTCCCCCTGCTTACTTTTCCACCCTGGAGGGGCTCCACGGACAACACTGCTTCGACGGTCACTGGAGTTTCGGACATGCATCATTTGTCGGAGAAAATAAAAAAACATGAGTCATCAAAGATTCCCATGGGCAGCTGCCTGAAGTTTTCAGCTTTTGGGAGAGTGAACATCGCTACACAACTGGCTGAGGGCTACAGGCTAGCAGTTCACCGCCACAACGATGAGGTGAGCAAGAACAGGCACATATTAAACCGGCTCATCCAATGCGTGAGATTTTGTGGAGTGTTCGAGTTAGCTCTACGAGGCAAAGACGAAACTGAGGGCTCCAGTCACCGTGGTGTTTTTCTGGGTTTGGTTGACTATTGACTTGCTACCCAGGTCAATTTACTTCAGTCCTGTGGACATTTATGGTCCGTGTAGACATAACGGGGGAAAATTGCCCCCCTGAAAAAAAACTCAGGAGCCGCCACTGCTGACACACACACACACACACCCCTGGCCCCCAGGCGCGCGCACACTCACTCCAAAGCTGTGCTTTCCACAGCACAAAAGCGGCTCCGTTTCCAAAACTGCACACTACACTCGGACAGTGGAAATCCATCAGGGTCATTGACAGGGCTCTCCTTCCTTCCACTCAGCCCAGAGCGCTTACAGCGGCCACGCCGTTTCTCAGCCCGTTTTTACACACGGCATCGCACAAAGCGCGCAGCCCGCCGGCTCGAGCCGCACCGTGCTGTTTTATGGCCACTGCGCGACACGCTCGGTCTGTACCTGGGCCTGCTGGAGCTCGGGAGGAACGAGAAAGCCCGTTCTCGCTAAACGTGTGCTCGATCGCTTTGGATCTTGTCTTCCGAGTCTTATTTTCGCCGAGAAACGCCGTGAGAAAACACAAGTGCGAGTGTGTGACGGCAGCGCGCTCACTCAGCGGCAGCGCGGTTGAGTCTCAAACGTTCTCATGAGCGCTTTTAAGCCCCGCCCGCGGCCTCCGTTTCCCACACAGCGTTTCACTCGCTTCCGCTCCGGAGCTCCGAGACAGATGGCAGAAGTCGCTCCCGCCGCCGCGCCGGCCAAAGCGCCCAAGAAGAAAGCAGCTTCAAAGAGCAAGAAATCAGGCCCGAGCGTCGGCGAGCTCATCATCAAAGCGGTTTCTGCGTCGCAGGAGAGGAGCGGCGTGTCCCTCTCCGCCTTGAAGAAAGCTTTACAGGCTGCCGGATACGATGTGGAGAAGAACAACTCCCGCGTTAAAATCGCCGTCAGGAACCTTGTGAGGAAAAGCGTCCTGGTGCAGACCAAAGGGACCGGTGCGTCTGGCTCTTTCAAGCTGAACAAGACGCAGACCGCAGGCAAGAAGCCCGCCAAGAAAGCCGCGCCCAAAGCCAGAAAGACGGCCGCCAAAAAGCCAACCGCCGCTAAGAAGCCCAAGAAGGTAGCGGGCAAGAAACCCGCCGCCAAGAAGTCTCCTAAGAAGGCGAAGAAGCCCCCCGCCGCCGCCAAGAAATCCACCAAGAGCCCGAAGAAGGCGAAAAAACCGTCGACCCCCAAAAAGGCTGCCAAGAGCGCGAAGAAGACAAAAACTGCCAAGCCCAAAGCCGTAAAGCCCAAAACGGCCAAGGCGAAAAAGGCGGCCCCCAAAAAGAAGTAAACATGATTGTTTGACTGTTTTCTTTCCCTAAACGGCTCTTTTAAGAGCCACCCATGTCCTCGTTGAAAGAGCAGTATTCCATATTCACTCAGGATATCAGATGCTGCTGATTGTTGTGGTGGAGTTGATTCCTGCTTTACAAAACGGTGACAGGAGGGCGCTGGGAGAACATGAACTGAGTCAGGGCTGATGGAACTAATAACAATTTACATTTCTATACATCGATATATAAACTTTATAATATATATGCCTATATTCCCTTCTTTCCTTTTTCATCTCTCTCTCACACACACACCCGTGGGATGGTTGTCACGCAGGCTGACGCTGGAATTTGACGGCATTTTTGTGATTGGTTTTTCAGCTACAACGATCTTAACCAATCAGAGAAGAGCCGTGTTGTCTTTATCACAGAGGGCACGAGCTGCAGCGCTTTTTATTTCAGAGTTGTTCCTGCAACGGATCTGAGCAGCAGAATGAGCGGAAGAGGAAAGACCGCCAAGGCTCGAGCCAAGGCCAAGACTCGTTCATCCAGAGCCGGACTCCAGTTTCCCGTGGGCCGTGTCCACAGGCTCCTGCGGAAAGGTAACTATGCCGAGCGTGTCGGCGCCGGCGCTCCAGTTTATCTGGCCGCCGTGCTGGAGTACCTGACTGCTGAGATCCTGGAGTTGGCCGGTAACGCCGCTCGTGACAACAAGAAGACTCGCATCATTCCCCGCCACTTACAGCTCGCTGTGCGCAACGACGAGGAGCTGAACAAACTGCTCGGCGGAGTGACCATCGCTCAGGGTGGTGTGCTGCCGAACATTCAGGCGGTGCTTTTGCCCAAAAAGACCGAGAAGGCCGTGAAGACTAAATAAACTCACCCACTGCTGCGTTCGTCAGTCCCAAAGGCTCTTTTAAGAGCCACCCATCTATGCTCAAAAAGTGCATTGTTTTTAATCCTTTCCCAGGTTTTGGGGTATTTCATAGCTCTAGCATAATAGGAATTCATAAACAATATAATCAAGTGGCATTAAAAATGATGCATTTTATTTATAACGCATTTTAGCCGTAATAGTAACTAATTAGTAACACTAATAATAATAATAGTGTGCTGGCGATAAAGGAAGGCTGATGGGTGAAAATAGATTATGACGGCGCTGTCCGTGCGGCGATTGAACCTACAAAACGCGCTAAGCTGCGCTGTTGGCTCTGCGGAGCTGCGCGAGCGGCAATAAATTAGGGACGGGTGTGGCTGTGTTTCAAACTGTGTCGGCGGGAAAAGGCGGTCCAATAGCGAATAGGTGACGCAGCGCGTTCTCTCCAATGACAGGCGACCGCGTTCAAGACGCCCAATGAGCGCAGGGCGCTGTTAGAGTTGAAAAAGCCAGCGTCCGCCGTCGCCGTTTATTCTGTTTCTCATCTGTGAAGTGCAGAGCTCTCCGCTATGGCAAGAACCAAGCAGACGGCCCGTAAATCCACTGGTGGCAAGGCGCCCAGGAAGCAGCTCGCCACGAAGGCTGCCCGCAAGAGCGCCCCCGCTACCGGCGGCGTGAAGAAGCCTCACCGTTACAGGCCCGGCACCGTGGCTCTGAGGGAGATCCGCCGTTATCAGAAATCTACTGAGCTGCTCATCCGTAAGCTGCCCTTCCAGCGCCTGGTAAGAGAAATCGCTCAGGACTTTAAGACCGATTTGCGCTTCCAGAGCTCGGCTGTCATGGCACTGCAGGAGGCGAGCGAGGCATACTTGGTCGGCCTGTTCGAGGACACTAACCTGTGTGCCATCCACGCCAAGAGAGTGACCATCATGCCCAAGGACATTCAGCTGGCACGCCGTATTCACGGAGAGCGCGCTTAAACGCGGATTCCGTCTAAGGCACACAAAGGCTCTTTTAAGAGCCGCCTCACTGTCTCACAGAAACGAGCCCGTCTCCATCCCCTGCACGGAACACCGTTCTGTTTGAGCTCACGGTTCGAGTGGAGTCGGAGCAGTGAAACAGAACAGCTGTTAGGACACAGTGGCCAGAGTTCTAGAACTCCTCGCGGTTTGACTGACAGGTTTTTGTCCTTTTAGATATTGTGGTGTCTGAGCGCCGCTTCAGTAATCAGAAGAGAGAAGCAGAAAGTTTTCTCCGCTGCTTGGAAATGAGCAAAGGTAATGCTGTATTTAATAATTGGTCTATATGTATCAAGACACAACCTTGTGCGTATTTCAATACATTTATCACAAGGCAGATTTCCATTTATCCGCAGATACAAATAAAACATTTTAAATAACTCAGTGCAGCACCCATATAATTTTTACTCGGTTATTTTCGCTTTGTAAGTAAAATCTCTCCTTTATTTACTTATTGATGGAGATCGGTTTTCTTGATGTGACAACTTATCTCGTTGTATCTCCCGTAAATAAATTTTTATTCAATTCTGCATTCATTATAAAACAAGGGAACAGCACAAACAGAGAGACACGAAATTGCTCTTCTATGAGAAAGTGGGTGGCTCTTAAAAGAGCCGTTGGGTTGCTGAAGGCAGCCGCAGCAGCAGCGCGCTTTACTTGGAGCTGGTGTACTTGGTGACGGCCTTTGTGCCCTCGGACACGGCGTGCTTGGCCAGCTCGCCAGGCAGTAAAAGGCGCACAGTGGTCTGGATCTCTCTGGAGGTGATGGTGGAGCGCTTGTTGTAGTGAGCCAGACGAGAGGACTCACCGGCGATACGCTCGAAAATGTCATTGACGAAGGAGTTCATGATGCCCATAGCCTTAGACGAGATGCCGGTGTCGGGATGAACCTGCTTCAGGACCTTGTACACGTAGATAGCGTAGCTCTCCTTCCTGGACTTTCTGCGCTTCTTGCCTCCTTTACCGGCCACCTTGGTCACGGCTTTCTTGGAGCCCTTCTTGGGCGCGCTTTTAGGTGGCTCGGGCATGGCACTGCTCCTCAGGTAAACTGTAAGAGAATGAATAAGGCCCGCCTCGCGGCCGCTCTATTTACAGGTCCGCAGTGTAATTAGACACGAGGCAGGAACATATTTTATTGGCCAGAGTTCCAAACCTCCTCATACGGGGCGCCTCCTACCGCTCCGCCCACTTCCTTCCCCTCCGCCTCGCTTTGTCTCCCTTCCCGCCGTTTTATATTCACAGCACTGATGGAAGAATTTTATAGATAAGAATTCATTCTATTCTTATATTTCTATTACCACCATCTGAAGCGTTTCTCTCTCACACAGCTTTCATATAGAAACGGTTAAGTATTACTGATGTTACTCGTGTCTGCAGTTTCCTGTTCTCTGCTTCATTTTAAATAGACTTTATTTTCATTCAGATTTGCATCAAACAATACACATTAGAATGAGATTTCGTTGCTGTGCTCAGTGTAGTGCAGAACGAAACAGCAAGTATATTACCTGAGAAATAAAAAAAAAAAAAAAATATATATATATATATATATATATATATATATATATATATATATAATTTCTCAGGTAATATACTTGCTGTTTCGTTCTGCACTATATATATATATATATATATATATATATATATATATATTTTTTTTTCCTCAGGTAATATACTTGCTGTTTCGTTCTACACTACACTGAGCCACAGCAAAAAAAAAGAAAAAAGCAGCATCTGTGTGTGTGCGTGTGTATATATATATATATATATACACACACACACACACACACACACACACAGATGCTGCTTTTCTTTTTCCCCTCTCACACACACGCTCATGGAAAAAGAGCTCTTTGTGGATGTTTGGGTGGCTCTTAAAAGAGCCGTTGTGCTGGTGCGGTTCAGTGTCGGAGCGTTTAACCGCCGAAGCCGTACAGAGTGCGTCCCTGGCGTTTCAGGGCGTACACCACATCCATAGCGGTGACGGTCTTTCTCTTGGGTTTCCCCTTTAAGCGCTCCACTGGACACTTTCTCACACGGAGGAGGCCGACGGACGGGTTGCTGGAGCCGGGATTAATGCAGGGAAAGCGCCTGTGGAAAGCCAGTCAGAGCTTGAGGAGCGCGGCTGTGAGGAGCTCCTGAACCCGGAGCTGGAGACGGAGACCTACGAGCTGCTGAGGCAGTTGTTCCGCTCTCACACGGGCCTTCCGGTGGAACACAGGCGGAATAAAGCGCATTCAGCACTGCCGAGTCTGCAGAGAGTGGTGGGGAAAACCATCTACCGCCACCGCATCGCATACACCGGTGAGCTTTACCGCACTAACAGGGGCTCATGGCCGTCTCTGTCTAGGAGTTACTGGCAATTGGCTTTGGGTGCGTTAGCCCCATTTTCAGGGACTTTAGCTTCATCATTGAGTTGAGCAAAGTTTGATTGTAATTTTACCTTTTTCAGATCCCAGTAACAGTAATTTATCAGTTTTTAGACTGAAGGATCTGATTCCGAATCATTTGGTTCTCAGAATGCTCTGTGAAACCGTTCTGCTGCTCTGTTTAGATTTAAACCCTGATGTGATTCAATTCAAAACTCTTTATTTGTTTTGATTTGAACTGAATCCCATCAGGGTTTAAATCTAAACATTCAGCTCGTTACTCAGAGTTTCTTCAGCGTCTGTCAGTTAGTTTACAGAAGCCCAAACACTGCAGTGCAGGATTCTCTATTACAGGGGAACAAGCACTTTAACTCAGTGAGACATTCACTCGGCTCATAAAATAACCTTTATTTAATAGTGACTTCATAATTTAATTTACGCTGTTTAGGTTCCATAAGTTTATTTTTATATCGTTAGAGTGCTTTTTGTGTCGATTGAAGTTCATCTTGCCATACAATTACCCAATCATGACGCAGCAGGCGGATATTACTGGCCAATCCTGTTGCAGGAGGCGGGCATTATGTGCCACAGGGACAGTCTGGACTTCAAAGAATTTCCCCACATTGTTTCCCATAAATGTTAAAGTGCATTATGGATATTCTGTGCTTTACAGGACACAGCATTTAATACTAAATGTTGTAGCGCACAGGATCTTTAACTGTGTGCTGTCGGGTGTGTGCGCGCACAAGTTGAGTAAAGTGCTGTAGGAGGTGTGTAACTGGAGCCCTTTTTAAAGTGGAACTGCTGTCTGATTAATACTTTAATTTATCTAGAAGTTTTCTCTATTTTCTGTTCTGTTTATTCTTTAATGATGCTGCTGGAATTTTAATTTCCCTGAGGGAACCCTCCCAATGTTAGGGTTTTGCTGGGATTCGAACCTGGTTCGTTGGTGTGATGATCCAGCAAACCCCCACTAGGCCACCAGGGGAATGACTCAAATGCAGAGGCGTGAGGCGGAAGTAGAAAAAGTAACAAAAGGTTTATTTATACTATGTACACTATATACAATCCAGGGCAAAACAAAAAAAACAAAAACAAAGAGTATAATTCAAAAAGAAAAAGGCAAAAATGCAAAAGCTCAGAAGATCCACAAAACACAGTACAAAGGAAACTGGAGATAAACATAACAGCACAAAGACTCCGTGACAAGAGGACTGAACTCAGGGGTATAAATACACAAACTAATTAAGGACACAGGTGAAGATAATTAGGACTAACAGGCAATTAACAAAAACACAAAACACAGGAACAGTGGCGGCCTCTAGAGGCCAAAATAAACAAGACACGAAAAGGAAATAACAGCGGCCTCTAGAGGCCAAATCAGTCCAAGTCCTAACAGGACCCCCCGCTCTAGGAGCGTCTCCTGACGTTCCCAGGGCGATCCGGATGGGCCGAATGGAAGTCCCGACACAGTTCTTTATCTAGGACATCCCGAGCAGGAACCCAGCAGCGCTCCTCAGGACCATAGCCCACCCAGTCCACCAGATATTGCAACCCGCCGCGGACCCGGCGGGAGTCAAGCAGGCGATGCACAGTGAACACAGTCTGCCCCTGGAAGATGCGGGGGGGTGGGGGGTTCCTAGGGGCAGGGGCATACGTAGACGTCAGTACAGGCCGCAACAGGGAAACATGGAAAGTGGGGTTGATCCTCAGAGTCCGGGGCAACTGGAGCCGGTAGGAGACAGGGTTCACCCTGCGCACCTTGAAGGGGCCAATGTAGCGAGGAGCAAGCTTGCGGTTCTCCACCCGCAGCGGAAGGTCCTTAGTGGACAGCCAAACCCGCTGCCCAGGGCGGAAAGTGTGTGCAGGTCTTCTGTGGCGGTTGGCCTGAGTCTGGTTGGTTCTGGAGGTCTGTATGAGGGTCTTCCTGACCTTGCTCCAGGTCTTGCGACACCGTCTCACATATTGGTTGACCGAGGGCACCCCCGCGTCCTCCTCCTGGTCCGGGAACAGAGGTGGCTGGAACCCGAATTGGCACTGGAATGGCGACAGCTTGGTGGCCGATGACTGCAGGGTGTTGTGGGCGTACTCTGCCCATGGCAGCCAGGTGCTCCATGATGTCGGGTTATCCATAGCCAGGCCTCGCAGGGTGGTTTCCAGGTCCTGGTTGAGCCTCTCTGTCTGACCATTGGACTGTGGGTGAAACCCAGAGGAGAGGCTGGCAGTGGCTCCGATGACCTTGCAGAACCCGTGCCACACTCGGGAGGAGAACTGGGGCCCTCGGTCTGAGACGATGTCCTGTGGAAGACCAAAGACTCGGAAGACATGATTAAATATAAGTTTCGCTGTTTCAAGAGCAGAGGGGAGTTTGCACAGAGGTATGAAGCGGCAGGCCTTGGAGAATCTGTCAACAATGACCAAAATGACCATGTTACCTTGTGACTCAGGGAGACCCGTGATGAAGTCGACTGCCACGTGGGACCAGGGATGCCGGGGAATGGTCAGAGGATGCAGGAGACCCTGGGGACGCTGTCGTGGGTTCTTGGTTCTGGTGCAAACCTCACAGGACAGGACAAATGACCTTACTTCCTGCTCCATGTTAGGCCACCAGAAGCGTCTTTTCAGGAAGTCCAGGGTCCTCCGAGCTCCCGGGTGGGCGGTGAGAGGGGAAGAGTGACCCCACTGGAGAACCTTGGCCCGGGCTTGATGTGGGACGTACAAGAGGCCCGGTGGCCCCGTCCCAGGACCGGGGTCCTGGCGTTGGGCTCGTCGAACAGCCTCCTCAATACCCCAGCGGACAGGGGCCACAATCCGGGACACCGGGATAATAGGCCCGACTTCATTCTCCCTGTTAGTGGCAGAGAACAGCCTGGACAGTGCGTCAGGTTTGGTGTTCTTGGAGCCGGGACGGTACGAGAGGGTGAAGTCAAACCGACTGAAAAACAGGGCCCACCTAGCCTGTCGAGGGTTCAGTCTCTTGGCTTGCTGGAGGTACTCCAGGTTCTTGTGGTCAGTCCAAACCAGGAATGGATGTTGCGCTCCCTCCAGCCAGTGCCTCCACTCCTCAAGGGCCAGTTTGACCGCTAACAGTTCTCGATCCCCCACATCGTACCGGGACTCCGCAGGACTCAGGCGGTGGGAGAAGTAAGCGCAGGGGTGCAGCTTTCCTTCCGAACGTTGAGAGAGTACCGCGCCGACACCACTGTCCGAGGCGTCCACCTCCACGATGAATGGTTGGGAGGTGTCCGGGAGGACCAGAATGGGTGCCGTGCAGAAGCGGGCCTTGAGGTCTTTGAACGCCTTTTCTGCCTGAGGAGACCAGCCATAAGATCCACCTGTCCCTTTGGTGAGGTCTGACATGGGTGCTGCCACAGAACTGAAGTTCCTGATGAACTTGCGGTAGAAGTTAGCGAATCCTAAGAACCGCTGAACCTCATTAACGGACTTGGGAGTAGGCCAGTCCCGGACGGCCAGGGTCTTGGCAGGGTCCATTTGGAGTTGGCCTGTCCGTACAATAAATCCCAGAAAGGAGACCTCGGGAACATGAAATTCGCATTTCTGGGCCTTGGCGAACAGATTGTTCTGTAGCAGCCTCTGGAGAACCTGGCGGACATGGTGGCGGTGCTCCTGCATGGTCTTGGAAAAGATAAGGATGTCATCGAGGTAGACAAAGACGTACAGGTTAATCATGTCCCTTAAGACGTCGTTGATTAGGGCCTGAAAAACAGCTGGTGCGTTGGTGAGTCCGAAGGGCATCACCTGGTATTCGTAGTGCCCAGACGGGGTGTTAAAGGCAGTCTTCCACTCGTCTCCCTGTCGGATACGGATGAGGTGGTATGCGTTCCGTAGGTCCAACTTGGTGAAGACGGTGGCGCCTTGGAGCAGGTCGAAAGCAGTGGACATCAGCGGAAGGGGATATCGGTTGCGCACAGTGATCTTGTTCAGGCCCCTGTAGTCAATACATGGTCGAAGCCCCCCATCCTTCTTGCCGACAAAGAAGAAGCCGGCACCAGCAGGTGAGGTGGAGGGTCGAATGAACCCAGAGACCAGGGCGTCTTTGAGGTATTCCTCCATAGCCTTGCGTTCTGGCTGAGAGAGGGAAAACAGTCTGCCACGAGGAGGGGTAGTCCCAGGGAGCAAGTCGATGGCACAGTCGTAGGCCCGGTGCGGAGGAAGAACGGCGGCCCTGCTCTTGCTGAATACTTCCTTGAGATCCCAGTACTCTGTGGGAACTTGAGATAACTCGGTGAGATCAGGGGGCTCGGCAGGAGACACAGGAGAGCTAGAGAGCAGACAAGAGGCATGGCATGCAGGGCCCCATTCCACAACCTGGCTTGTTACCCAGTCTATGCGAGGGTTGTGGCAAATAAGCCAAGGAAGGCCTAGAATAACTGGGAACTCAGGTGAAGGAATCAGGTGCAGGGATATTTCTTCCTTGTGACCTTGAGACTGGAGGAAGACTGGAGAAGTAACTTGGGTGACTCTTCCATCACCTAACGCTTGGCCATCGAGGGCAGACACAGACAGAGGGACTTCAAGAGGTGCAGTAGGTATATTGATGCTTTGGGCGAAGTGAATATCCATAAAGTTCCCAGCCGCCCCTGAGTCTATCAAAGCTTGACAAGAGTGGACAGACTCACCCCAGGAGATGGAGACCGGGATGTAGATTCCTTGACCAGGGAGTCTGGGAGAGAGGGTAGGCCCCGTCACAACCCTCCCTCGGCTGGACGGGGCGGTCCTTTTCCCAAGAGTTCGGGACATGATGCTCGGAAGTGACCAGGCTTGCCACAGTAGATGCAGCACTTGTCCCTCCTTCTGCGCTCCCTCTCAGATGCGGAGAGGCGAGTACGACCCACTTGCATGGGTTCTGGACAGTCACTGAAGGAGGTAGATGGTCTCCAGGTAGAGGTAGGGAGGCTGGGGGGGCTCAAGGCTTGGTGGCGTTCTCTCATCCTGTTGTCCAGACGAATAGCATGTGAGATGAGGGTTTCGAGGTCACTTGGGCAACCAATAGAGGCCAGACCGTCCTTGATGGGGTCAGACAGACCATGGTGGAAGGCTGACACCAGGGCAGTCTCGTTCCATCCACTTACTGCTGCGAGTGTTCGGAACGAGATGGCGTAATCTGCGACGCTTCCTCCTTGCCGGATGGACATGAGCTTTCGGGCTGCGTCGGTACTGATGTCTGCCTGATCGAAGACCCGAAGCATCTCTTCAGAAAACAGCTGGAAATCAAAGCACTCAGGTCCCTGTCTTTGCCAGATAGCAGTAGCCCAGGCTCGCGCCTTACCAGCTAATAAGGTGATCACAAAGGCAATCTTGCGGCGATCCGTAGTGTAGGTGGTAGGCTGAAGCTCAAAGGTGAGTTGACACTGGGTAAGGAACTCTCGGCACTCACTGTGCTTGCCGTCATACCTCTGTGGTGCAGGAAGGCTGGGTTCGCGAGGTGAAGAAGGCAGCATGGCAGGAGGCACTGGAGCAGGAGCTGGATCAGGAGCAGGAACTGGATCAGGAGATGCAGGCAGAGATGTCAGCTGTGCCAGGGTTTTCCCAATTTGCTGAAGCAGTTCCTCGTGGCGAGCAAGGGCCTCACGTTGGCTGGTGAGCGTACGTCCATGAGCATCCATGGTCGCTCCGAAGCGTGTCGGAGCAGCCATAATTCCCTGAAGGTTGGCCGGGTAGACAGTTGAAGCAGCCTCTGCTGAGTCGGTCATGACGGAGTCTTTCTGTTAGGGTTTTGCTGGGATTCGAACCTGGTTCGTTGGTGTGATGATCCAGCAAACCCCCACTAGGCCACCAGGGGAATGACTCAAATGCAGAGGCGTGAGGCGGAAGTAGAAAAAGTAACAAAAGGTTTATTTATACTATGTACACTATATACAATCCAGGGCAAAACAAAAAAAACAAAAACAAAGAGTATAATTCAAAAAGAAAAAGGCAAAAATGCAAAAGCTCAGAAGATCCACAAAACACAGTACAAAGGAAACTGGAGATAAACATAACAGCACAAAGACTCCGTGACAAGAGGACTGAACTCAGGGGTATAAATACACAAACTAATTAAGGACACAGGTGAAGATAATTAGGACTAACAGGCAATTAACAAAAACACAAAACACAGGAACAGTGGCGGCCTCTAGAGGCCAAAATAAACAAGACACGAAAAGGAAATAACAGCAGCCTCTAGAGGCCAAAACAGTCCAAGTCCTAACACCCAAAGGGATCAATAAAGTTTTATCTATCTATCTATCTATCTATCTATCTATCTATCTATCTATCTATCTATCTATCGTGGAAACTGGGTTCCTGGAACTCTGCTTATTTTTAAACATGCTTATCAAACACTAGCGCACTTTCTCACACACACGGGCAGTGGCAGATAATTCAGTAAGATTAAGGTGTGTGTAAATGATCACATTAGTGAAGGTGAAAATAAAGCACATGAATGGGGGCAAAAAGCATGCAGTAACTGAACACATCACTGCACAGACAGACAGAAGTGCAAAGTAGATTACACACAGACAGGAGGAGACCGAGTCCGGTCCTTTAAGGGGAGTGTCCTAGTGCCCAAGGTACAGAGAGAAAACTGTGAATGAACACACACATGGGGAGATGAAGGGGATATGAGGAAACCTGGATGCACACACAAAGTAAGGGGAATTCTGGGTAACTTGTCCCCATGCTGGGAATTTCAGGGAAAGATATTGTTTTATTTTCCTCAGGACAGAGAGACACTGACTCCTACAGGCAGATGGACTGCAAGGAAAGGCAGCTTTATTGTAGTAAGTACAGTTCAGTAGTTGTGTGTGGTGCAGCCATTCGGGGGACTGGGTGTGGAAGAGGACGGGTCCAGCTGTCGGGTTGAAGATGTTCCGTAGCCTGATAGTCCGTGTGTTAATAGTCCTGTGGCGTTTTCCATGTGGTAGAGGGACAGACAGGTGGTGACCTGGATGGCTCAGGTCTCTGGTGATGGTGCAACGTTCCTCTGTAGTCGACTGGTGTAGATGGAGCGTAGGTTAGAGAGCTCTGTCCCATTGTCTCACTGAGCCACTGGCACCACTTGGTGTAGTTTGCAGTAGTGCACAGTAGGAGAGTGTACTCTCTGTGGTGTGGAGGTAGGCGTGTTGTCCTGCATTTCCTCAAGAACGGTCTCTGCTGGGCTCTCTTCCTGGGGGGGGTCAGATTTTTTTTTTAACGTGGAAGCTCAGGAACTTGACGCTTTAGATCAAGGGTTGGATGATTATTGTCTACTGTGTGTGTGTGTGTGTGTGTGTGTGTGTGTTACAGGCATGGTGTGGCAGCTGTTCGACGAGAACAATAGTCTGGACGGTGTTGGCTCCGTATTGAGCGGTGTGTTTGACGATGGTGTGATTTCTTGGGGACGCATCGCAAGTGTTCTGGCTCTAGGTGCTGTGGTGTGCGAGTGGCTGAAGCAGGACTGTGTGAAGGAGCAAGTAGACGAGTGTGTGGACATTGTTGCCTTACAAATCTCCTCCTACCTCACTACAGACCTGCAGCACTGGTTCATCAACAACGGCTGGGTGAGTATATTGATGAGACTGGTTCAGAACACACACACAATCCTGCCTTATGCCCTCATGTTGTTGTGTGTAAGTATAACTCTGGAAGTGTGTGTGTGTGTGTGTGTGTGTGTGTGTGTGTGTAAGTAACTGTGTTTTTCTAATTGTGTTTGTGTTGCAGGATGGTTTTGCGAAGTTCTTTTATGTTGAGGATCCCGAGTCCACAGTTTGGAAGGCACTAATGGCAGTGGCCGGATTCGGAATAGGGGCATGTCTCTTAACGCTGATGCGATGAAGTGAGTGGAGGCAGAGGTGGCCACTGTTACTATGGCTACACTGTTGTCTGTCTTCCTAAGGAAACGAGGACAAATGTGCTTGTGCTCTTCTGGGCGATCGCAGAGACACTAATAAATCCGTATGTTTTATGAAGACTGAGCAAAGTTTGTTATGTCACTCAATACTATTATCAGTTTATATTCAAATAAAATTCCCCTCACCCAGATAAACTGCCCCTGTCTCCATGGGGAGGTCACTGCGCTGTCCTGCACATGGCAGAATTTCAGCTGTTTAACTTTCAGTGCAAGGTCTGGCATGGTGAGGGCCCTGATTGTGTGAGGAAATTCAGAGCTTTCCTGTTTGGAGAAAGTCTTAGTTTTTTAAATAAACACTTCAGGCACTGAATACTGTGTGATGTGTGTTCATTTCATTGCCCTCTGTGTGTGAAAACATACATTTTGCATGGATTCCAGGTGTGTTCTGCCTGGTTCTTTATTCAGGTGAGAACATGGCAATTGCTAGGTTGCATCCGACATCATCTCTCCCTCATTAGGTACGCAAGACATGAAGTGATGGTCGGCTAAAGTCACTGTTCAGAAAGCATTACTATCGCTGGGGCTAGGGCTGGGCGATATGACGATACATATCGTGGGGACGATAGAAAAGTGTCTATCGTGCCCTTTCTCTTCTATCATTTCTATCGTGATAAACTAATTTTACCAATTATTACAGCAAATATATAATTTAACATAATTTTGTGTTGTCACTATGCACGCTCTAAGTTTATATAACTGAAAATAAAGAAGAATAAAAAAGATTCTTAGTAAAGAAACGTGGTTTTGCGACACGACGCTGCTTTACGTTCTTTGAGTCTCACACGGGACATGATTGCTGAAGCAGAGCCCTTTTCGTTTTGGAATTTCTCTAGCTGAAGAATGGACGATGGAAGCGCAACAGGAAGACGATTTACAGACCGAGACAGTTGCACAGGTACAAGAACCACTTGTGCCGAAAAGAGGGGGCACCTCTGTGATTTGGCTGCAATTTGGATTTAAGACCTCCGACACAGAGCAAAAGGAGGTCATATGTAAACTTTGCAACAAAACTATCCCCGTGCCAGATGCGAACACATCCAACCTCTTCTATCACATAAAGAAGGTCCACGAACAAGAATACATAAGAATCCAACAAATCCGATCTAAACAAAGGGGTGAAACAGCGGGGGCAAGTTCCGAAAAGAAGTACAGCCAGCCGAAGATAAAGCAGTCTCTCGCCCGATGCACGCCATATGAAAAGACATCTCAGTGCCACAAATCACAGGTGCCATCTTGCTTTACATTTGTAAAGGCATGGCTCCAGTGTATGTAGTTGAGAAGGACAGCTTTCGAGACCTCGTCAAAGTACTTGATCCGAGGTACATTATGCCCAGTCGTAAGCACTTCAGTAAAGTCGAGTTGCCTCGCTTGTATGACGCATGCCGGGCTGAAGTGGAGAAAGATGTTTGCAGTGTGGTGCATTATGCCTTGACTACGGACCTGTGGACGAGCAGAGCTACGCAGCCCTTCATGAGCATAACCATACATTTCATCAGGAGCGACTGGATCCTCTGCGCTCGCTGTTTACAGGCTGCGTACTTCCCAGACGATCACACAGGAGTCATGTTAGCCCAAGGTATGAGCCTGACATTGCTACATATTTATTCTGTTGCTAATTATCTTTTTACTAATGTGCTTAAAATAAGAATACACTATGTATGTATATATGTAACATTATAAGTATGTTATTTTGAAATTCCTATTAGTTTTCTCTCCATAGACGTCTATTGCATGTCTATGGGTTCCAACAACTTCCAACAGCAACAACAACCCACGTTGTCTCGTCACTTGATAATAGTCACGTGCCTGCAACGGGTCCATAATTATTTATAGGTATCTCTTTAGTAAAACAATTAGCATATTGGTGTTTTATTATACTGTCTTCTGTCTACTGTAGTAATTCTGAATGACCCATAATTAAGTATTCATCTATTTAGGTCTGAGAGATGCCCTGGAGTCATGGGGATTGCAAGAATGCCATCTTGTCTGTGTCACCACAGATAACGCCACAAACAATATCTCTGCAATGGAACTGAATGAGTGGGAACGGTTACAATGCTTTGGTCACCGTCTACAGCTAGCCATTGGTAAGTGTAAAACAATCTAAATATGGCTTAGTGTAATATTGCAATGGGCATATTATAGTAGCAACAAAAATATTAGTGAATTGAAATATTAGTTTGGTTATCCTGTGTTGTTTGATCAGGCCATGTGCAAAACATTATTGAACAAGTTATTCTTTCCATTTTATTTATTATTTTGCCTGTCATGGTACACAATGAATTGTAATACATACTGCCCACACTATCTAATTATTAAATCAATCCATAAATCATTTAAGTGATGCATGATGATAAAAAATAAAATTGCTGTCAAATATGTTATTACATCACATTTTTCATTTTATTTCAACAGAGAATGCTCTAAAAGATCTCTCACCAGCATCTACAAAGCAGGCTGTGGAAAGAGCAGTGGGAGTCTGTAAAAAGGTGGTGAGTGCCTTCTCAAACTCATGGAAGAGAAAACGTGACTTGGCCAAGGCACTAGCAGCGCTGGGCTTGCCTCAGCATCAGCTCATCACCGAAACCCCCACAAGATGGAGCTCGCACCAGCAGATGATAGCGAGGTTCCTAGAGCAGGAGAAAGCCCTTTCTCAGGTCCTCCTTGCAGACAAGAAGGTGAGACATGGCCACTGGACATTGCACATTGATTCTTTTCATTGTGGATTCTGATTGTGTTTGCAGCCTAGATTCACCTCATTAAAGTATCCCATCTTTTTGTTATTTGACTTAGGCAAGACATCTGGTGCCAAGCTGGCAAGACATGGCATTGCTGGAGTCCTTGAACAAAGCACTGGGTCCACTGTTCGAGTTCACTGACACTTTGTCGGGGGACAAGTATGTCAGTGTGCCTTTACTGAAGCCAGTACTGCACCTATTCAACAATGAAATCCTCAGCTGGAAGGATGGGGACACAGAGCTCACACAAGCTGTCAAAGAGGGTGTTCTCAAGTACCTCAATGAAAAGTATGATGACCCTACTACTGATAACCTCCGCGATATGGTGACACTTGTTGACCCACGATTTAAGA
Organism: Neoarius graeffei; assembly: GCF_027579695.1. Taxonomy (NCBI): domain Eukaryota; kingdom Metazoa; phylum Chordata; class Actinopteri; order Siluriformes; family Ariidae; genus Neoarius; species Neoarius graeffei. The sequence goes on from NC_083587.1 coordinate 487,308, forward strand.
CGGCCTACATGAAGGAAGACCGGGTGGAGTTCATCAAGACAAGAGCTGCAGCAGAGCTGGTGGGCATGGTGGAGGGAGCCACGGCACCAGAAAGTGAACAAACAGCAGCAGCCTCCAGTTCACCCCAAGCTGCTCAAGATGATCCGGAGCATCCCCATCCCACAAAGAAAAAGAAAAGTTTAGGTAGTTACTTTAAGAAGGCAGTTCAAGCCAGCACCCACTCACAACCCAACAGGGCATCCATTGAACTGGAGGTCTCCATGTATCTCCAGGCACCTGGGCCTGACTCAGAGACAGACCCACTAGAATGGTAGAAGCAGCATGAGCTGAACTTCCCATTGGTGGCCAGGCTTGCCAAAAAGTCTCTCTGCATTCCCGCCACTAGTTCTTCATCTGAAAGGGCGTTCAGTGCGAGTGGGAACATCATCACATGCAAGAGGTCCCCAACAACACGTTTATGTAGGGCCGACATCGGGCCAATGTATGTCAGCTACGTCCGCCAGACGTCACATGGAGATCTTTTGCTCATTGCTATGACATTGCTGAGATGTCGGCCAGCCATCGTAAATGACTACTGGCCGATGTCTAAACGATTCAAGGCTTTGATCACGGGCTGACGTATTTACGATGCAACGTTACCCCCCACACACACACACACACAATTTAACATTTAAAGTACACAGTATTGCATCATCACCAGTGTTCCGTGTAGCCAGCGACCCTCTCTCTGCCCATCCAGTGGTGGCCTCCTGAAACAAAAAGGGCAAGACATACCCAGAGACCTGTCCTAGATCAGCCCAATCTCCCATCACCCAAATGCACACGAGTCACACCTGGCCATTAACGACATGTTGTTAGTCTTCAATAAATGGATGGTGTTGGAAAAAAGTTAAGCACACCACTCAATCACAGCACACTTAAACAAAATCACAGGGGTAAAAAATCACTGCGCACCAAGGGAAAGCAATATGTAAATCCAGTGTCAAGTGTCAAGTTATTTACACAACCACCCTTTCCCTTACTTCTATAGCAGACACTTCAGTGATTCTGAGGGACGGCCTTAACTTAAAACAGCCTTTTACAGGATGATATATAAACCACACACATTTTAAATCATTGTATATTAGGTAATTTCACATATACCATGTCATTTTAAGTGTTATAATAGTGTAATAGTGTTTAAGAAGTGTTACAGAATTTAAAGACATCATTTTGTTGTTTTGTCACCACCTGTTCTCAAACTGACACACACACCCCTCTTTCACAACAACCATTAACACATACACAGCAGGCACACACACACATTTGATTATTTAATTTAAAACGACCAATTAAAACACAGCATCCAAATACATGGTACAGAGAAATTACTGTCTCTCAGATAATACAATATACACAAATGTAACAGAAGTCATTGCATTGTGTTGTGACCAGTCTTTATTCTGCAGGTCCAAAACTAAGGCACTTTGTGAATGGTGTGGCAGTGTCCAATGGCACTTGTATTTGAAAAACTGGGCTCTACAGTATATAGGGGAATTGATGATTACATTTGAAAAACAAACAGGGAAGAGCCCCAACACATCATTCCCATAACTAACTGCGTTCTTAAAGTGACAGCGGATTATTACTATACACAATGGCGAGTGGATCTACTGAACCTATTACACAGGCCTCCAACTAAATGGCGATGAGCACATAGACAGTGTACACACACAGGCCTCTAACTTACTGTAAATGGCCACTGACACAGACAGGACGTGCACACACACACACTCACACAAACACACACACACACACACACACAGGCCTCTAACTAAAACGGCCATGGACGTAGACAATGTGCACACACAGGCCTCTAACTGCCACTGACACAGACAGGATGTGCACGCACACACACACACACACACACACACACACACACACACACACACACACACACACACACACACACACACAGGCCTCTAACTAAAACGGCCATGAACGTAGACAATGTGCACACACAGGCCTCTAACTGCCACTGACACAGACAGGACACACACACACAGCCCCGTAACTTAAATGGCCATGGACACAGTGTACACACACACAGGCCTCTAACTTAAACGGCCATGGACATAGAGACAGTAAACAAACACAGGCCTCTAACTTAAACACTGATGTATAGAAAGCCTCTGTCCATCCTCAGTCACTGCAAGCTGGCAGCCCTCTCTCCTCTCTTCTGCAAAACAGAAAGACAAAATGCCAATAAGGAAGCAAAAACGTAAGAATTCATTAAATATCTTGGCTCCACCCATCTACCATCTTTAAAATCCCCAGCCCACCCACCTCAACCAACATTTTGTATGCTCCGACCATGCCCTATATGAATTTGAATGTTAACAATGAAAATGTTGTTTCCATCATGCCCATTGAAAGCAATTCATTCATACACACTTTTGGCTTAGTAGGTAATAGATCTAACTGCCTAGTTGTTTGGGTCCTTCGCTGTCGACGGCAGCCATCCAACCGGTCCCCGCTCAATCGGAGCCAGTTTTTTACCTCCTTCTCCACATCCGACTCGGTGACACTGTTATTGTTTTTGTGCACTGATGCTATAAGAGACAATATGACGCAAATTACCACATTGCATAGACCACCTTATTTTGGGAAATTGTTTCTTTGTAGTCAACCCATAGTTAGGCAATAAATACATACTATCAAAATATAGAAGTAAAACGGATGAGTAAATAATAGTATTTTATCTCAGACATAAGGGCTAAATTAAAGAAATGGAACTTCCCCTTAAACACTTAGTGTGGCTTACATATTAGCATTTCAGCTACAGGTCTGGATTTAATACTGGTTTTATTTCCTCTCCCACACCAATTTAGTTGTGTGGCAAGTTGGTTTGAGAACACTTTTTGGCATATCCTCCAAACCATCTTTTTTACAGTGGTTCCTCCAGTGACAGCCAACTTGGAGATCTGCAACGCAATTATAACAAAATCAAACTCAACCAGTTACCATTAAGTGAATATTCAAATGACAACACAGAGACTGGTCCCAGTGTTATCCAATTGCATGCTGGGATATTTTCAAATGCAAGCTTGACACATAGTGTATACACACACACACACACACACACACACACACACACACACACACACACACACACAGGCCTCTAACTTAAATGGCCATTGACACAGACAGTGTATACACACAGTTGTTAAAAATCCTGCGTATCACTACTCTATACTCTTTATGCAATGACAATAAAACATTCTCATACCATGTAGTTCTTAAAATTTGAGTCACTGTCTAGCAGCTCATCGAAATTGTCAAGGTCCTGTGCTGAGGTTAAGGGAATTTTCTGGTCGTATGTGATTCACCCCCTCTACATCACGGTTTTGCAAAAGTTGTTGAAGAAGGGCCATGATGTGATCAACCTTGAGGTGCAGCTCCCCTTGCTGCTCCAAAATCAATCTTTTGACAGCTGATGGGGAAGTGCAAAATACAAAAGTGCAGTATATACCTTTAAAGTGGCATTCCAGGGTAAAGTAACACTGACAGGGAGGAAAGAAAATATTTTCTATGCCCCCGTGGGTTAGTGATTGCATTTATGCATCACACATGAAATGGCAAAATGTTTGCAATTTCGTTGTGTGCGCTGTGAGCTGTGTCACAATGACAAAAATGGGACTTTCATGTCAATCATACAGCACTCTGTGACCTTTAACAACAATATTAAAACAGATTTGTTCTCAAAACTTACCAGTACAGGTAGCTGGAATCAACTGGTGGGTTTGAGGAAGGCAGGTTTGGGGACGCCGGGGGCTTTCAGTCAGTCAGGCAGGTTTGGGGACGCCGAGGGATTTCAGTCAGGCAGGTTTGCTGTTGATCAGTGTGGTGCAGTGGTCCTTAAGCCTCCACATCACTGAGGCAAGTTACTGTTGAGACTTGGGGATGTGAAGGGGTGGCAAATGTTAATGAACATGCTAATGATAAAGTTTTACAGTTAGGTTTTATAGTTTGTCTGCACAGAGGCTTGACGAAGAGGTTTTTGAATCCCATCATTTGATCGGCTGTCAAAATGGTCTAACAAGTTTATGAAACAACAAATGAAGTTGCATTGGAAGCTGGCTTGTGCCCAGCAAACACAAAACGTTTATAAAACGTTTCATTTGGGTTGCATTAAGGTTAGATTTTATTAAACGTTTATGAAACATTTATGAAACGTTGGTGAAAATTTAATAAAGTCATATTTGCTGACCCGTGGCACATTTTTTATCATCTCTTGGTATTTTTAGATATTAAGATGTCATAATGATTGTATTACAATTATCAAAATAATCAGTAAATGAGTAACGTTTTATTGACGTTTTATAAAAGTTCTCTTTAAAACGTTTCATTCACAACGTTGATGAAACGTTTATAAAACGTTATACATATTCGGAGACTTCTGGCTAAAACAGATAATATTAAAATTTCTATAATTAATTGTGTGATTATAAACACTACATGATGACATGTTTTTAAAAAGTATCAAAAAACATGGGAAAAATTTTATGGAAAATAAGTGATTGTATAAACGTTTAATAAACGTTGAAAAAAAAACCTTCGATCTAGCTAAATATTTTTTAGATGTAGATTTAGATAGATAGATAAATCATTAAATGTGTGGCTCTAGTCTCGTAATTATCAAGTATGGTTTGAATAATTTGGATAGACGACCATTCGTCATTTTATATTTGCTAAAATACACGCCCTTTTGGCCCTAGCATTTTGTTCGCTGGTTCCCTGCGCCTGCGCGACCTACGTCTTTGCGCAGGCACAGGGACCGGAAGTAGCGCCATTTTGAGCCTGTTGCTGTTGGGACAAGATCGAGAAGGCCGGGTCCACTTAGAAGTTATCTTAGAAAATCTCCTTCATCGAAGGCTCGCAGCTTTGGCCAAACAACTTATTTGATTTAATTTGCTTTTTTATTTCAACTTTTAACTGATTTTGCGCATTTGCTATGATTACGTTAACTTTAATGTTTTGGTTCTTAGTAGCAAGGCTTCTTTAATAAATTTAGATATATTTTTAATACTAGTATCTTTATCATTTTTGCTGTTCATGAGGGCTTTATATGTAAATGTGAATATTGTCTATGTAAAAAAACCCTGCTCTCAAATCGGTTTTGTTGAACTTGCAAAGAGGAATGAAATAAACTTAAGTGCAATAACAAAAATGTGTTGTTATATTATAAGTTTAACAGGTATTAACATGGGCGGCACGGTGGTGTAGTGGTTAGCGCTGTCGCCTCACAGCAAGAAGGTCCGTGGTTCGAGCCCCAGGGCCAGCGAGGGCCTTTCTGTGTGGAGTTTGCATGTTCTGCCCATGTGGGTTTCCTCCGGGTGCTCCGGTTTCCCCCAAAGACATGCAGGTTAGGTTAACTGGTGACTCTTAATTGACCGTAGGTGTGAATGGTTGTCTGTGTCTATGTGTCAGCCCTGTGATGACCTGGCGACTTGTCCAGGGTGTACCCCGCCTTTCGCCCGTAGTCAGCTGGGATAGGCTCCAGCTTGCCTGCAACCCTGTAGAAGGATAAAGTGGCTAGAGATAATGAGATGAGGTATTAACATGTTTCTAAAAGATTAAAGAAACATTTTACTATTGTTTTTAAATGGTTTTAAGAAACGTTTATACAATGTTTTAAAAAACATTTCTGAAACATTTCCAGAATGTTGTATGATGGTTTCCAGAATGTTTTTCAAACATTTATATAATGTTTTTTCAAACGTTTATAAAACGAAAAAAATTGTCCACAAATTTTCATTTTATAAATGTTATTTTGTAACGTTTCTGAAACGTTAGCCAAACATTTATACAACGTTATATAAACATTTTTGTGTTTGCTGGGTGGTCGCCACAGCGTGGCTTTCTATAGGATTTTTTGGGATGGAACCAGTTGCAGGATTTCAATCACGTTTTGATGAGGCCACTGTAGAGGTCAGTGGCGGCTGGTAGTCTTTCAAACAGGGGAGGCTGGTCGGTTACGATATTTCCAGATTTTAAAAGAAAAAAGAAAAAACACATCAAATTTGCCCATACTCTTGCCTCTGATCTGGCTGATTGTTGGCAGGGTCACAAACTGTGAAATAACAGGTTCTTTTGGCCCATTAGCCTACTGTCCAATATACATGATGGTGGTGGAGGGGGGGTATATTTTAACATTTTATATTTTAAAATTGTGGCATGTTGTTTAAAAATTGATCATTATTGAAAGCAGCTCTTTGTCAGGAACCTCAGCAGTAACAGCAGAGTGTTCTGGAATAGGCACAAGCACTGACCTTGGGGAGCCAAACATAGAGCTGGGTGCCACTCATTTCATTCAATGACACTTTCCCTATATTTTACTTATTTTGACTGAGAAATGTTTTATTGACAATTTTGATAACCCTTCACTTTTAATCCAGGTCTGTAGTGTGAAATGTTCTCGGTTGTGTTTTTGTTTAAAAATGTTTTCCAAATTGTAGCGGTGTTTAATTCATATCCAGAAAAATATATATTCCAATATAATATACTCAGCATAAACATTTTAAATAGATTCTATATTTTTGGTCCATCCATGACATATTACTAAAGTAGCCTATTTACTGTTGTTGATGTGGGTCACTTGCTGTTAGCCAATTCACTTTCTCGTACCAGGAGAGCTGAAAGGAACGAGTATTTTTCCCTACCTTTTTCACCAAGTCAATTTGAGGCGTTTGTCTACCCTGCTCTTTAATTTTAATTTTTTCCTCGAAAGGAAGACTGGCAAATGGCTTCGCCAAAATTAAATCAGCAATGCTTGGCATCCGTGCGCAGCTTTCTTGCTAGCTGACTAGCCCCCTCAAGTTCAAGTTCAGTCACTCAAATAAACGGAACTAAGATAGCAAACTTGACAACACTATATTTACACTTTATTTACAATGAAAATATATACAAACTAAAAAAGCTGGTAGAAACCGTATGTAATGAATGAAATCGAAATGTAAGCTGATCTCTTACAATACACCACAGCACTTGCGAATCCGCATGGGACTGAACTGAAATTCACCACTGCCTGTCTATAGTTGAAACGAGCTGTCAATCAAAGAAAATATCCGGCCACTTTCACCAATCACCAGTCTCCTCACCGAAACTGCCATGTCCCTCCCACTGTGAGGCTCGGAGTCTGTGGGCGGTCATTTTCACAGTATTTGTCCAATAACTGTCTTGTATTTTGAGATTGACAAGCGCATAGCTCCCAAATGCCATCGAAGTCCACTGAGGCTGGGAGTCTGTGAGACTCCGTGGGTGGGCATTTTCGCAGTATTTGTCCAATAACCGTCTTGCATTTTGAGATTGACAAGCGCATAGCTCCCAAATGCCATTGAAATCCACTGAGGCTGGGCTGCATCGCGCTGTCACGAGGGGGAAAAACTCACTCACACATTAGGCGAACTGGGGAAAGTTATAACGGAATGATTTTGCACTGTAGTTGGGTTGAGCACATATATTTCTATGATTCTGGATCTGAAATAGCAATGTTATAAGGTCGGCTATAACATAAGCCTAGCGCAATTCATCCTACATGATGTTCGTCATTTTTAGAGGAGGCTGAGCCTCCCTCGTTGTCTTAGAGCAATTGCCTGTGGTAGAGGTCTATTTCGAAGGACAACCTTATTCTTGGAATCTATGAAAGATACTTACGTTCAGTGTAAGTTGGCTCTTCTCTTGGTCTTGCAATTTTCAAAGGTAAAGGGGGAGGTCTTCTTAGGTGTTCAGGATCCTCCTCCTCCTCAGATAGTGATGATGATGATGACTCTCTGAGCTGTCTTGGTCTATACATTTACAAAAATTAGCACTTTCTTCACATACAAGTATTTGATATACAGACAATATCTAATTTAATTTAAATCAAATAAATGGGTTCAACTTTTACATTCTCTAACTGGATTCTTCTGCATTTCAACATCTGCATTTAAGTCTGACGTGATGCATGCTTTGTCCCACTTGGACTGGATAGTTTGAATGGAGTCTGTGAACAACATATCATTATAAGCCTATACCAGAGCAAAAAAAAAACCTAGCATTTAACAAAATTACTGTCTCTGCCATCATCTTCTCAAGCATCACCTCTGACAAAAAGGCTTTTTACAATGACTGGATACACAATTCCACTGAGGTGCTGTTTACAGATATTTGGATATCTATAAAATTGAACTTTATGCGGTTGAGTTTTAGCATTGAGATGTAACAGTCTTTTGGATGCTTTATTACCTGATTCATACAGTACACAAGCGCGGAACTGCCTCCACCCTTTTGCTGCGTCTGGCATGACCCTCTTCTGAACTGCTCTTAGGATCTGAAATTGGTCCTTATATGGCGGCCACCATGCCAGGCCACCTGAAAACCATTCCTTGGCCACCGGGCCGGTTTGGTTGTCGTCCTCAAACACAACAATCAAGTACATGCTGCACCTACTAGGAAACAGGACAGTAAAATGGTGGTAGTCCATTCACGGACATATCGCTAGTGTGTATACATGTTGCATCATACTTTGCTAATTCTTAGATGGCATATATTTGCCTATTGTTTCTTTTTACTGTGAGGGTTATTACACTGCAGGCCATCTCATGCTACACTGTTTCATGGAATTACTGACAAACAGTACATGCAGACACACAATCCTCTAACCTAAATGGCCATGGACACATACATAGTGTACGCACTCACAGACCTCTAACTTAAATGGCCATTCACATATACAGTACACGCACACACAGGCCTCTAACTTAAATGGCCATAGACACAGAGGCAGTAAACACACAGGCCTCTAACTTAGGCTACATCCACACGACAATGGCAATGAGATTTTTTTTTTTAAATATAGCGTCCACATGGGCAACGGATCAGTTAAATTTCGGGTCCATATGGCAACGCAACGCTTGCTGAAAACGATGCAATACACATGCCACACCTCTAGGTGCACTGTAAGACGGTCCCATCAGAGACACCAGAACAATAGAAGAAGAAGTTGACGCATGCGCATAAACCCCTTCTTCTGTAGCATTAGCCACATTAGCTTCCGCAGTGTTTGGACTAAAGACTCTGCCCTAAGGGCTATTCTCTCTCTCTCTCTCTCTCTCTCTCTCTCTCTCACTTTGCACCATTACACAATAAATATTCACAGTGAAAATATTTTGTAAGCGTGTTTCATGAACTAAGTTATAGGATTTGTTGACAACTCGCATCGAGTTCGTTACACTTCTACCCGGCGTGAAGCACTGACAGTCATGTGGTTGTGACATCATCGTAAACAAATCCATTCTACTCATCCAGACGACTTCGGAACGGTGCCGTTGCCATATTTTTCCACTCTGGGACCCGTTCTCAAAAGATTTCGTTTTGGGGCACCCAAAACGCCAGTGCCGTGTGGATGCCAGGCCGAAATGATAAACAATTTTATCAGATTCACCTGAATCTGTTGCCGTGTGGACAGGGCCTTAAACAGCCATTGACACATACACAGTGCACACACACACACAGACACACACAGGAAGTCATCCTCCAATTCACAAACATCAACAGGAATGTCAGGGACATCTTCTGCCATTTCTTCATCCTCAGCAATGCTGCTAGAAGCCAATCTACAATGAATGGATGCCAGTTGCTGATTAACACGTGCCTTGGATTTTCGCTTCAGTGTCCAGTATGAGGGTGAACCTGCCATACTAGATAGATAAGCAAGACAAAGAAAACAAAAAAGCACAAGCTCATCAATTGTATTTTAACAGTGATGAGGAAAATACCAATAATGGATAAAGGCCTTTCATGAGCCAGTTGGATATAGAGGGGATTAGAGATGACCAATTATTATTTGGCCCCATATTTTTGCCTTTGTCTAACTAATTTCATGAATTTGCTCATAACTAAAACAAATCACTATGCACATTAGTTTACAGAAATGATAGTAAGACTTACAGGGTCACTGGCTATACAGTGCAGATGATCAGCCAGTATGTGTTGTTTGCTCTGACTGTACCTGCCCCAAAGGCTATGATCAGACAAAATACAGGTGTAATAAGTATGAAGTAGGCCTGTGTCCTGTTCCTTACAATGAGAAGTACAATATGCTGAAAATTTAGTGTCACCTGCATATATTGTTACACTTTAGGCCTCTGCAGGCAAAAGCCTACCATTTACAAGTGTTTGTCACTACTGTATATGGCACCATATTAACCATAAGGTACACTGTTGGTTTATGATGTATTGTTTTGGGATGGCGTATGAATGTTATGAAATAAGTTTTTATCGAGTTATTTATCAAAAATACTCTGAATTTCATGAAAAAAGAATCCAAATTCAAGATGGACACCACCCTGTGAGATCACAATATGCAAATCCCAACATAAACTTTGGGTCATCCTCAATATTTTTCTCATTTACAATTTACTCTATCTGTTATCACTTTCAAGGCACAGCCTTTTGAAATTTAGATGCCAACATTCAACATTTTTTTGAAATACCTGCCACCTAAAGGGTTAAGACTCACCAAAAACCCTGTCTCAAGCCTGCAATGATTTTGGTAACTGTGACCCAGCTGTAATTGCACTTAAGCCTTCAGAGTTATTGTATTCCTCACAAGCAGCCGTGGTTGAAACGGTCCCAGACAGGTGCTACATTTAGTCCTGTTACAATTGACACATCCATTATGGTAAAGAGTCCCTTCTACATTTGTCATTTTAAAAACCACATTATTTAAAATTACCTTGTTTCCCTGGACAATCAGGTCAATGCTTGTGGTATGATACACTGTTTAGGGACAAAATAGGAAAGTTATGAGAATAAAGAAAACATCACTTTACATTAAATATAAGAAACATCTTGGGAGACAATGCTGCTGTATATACAGACAGAAGTAGTTTTATATTTAAGTTATTGCTTTTTGGAAATTGGCACAAACCTTCTGATTGAATTATGCTTTAATTGTTGTCATTACTAGCAGTATCTGAAAAACTAGACCAAATAGTAGGTAGTTTAGGGACTAGGGCTGAACGATCTATCATTTTTGACCGAAAATCGCGATCTCAGACAACACGATTTTGGGATCGTCAAAGCTGCAGTTTTTCTCAGTGCTCCTAAACTGACCCATGTTTTGTTTCGTCAATAATTTCACACATGTATGCTCTGCGTATTGCCCCAGCATGGTGTAAAAACACTCTGTGTCAGCTACCAATCAAGAAGCTGCATGCTGCACATGGACAGGCCACGTGTTATCCACTCCAATCAGTGTAGCTGGTCATTCAATTTCAGACATGGCTGAAGCGGGAGCTGAAGCGGAGTCAGGGGATTTGATCCCAAAGAAAAACAGCACATCGGCCATACTTCCCCACTGACCACACAGGAGAGAATATTGCCATGGGGCTGAAAGAGTGTTTGTCAAGCTGGGGTCTAAAAGAAGAGGCCCAGACATGCATAACAACAGACAACGCTACAAATATGACAAAAGCAATGGAACTTAACCAATGGACCAGACTGCAGTGTTTCGGACACAGACTGCATCTTGCAATTGGTAAGTACAGGAACCTGTGTTTGTGCGAGTGTGTATGTTTGTAATTAAGAGTGCGTATTATCTTCGCAGAGTCCCTCTCGTCTCTGCTATATTACTCTGCCCTCTCTGTCCCTTAAAGTCAGTTTACCGGTAACAATCATAATTCGTTTGCCTGAAGTAGGTCTTGACTTTGTTTCGGAACACTGAAATACAGTTTGGGAGGGGAAAAAATGAAACGCTGACAAGTTTGCTGTCAAGCTGTCATTAGCTGACAAACTGTTAGCACAAGGCTACTTTAACAATACAAACACCATAGAAAGGCTGTCTATCGCCATTAGCAGCTTTATATTCAATATTTTTGCATTAATTTCACACAAGTTTATTGCAAAATGCTTCAAGAACACAGGTTTTCAATATACAAAATGTGTAACTCGTGGATCATCTGCATTTTAAGACGGGTTGTGAGAAGACTAGAAAAATTAACCCTTTCATGGGTAAATTTTGAAGTCTCCCAGTTCTGCTTTTGTTTAACTGTGGAACGCCTGGGGCAGAGAAGTGCAATGGCATTTTTTTAAATGTTTGACATCTTTTGTAGATGGGGAAAATGCAGGGTCATTTGTACATTTTTTTATTATTATGTTTTATTTTTACTACCATTACATTTCATTTCCTCTTGCCACTTTGTGTGAAAAAGAAGTACAGGCTTCTGAGTACAGGGGTTGAATTTCTGTAACTGCTGCTGATGTTGTTAATGTTCATAAGCTAGCTCTCTTGAGCCATTCTTGCACTACTTTTAAGGTAAGACTTTTTTGCTCTACTTTGTTATTTATTATAATTTATAATGCTTATGTACATTCTTTTACAAAAGTGCAATATTTTGATGCTGCTGAGCCATTGATCAACCTTTTTTTATGTCCGATATGTTGTAGATGGGAAAAGTAAAAGAAGCAAAAGTTTACTTAAGAAAGATGGCTCTCTTTTTATTTTTATTTTAAGTTATTATAACTTGTTCCTCAGGCACTCAATGTTAATAAACAGGCCTACATTTGAAATCTGTTGACCTCAGTTTTCATTCTTGCATTAGCTTTATGGAATTCATTGTATTAATTAATTTGCACTGAAACTCGATTTAAAGAAAAAAAATCGTGGTTGAAATTGAAATCGCAATATCTGCCAGAAAAATTGCAATTCAATTTTTTCTTAAAATCGTTCAGCCCTATTAGGGACAAAATGGTTTAGGGACAAAAAAGGCAAAGTCATTACTAGCAGTATCTGATAAAGTAAATATTTATTGGTGCATTTATACCATGGCACATTTCACCCTCCACAGATAACAGCATCCTGTCATATAATATTACCATATTGCATAACATGAAACAACAATAAAATCAAACATTGTTCAATCGACCAATTTGGGCATGCGCACACACGTTTGAAAGTAGACTAAAGCACACTACGTCCGGTAATACGGCTGCGGGAACTAAGGGAAATCATTCATTGTCTATAGAGATCCGCAATCTGTGTGTGATTTGGGTCAGAACAGATAGAACGGTGTGGAAGAAATTCCGCATCCAAGGCTCTCCGAATGAGTTAAAAAAGAAATTGAACTCCTCCGAAAAATCCTGCATGGTAGAGTGGTGTTGCTATGGTGATGATAAACAAATGTCATGTTTCCCACCGAAGGTAACAATGCAGTTAAGAAATATAACATATTTTAAATGTTATAAACTATACAACATGGCGATAATTTCCAAACGTGATCCATATTAATAATACAAACCAAAACATGTACAAAAGAAATACACCATTACTGGTATGATGAAAACAAGTCACTACCAAACACGGCGCTAATTTCTACACATGAGCAGTATTAATAACACACACCAATAAAGTGAAACAAAGTGTTGTTAGTATGAAAATACATAAGTTTGGTAATCTACTCTGCCTGCCATGCTTCAATTCGGCCACAGACCATGGAGCAACCTGCTCAGACTAGACTTCCCGCCTTGTGGTGGATACCTTAGCTATCAACAAACTTAAGGCACGTTTACAAACGTTTCCCAACAGAAAATAGCTGACTACTGCATTAAGTTGCAGTGTAAAAGTATAAAGTACTGATTTACTATCAATGTCATGTTAACCGACTGCTTATGGGAATAATTTTCCAGACAGAAATTAGCTAGATAGCTAACTGAACTAGCCATAGACTGTATTGTATACAGTCATTGGAACTAGCCCTTTAACGAGGCCGGGCAAACTTTAGCGTTTTAACGTATTGCACACCGGCTCATAACTACCAGCATACTACTACATTTCTAAGTTTATTAATGCTACCTCCTTTCATTTAACACCAAAGTGATAAAACACCAAAGTGACTTATGTACCTGAAAAAAAAATGGTTGGCTGAGTACGCTGCTCTCACTCAGTCAAATGCATTGAAGGCTGCTGGCTGCCAACCGCTTACTGTAAGACCCGAAGAAGATCTCGCACATGCATGCTGACACACAGTGGTAGAGAAGATGCATGGGGTATTCCAAGTTTAGAGGATGTGCACACGTTTAGGAATATGTTCTCTCATTGTCGATTAGGGACCGGGAACATATGTAAATAAATAGGTTAGTCATTTGATACCCATCCAAAGATAATAACATGTTATGAGATGTTTACGTTATATAGTGAAAGTCCCCAAGATGCATGAACATATTTCTGTGAATTGCATTCCAAAGTGTCTAGAGTTCATTCTGACGCCAGCAGCAGCGGGCAGGCAATGTACAGCACTAATAAATAGTTAAGCTATTTTGCCACAGAAGACAGCGGGTGTCTGCACAGTTATTTGAAATAAAAGTGTCCCCATTGAGATTGTCGGTATGTAAAAAATAACATCAGATGGTGCATTTTTGTTAAACGGGAAACGGGAAGAATTTTTATGCAATATGACATTATACTTTAGTGTTTGGGGAACTACAATAGACAGCGCATTCTCGGAAATGCCCCGGGGCCAATCAAAAACTGATGTAGATGGGATTCAGGGATGAACACAAAAATAAAAAAAAAGTATAATCTTCGCCCCATAGCCGATGTCATGATCTAATTATAGCTGATCTGAGGCCAACACTAGCCCAATGAATGTGTAGGGTACTTCTCGATTTTGGGCCAATCAAAAGCTGACGTAGATGGGAGCAGGGGTGAAAAAAACTGGCTCCGCTCTCTGGCCGATCATTGTACGATCAAATTATTTAAGAGTATTCCTATACAATCTTAGGCCAACATCGGCCCGATGCATGCGTGTTGTTGGGGAAGCTGAGTAAGCCAGAAGTCAATCCTGGAATCTTCTGCTCTGTCATTAGACTTCTTGTCCCATCATGACACCTGGCAAAAAAAGGACTGATAAAAGTGAGAGCCTATGAAATGAGGATTTCACTCAAGGTCGCATGACTTGCAACTAGGGTGACACAACAAAGACACATTCTCATACCAGAAGTTGAACCCATCCCACCTGAGTGAAAATCAGGAATCCTGACCACTAGACCATATGGGACAGCGTTAAAGTTTAAAAGCCACCTTTACACCCAGGAGAATCCAGGAGTTTTCCAGAAAAGTAACTGTCAATTTTTATTTTATTTAGTTGTGTGGCTCGCAGTTACAACTTTGTTGTGGTTAGTAAATGTATTATCCAGAACATTGCATGGGATAAAGGAGAGCCATGCCATCCAAACTTAGAATCTTCTCATCCATAATAAGACATGATATATCTTGCTCCACTCAGCTGATTTCTCCATGGAAAAGTTCACATCCATGCACAGGTTTGATTTTTATTCGAGTTTAAAACAACTTTACACTGTCCCATTTCTAAGGGGCTGCAGGAGTGATATCATGACCAAAAGCATGCAGGACTGAGTGGAGATTAGATTAGATTAGATTAGATTAGATTAGATTAGATTAGATTAGATTAGATTAGATTAGATTAGATTAGATTAGATTAGATTAGATTAGATTAGATTAGATAGAACTTTATTGATCCCTTTGGGAGGGTTCCCTTAGGGAAATTAAGATTCCAGCAGCATCATTACAGGATAAAGAGAGAATAGAAAATAGAGAAAAAACTTCTAGATAAATTAAATTAAATTAAATTAAGTATTTACACATACAAATATAAAAAGAATAAGATATGCACATTATATTGCACATTGTCCAGTATTGCTTATTGTTAGGCTAGGCTACTGCTCCTTCCCATCCTCTGTCCTCCTGTTACCCCTCCTCCCCCCCAGAGAGGAGTTGTACAGTCTGATGGTGTGAGGGACAAAGGAGTTTTTAAGTCTGTTTGTCCTGCCCTTGGGAAGGAGCATTCTGTCACTGAACAGGCTCCTCTGGTTGCTGATGATGGTGTGCAGAGGGTGACTGGCATCGTCCATGATGTTCAATAGTTTGTCCATAGTCCAATGCCACCGTCACCAGAGAGTCCAGCTTCATGCAGACCACAGAGCTGGCGTGCCTGATCAGTTTGTCCAGCCTGGATGTGTCCTTCTTGGATGTGCTGCCCCCCAGCACACCACAGTGTAAAACAGGACACTGGCGACCACAGACTGATAGAACATCCACAGGAGTTTCCTGCAGATGTTAAAGGACTGCAGCCTCCTAAGGAAGTATCTCTGTCCTTTCCTGTGTAAGTGATTGGTGTTGCAAGTCCAGTCCAGCTTGCTGTCCAGCCACAGCTCGAGGTACTTGTAGGAATCCACAGCCTCCACCTCAACTCCCTTGATCAGAACTGGGCGTGACCTTGGTCTGGAACTCCCAAAGTCAATGACCAGCTCCTTGGTCTTCAAGGTGTTGAGCTGCAGATGGTTCCTGTTGCACCACACAGCAAAGTCCCTCTCACACACACACGCACATACATATCATACAGATGTTATCTGTAAGAAAATTTTCCCTCTCTCAAAGGGTTGCTGGTCATAGCCCATGGTCAGACTGTGAGCAGAAGCTTCAAGCTTTGTCAGAGTTAGCTTTCAGAACACAGGTTTCAGTGGCCTTGTTGAAAAATGTCCTCACTTCAGAAAATGGTATAGGTAACTCAAAGAATGTTGAACCTTGGTCCTATCTACTGAGCTTCAAAGGTGAGCTGTATTTGAACCATAAGGCATGTATTTTTTTTTAGAACATGAAGAATTTTGACCATCAGGTCACTTGGAAAATGTTACCAGCAGGACTTCAGTTCAAAAGGTTCTTGCCAACAAGTTATCATGTTGTCTCTGTATATCTCAGCGCTCTGTCACCTTTTCCAAATGATTGCCCATCATCTGGCACAAATAATGATAAAAAAGTACTTGTTTAACCTGCAAAATGATATAGTTAACTCAAAGAATGTTGAACCTTAGTCCTATCAACTGAGCTGTGCAGGCTGTAAGGTGAGCTGTCCTGAACCATAGGACATATTTTCTTTCCGAACATGAAGAAGATTGACCATCAGGTCACTTGGAAAAGGTTACAATCATGAGTCTGCTTTAAAACAGTCATTCTAAAGTCTTATCTTGGTTCAAGGAACCCTTTCTTGTCATGGTATTGGACTCCTTTAACAAGCAACACCATTTTCAACCATACTTGTCTTTTGGGAATAAGGAGACCAATTGACTGAAAAGCAAGTCTGTTCCTCTGACAAAGACAGAATTCATCATTGGACCATCAGATTAAAACACTGATGCGCTCCTGACTGAGCTTTCCAGGCTCCGCTTTTCTGTTTCTGTAAGAGTCAAAGCATGTCAGGACTTTGGACACACATTTTCAACAGGTTCCTCTGATTCAATTAATGCCCTGCTCATACCATCTGGTGTTTGTCACATTCAAAAATGTTGTAATATACCTTTCCTTTGAACCCTCAAAACAGGGCACCCTCAAAAACCAACTTTTCCACTGATTGCCCATCATGTGACACAAATGGTGACAATAAGGATTCATATAAAATGTGAAGTTAACTGAAAGTTAGTTGACACCTTGGGCTTGTCACATTGGATGATGAGTGCTTAAGTTGAGCAAAAGTTGTCCACAGAATATACTCAGGTGGTGTTTACATTAGACCGTATCAGCGGATCATCAGATTAACATTTTTAAAACGATTTGCGTGCACAAAGCAACGCCAATACACGATTCGCGTGCACACAGCAACGCCAATACCTGGATACGCTAATCACATGACTAATTAGACGGCACGTCACATGATCCCACTGCATATCGGGCATGCGCAAGTCACTCACCACTTGCAAGTGGAAGGATGGCAAGCGAACACCTTCTCCAGCAGATAAACACACCTGGCTGTGATGTTCATGTTCTCACTGAGTTTAAGCGCCTGAAGGAGGTAAATAAGTTGAAATGTGTAAATAAACCTCAGTGCAGCTCAGCGCTTCCTCCTGCGCTCCAAATCACTCCACTCTGAACAGCGAGTGCCCTCTGGAGGGTGTGCACTCTGGCCCTGCGCAGCTCACAGAGCACGCGAGTGAAGCGCACGAGCAGTGATTCGGGACTGAGCCGCTGTGTGTGTGATCCCAACGCCAGCGAATCAGGAAGATGGATGTCACAGTGACGTTGTCCAATGATGACGTCAGCTAGAGCTCAGCACTGCGTTTCCTCATATCTCAATGTTTACACAGCACCGGATCAGATACGAACTGGGTTGAATACGTGGGCCCTGGCGGATTCAAGTTGTTCCGCCTGTGGAGTCATTTCCCGGCATTTTAATGTGAACGGACAGTGCATCCGCGACAAAAACGAGACGGATACGGTCTAATGTAAACACCACCTCACACACTGAGGTGAGAACTACTATACAGGTCCTTCTCAAAAAATTAGCATATTGTGATAAAGTTCATTATTTTCTGTAATGTACTCATAAGCATTAGACTTTAATATATTTTAGATTCATTACACACAACTGAAGTAGTTCAAGCCTTTTATTGTTTTAATATTGATGATTTTGGCAAAAAAGTAAAGGAAAACCAAAAATCCCTATCTCAAAAAATTAGCATATTTCATCTGACCAATAAAAAAAAGTGTTTTTAATACAAAAAAAGTCAACCTTCAAATAATTATGTTCAGTTATGCACTCAATACTTGGTCGGGAATCCTTTGGCAGAAATGACTGCTTCAATGCGACGTGGCATGGAGGCGATCAGCCTGTGGCACTGCTGAGGTGTTATGGAGGCCCAGGATGCTTCAATAGCGGCCTTAAGCTCATTCACAGTGTTGGGTCTGGTGTCTCTCAACTTCCTCTTCACAATACCCCACAGATTCTCTATGGGGTTGAGGTAAGGAGAGTTGGCAGGCCAATTGAGCACAGTAATACCATGGTCAGTAAACCATTTACCAGTGGTTTTGGCACTGTGAGCAGGTGCCAGGTTGTGCTGAAAAATGAAATCTTCATCTCCATAAAGCTTTTCAGCAGATGGAAGCATGAAGTGCTCCAAAATCTCCTGATAGCTAGCTGCATTGACCCTGCCTTTGATAAAACACAGTGGACCGACACCAGCAGCTGACATGGCACCCCAGACCATCACTGACTGTGGGTACTTGACATTGGACTTCAGGCATTTTGGCATTTCCTTCTCCCCAGTCTTACTCCAGACTCTGGCACCTTGATTTCCGAATGACATGCAAAATTTGCTTTCATCCGAAAAAAGTACTTTGGACCACTGAGCAACAGTCCAGTGCTGCTTCTCTGTAGCCCATTTCCTGCACACGCCTGTACACGGTGGCTCTGGATGTTTCTACTCCAGACTCAGTCCACTGCTTCCACAGGTCCCCCAAGGTCTGGAATCGGCCATTCTCCACAATCTTCCTCAGGGTCCGGTCACCTCTTCTGGTTGTGCAGCGTTTTCTGCCACACTTTTTCCTTCCCACAGACGTCCCACTGAGGTGCCTTGATACAGCACTCTGGGAACAGCCTATTCGCTCAGAGATTTCTTTCTGTGTCTTACCCTCTTGCTTGAGGGTGTCAATGATGACCTTCTGGACAGCAGTCAGGTCGGCAGTCTTACCCATGATTGCGGTTTTGAGTAATGAACCAGACTGGGAGTTTTTAAAAGCCTCAGGAATCTTTTGCAGGTGTTTAGAGTTAAGTCGTTGATTCAGATGATTAGGTTAATAGCTCGTTTAGAGTACCTTTTCATGATATGCTAATTTTTTGAGATAGGAATTTTGGGTTTTCATGAGCTGTATGCCAAAATAATCAGTATTAAAACAATAAAAGACCTGAAATATTTCAGTTGGTGTGCAATGAATCTAAAATATATGAAAGTTTAATTGTTATCATTACATTATGGAAAATAATGAACTTTATCACAATATGCTAATTTTTTGAGAAGGACCTGTATGATCTTGGAAAGATCCCTGAACATATTGAGAAGGGTAATCCAGCCAGGTTATGCTTTCATATTGAGCTCATCCTCTGAAAAAGCTTGAGTTCAGAGCGATGCCAACTTTGTACCTTGCTGGTATGGGCCATTCTATGTCAGCTTAGACCTCATGGCGCAATGGTAGCGCATCTGATTCCAGATCAGAAGGTTGCGTGTTCAAATCACGTTGAGGTCAGACGCCAAGATAATGCTTTTGGCTTTTTGCACAGTCTAATGCAGAAATTTTCAGAATCACTTTTATTGCCAGGTGTGTGGACACACACGAGGAATTTGACTACGGTTTCACTTAGCTCTCATAGTACAAAACAGATAAAAAAGCGTATACACAAAACAAACAAACAAACAAAAAAAATGGAGCAATAGGTGCATAGTGCAAAGTAATCCAAGTAAGTCAAGTATGAAATAGATAAATATAAAGTATACACTGTGCACAGAATGATGGTATGAGTGTGCAGCTATTTTGCAAGTGATCTTACTGATAGATGAATCTGGATTTTAGCTGTTCATCACAGAGACAGCCTGAGGGAAAAAACTATTCTTGTGTCTGGTTGTTTTTGCATACAGTGATCTATATCGTCTCCCTGAGGCGAGAAGATTAAACTGATTGTGCCCAGGGTGTGATGGGTCCGCAGAGATGTTACCTGCCTGTTGGGGCAGGTAACATCTGCCCCAATCTGGACTCCAATCTCTAGGATAACCATTCAGGATTTTGTCAAGCTCATGCAAAAAGCTAAGATTGCTCTGCTAACAACTCTTTCACCAATGTGCCTTTCATAACTTCACAACCTAATTTAATATGTTTCCAAAATTTGTCCATTGGGCTTGCTTGAAAAAATGCTGCAAAATACTGCTTGAGAAGCTTTCAGAATGCAGGTTTCAGTGGCCTTGTTGAAGGATGTCCTCACTTCAGAAAATGGTATAGGTAACTCAAAGAACTAGGTAACTTTTGTCCCATTTCCATCCTGCCTGTGCTGTCCAAGGTGTACGAAAAGCTTGTGTTGCGCTAGATGACTAACTTTCTCACAGACATCACAATTCTAGGGCCTAATATCAGTGCGTACCACAGGGGTCATACAGCAACAACAATAATGTTGGCGATACAAGATGACATTGTCACAGCAATGAAGAAAGAGGAACTCATGTTTGCTGTCATGACCGACTTTAGCAAGGCCTTTGACACCATGGCTTACGAGACTGTTCTCTGTAAACTTCGTAGGTTCGGCTTTTCTAAATAAACATTGAAGTGGGTTCTCAGCTATCTTTCTGAGCATCGACAATACATTCAAATAGACGATTGGAGATCAGAGGAGCTTGCAGTTACATTTGGTGTCCCTCAAGGATCCATCCTCGGGCCTGTCTTCTTTAATCTCTATGTCAATGACCTCTCCTCCAGGCTCCCCCGGACAGTGACGTCTCATCAATATGCTGGCCACACCACCATCTACTCACATTGTAAACCATCTTCCTTAAATCAATGTTATGAAGAGATGCAGGGAGCTATTGACAAGCAAAGTGACTGGTCTTCAGACTCAAATCTTGTGTTAAACGCAGAAAAAAACAAATGCATGCTTTTCTCTATGCAGCAGATATCGCGAGTACATGGACTACATGACATTGACAACAAACTGTTTTCCAATGGTAGAGAGCTTGAACAACTACAGCAAATGAAGCTCCAAGGAACACATGTTCACCAGCACCTTTTATGGACAGATCATGTCAACAAGGTAACTGCATCATGTTATGCTACCCGTTCAGTGCTACGCAAGCTGAATAATATCACCCCTTTTTCGGTGAGGAAACAACTCTAAGAATGCCTTATCCTCCATAAACTTGACTACAGCAATGTTGTGTACCACCCTATTCCTGCCTATTTGATTCAGAGACTAGAACGAGTGCAGCTAGTGACTGCTGGATTTGGTCTTCGGCATTATGCCAATGTCAGGGACATAATCCAGTTAAAATGGCTTCCTACTGAAGACTGAAGGGACTATCATCTAATGTGCCTTGCAAATAAAGTGCTGTATTCTTTGGACTAGCCATCCTATCTTCCACTCCAATGCAGCACCAGTGACCAAGTACTAAGATCATCAGATGCTCTACGCTTAACTGTTCACAGGAAATATTGACTTTATTTCATATATATATATATATATATATATATATATATATATATATATATATATATATATATAAAACTGTATAAGATCAACAGGAACCTAAGGACCTTCATCCAGAACTCAATGGAAATGTGGAAGACAACCCTAGAGGCCAACTCAAAACCCATTGCCCAAGTCAACATCAAGTGCAGCATATACCAAGGAGATGTGCTATCACCACTGCTGTTCTGCATAGGCCGAAACCCCTCAGTCAGATCATCACGAAGAGCGGCTACGGGTACCGATTCCGTAGTGGGGCAACAATCAGCCACCTGCTCTACATGGATGACATCAAGCTGTATGCCAGGAACGAGCGAGAAATAGACTCGCTGATCCACACCACCCGGATCTACAGCGATGACATAGGGATGTCATTCGGATTGGACAAGTGTGGCCGGATGGTCTCAAAGAGAGGCAAGATGATCCAGACTGAGGGGATTGACCTACCAGAGGGCAACATAGGTGATATCCAAGACAGCTACAAGTACCTTGGCATCCCACAGGCTAATGGAAACCATGAAGAGGCCACAAGGAAGTCAACCACAGCCAAATACCTCCAGAGAGTAAGGCAGGTCCTGAAAAGTCAGCTGAATGATAAGAACAAGGTCTGAGCCATCAACATGTACGCACTACCAGTCATCAGATACCCCGCTGGTATCATAAACTGGCCAAAGGAGGAGATAGAAGCCACAGATATCAAGACTAGAAAGCTCCTCACCATGCATGGAGGGTTCCACCCCAAGTCCAGCACCCTGAGACTATACACTAAGCGGAAAGAGGGAGGCCGAGGGCTAGTGAGCATCAAGACCACAGTCCAGGATGAAACATCGAAAATCCGAGAATACATCAGAAAGATGGCCCCAAAGGATGAACTGCTAAGTGAATGTCTCAGGCAGCAGAACCCTGGTGAGAGTGCAGAGGAGGAGGAACAGACAACCTGGAGGGACAAACACCTACATGGCATGTACCACCGTCAGATAGAGGAAGTTGCTGATATCAAGAAATCCTACCAGTGGCTGGATAATGCAGGACTGACAGACAGCACAGAGGCACTAATCATGGCAGCACAAGAACAGGCCATAAGCACAAGAGCCATAGAGCCCAGGATCTACCAGAGTAGATTAGACCCAAGATGCAGACTGTGCAAAGAAGCCCCTGAAACAGTCCAGCACATAGTAGCAGGGTGTAAGATGCTAGCTGGATCAGCATACATGGAGAGGCACAACCAAGTGGCTGGGATAGTATACAGGAACATCTGCAACCAGTATGGAATTGAAGTACCCAAGTCCCAATGGGCCATACCACATAAGGTGGCTGAGAACAACAGGGCCAAGGTTCTGTGGGACTTCAGCTTCCAGACTGACAAACAGATCCTGGCTAACCAACCGGACATAGTGGTGGTGGACAAAGAGCAGAAGAGGGTGGTGGTGATAGATGTAGTGATCCCAGCTGACGCCAACATCAGGAAGAAGGAACATGAGAAACTTGAGAAGTATCAAGGGTTGAAAGAGCAGCTGGAATGGATGTGAAAGGTCAAGGGTTGCGTGGTCCCCATGGTAGTGGGGGCACTTGGGGCAGTAACCCCCAAACTGGGAGAGTGGCTCCAGCAAATCCCAGGAACAACATCTGAAGCCTCAGTCCAGAAGAGCGCAGTCCTAGGAACATCGAAGATACTGCGCAGAACCCTCAAACTCCCAGGCCTCTGGTAGAGGACCCGAGCTTGAGGATGACATGGATACCACCCCCCGCTGGGGGTGAGAAGGAGATTATTATATATACAACACCGATTCCAAAAAAGTTGGGACAAAGTACAAATTGTAAATAAAACGGAATGCAATGATGTGGAAGTTTCAAAATTCCATGTTTTATTTAGAATAGAACATAGATGACATATCACATGTTTAAACTGAGAAAATGTATCATTTAAAGAGAAAAATTAGGTGATTTTAACTTTCATGACAACACCACATCTCAAAAAAGTTGGGACAAGGCCATGTTTACCACTGTGAGACATCCCCTTTTCTCTTTACAACAGTCTGTAAACATCTGGAGACTGAGGAGACAAGCTCCTCAAGTTCAGGGATAGGAATGTTAACCCATTCTTGTCTAATGTAGGATTCTAGTTGCTCAACTGCCTTAGGTCTTTTTTGTCGTATCTTCCATTTTATGATGCACCAAATGTTTTCTATAGGTGAAAGATCTGGACTGCAGGCTGGCCAGTTCAGTACCCGGACCCTTCTTCTACGCAGCCATGATGCTGTAATTGATGCAGTATATGGTTTGGCATTGTCATGTTGGAAAATGCAAGGTCTTCCCTGAAAGAGACGTCGTCTGGATGGGAGCATATGTTGTTCTAGAACCTGGATATACCTTTCAGTCAATACCTTTCGGTGAATTGTGTTCACAGATAATGTTCTCTGGAAATATTCCTGAGCCCATTTTGTGATTTCCAATACAGAAGCATGCCTGTATGTGATGCAGTGCCGTCTAAGGGCCCGAAGATCACAGGCACCCAGTATGGTTTTCCGGCCTTGACCCTTACGCACAGAGATTCTTCCAGATTCTCTGAATCTTTTGATGATATTATGCACTGTAGATGATGATATGTTCAAACTCTTTGCAATTTTACACTGTCGAACTCCTTTCTGATATTGCTCCATTATTTGTCAGTGCAGAATTAGGGGGATTGGTGATCCTCTTGCCATCTTTACTTCTGAGAGCCGCTGCCACTCCAAGATGCTCTTTTTATACCCAGTCATGTTAATGACCTATTGCCAATTGACCTAATGAGTTGCAATTTGGTCCTCCAGCTGTTCCTTTTTTGTACCTTTAACTTTTCCAGCCTCTTATTGCCCCTGTCCCAACTTTTTTGAGATGTGTTGCTGTCATGAAATTTGAAATGAGCCAATATTTGGCATGAAATTTCAAAATGTCTCACTTTTGACATTTGATATGTTGTCTATGTTCTATTGTGAATACAATATCAGTTTTTGAGATTTGTAAATTATTGCATTCTGTTTTTATTTACAATTTGTACTTTGTCCCAACATTTTTGGAATCGGGGTTTGTAAACAGAGTCTTGAGATATGTTGGTGAGATGTTAATGGAGTCTTGCGATATCTTGATAAACATGTGATGTTGGCTATGGAGTGATCAATCTCCTTTTGGAATGACAACCTGTCAGCTTTCCGTAGGTTAAACCTTCTGCAGGTAGGGATGGTTGTTGCTTGGAGTGCAGATCTGACTTTGATGGTAATTGGTCGGTGCTGGGTATGAGGGATGGGATCCAGGACTTCCTTCACACTTCTGGAAGTGATTTTGCTGCTCACACAGGCAAGGTCTGGGTTATATCCCCATTTCCATCTGGTGCTGTGGAAATACTTGGATAGTTTGGCATTGTGGATTAGTGTCAGGTGTTTAGACTCAAGCCAGGTTTCAGCTCCATCTTGGTTGTTGCTCTCATAGCCCCATGATGTGCTGTGGGCATTGAAGTCGCTGATGTGGAATCTCCTTTTGCATCTTTCTGGTAGTTCTGTGTGAATAAAGGGGGTTGGGGGTGGATTGTACACAGATGTAACAGAGACATTTGGGAGGGCAACTGTGATGGTTTCCATATGCCCCTCTGTGGTGTGGGTACAGACTTCCTCAATCTTGAGGTTTGGTCAGCTGAAAACGGCTGATCTGTGCTGTCTGTGTTGGATCTCTGCAACCAGTTTCATTCCAGGGATGACAGGTCGATGTTGTGCAGGGCCGATGTGGGTTTCCTGCATGCACAGTATATCAAAACGGTTGGCCATTGTTGCCAGTATGTCTGCCTTGCATCTGGAGAAACCTTTGATGTTGGTTGAGATGATTGACAGTGCAGGCCCGGTGAGGGGCAGGTGCTTGTGGGCTGTCGGGATTTAGCATGTGTCTTCATCGTTTGATTGTGTAGGTAAGTATACAGAGATTGGCCTAAGATGGAGATGGAAGGACCCAGCAGGACGTTCTAATCTGATACTGCCAGTAGGCAGTATCAGATTAGAACGTCCTGCTGGGTCCTTCCATCTCATTCAGCCAGCGTTTCCCAGGCTGCACCGCGGGGAGGTTTCTGTATCCGCAGCCCAATTCGGAACTGGCCAAGCACCTCCATAATTCCCTGTGGCTAGCTTCCTTGTCATATTTGGTCAACATATTTGACAGACTGAATAGTTTGAATCTGTCTTTGCAAGGCCGAGATTCCAATATTTTGGTCCTTGCTGACAAAGTGGAAACTTTCATCCAAAAACTTGTCCTGTGGCATGACTGCATAATTGTCTGAAATTGTGATGTTTCCCAGCCTCACAGACTTCATCACTGAGGCATGCAGCAGTGACTTCTCCTCTATATTTCAATCAGCTGCAGATCACCTGTCTGAGCTTAAAGTGCATATCACAGGTAAATTCAGGAGCAAGATCAATGTAATTCTCCTATTTTATATTAAACTTTGGTCAAATATCTGTAACATTCTGCATTCTCTGCAATTTTTTTACCTTGCACAATGCCAGAAAAATTCAGTTGAAATCAAGCCATTTGAGGCAAATTGGTCCGCCTCTGAAAAAACTTGGCATTTGAATTTCCTGGCAAATACTGATTTTCGTGATGCCATCTGTGGGACACCTCCCTCTGAATCCTACGTCAGCGCTGGTTTGTTTATGAGAAAATGACCTGGTGGTTTTCTGCAAATTTCTTCAACGTTATAGCGTAATTATTAAAATGGTTAACAGATGTATCGTAGGAGGGTGTAGCAACACCAATCTTGATGGGCTTAGTACTCATCGTTTTACAAAAGACCGGACAATGAGAGAGAAATGGGAGTGCTTGGTCTACACAGTCTGTGCACTTAAACCATGCAAAGCTCGCGCATCCTGCTTGTGCTTCCACAGATAACGTCATGAATCTGGCTCCAGACTCCCTTGGGATTTTTCCAGGTGCGTTTTGTTATTTTTTTTTTCTGCTGTTGACAGATGGCCTTGTGCAAAATTACCCTTCTGGATGAGTGTGTAAAGGGGCATGCTTTCATATAAAAAACACGAAATTGGTCCAGAATATGCCCTTTGAGCAGCAGTTAGTTTCTTATTTCAAGGACTACCGGTCATTTTCATGGGTTCGGGACTCATTCGTTTCCACCGCAAACGATTTGTCACTGAAAATGCAATAGCAGCTTAATGAGCTGAAGAGTGACAGCAGGCTGAAGCACCTTTTTAGCACCTGTTCTCTTACATCCTTCTGGGTAACACTGATGCAGGAGTACCCCCAGCTCTGTGACATTGCCTTAAAAATTCTCCTACCTTTTGTGTCAACATACTTGTGTGATGCAGGCTTTTCAAAACTGACCACACTCAAAACTAAGTACCGCAATCATGCACAGATTGAGGATGACCTGAGGCTGTATTTAACTAAAATTGAGCTGAGAATTTGAGAACTCTGCCAAACAAAGTAGGCTCATATGTCACACTAAGATGTTTGTTAACACTACCTCTGGTACTCTGGTAGAGTGTGTTTGTTCGTTCATGTATTTGTTAGCAACTTTGCAGAACAAAATGTACAGACGGATTTTCATGAAAATTTTATGAGATACGTATCTTGGCCCAATGAAGAACTTAAATTTTGGAGGTGATCCAGAACCGCGTCTGGATCCATTAATTTTTAAAAGGATATAGGGCTGTAGGTGTATTATGTTTATGTGTATGTAGATTGGTGTTAAGTGATCAATCATTAATAATTAAATTGAATCAATCCCATTGAATCATTTAATTTGAATCATTTAAATTGAATCATTTAAATTGAATCAGTCTCATTAATTAATACCATTAATTTTGGTGCTTAATAATAAATTACCAAACAGCTAAAATATGGTATATTCCAAATTATTATGGTCACTTACCAAGCTGCAGCTAATAGTATTCATATACACCTTAGAATTCTTTTGAGATTTGGGCGACTTCCAGAAATATCGGAACAGCAAACAAACACACACAGTTTCAATGATAATGGAATTTATTATAACAAAGATAAAATTGAATAACAGCAGATGAAATCTTTAGCAGTGTGTGTGTGTGTGAGTGTGTGTAAGCCAAAGGATTAGCTCTGTGTGCTATCTAGACAAAGGAAGGCTAGCTAACATGTGCTTTTGAGGCCTAGTGGCCACGTGGTTGTGTGTGAGCGTGTGTGTATGTGTGATAACAACAATTAAATGTTAACAATTAAAATACATTCAAATGGTCATCCGTGATATATGTGGAGTTGAATGTGGGCACGGGGGAGTGCGCTATAAAGGTTGAATTGAATCAGGACTTAGAATATCATCTAAAGTTGAGACAAAAGACCTGGTGAAAAAGAACCTAAGGAGGGGGGAGGGGTCACCATGTGTTTCCTTACAGAACAAAGAGAGTTAGCTTTGGTTTGCTAGCTAAAGTGTGTATGAGGCCTAGTGTGTGTGTGACCACCTGTTGAAGCCTGGTCCCTGGGGACAAAAGGCTTCCCTAGAAAGCTAACCCAATAGCTTTATAGTATTATTAAATCTCCTGAAATCTTGATGAGGTCGATATATGTATAAGAATGAAATTAGAGTGTTAGAGAGGGAAAAGAGGCATGCACAACCTATCAATTAAACAATTGAGAGATTAAATCAAAATCGAACAATCATACAGTGTACACAAACCGTTCCTGAGTTTAAAATTCACACTACCTCAATAAATCAAAATTCCTGAGACTAGCTTTATTACTATGCCCAAAAGAATGCCAAGTCTTACTTCCGTATTTCGCCCTTCTGCAGAGGGCTGAGAATTTTTGGAGAAGGTGACTTTCACAGGAGCTCCTGAGAAGAAAATCTGTGAAAAACAGAGAATTCTTTGAGAAATTTCATTGCTCGTGGGAAGAAAAATCTCTGTAGAAACAAGGTGCACAGCTTTATTGAAGAGGTCCAGCCGCTTCTTTGTCTTCAGACTAAAAACCACTTGGGCTGCAGTTTTGCACGTGCTGATGAGGAACAGATGAAACCGGTTATATTCAAGTTGAGTCAAAATCGCACAATTCTCGAGTCTATCGTGGCCAAAGGTAAGTAAAAGAAACAGCGCGAAACTGATTCTAGACAAAAAGATGTTTAATCTAGTTTGCTCGGCCGAGCGGATCTCTCTGTGTCCAGATGGATTGAAGTCCAGATGGAAAAGAGAAAGAAGGAAGCGTTGTTCAGTTGCTTATAGAATTGTAGAGGAAGTGACGTAGATGATCATGCCCATGCGTGACGTAGGTCAACGTGGAAGTTGGCTGATGGGAAATGTAGTTTCTTAAAGAGACGGGCTGCTGTTGTTCCTTGACGGACTGTACCTACAGGGCAAAATTGAACATTTTCAGTCTCAGACTGTTGTCTAACATTGTAATAATACAATAATACACGGCAATAAAAAACAGCCCAATAATAATAATAGCTGATCTATCTTTTTGGGGGGGGGGATGGGCTCAAAGTACACTTGGGCGGCACAGTTGTGAGTGGTTAGCACGGTCACCTCACAGCAAGAAGGTTCTGGGTTCGAACCCAGCAGCCAGCGAGGGCTTTTCTGTGTGGAGTTTGCATGTTCTCCCCGTGTCTGCGTGGGTTTCCTCCGGGTGCTCTGGTTTCCCCCACAATCCAAAGACATGCAGTTAGGTTGACATGGGGCGGCCTTGGGCTGAGGTGCCCTTGAGCATGGTACCTGACCCCTGACTGCTCCCCGGGTGCTCTGGTGTGGCTGCCCACTGCTCTGAGTGTGTGCGTGTGTTCACTGCTTCAGATGGGTTAAATGCAGAGGATGAATTTCACTGTGCTTGAAGTGTGCATATGATGTATAAAGGTTTCTTCTTCTTGCTACACTCAAAAAAATAAAACATTGGATTTACTTAACTGAGTTATGGCATCCGGTCCCATGAAACTGTGTTAATTTAGATGTATTGAATACAGTTATGTTTTGAATAACTCAACATAACTGTATTCAATACATCTAAATTAACACAGTTTCGTGGGACCGGTTGCCATAACTCGGTTAAGTAAATCCAATGGGGTTTTTTTTGAGTGTACAGTCGGGGGTGGGGGGTGATCAAAGTACGCTTGGTACAGTCAGGGGGGCCCAGATCGCAAATGTTTGAGAACCCCTCTCTAGACTATTCAGTTCTTTATTTTCCAAGTGTCTGGAAAGTGTGAAAACATTTGTGGGTATTGTGATGAGTGTTAAATGCAGAGAAACATATTAGTGAACAGAAGAAATGTGCTTTAATTATGCAGCTGACAGAAGCTTGCTTTAGCTGGCACAATCTAGCCTCATCTATGTGTAGACCTTTTCTGAACACACTGTGAATGCACTGCTGCTTTTTGGCAGCTGGCAATGACAGCAGACCATCACAGATATCACTCACATGCTGTATATTCACAACTTGTCACTATTTTAAGTATATTTGTAGTTGATACAAGTATTTTAAATGTATTTTATATAAAGCGCATCATAATTTCTGTCATTTTAACCAAGGTAGTTTACAATTCTGTATTGTATACTTTTAAATGATGACTGTGCAGAATTATAAATTGTAAAACACAGTTTTGATTCGTCATGATATACATATCCTAGTTTATGTCCTTTACAAACATACGAAGGAACTTACATCTGCTGTTACACTATTACAGTATTTAAATACTTATATCTCTATTTTAGTGTTGTTTTCAAGTATCTATATTTCTTTTCAATTATTTTCCTATTGATTTTACTCACTACATTGAGGAGTGCGCATGCGCCAGAGGTTAAAGACGCCGGTTTTTACAACTCCGTAACTATCAGCAAAAAAAGGCAAATTTTTACAACTTTTACTTAAACTAACAAGACATCCTTGTAAGTTGGACATTCTATGACCACGGAGATTGTCTTCAAACTGTCATTTGCAATTTGAAGTGACTTGAAGCCAGTTTTGTCCCAACAACTAGTGATCGGCCTGGCGAGCCCGGCAGCGAGTTGTCTACACTTCTGTTTCACGCGGCTTAATCGTAGCGGGCTTAAAAGGAGCCCCCGTGGCATGGTGTGTCCATCCCCACTCCCGCCAAATTTACATCGGAGTCTGCTAATTAGATCTACCCAGGTGGGAATTGTGTGATCTCTAAATTCCCACATACCATCGATGCCATGCCTACTCAAGGACAAAAACAACTAAAGATGAGGACGTAGTCACTCTTGGTACCCTGAAAGAAATGCTAGATCAACAAAGGGCAAAATATGAGGACCTGTTGATGAGACAACAATCCACCTTTCAGTCTTTCATCGCAACAGTAATGGATACTAACAACAAAAGAATGGACAGTCTCATCCGTGAGGTGCAGGAAATAAAGGACAGTCTACAATTCTCCCAGGCGGAAATCCAAGCAAACCAAAACAACATGACCAGAGCCACAATATCAAGGAAGTTGAGATGAAAATAGATCATCTAGGAGCTGACATCAACACGATCCTTCATATATCCGATTACTTGGAGAACCAGTCTCGTCGTAATAACATTCTGATCGACAGCGTCCCTGACAACAAACAAGAGAACTGGTACAGATGTGAACAGAAAGTCAGAGAAATCCTCAAGGACAAACTCAAGCTCGACCCACTTAAGATTGAAATCGAACGTTCTCATCGTAATGGAAAATTCCAGGAAGACGGCCGGCCACGACCCATTGTTGTGAAACTTCTCCGATACAAAGACAAAGAAGCCATCATGCAGAGAGCAAAGTACCTCAAAGGATCGAACATCTACATCAACGAAGACTTTTCGGAAGCAGTATGCCAAAAGAGGAAAGAACTCCTCCTGGAAATGCGGGCAGCAAGAGAGAGAGAAAACGTGGCATACTTACGGTACGATCGGCTGGTCGTGCACCCATCGAGAGACACACCAAGGAGGGACAACACATGAAGAAACCAGACTCGACTAAGTCATCACCGGTAATCAAACCTCATGATCTCCACTACTGAAAAACAGCCATCTCTACCTTCACAAATAAGTAACAGTGACTTAAGTACCCTAGTTTTTAACCCCTTTGCCTTAAATGAAAATGTTTATGAATCACACTTTTCATCTCTCGACCCAGATTTAAATTTCTTTAATAACTACTATACCGTAGTTCTTCTAAGAGCACCACACAGTATTACAACACTGACTCATTCATCAATACATGCAAATCAAGAAAAAGCAATTCTCTCTCTATGTTTCATTTAAATGTCAGGAGCCTTTCATGCCACTTTGAAGAGCTCAATGAATACCTATACTCTATAAAACATAGGTTCTCAGTAATTGTTCTCAGAGTCTTGGCTAACTGAAAATACAATCCACAATTATAACATACCCGGGTATAAAAGCATTCATCACTGTAGACTGAACAAGGTAGGTGGGGGGGTTCTCTATACATAAGAAATAATTTATCTTATATAGAAAGAAACGACTTGGAATTTGTAATCGATGAATCGGGCACACAGCGTATTTTTGTTGAACTGTTTTCAAATGGTAATGAGGGGAAAAAATCGTCATTAGCCGTCATTATACCGTCCTCCTAATACAGACATTCAACAATTTAATAACCAATTGACAGAACGCCTGAATAACATCAACAAAGAAAAGAGTACTTGCTACATTCTTGGAGACTATAACAGACTTACTTAAAACCTCACATTCCCCTACTACTGATCACATTAATAACATTTTCTCTAACTCCTTTTTCCCTCTTGTATACAAGCCCACCAGGATTACCCCACACTCTGCTACCTTAACTGATAACATATACACAAACACACTTAACATTGACTACACGGCTGGGATTATGGTAACAGATATATCGGATCACTTTCCGATATTCCTTATATCTGATTTAGTGGAACCAACTAGGAAGACAGACAAAATATCTTACCGTCTCATTAACATGACAAACATTAAGAAATTTACAGAATCCCTATCAGGTATAGTTTGGGACAACATACATAGCGAGGCGGACACAGAGAAAGCTTACAATCAGTTTCTTGAAACGTACGGATCTTTATATGAAAAATGTTTTCCTAAGAAAAATGCAAAAATTTTCAACCATTCTCAAAAAAAAAACTTGGTTAAGTAGCGGAATATTAAAATCAATACGCAGAAAAAACAAACTTTATGCTAAGTACGTCAAGAACCCTACACCTCTTAACCACAGTGTCTACAAAAAGTACCGAAATCAGCTAAATCATCTCCTTAGAACTGCAAAGAAAGAATACTATCACAGAAAGTTTACTGAAGCCGCTTCTAATATAAAACAAACATGGAGAATGATAAATGACATCTTAAATCGTGACAAAATAAAAACACCCGGTCCAAACAAAATTCAAATTGGAAATAAAACTACACTCAAAAAAATAAAACATTGGATTTACTTAACCGAGTTATGGCAACCGGTCCAATGAAACTGTGTTAACTTAGATGTATTGAAAACAGTTATGTGTTGAAAAACTCAACATAACTGTATTCAATACATCTAAATTAACACAGTGTCGTGGGACCGGTTGCCATAACTCGGTTAAGTAAATCCAATGTTTTTTTTTGAGTGTATCGAAAATAAAGAAGAACTTTGTGATGAGTTCAATGATTTTTTTGGCAATATTGGGCCTTCACTAGAAAGCAAAATACAAAGATAGCAAAAGGGCGTTGATTCGACGGGGAATCATCGGCACGTTCTTCGACCATACGCCGTCGAATCATCGTGGATCACCGGCGTTGATTCAACACCGCTTTGCTCATACGAGTTTGCATTGAAACGACGTTGAAAAGTGGATGGTGGCCGACAGAGAATAGACCCCCTTTCACCCTTTATTCAACTACGGATTTCGGTCGATTTATAGTTTAATTCATCCAACTTTACTTCCTGTTTTATGTACAACAGGAAGGCTACAAATTAAGCAAAACAGGCTAAATTAAACTAGCTAACAATAAAGCATCGGGGCTCTTGCCTAGGATGAACACACACATGCATACTTCAACCATGAAAGTGAAACTTAATTTATATCAATGTGCGTAGGCTACGTCCTGTTTAATGTACAACAGGATATAAAAATGCATGCAACAATGCACCTCTCCTAATGTTTGTCAAGCTATCTAATGAGGCATAACTTTTAACATTTATAAGGAACAGAACACACTTGAACAAGTTCTTAGAAACATTTTATGATTTATTTATAATTTATAATTGTGGCCTATATTCCTCCTGCGGCGCAGACACCTGTACATGGAAACAGAAAAACATAACCAAAATTAATTTGATGCAGCATTGATAAAGAAAGTCAGCAGTAGGCTATGGGTTTCTAAATGCCACCCTACCTCACGTCTCCTCATCCCTCCCTCTCTCTCTGGCGCATACTTAAGCCACTTCTTGATTGCGTCATTAAAAGTAGCGTGTGTGCTCCCTGGCAGCTGCTTCTGTAGAGCATCTGAAAGAAAAAGAACAAAACAACATTGAGATTTTGCATGGTGATAATTGTTAAAGTTTGAGTTGTTAAGACTATGCACGTCACACTCTAGTGGTAGGTGGCAAGTAATGGTACTAGTACAGAAAATATATGTAAAAATCAGAAACCATAGATGTGAATCTTGTGACAATTTAAACGGGATTAAAAAAAAAAAACATTTTAATTTCCCCATTGACACAAAGTGGAAATAGAAATGCCACTACCGGACCGTTCGTCACTCAGTCAGCCTCCCTGGACTTGCCTGCACACCTGCTTTTTCTGAGTAAGGCGCCTGGTGAGTTTCTTAATCCTTTTTAATCCTTTGCATCTTTCACAATATGTTTGTCATTGTCGTTATAATTGTAATGTTACAGTTAGTGAAGGCGTTATCAAAGAACGTTTAGAAGTAGTGTGCAAGTACTTGCGACAGCTTACTATTTTACCCTCTTTTACAGCTTTGTGCACATGCATAACCTACCAAACAGGACATCATGGATCTTGGTGTCCTTAAACGCAGTTTTTTCCCCCTTTCCAGCCCAGTTAAATTGGCTGGCCAAGCTGTTGACCAGGAGGCTACGCAGCATCCGCCTCACTGTGACCCCTATGTCGGTTCCTCCACAAAGGGCTAAGGTAGACACCTGATAGAATAAAATGTAGCATGAAGACAATAATGAGAAAGTATTCAGTGTTTATCATTGTTTCATTGATTCACAATGATATTAAGTATTTGTGTTTCTTTTTGCAGGTGTTGCAGATGACTGGAAAGGAAAGGTAAGACTCAATAAGTACCATTAGCTGCTTTTGTTTGGCATCTTCCTTCACCAGGGCCTCTGCTGCCAAAAACTCCTCCATGGTGGAGAGTGGGAGCTTGATTAGGGGCGATGTCTGGGGTGTGTCTTGTCTCCCCATCTCTCTCCTTAGGGCCCTGACCTCTTGCGCCAGCCTTCCTACTTCCTCCTTCAGCTCCCTGTTTTCCTCCCTCAGCTGGCCAAGGAGAGCGATGACTGTGTTGATGCCCATGTCTGTTAAGTAACACCAAACATTAGGACTTTTATTTCACATTGCTGGTCATTTATGACCAGTGATTACAGTTGTGGACTCACCATGCAGCAACTGATTGTTCCCCTGTTGCGATGGCAGAGGTGTGGCTGAAATATCAGAGAGTACAATTTAGTTCACTTCAAGGTGTGCCTTAATTTAATTTCTGTTCTAAATTCACAATTTTCATGTTGATTGATTGATTTCCTCTTTGACTTAATGGAAGCGGTGATGTGGCTGGGGTGAATCTGAAAAATTGTATAGTCAGTTGATCAAAATGCATCTACATAGATATTTGTTTGTCGTTTTGTTGTTTTTTTGTCGTTTTTGGCATAAATAAAGGCAATGCATAGTTACCATGGGTTAGTGGCTGGCTGTGAAGGAAAGGGCCTGGCGGGGTTTCTGAAGACAGTGAATCTGAAAAATAGTAAGCAGTCAGTTTTCCTCCCTCAGCTGGCCAAGGAGAGCAATGACGGTGCTGATGCCCATGTCTGTTAAGTAACACCAAACATTAGGACTTTTATTTCACATTGCTGGTCATTTATGACCAGTGATTACAGTTGTGGACTCACCACGCAGCAACTGATTGTTCCCCTGTTGCGATGGCAGAGGTGTGGCTGAAATATCAGAGAGTACAATTTAGTTCACTTCAAGGTGCACCTTAATTTAATTTCTGTTCTAAATTCACAATTTTCATGTTGATTGATTGATTTCCTCTTTGACTTACCATGGAAGCGGTGACGTGGCTGGGGTGGATCTGAAAAATTGTATAGTCAGTTGATCAAAACGCATCTACATAGATATTTGTTTGTTGTTTTGTTTTGTTTTTTTAGTCGTTTATGGCATAAATCAAGGCAATGCATAGTTACCATGGGTTAGTGGCTGGCTGTGAATGAAAGGGCCTGGCAGGGTTTCTGACGACGGTGAATCTGAAAAATAGTAAGCAGTCAGTTGATCAAAACATATCTTCACTTACTCATTGGTATTTTAATTTCTGGCATAAATAAAGGAAATGCATAGTTACCATGAGTTAATGGCTGTCTGTGAAGAAACAGGCCTGGCTGGGTGTCTGAAGACGGAAATGAAAGCATTATTATTTCAGACAACTTCTAGGTCTTTAGTAGAACAACAACAACAAGTGGTACAGATAGTCACCTTCATTAAGGGAGGGGAATTGCCACTCGCTGTCCAGCTGAGTGGCGTCAATAGATGGTGGCCTCCTCCCCCTACGGCTTGGTCCTGCCTCCTCCTCGCTGTCCTCCTCCAAATACCTTTTGTTTGGTCTTTAAAATAAAACCAGGACCTTACTGACACAGCTCAAAACACAAACGAAACCATAATTGAACTTATAACTGCAAGTTGTGATTTAAAAAAGAAAACACTTTTACCGTCTTTTCCTTGGCCCCATCTCACCATCATCCGATTGCAGGTCTGCTGTAAGGCAGCCTTCCTCAAGCGATCGGGTCAGGTAACGTCTTGCTTTGGCAAAGGTGCCTGAAAGGGAAGGCAGTCTTAATGAAATTGGCTTAATGCAGTATTGAAGTATTGTCATTGGTTTAATGAAGTAGCTATGCAGCTCACCACAGGTTGCCAGCACCCTTATTTTTTGATGGAATCGCCATCCTTGTCCCGGGGGGGTGCAGTTCATGGCGGCCTTCACAGCTTTGTTTCCGCCAAAGGGTGGCCAGTTGCATCCCACTTCTCCGTCAACATCTACCACCCAGCTGGATGGCACAACTGCTGCACTCCGGTCTTGGAATTCCACAACTTTCCAAATCTGTGCCATCTATAATAAAAAAAATAAAAAAAAGTACTCCATGGAAAGGATAGTTAGTGCCTGCCATCCAGCTGGAGTACTCCAACTGTCCAGATTCCTTCTAATGCATAAGCAAAGATGTGTTTCTTTGTGTGTGTGGGGGGGTTTTTTTGTGTGTTTTTTTTTTTTTCTTCCCATATAGGTTTACGAATGGTGACGAAGAGGGATTGCCACAAAGGTCTCTCCATCTGGGAACAACACACATTTGCCCTGGACAACCTCAAGCCGGTCAACGTTAAGGCAGCTGCCTATGCCAAATACTCTGTAGCAGCCAATGCTTGTGGAGGGGCAAGGATAGTGGAAATATGACTCCCTCCTCTTGAATTTCATGTAAACCACAAAGACAGAGTCACCATGTTTAATTATGTT
This sequence comes from Neoarius graeffei, assembly GCF_027579695.1. Classification (NCBI taxonomy): domain Eukaryota; kingdom Metazoa; phylum Chordata; class Actinopteri; order Siluriformes; family Ariidae; genus Neoarius; species Neoarius graeffei. Next base: position 525,110 of record NC_083587.1, read on the forward strand.
TTTCACCATTACGATTTCATTTTTAATCACTAGGCAATCATCGCCCTGCTTTGAAGAAAAACAGAAATCATTGAAATGCACTTTTTTAAATTGCTGGCCAGAACTTAAGTGTTGGGGTAATGGGCCCTCCTGGTGTGGGTGTAACAACTGTGGTTGTGTAGGTGGTGGTGGAAATAAACAAACTGGCTCCTCTGAAAGGCGTTTGACAACCTGTTGTAAAGGTTGAGATGGCTTGTGTAGCATTTTTTTTTAGTTTACCCAAATAATTCTCGTAAGGAAAGGATGAGATGTTGTCTAGGGAACCATACTGGTGGTACTCATGTGTCAGATGTATTGTTTGATGTACGCTAAACACAATCTCATCTTTACCATACACCTCTCCAAAATGCTTTACAAAAGCCATTAACAATTTTTCGGAAAAACAAACCATACTTTCAGAAATGCTTGGTGTGAGTAGCAAAAACATTGCCACAGAAAACAACATGAAGTTTTCATAGAGATCTTGTGGAAGAATGTCCCTCAGAACTAATGGCCCACTGTAAATCATAAACTGGCGCAGCTCTGCCGCTTTCCACCTATCAATTTCGGCGAGTTCACGGGGTTTCCGTGCAAATTCAGCTGGAGTATAGGGACGAAGCTGTATTAACTTTTCAGAGATGGCTTTAATGGCTCTTGTAGGCTGCCTTGTAGAGTTTTTCCCCCCTCATCCAAAAATGTATCAACTTTTTCATAACGCCAAGGCAACATAAATGCATATAATCTATTGGGAAGGCAGACACCATTTTCACCAGACCCGTCAGAGGACTTCTGTTGATGTGGTGGTCCTCATCTACCATATTTTCAAACTCCTCGTCTGACCTTAGCCTAACATCAGTCTCAGGATAAGTCATTTTTTTCTGCCAAATACCAGTCTGATGGCATTTATCGCATCCGGAGTACCCATTATGGCATTTAATTTGTTTTACAAATGCTCGAGCAGGAGCATCACAAATGAAGGATGAAATGGCCACCCTCAGCTTTCTACCTCCAAATGTTACCCCATTGCAAAGCAGATCAGAGATGTCTTTAACAAACTGCGTCAGATAATCAAACACATTGGAGGGTTTTCCAGGGCCACAAAAGATGGCAACTAAAAACGGTGTTCTGGTGTAATTGCAATCAATCAGTGCCAAAATAGGCCAAAACTGAAGCCTGGTGCTTTTGAAAATAGGGAGACCATCGATGTTAAATTGAACTCTTATTGTTTGAATAACATCTGGTAAATGGATGGTGCTTAATTTGGACAAAATTCCCTTTGCCAAGCCAAAATGGAAGTATTCCCCATTACCTACGGTCTGTAATGGTACTGCAGGCTTAGTGCCCAATAAGGTCCTAGCATCCTTGGGCAGTTCAGGGTGGCTTGTTCTCAAAATGGTCAACAGAGCAGTAATGGCAATCAAAGGCACAGAGAATGATGCAGCCCAGTGTTTTAATTTTTGGTGAAGCCCTGACTCTTCAAAAGAGTCACCATCAATATGACTGTCACTGTCACCCTCTGAAGACATGCTACTGCTGTCAGACTCTGCATCACTGCACCCTCCCAACTCAACAGAATCCCCACCATCCTCATCTAAACCCATTGATGATGCAGGCCTGGGTGATGCAATTGAAGGAGAGACTTGAGCAGCAGGATTACCCAGAGCTGACTCAAAACCGGACAGAATCTGCCTTTCTGACATTTCAGTAGCTGTCACAACACGTCTTCTTTTTGACCAATAAGAAGCCATGTTCTCTCCCCTAAAGAAATAAATGTCTGCAGTACCTTTTGAGGGAATGACGGGGTAGTGGTCTTCAGGTTCCATTGAGGTAAACATGGGGGGAACAAAGACAACAACATTTACGTCATTACATTTGAAATAACCTTACACACACACACACACACACACACACACACACACACACACAGTTCAAACAATTGTTTTATAGAAAGTTCTGTTTTCATACCAACAATGTTTTAACAATGTCTGGAGTCATGTTCTAATGGCTGCGACCCATACTGCCCTACAAAGCCAAAAGACCTTAATATCACTTAAGTTATTGCCATTTTTGGAACAGAGGACATCAGTTGTATCATGTGATGAATTATTTCGAGTCATTTCTGTTTTTTTCTGGTAACAATAAGACATCGTTTTTACCGTAACTTCCAAAAGCAAAGGGAAAACCAAGGCAGAAGCCTGTAATGAGTCTGATGAGTTAAGGTCTTTTGGCTTTGTAGGGCAGTATAGGCCTACAGCGTTACAAAGCCCAGCCCCCTCAAGCCGGGTATAGAGCTACCGGTTATAACCACGGCCTATATACTCGATTGAAATGCTTTGTTTTCACTCCATCAAGACCACTACTTTGACTAGTTTTCGACTAAACAATGCATCTGCATGTTTATTGTATTAGTTGAGGGAATATAAGCAATTTCGTTCGTGGTACCTCAAACAAACTGGTCACTACAGAAGCGTTGGTAGCCTGGATAATCTTTAAAGTTCATGGCTGCGAGGCGCGACCCATGGCTACACAAAAGAACAGGTCAGCTCAAAACGACATGCGACCTAGGCCTACATGCTCGATTTAAATGCTAAGTTTTCACTCCAACGCTAAGTTTTCACTCTGACAAGACAAGTACTTCGACTCGTTTTTCGATTGAATAATGCATCTGCATTGTTGTTGTTTCAAATGGATACTAGTTGAGGGAAATTTCTCCAACGCGTGATATGACTGAAGTTCATCATAACTTCTTAAACTGCTTGAAATTGTATTCGAAATTCCCTTTATTAATAGTGACTGAATAATGGTACGTACCAGATGTCCAGGGATGAATGAAAATGTAGCGTGGTCCAGTGTTTTTCTCAATGTTGTTTCAATGGTCCAAGCGTAACAGCAGGCCGATCCACAAGAGAGTCGCGATCCAACCGAGTGGTGTGGGAGTTTCACGTGCACCCAGGTATATAACGAAAATGACATCATCCAATAAACAGCAGTGGTAATCGCACTGCATTATGGGACAGTGTGGGACATCCAACGACATATCGCTACGTATACGTACTGGTCCTTTTTTATATCATGCCTTGAAATGAAAGACAATACAACAGATATGAGAGACACCGGGTATGAAAGTAACACCAGGATAAGTTGTAACACCACCATTCCCACCAGTTAGGTATAAGATGCAGGTTTTGTAACACTTTCAATCTTCTTAGAATTAATTTATGATCATCTTGGAAATGTTAAGTTATTTGCAAAAAAACTTTCAAAGATAGAAGGTCAAATCCATTGCTGAGTTAAGAAAGTAAACTGGTTTTTGTTCTTTTTTTATCATTTACTTATCATTATCACTTATACTTATATCATTTACTCGTATCTATGTGTAAGCAGGATAAGACAAACAGTGGCAATTTATATTCTGAACAATTAGTTGCTAATCCTACCAATGTTGAAAACTGGCCGGCAAAAGTGACGATGGTTCAACATCGTATATTCGACCTTCTCTGATGGTCGACAGATCAACCTTTACCCACGGTGATTCAACAGTGATAAATCGACCTTCTCCGACGGCGGAGAAATCGACGTTTCATGGCGCCGTTTCAGCGTTGATTTTCTGACTTACGACGGAAACCGACCATTCTGACCAAGAATTGGCGCTGTTTCAACGTCCCTCTGCTATCTGGGAAGGACCACAGGACCCTCTGAATTACATTACCTTACAAGTAGAATCTAATTTATCGACCTTTATACCACCAACTAATGCCGAAATCACAGACATCGTCAAAAACCTAAAAGATTCATCTGCTGGCATGATGAAATAAGCGCTAAAGTTCTAAAACTTTCCCTGCCCTATATCATTGCCCCTCTTACACACATTCTTACTCTTTCCTTGCAAAATGGAGTTGTTCCTCACTTACTAAAAGTTGCAAAGGTAACTCCCATCTTTAAAAGTAGTGATCCACTTAATATCAACAATTATCGACCCATATCTGCCCTCCCCTGTATATCTAAAGTTCTCGAAAAACTAATATATAACCGTCTTCTGAAACATTTAGATCATAATAACATCCTATGCAAACACCAATATGGCTTCAGAAAGGGCTATTCCACCTCTATGGCACTGATTCAGTTAATGGACAAAATTTCCTCAGCTATAAACAACAAAGAGTACACCATTGGGATTTTTCTCAATTTATCTAAAACATTCGACACAGTAAATCATTCTATTCTACTAAGCAAACTAAAACGATATGGCATAAATGACTGTGCATTAAAATGGTTCTCTTCTTATCTGTCTGACAGACAATAATATGTAACAATTAACCACACTAAATCTACACTTAAAACAGTACAATGTGGAGTACCACAGGGATCAATTTTAGCACCTTTACTATTTCTAATTTACATCAATGACCTTGCACAAGCTTCCACAATCATCTTCTTTATCTTATTTGCAGATGACTCCAATCTTTTCCTTTCACACTCAAACTTTAATACTCTAATAAAACTAGCTAATCAAGAATTAGAAAAAGTTGTTATCTGGTTTGAGGCTAAGAAATTATCTGTCAATGTCAAAAAACATACTTCCTTATTTTCTGTAATAAAAATAAAACCTACAATAGAAATAACGCAAAAATCTTACTAAAAAGTATACCCCTTTCTCAAGAGTGTCAAGCTAAATTCTTAGGCATAATAATCGATGACAAACTGACCTGGAAACCACATATAGCCATGTTATGTAATAAAATATCTAAAACTATTGGACTTATGGGAAAAATCAAACATCTTCTCACTCAACAAACCATTATCACCATATATAATAGCTTAATATACCCATATCTGACCTACGGAAATATTGTATGGGGATGTGCCTACAAAACTACACTACAGCCCCTAATACTACTCCGAAAAAGATTTGTTCGTATGGCCACCGGATCCAGTTTTTATGCCCATTCTTTACCTCTATTTACGAAGCTTAAGATTTTAAATATTATTGATATCAATAGACTTCAGCTAAATATCTTCACTTTCCAATTTCTTAGAAATTCTCTTCCAGACACATTTGATAGTTTTTTAAATCTTAATTCCCAATTTCATGCTTACAAAACTCGACAAAGCGACCAACTGCATATCCCCCTAGTGCGAACATCCCTAGGTCAAAAGAGTGTTCAATACAAATGTGTAATTGAATGGAATAACCTCCCCCTCCACTTTAAAAGTTTTACATCCATGATTAGTTTTAAACATAATCTCAAAAACCACCTATTTTCATTCACCAGCCACACTTGACCTTTATCTTTAAATATAGTTCAGTCTTGGATCAAATTGTAAAATATTACACTACACCATGCACCAGGCTTCTGTTATTAGTACAATATTTATTCACCATTCAAAATCAATCAATTATACTTTTTTTACTTTATGTATAGATCTTAGGTTACATTTTATTCATTTCTTATTTTCACTCATTAACTTATATTTTGTTATCTGCAATTGACATTGTTTATATTTATTTCAGTTATGATACCAGTTACAGTTTAATGTATAATTTTGTTACCAATTATTATATTATTACTATCTTTGTTATTATTTGTTATTATTTACTATTGTTAATATAGTTATTCTCTAATTTGTTAAATTTGTTTTAATTACTTGTTAATTTAAATGGGGGAAGACTTAAAACAAGCCATTGTGCTTTTTTTCTTCCCCCAGCATGTTTTCTGTTTTTGTTCAATTTATGTTTTCTTGTAAATCTCTTTTATTTGTCCCCAGACAGCGTGAGGAGAGCTCTCAGGACGACAAATGCACAGAAAGCCCCGGGTCCTGATAACATTCCTGGTCGTGTCCTGAGAGACTGTGCCGAGGAGCTCACAGATGTCTTTACAGACATCTTCAACATCTCGTTGAGCCAGGCTGTTGTCCCAACATGCCTCAAAACCACCACCATCATCCCGGTCCCGAAGAAGCCGTCACCCTCCTGCTTCAATGACTACCGCCCTGTCGCACTCACTCCCATCCTCATGAAGTGCTTCGAGTGGCTAAGTCATGAGACATATCAAGTCTGCCCTCCCCCCCACCCTGGACCCTTTCCAATTTGCATATCAGTCCAACCGTTTGACCGATGACACCATCTCCACTGCCCTCCACTCAGCCCTCACCCACCTGGAGACAAAAGACTCATATGTCAGAATGCTGTTCATAGACTTTAGCTCAGCATTCAACACAATCATTCCTCAGCAGCTCATTCATAAACTGGACCAGCTGGGACTCAACAGCTCCCTGTGCAACTGGCTGCTGGACTTCCTGACGGGGAGACCACAGACTGTACGGGTCGGCAGCAACTCCTCCAGCACCATCACACTGAACACAGGGGCCCCCCAAGGATGTGTGCTAAGCCCCCTCCTCTTCACTTTGCTGACCCACGACTGCACACCAACATCCAGCTCAAATCTCTTCATTAAGTTTGTGGATGACATGACTGTGGTGGGTCTCATCAACAATGGCGATGAGACAATCTACAGGAGTGAGGTGAGCTGCTTGGCCATGTGGTGCAAAGACAACAATCTCCGTCTGAACGTGGAGAAGATGAAGGAGATTGTTGTGGACTTCAGGAGAGAGCACACCCAGCATCCTCCACTATCTATTGACGGTGCTGCAGTGGAGAGGGTGAGCAGCACCAAGTTTCTGGGTGTGCACATCTCTAAAGACCTGTCCTGGAGCAACAACACCGCATCACTGGCTAAAAAAGCCCAACAGCGTCTGTACTTCCTCCGCAAACTGAGGAGAGCAAGAGCCCCGGTCCCCATCATGCACACTTTCTACAGAGGCACCATCGAGAACATTCGGACCAGCTGCATCACTGTGTGGTATGGCGCCTGCACCGTGTCCTGCTGCAAGTCTCTGCAGCGCATCGTGAGAGCAGCTGAGAGGATCATTGGTGTCTCTCTCCCTTCTCTAATGGATATTTATAACTCCCGCCTTATCCGCAAAGCCATCAGGATTGCAGGTGACCCCATCCACCCATCTCACAGCCTCTTCAGCCTGCTGCCATCGGGGAGGAGACTGCGGAGTCTCCGGGCCAAAACTAGCAGGCTCAAGAACAGTTTCTTTCACCAGGCAGTCAGGAGGCTCAACTCCCTCCCTGTTCTGCCCCTCCGCCCCCCTCTGCCCCCTGCCACAGATTCTGCTCGCACACCCCCCTGCCCCCCCTTCAGCATCTGACATGTCATCCTCACAGTTTCCCCCCCCCCAACACACACACACACGCACACACACACATACATCTCATCGTTCATTAACACACTGAACTCAGGGACCGCACATCTCACTTTACCTCGCTCATTTGCACTATTCCGCACTACCTCATCTTAACAGCTGCTAGTTTGTTTATACTGCTTATTTCATTTTTACCTGCTATACCTCAAGTGCCCTTGACTGTTTTGTTTATTTGAACCAGTGTGTGTGTGTTTGTGTGTGTGTATATGTATGTATATATGAGTGTTTAGTCTACATCTAGTTCATATCTAGAGTGTTTATACTGTTTATATTGTCTGTTTGAGTGTTTAGTCTTTGTGTAGTTCTTATCTAGTGTTTATACTGTTTATATTGTCTGAGTGTTTAGTCTATGTCTTGTTCTTATCTAGTGTTTATACTGTTTATTTATACTGTTTATATTGTTTGTTTTTTTTAATTATTCTATTTTTATTTTTATTTATTGCATTGCCTGTTTGCACCGTGGGTCAGAGAGGACTGAAATTTCATCTGTGCTGTATGTCGAGCATGTATAGCATATTTGACAATAAAGCTGACTTGACGTGACTTATCATGTGCAAATAAATAAATACATTTCAAAATTCTATGATATACATATTTTTTCAAAACTTTACCTCATTTTTTCTCTTCTGATCGCTTCAATCAAATTTTTAGCTTATGTGAAATCATAAATAAAAGGGTGAAATATTTATATGTACATTTTACATGTGTAAGCAGAGTGTTTACACTAAATAGCAATATTTTTCTCTCCAAAAAATGCAGCATTGTTTCAAATATATGTTGTGAGCTGTATTTTGTATTTGTATCAGCAAATTTGTATTATATCTGCTTATTACTAGCATGTAAACAAGGCTGTATAGTCAGAATTATTTACAGGCTAGCTAACATTTGAGAGATTACACACCTAGCTTCAGTTTGTTAGTTACTGTTACCCAAAATCTCGGGTAACAAGCTTTCTTTATTCTTGCTTTCTTTATTCTTGCACTTCAAGGTAATTTAAGGAATTCTTTTTTTATTCTTTAAAGATAGTCTTTGTTTAAAATTGTCATGATTGATCCAAGGTTTCACTCACATACACATGTATAAAACCCCTGTATACTCTCGTCTCTGGGGGGACTTGCAAATAAAGATTGAGAACTAAAGATTGTGGGGTTCCTTTCTTTTTTCTGTGACTCACCCCCAGACGTCTGGGTGACGCGAGGGGACTGATCTCGAGATGGTGAGGGCCAGAGGTGAAGAAACCTAACAGTGATGCTTTCAAGAGATGAGGCGAGTAGAATTGATAACATGTATAGATGCTATATTTACTGTATGGACATGGGATCAGAAAACTATTTTATTTGTAAGCAGTAGCCACATGGACCTATAGGGTACCTATTTTTTTTTCTTCCCGATTACGGTTTGCGATGTGTTTCCTTGTCAAAACACATCGCAATGAGTCATGTTATTGGTCGCATTTGAAGCAGGAAATTTTACATCCAATCACAATAACGATGTTAACACATAAATCAGACAGTGCACAGGAATTTTAGTGAAATCCCCAGAGTTGTGGTCTTGACCGGTCTTGAGATAAAATCTCGAGTCCTCCGTGTCTGAGACCAAGACAAGACTGAGTAAAAATGTGGTCAACTCCGAGATGTGACCGAAACCTTCAAAAAGTGGTCATGAGATCAATCTCGAGTTCTACAACACTAGATTAAACCATAGGTTCATAAAATGTTTCTAGATCTTGGGTGGCCAACCCGCGGCTCGCGAGCCGCATGCGGCTCTTTGCCCGGTGTCATGCGGCTCTTACGTCCATATCGAAGTTTGTGTTTGTGGGTTTTTTTTTAATGTGCGTGTGCGCTTTGCTTGAGTTCAGTATGGTATTTTCGTCAAATACATCTTCGCTTTGCTTGGGTACATTACGGTATTTTCAGGTCATGTCAAATGCGCATGTGCGTGAGATAATCGCTAAGTTTTTGGGCAAGGTGTATCTTGTGTCAAGTAGCCTCTCAAAATGGCAATGAAAAAATGCACAGCAAAACGAAAATATGAAGACGAACATAGGACATTTTTAACAGAGTGGGAGAGTTTATACTTTTTTGTTGAACGTAATGGCAAGCCATTCTGCCTTATATGTCAGTCGTCATTAGCTCATTTCAAAGCTTCCCGCCTCCCTGAATAAGCAAGGAGCCAGATATGCAGCACTAATTGAAAACCTGCACGAAAGCTTTGTAACCCGGTTCCGTGATATACAACTGAAAAGGCCACAGATTATGTTCCTTGTCGACCCATTCAATGCGGAGATGGACTGTTTGAAAGCCCCGGTTGTCACAGATGAGGCTGCGGCTGAGTTGGAGATGATCGATCTTCGTGAGGAAGAGCAACTGAAACCTGTTTTGAGGGAAGGCACCATTGAGTTTTGGAAAAGTGTGCCATTGGAAAAATACCCGAATGTGAAACGAGCTGCGCTTAAGATACTGTCAATGTTTGGGTCAACATACGTCTGCGAGTCTGTGTTCTCTACCATGAAACATGTGAAGTCAAAGCATCGTTCTGTTCTGACTGACACCCATGTGAAAGAACTGCTTCGAGTGGCAACGACGGAATACAAGCCAGATTTGAAGAGGATTGTTCAAGGCAAGGAATGTCAGAAGTCCCACTAAGCAACATGCATAGTAAGTGCACACAATATTGATTGCTGTAAATGACTGGCCTGTGGTATTAGTACTGACTGAAGGAGTAAATTTCTCTCATGTTGGCATGTGACATTTACTATTAATCTGGCTGAGCAGAGGTGCGTGTTTGAGCGTGTGTGTCTGTGAGGGAGAGAGAGCGAGGGGGGTCACATGTATGGTACACATGTGTGGTCATGTGTATGGTGCGGCTTTTTTTTTGGTAATGCCATGAGTCCCACTAAGCAGCATGCATAGTAAGTGCACACAATGTTCATTGTTAAAAATGACTGGCCTCAGCCTGTGGTCTTAGTACTGTAGGAGTAAATATGTTGGTGTGTGACATTTACTATTAATCTGGCTGAGCAGAGGTGTGTGTGTGTGTGTGTGTGTGTGTGTGTGTGTGTGTGAGAGAGAGAGAGAGGAAGGGATGGGTGATGTTCGTGTGCCCATGTGTATGATGAGGCTCTTTGCGGTAATACAGTAAAAAATGTGGCTTTTGGTCTCCAACTGGTTGGCCACCCCTGTTCTAGATCTTCGGTGTTGCATTTATGTTTTTGTTCACTGGAGAAACAGGAAGTTCTTTGAAACTGTTTCCATCTCTTCTGGTAATTGTAGAGCATTGTGTAACCAACAGATGGCAGCAGATGGAGTTGGGGAGAGAAAATAGATTGAATATAAGATCAAGTCCCTCTTTAAATGATTGAGGAGAGAAACATAACATGACTGCACTTTCAGTGGCCATTGGGATAGAAAACAACACGATTGGTTTAATATGATTCCAGTTCGGTAAGACGATTGGTTTTTGGGGACAGGGGAAAAAATACCTGAAGGTTTGTCAGGTTCTCGGTTGTTCCAAAAGTCACAGACAGAGCAGCGACAGCAGTTCAATGTTTATTTACTTCTCAGTCCAAGAAATCAAGCACTGTTTCTGCCTGGTTTCAAACCAGGATCCTTTCGCGTGTGAGACAAATGTGATAATAGGGCTGCCAACTCTCTGAACCCCAAAAGAGGGACACTTTCAACCCAAATGCAGGACTTTTTTTCCCAGGCCTATCTGCACTGCCCCACGATGGAAATCATAACGTTTCCTTATCCAGACCACAATCCTACTAATTTCAGTATAATTTTGGTAAATTAATACTGCACGAGCAAAACTGTATTGTGTTTAAGTAATAGTCAAAAAAATCATTAGGCCTACAAGTGTCTCTCAAATTTCTCAAACTCTGAAAAGCTTTAGGCCGAAACCAACCATTGTCATAGTTATTCTATTTGAGGGGCATATCTTGAAGGAAAAGCAAAGACAGAAATGTATGCAAGTTTTTTAAACTATTTATTAAAACTTAAGAGAATATGTTTTTGGTCTGCATCTTTTCAGTATGGCATGGGCCTCCTCTTATCCTGCAATAAATAAGAGAAAGAAAGGATATTTAGATTGAGAAATAGCCTCCTGCCATCCCATGAACTTATGTGTGTGTAATAAGATGTTTATATGGACATTCAAATGAAGGCTCCCCAGTTACTTCTTCCATGGCTATTCCAGATTCCAACATCTCCTCATCCTTCTGCACAGCCCAAACTATTTACAGAACAGTGGCATGGACATCCTCTTATCCTGCAGTAAATAAGAAAAAAAAAAACATGCATGATATTTAGCTTGAGAAATACTGCCATCCCATGAACTTGTGTGTGTGTGTGTGTGTGTGTGTGTGTGTGTGTGTGTGTGTGTGTGTGTGTGTGTTGCATAAACAGGACACATAGACAAATTAAAATGATATTTAGATTGAGAAGTACTGCCACCCCATGAAGTTATATGTGTGGGTTGCATAAACAGGACACATAGACAAATTAAAATGATGTTTAGCTTGAGAAATACTGCCACCCCATGAAGTTATATGTGTGGGTTGCATAAACAAGATACAACATAGACAAATTAAAATGATATTTAGATTGAGAAATACTGCCACCCCAAGTGTGTGGGTTGCATAAATAAGACATATAGACAAATTCAAATGAAGACTCACCAGTAAGGCCTACACCTTCCAGGGATATTTCCTGCTGCTCCTGACTGATTCCAGCATCTTCTTGTCCTTCTGCACTGCCAGGTAGAATTCCTTGCAGGACAAGTGACAGTTCACAGTGACAAGGAGTTCGTTCTTTATAAGTTCTGTGCTGCATCGGTTCCTGGCATCGGACCATTTCCCACTCATCAAAAAGAAAATCCTTTCCACAAAGGCATTAGAGCCTGGCATGCTGAGGACGAAGGAGACGATCTTGAATATGTTTGTCATCTTTTCTTTCCCAACATTTTCAAAGATAGCCACCCATTTTTCACCAGTGGATTCTGTGGCATCCTTTGAGTGCTTCTTGATTTCTTCCTTGCTGTTGCAGAACTCTTCATATAGCTCATCCATATTGATTGTGTCTGAAAGTTTTAGAGCAGGCACCATCTTTTCTAGGTCTGGGAAGGAGAGCTCATCATATAGGCCTATTGGCTTCAGCTGCACCATTACATTGTCAGGTGAGAAGTCAAACCACTTGTCGATGTATTGAATGGCTGAGTCATAAAATGTCTCAAAGTCATCTTTGATTTTTGACTTCTGTCCTCCTGGCACCTTCTCCATCAGCCTCTTGGTCTGATAGCCGAAGAAGCTGCCTTCCTTCCTTTGGAGCATTTTTTGCCTGAACTGTCTCAGCTCCTCGTAGACATCAGTGATGCACAGATCAGTTTCCTCAAGCTTCTTAACAAGTTGGTCAAAGACGGCCCCAACATTGTGAAAAAAGCACAGGTAAATCTTTGCAGTGTCAGTTTTTTCCTCATCTTCAAATATCTTCCTCAGTGCCACCGGACCCTGTTCCCCTAAGGACCTGAAGTAGGAGGTAAGTGCAGACCAAGTTTCCAGGAGACGTGTCACAGCTGGATGTAAAGAGAGCCACCTAGTGCACACATGACGCAATATCTCCCGCCACTCAATGTCAGTGAAAGAAAAAAAGGACCGCAGTTCCTCTCGCTGAGATGATGACAGAGAGAAATGATTGTAAATTTTCAAAACGATGGTCTCGATATCCACTGTCAGCTTATCGCTCGCATACTTGCATGTGTTGTGTGCGACATGGGCAGGGCAGTTAACTTTTAGAATGCCATCGTTTGTGCTGCTGAGCAATTTGTAGACAGAATGGTGCTTTCCGAAGTTCACATTTGCATTGTCGGCGGCATACGCGGTGATGTTTTTAACATTAAGCCCATACATGTCAAGGCAGGCAATAAGAGCCTGGTGTATTCCATTTGAAGTTTCGTCGCTGTCTTCATAGAAATCCAACAGCTTGGATTGTACACTATCCGACGTGGAGAAATACCTCACACATACTGGAAACATTTTCCTATTTCCCTTGTTCGAGGCATCGCTAGCAAGTGAAAAATAAATTGGCTCACCATCATCTGTAGAACTAGAAAGGTCAGACACTATTTTCCCCACAGTGCTTGGTCCCAAGACATTCATGGTTATCATCTCCGCTTTGGTTCTTCCCAATTGCATCTTCTTAGCAACACTCGAGTCTTGAAATAAGGTCCCATTTAATTTCACTGTACAGTCCGCGCTGTTATAACTATGGCCGTGTTTGATGGTGTGATACACATAGGCTACCTCGCTTGCAGAAATTTTGTCGATTTCAGAAGTAGATGTGGCGAAGAATGTACTGATGTTGCTAGCTCCTTTAGATAGCACAGCCCTTTTGTGCAAGTCTCTGTCTTCATGGCGGGATAAGTCGTGCTCGCCACCATGACCAATAGATATCTCTCGGCGGCATAATGTACAAAATGCTCTCCTAGCGTCTGTGGTGGCTTTAACCCACGACCTTTTTGCTTCCCATTCCTTGTTGTAGCTGCAAAGCTTCTTTTTCTTAGCAGGTTCATCCATTTTCACTGACTTGTTCACGAGCAGAGAACCACTGACTGAACTGAACTCAACAACCGTCTCCCCCAGCAACGTTTGCATGAGTTTTGGCACCTTATCACAGTAGCCTATCAAAGATCCCTGTTCAGAATGTGTCATCAATCACCAGTCTGCTACTATTGGATAAAATATTTCATCCATATTTCATCAAAAACTGTGACTGCGATTGGAATACGGGACAGGAGCTGTTCCTCGCAGGACAAATTAAATTCACCTAAAATTCGGGACGTCCCGGGCAAATCGGGACAGTTGGCAACCCTATGTGATAACCACTACACTATAGGAACTGCAGCAAGCATGCTGATTTGCTGTTGCCTGAGGAACAGACTTGCTTTTTAGTCAATTGGTCTCCTTGTTCCATAAAGACAGGTATGGTTGAAAATTGTGATGCTTGTCAAAGGAGTCCAATAACATAACAAGAAAGGGATTCCTTGAACCAAGATAAGACTTTAGAATAATGGTCATAAAGCATACTTCATGATGGTAACATTTTCCAAGTGACCTGATGGTCAATCTTTTTCATGTTTGAAAAGAAAATATGTCCTATGGTTCAGTACAGCTCAGCTTATAGCCTGCACAGCTCAGTAGATACGACCAAGATTCAAATTCTATGAGTTAACTATATCATTTTGCAGGTTAAACAAGTACTTTTGATCATTATTTGTGCCAGATGATGGGCAATAATTTGGAAAAGGTGTTTTGTATGAGTTATACAAAGACGAGATGACACCTTGTTGGCTTGAACACACAACCTTCTGATCCGGAATCATGCTGGTAACATTTTTCAATTGACCTGATGGTCAAAATGCTTCATGTTCTAAAAGAAAATACATGTCCTATGGTTCAAGAAAGCTCACCTTAGAGCATGCACAGCTCAGTAGATTGGACCAAGGTTCAACATTCTTGGAGTTACCTGTACCATTTTCTGAAGCAAGGACATCTTTCAACAAGGCCACTGAAACCTGTGTTCTGAAAGCTAACTCTGACAAAGCTTGAAGCTTCTGCTCACAGTCTGACCATGGGCTATGGCCAGCAACCCTTTGAGAGAGGGAAAATTTTCTTACAGATGCTGTAATAGAGCTGTGATGACATCGCTAGTTACTGAAGAGACAGGGGGATGCTCCGACTGCCCAGATGAGGATTGGAGGGTAATGGAGTTAAAAGAGAGCGGCTCTGCTGATGACAATGAGGGGATAATAATGGATAGAGGGGGGAGTGGGCTTTGGTAAGCAGGGCCATGGATGGTAGTGAGGGTGGCGACATCAAAGCGGTTAAAATGCAGATTTAATGTATTTGCCCACTGCTTATCACCTGCTTCTGGGCCCTTTCCCTTATCTTTGCCATGGCCAGAGATCGTTTTCAGGCCCCTCCAAACCTCCCTTGCATGTTTCCTCTGGAAGCGCTCCTCAAGCTTCCTCTTGTAGGTGTCTTTCCCCTTCCTTATTGCCCCTTTTAACTCTTTCTGTACTCTCCTCAATTCCTCTTTGTCTCCAGATTTAAACACCCTCTTTTTCTCATTGAGTAGAGCCTTCAGTTCAGGGGTAACCCAGGGCTTATTATTTGGAAAGCATTTCACTTTTTTTAAGGGAACTACAATGTCCATACAAAACTTCATATAGTCTGTAGCACAATGTGTGATATTGTCAATATCCTCATCAGGATTGCACAGAACTTCCCATTCTGTCTTCTCAAAACAGTCTCTTAAAATCTCAGCGTTATCTTCAGTCCATTTCCTCACATATTTATACGTTGGTGGTTGTCTTTTCACTAAGGGTATGTAGTCAGGGAGAAGATGGACAAGATTGTGGTCTGAACAACCCAATGGGGGAAGGGGTAATGCTCTATATGCTTTCTTAATGTTAGCATAAAATAAGTCCAAAGTTCTATTATCCCTCATTTTACAGTCTACATACTGTGTAAATGTAGGGATAGTGGCTGTCAAAGGGGCGTGGTTAAAGTCCCCAGAGATGAGGAGGAGGGCTTGAGGGTGAGATGTTTGTAACCGGGATACTACAGTGAGTAGAAAGTCACAGGCTGACATAGAAGCAGCTGACAGGGGAATATACACAGCTATGACAATAACATGCATAAATTCTCTTGAAATTTGCAAAGGTCTGATACTAACTGCTAGAACTTCAATGTTCGGGGTGCAGCACTGTTCTTTAACTCTAACGTGATATGGGTTACACCATTTGTTGTTCGCATATATTGCAAGCCCCCCACCTTGCTTCTTTCCACTCTCTGCTGCTCTCCTATCCGATCTCACAAGTTGAAATCCATCAAGTGCTACATGCGAGTCAGGGGTGAGTTCATTCATCCATGTCTCTGAGAAGCACATGAGACTGCACTCCCAATATTGCCACTGCGTTTTGGTAAGCGTCATTAGCTCTTCCATCTTGTTCGGGAGAGATCTCACATTACCCATAATGACAGACGGTACCGGTGGATTATATTGTCTTCTCTTCACTCGGCACTTCACTCCCGATCTGCAGCCCCTCTTCCTTCTCCTTATTTCCACCGGGATCGTAAATCTATCCCAGGGGAGCACCTTTGTGCTGCGCAGTGCTAGCAACTGTTCTCATTCGTAAACAATGGAGTCATGACTGAATGGGCCCGCTGATATAACATTAAAAAGTCCCAGAAAGAGCAACAGGCATATCACTAGTCTCAAAAGTTGTGTATCCATAACCGCACGTCTCCGACTTAAAAACACAAAATATAAAACAAGCTGAGTTGTATATAAGCAGAGTTCCACACCAGAAGTGTGCTGGGCTCAGAACCCAGAGATCAAAACCATCTGCTGCTTTTTCTTGACACTGGTGTTCTCAAAATTCCCAGCAGAGGCAATAAACTTCATCTATCTATCTGACTATAAATTTATTTGCTGAAGGCAGCTTAATGGCCCACCATTCCATGACCTTGAAAATTGTCCACAAGGAGGCCTGATTTTCAGTGTTCTGTCACTAGTTTGGCATTGATCAGTGTCTTTGTATCACGAAGACAAGCAAATAGACATTATGCGAATGAAATAAGGCCCACCCCCAGTACCAACAGCTGTCACAGTATGTTACTCATGTCTAAGACTCACAACTCAGAGCTGTTTTGGTATCAAAGTGAATAAGGAAAAATCAGAGCTGATTTCATTGTTTTCTAACATTTTTCACCATGTTGTTCTTAAGCACAAGACATAAAAAGACATAATACGTAATTAAACAAGTGCTCTGACTTGTATACATATATTCATGACTGATATTCATGAAATGAGGATGTGCTGACATTAAAGCCAGACTTTGCAAGTGTTTGACTTTGGTGCAGACCCAGCAAAGTATTTCAACTGAGCAAATTGAGTACACATAAAAGAAGATTCTGTATCCGAGATGAGAAACATCTGAAGAACAATCCTAGCAGTTTCTGAGTGACTGTACTATTTCAGTAGGGTACAGTGGTGACTGAATGGATAAGGCACTAGCCTCTTAAACCAGGAATTGTGCCTTTTAGTCCCACAGGGGCTGAGTGGTGCAGTGAGAGTGTGCTGGGCCCATTACCCAGAGGTTGAGAGATTGAAACCATCATTTGCTAGTTCTGAGGTCTTTGATGCCAATGTTTTCCATGAGCCAGGGATTGTGGGTTTGAGTCCTATCTCGGGTGTGAGGTGAACAGAGTGCTGCACCAGAAGTGCACTGGGCCCAGAACCCAGAGATCAAAAGCATCTGTTGCTTTTTCTCTCCAGTTTTTTTTCCAAAAATTCCCAGCAGAGGCTATAAACTTCATCTATCTATCTTACTATAAATTTATTCACTGAAGGCAGCTCATTGGCCCACTGTTCCCTGACCTCAAAAATTGCCCATAAGAGGCTTAATTTTCAGTGCTCTGTCACTAGTTTAGCATTGATCAGTGTCTTTCTATCACATAGACAAGCATATAGACATTATTGGAATTAAATAATGCCCACCCTAAGTACCAATTGTTGTCACAGCATGTTACTCATGTCTCAGATTCCCAACTCAGAGCTGTTTTAGTATCAAAGATCTTGGTAAGTGAATAAGGAAATATCAGAGTCGATTTCATGGTTTTCTAACATATTTCACCATGTTGTTCTTAAGCACAAGATATAAAAACACATAACACATAATTCACAGAAACATTTCCTGTTGACTCAGGGCAGTTCAAAGCAGAATGTCTGTCCTCTTTCAAAAAACATGGAGAGGAAATGGGCATTTTGCTTTGTTGTGTGGGATATTAAAAAATGCCATCGGGAGTGATGGCAGAAAAAAAAAGAACACTATGGAGCGCTTTATACACTCTGTGCACATTACAGTTGCTGTTTATTTTAACCAAGTAGGTACCAGATGGTGAAATAATTAAACACCAATGTGCTGTTTCTCAACCCCCCCCCAAATAAATAAATAAATAAACAAATAAACAAATAAACATCATAATAATTAAGAAAGAAACAACCCCAGAATCTTCAAACATATTGAAGCAATTCACTGATAAATCATTCAACATGTTGTCAAAAGCAATCTCAGGGTGACAAAGGTGAACAAGGACCCCCTGGTGAGCCTGGGCCAAAGGTAAGCATGCATGTATTATTCATTATTATAGCACAACTGATTTATTCTCATTCTGTGGCAGGCATGTGACCAGAAGTGGTAGAAGCAGACCAATTTTATACCCAAGTAAAAGTGCTAAGTCTTGTGTTTAAAAAAAAAATCCTTCAGGCGCTGTTCAGACACAATAATCTGATCAATAAAACACATTTCATATCAAAATAAGCAGAATGTTCTGATGATATGATAGCAATGTTCAGACAGAATGGAATTTTTAAACAATGTCTAGCTGAGACAGAAGGTCATTTTAACTGAACAGAATAAATCCTTACAATTTTGTCACAAAATAAATTACTGTCTTCTTGGTCAAGAATAAATACTTACAATTATTTATCCTTACAAAGGAATAAAACCTTACAATCACCAAGCTGTGAGCAGCATCAGGGCTTGGAGTATTTTGGTTACCAATTTTGTTTAGTGTATTTTGTTCTAAATACAGTGCTGTGAACTCGATCTATTTTCAAAATAGTACAAAAGCACTTGTTCATGAATTGTCTTCAAAGCATTATTTAGAACTATTGAGCACATTTTGTTTCACAAGTGGAGTGTAAAGACTGAAATAAAAAATACAATTAACAAATTAAAGCAAATAGCAGAAGTTTGATATCACCTTCTCAATCTATCTGCCAAAAAGCTCAAAAAACCTTACAAAACCTGTCATTTGACCTTTCAGAAGGACCAAACAAAAGCCGTGTTAATCAAAAAGGTAAATTTTCTTAAAATGAACACCACATACTCGATATCGAATCAGTAGCCTTGGTGAACCACAAGGTGAATTTCGTTTATCTTTTTATCTGCCGATTATCTTATGACACTACGAAGTTATAACGAGGTTTCTCTTATTCTGTTTCTGGTTCTGATTGGTTCTTAAGTTTATCAAGAAGTAGAACGGGTAATCGAACTTGATCAGGATAAGTGCTGATTGGTTACGAAGTTTTGCTATTGTTACACTCATTCTTGCATCACAATGACATAGTGGTTACTGCCTCGCTTCACCTTTATGAGGCAGTAGCCACAAAAAAACACCAAAACAAACAGTGGATTAAATGCTGAGCTGCAGAGCAGGAGTGTCTATGAGCCAGATGTTGGTGTGCGTTTTTTTTTTTGTGCAAGTATGAGCATCCGGTGTTACTGAGTGCTAGCAGCGGTTCCCTGGTGTAAACAATATCCCCATGTCTATACGCCAGCTGCCCCAATATGAGTGTGAACAGAAGTCCCCAAACAAGCAGAAAAAACACAAGTGTTCTGAACATAGTTCATGTAGTAAAATAAATAGCAGTTCAAAGAAACTAAGTAAACTGTGAAAAACTGACTGTGTACCACAGTCACATTGGGATAGGAAGCCTTGACCAGGTCAAGTATTGGGGATAGATGGGTCCATATGGCTGCGGGGCCCTTTTCTTTTGATGAGCTGATTGTGCCAAAGCAGACATGTTCTTCCACTCCACCAACACTTGATGGGTAACACGGCATTTCTTTCATTTTAGGCCCTTGTGCTAGCCGCTAGGTGCTAACATGTCACCTCATGACCTTGATCAACATCTGTTTAAACAATCTTTCTCTACAGTGTTGTAAATATAATATCTAAATCAAGTGCACATGAACATGTTGATAACACAGTTGATGAGCAATTAACCCACTCTATGTGCAGACAATAATATTGATGAAATATTGAGGAGGAGGAGAAAAGACGGCCCACACTGAAGTTAAAATTTCCTCCACTAAAGGAAGTGACATCACATGCTGTTGGACAGGTGACTTTGGAGCAAACCATTGCTGAGTTAAAGGGGTTTTGCCAGTGGCTAACACTGTTGACAGAGATTTCTCGGACACATGCAAAGTGAATAATTGAATATGTAGTGAGTCAAATAGATTGAAAAACACCTTTATCATGTTTTAATGGTTTTTTCAACAAAAAATTATGAAAATAATATACAAAAACATGCATCCTACTGTTAATTTGGAGAGCAAACCTTGACCTTTAACAAATCGGACAGCACAAAAAAAATTCCAATGTACTGTACGCAATTTCTGCAAAATAAACGATGGGACTTGCTGACATTTTGCATTAAATTAAAAAAGAATGTGTACCAATGTAAAATAGATAATTTTTTGAAGTGAATATTTTGTAAAATGTATAAATACAACCTGTGGACATGACATGTACCCCTAATTATTGAATGAACCGAATAAGTTAGGACAATGGATTAAAAAGATCAACATGAGTATTAAAATAGAACATCTCCAAAAGACTGCCTTGTTAGGAACAGCGAGAATATTGCGGAAAGTTTTGGAAAAATGAAAATGATGCTTATGGAGAAACAATTAAATTCCTTTGGACCTTCGGCTACTAGTTGTAGCTCGCTCCTGAGGACAAATCCGGTTTAACATCTATATACTGAGAAATGTAGAAACACATATAATAATAATTATAATAACAATAATAATAATAAATTAACTAAGTAGGGAAATACTAGGAGAAATGCTAAAGGTTCATGAATAATGTAAATAATAATGGGTGTGTTCGACAGCGCTGTGTGTTCTGCGTGGCTCTTGACTGCCATTGTGTGGCCACGTTTAGGAAGTGCACGTTCCATTTGTTGATTAAAGTCACAGCGTTTCAGCAATAAATCTGTAGGAAATAGCTGGGCGGGGGCTTATCAGTGCGAGGCTTGTTGCCTGTTAGAAAATGTATTTCATCTCATCTCATTATCTCTAGCCGCTTTATCCTGTTCTACAGGGTCGCAGGCAAGCTGGAGTCTATCCCAGCTGACTACGGGCGAAAGGCGGGGTACACCCTGGACAAATCGCCAGGTCATCACAGGGCTGACACATAGACACAGACAACCATTCACACTCACACCTACGGTCAATTTAGAGTCACCAGTTAACCTAACCTGCATGTCGTTGGACTGTGGGGGAAACCGGAGCACCCGGAGGAAACCCACGCGGACACGGGGAGAACATGCAAACTCCGCACAGAAAGGCCCTCGCTGGCCACGGGGCTCAAACCCGGACCTTCTTGCTGTGAGGCGACAGTGCTAACCACTACACCACCGTGCCGCCCGAAAATGTATTTAATAATAATAATAATAATAACTGATGTTGTACTGGATGGCTGTTGGTTTCCCTCATGTGGCCACATTTGGAAACTTGACTCGCTGCATTTTCAGTCAATAAATTGGTTGAAATAATCCAATAATTGTAATGTAGGATATGGATGCATGCCGCTCCCATCCCATTCATCCATGAGAGATGTGAAGAGCGTGGGTTTATTTGTCACCATTGTGTATTAATGCCTGCGTTCAACCCACTGTACTGCATGGCAGTTTGATCAACACTGGAGTGTGAATTGAGGAATACTGTAGACATGTAATAAATTAAGTAGTTAGATCAAAAATAATCAAAATAAATAATCACAAAACTAAATAAATACATCGATCTGGTCAAAACAGAGTGTAGATGTATATACATTTACTGTAACCCAGATTGGGAAGATGATGGGCCTTAAACCCCCATTTACTGTGAGCATTGTGTTTATAGAGAAGAAAAGGCCTGGGAGTAGACAGTGCTGAGTGTGTTCATTAGAGCGCTGGCTTTATTTTGACAGATGGGTTCGATGTTCTGCATGTTGGTTTATTTTGCCCAACTGGTGAAATGAATAAGATTTCCCTGTAAATGAAACTTGGAGTGTAAGAATGAGGTTAGTGTTGGTGAAAATGCAGCGAATTTAGAACTTTATAGATTCTGTATTAAATGTTGCATTTGTGAGAGCTGATAAAGTAAGGTCTGATATTTGTTATTGCATTCCTTTCTGTGCTGCTGCTGGTAACTTAGATAAATTAGTGGCATGTTCATTGATGTTTATATAACTATTTTGTCTATTTTAAAATTATTTTATCTTAACCGTCCCAGGCGGGACGGCACCACTTGGAAATTGAAATTGGCCTGTTATGATTGCCGTCTGATTACGTCACATGTGCAGGGTTGAATAGCCGAGTGCAATCCCTTGTACCAGGTCATCTGTGTCAGGGACACCCCCTCCCCCATCTTGGCTATACACAGGACTCCCCCTCAGTATCATGGAGCTGAAATGGCAATACTGGATCATTTGATATCCTACAAAAACAGTGTTCAGTTTGAGAACGATGCTTAAGAAAGTGTCTTCTGGACAACCTAATCAATGTAAAAGTTCTGGTACAGCCATTTTCACAACACTGAAAATATGTGGCAGATCACAGAATCCAGGGACACATGTCGGCCCGGGGGCATTTTGAGTTATTGACAGATTCAGAAAGTACAGTTTCTAAGCTTTCCAATGATGCCTTCCATGTGGAGATCTGACAATATTTGAAGAATGTGTGGCCTTTTGAAAGTGCATACCTCTTAAAACAGAAAAGGGAGAAAATCGCCCTCAAAGTTTTCCATCTCAGCTACTCTGGGTGTAGGGTGGGCACATAATGGTGCTCATTTGCATGACATTAAGGAAAGCCCTACCCCCTACAAGCTAGCATGATACTACTTTCATGTAAACAAAGATCACCACATCAATTTTCCTTCCATGCAAAGTATGCCCAAAACAATTATGAAGTACAAAAATAAGTCTTAAAGTATACCTTAACGTTTTGTGGTTGAAAAATTACTCACACCGTAAGAAAGAAAGATAGCACGATGATGACACAACTAACACAACTCTAGTTTCATGAAAAGCCTCGGTCACAACCGGCCGTATGTGCTCCTACAGCCGGTCTACATGCAAAAAACGCAAGAAACACACGGAGAGCATGCATGAAACGCACGAGAGCGCGCGTGTGAAAAGCACGAGAGCGTGCGTGTGATGTGCTGATTTTCGAGCCGCAGACCGGCCGCAGAGGTTCTTTGTCATGTCAAACAAACTCTACGGGTGCTTACATTTTTTTCAGGTTGCAAGACAAACTTACGGCCAACGCACGTCTTTCTCCATGAACAACAAAAAAAAAACGCAGCGATTTGGGAAACGCCAAACCACTTAACCAAACCACAACACTCTCCGTTACATGCAAAAATAACCACACAGCCTTAGATTAATAAACTTACCCCATCAGAAAGAGAAACGGCGCCTTGCACACACCAATGCCTCTGATGGAATGTAATCCTAGAACGGTCCGTGTATCATCCGATCATTCAAGTATTCCATTCAATCTGGAAAACGAGGTTGTGGTTTTTTTTTGCTAGAAATGGTTATCTTGGATGTAAATACCATGTGTCTGTTTGCTTCGCGGTGTTTGCTCCTCTGTGCTCTGTTTAGTAACTCATTCCATAGTGAAATCACACGCCTGTATGCAGTTAAGTAGCCATGCGCTCAGCCCGTATCATACAGCTGATTCACGAAAAAAAAAAACAAAGGACTTAAATCATTATGTGAATGGCCCATATGGTAATTTACCCACAGCCCAAAGCAGGCTACAGTCCTGACAAAAACGAGACAATTTGCAACAAAAAATGTATGCTTTTCCAACAAAACAATCTATTATCTGAAATACTGATTGCATTCTTCAAGATCTCAACTTGCACATGATGGAAAAAAACAAAAATCACAAATTTCGAAAAAAAATGCTTCTTTTGCGATTATCTCGGATTCGTTTCGGCCGACATGTGTCCCTGGATCCGGTGAGGGGTCACATATTCAGATGCCTAATTGGCACTGTGCACCGCACATCCATGTTTTGCAGTGAAAACCAACATATGCTGTTTTATTCACATATTCAGTAAAGCTATTTGCTGTGGTGACATTAGTTACTGACTAATTCTCTGTAGTGTTTTAGAAATTGTGATCGGAGGGCAATTTTGGGAATGAGACTCGCAATGGGGCCCTCATCTAAAAGAAGAAAACTCTCCTCATCTACTGCCTCACCTGAAACACAGAAAACAGTAGTTGTACGTTGTGGGTCTTATAATGGCACAAATTATACAGCTAACCTACTGCCATCCCAGCCCTTATCCACAGACACACAAGACACATTTTACTGTGTATTATATGGTATACTATTGTTATTAAATGTAAGTATTGTAGTTTTCCATTGCAGAAACTTCCAGCAATTACACGCTTACCTCCAAAACCATCTGTGAGCTCGTGAAGCTCCTATTTTGCAAGTTTGTTTTTGACACAGCTGTCCGTTTATATGCATACAAAGGCTGCAGGAAAAACACACATCTGTCAAAACAAAATCAACATGTCTGTCTCAATGAAGAAAAGCAGCAGCAACATGTCATAACATTTGATGATATCTGTGTCAATACGAATAAGGATTGACATTCACTACCTCTATCACCATGCAAACTGGCTAACTGTGAATACATTTTTCCATGTAATTTTGCTGCCTTTACAACAGGGAGAGTTTGTATAAGCACATCATAATATTACAACCCTTAATCTGTGTAGCTTTAAACTGCCCCCTTGCCAGTCGTCGTCTTCCCGGGCACAAAGACTGTTCATTGGGGAAAAAACAGTGCTTTTAAATGTAGTGCGACCCAGCGGCTGGGGTGTTTCGACTCAACAGCAGCCCAACAGCTGGGCAAGATTAGAAGTGACGGTGCCTGAGCACACTGGACAATGCCTAGCTGTTAAAACTACACAAAACTACACAACATGGTCGTCACAAACAAAGCATTATTTGTTTACGTTAATTAATCAGATCATTCACAATCATCGCTGAAAATCAGCAGGGGAAGGAGCTTAGAAACAGCTGGTTATGGCTTGCGGCTCCTTGTCCCATTGACTGTCCATTCCCTTCCCTGTCGGTTCCCTTCTGTCTGTGGATCGCCACTCTGCTGATCCGCTGAAACCACTTTGTTTATTGCCCTCCAAAATCAGCCCTTTTCCAGTGCATTTTGAAAGATACTGGACAGGACAGTTGGAAGAATAGATTTTTTTTTAAATTGTAATGTAGCGCAAATACTATAACGACCGATTTAAATGGATGCAGCTGCTGGGTAGATTGCATCATATCTGACTGTCCTCAACCACTAAGCCAGCAGCTGGGTTATAGAAAGCAACTCAGAATGAGTTAAAATAACCCAAGAATATGACCCCACAGCCTCGACCCAGCGTTTAGGTTGGGGGAGGAAGAAACACAAGGCAGCGTTTTTTCGAGGGTGCTTGTGTGGTGAAGCGTCGGCTCTGTTAACAGTGTACACAGACATCGGTGTGGATCAGAGCTGAGTGCCGGGCCGAGTAATAAGGTGATGTTCTGCGTTCTGTGACCTGTAGCTGTAGTGGACCGAGGAGTTTAGAATCCGGGCCTTGAAGCCACAGACGGGCTCAAAAGGGAACGCCAATGTTGCACAAACACAGAGTGCTTTTACTAACCTCATTACAGTGATGGCTGTTTGTTTGTTGACAGGGAGTAACTGCGCATGAGCAGACCATGATCTGTCGGCAGTTGTTTGCAGTTCGCTCAGCCGATCAAAACGGCGTAAAAAATAATGTGAATGATAATGTTTCTGTGCACAGAAAGGATGAAGAATGCGCTCGCCAGTGAAAAGCTATGGCGTTCTGTTTCTTTTTGAATGTGTTTTACTGCGGGACCGTTGTTCTTAGGCCTGAGGCCCGCCCACTCCGGGTCTCAACTCGGTCCTGTAGAGAGTGTATAAACGCTGTGGGCGCTGCGCAGTGATATGAACTGAGCGGCTTGACTTGGAGAGAGCAGCGTGATGTCTGGCAGAGGAAAGGGCGGCAAGGGGCTCGGGAAAGGAGGCGCTAAGCGGCACCGGAAAGTTCTTCGCGACAACATCCAGGGAATCACCAAGCCGGCTATTCGCCGTCTGGCTCGCCGTGGCGGTGTGAAGCGCATTTCCGGCTTGATCTATGAAGAGACCCGCGGTGTGCTGAAAGTGTTTCTGGAGAACGTTATCCGCGATGCCGTCACTTACACGGAGCATGCCAAGAGAAAGACCGTCACCGCTATGGATGTGGTGTACGCCCTGAAACGCCAGGGACGCACTCTGTACGGCTTCGGCGGTTAAACGCTCCGACACTGAACCGCACCAATACAACGGCTCTTTTAAGAGCCACCCAAACATCCACAAAGAGCTCTTTGTCCGTGTGTGTGAGACAGGGGAAAAAGAAAAGCAGTGTGTGTACATTTTTTAGTTCTCAGGTAATATACTTGCTGTTTCGTTCTGCACTACACTGAGCCACAGCAACGAAATCTCGTTCTAATGTGTATTGTTAGATGCAAATCTGAATGAAAATAAAGTCTATTTTAAATAAAGCAGAGAACAGGAAACTGCAGACACGAGTAACATCAGTAATACTTAACCGTTTCTATATGAAAGCTGTGTGAGAGAGAAACGCTTCAGATGGTGGTAATAGAAATATAAGAATAGAATGAATTCTTATCTATAAAATTCTTCCATCAGTGCTGTGAATATAAAACGGCGGGAAGGGAGACAAAGCGAGGCGGAGGGGAAGGAAGTGGGCGGAGCGGTAGGAGGCGCCCCGTATGAGGAGGTTTGGAACTCTGGCCAATAAAATATGTTCCTGCCTCATGTCTAATTACACTGCGGACCTGTAAATAGAGCGGCCGCGAGGCGGGCCTTATTCATTCTCTTAGAGTTTACCCGAAGAGCAGTGCCATGCCCGAGGCACCTAAAAGCGCGCCCAAGAAGGGCTCCAAGAAAACCGTGACCAAGGCGGCTGGTAAAGGAGGCAAGAAGCGCAGAAAGTCCAGGAAGGAGAGCTACGCTATCTACGTGTACAAGGTCCTGAAGCAGGTTCATCCCGACACCGGCATCTCGTCTAAGGCTATGGGCATCATGAACTCCTTCGTCAATGACATTTTCGAGCGTATCGCCGGTGAGTCCTCTCGTCTGGCTCACTACAACAAGCGCTCCACCATCACCTCCAGAGAGATCCAGACCGCTGTGCGCCTTTTACTGCCTGGCGAGCTGGCCAAGCACGCCGTGTCCGAGGGCACAAAGGCCGTCACCAAGTACACCAGCTCCAAGTAAAGCGCGCTGCTGCGGCCGCCTTCAGCAACCCAACGGCTCTTTTAAGAGCCACCCACTTTCTCATAGAAGAGCAAATTCGTGTGTCTCTCTGCTGTTGTCTTGTCTTACACTAAGTGCAGAGTAAATATTTACGGAAGATACATCGAGAAAAGTTGCCACATCAGGGAAACCAACCTCCATCAATGAGTAAATAAAGGAGCAATTTTACTTACAAAGCGAAAATGAGTAAAAATTATATGGGTGCTGCGCAATGACTTCTATTGAGTAGTTTTAGTTATTTAAGATGTTTTATTTGTATCTGCGGATAAATAGAAATCTGCCTTGTGGCAATGTCCATTGTGATAAATGTATTGAAATACGCACAAGGTTTTGTCCTTGATACATATAGACCAATTATTAAATATAACATTACCTTTGCTCTTTTCCAAGCAGCGGAGAAAACTTTCTGCTTCTCTCTTCTGATTACTGAAGCGGCGCTCAGACACCACAATATCTAAAAGGAAAAAAACCTGTCAGTCAAACCGCGAGGAGTTCTAGAACTCTGGCCACTGTGTCCTAACAGCTGTTCTGTTTCACTGCTCCGACTCCACTCGAACCGTGAGCTCAAACAGAACGGTGTTCCGTGCAGGGGATGGAGACGGGCTCCTTTCTGTGAGACAGTGAGGCGGCTCTTAAAAGAGCCTTTGTGTGCGTTAGACCGAGTCCGCGTTTAAGCGCGCTCTCCGCGAATACGGCGTGCCAGCTGAATGTCCTTGGGCATGATGGTCACTCTCTTGGCGTGGATGGCACACAGGTTAGTGTCCTCGAACAGGCCGACCAAGTATGCCTCGCTCGCCTCCTGCAGTGCCATGACAGCCGAGCTCTGGAAGCGCAAATCGGTCTTAAAGTCCTGAGCGATTTCTCTTACCAGGCGCTGGAAGGGCAGTTTACGGATGAGCAGCTCAGTAGATTTCTGATAACGGCGGATCTCCCTCAGAGCCACGGTGCCGGGCCTAATTTATTGCCGCTCGCGCAGCTCCGCAGAGCCAACAGCGCAGCTTAGCGCGTTTTGTAGGTTCAATCGCCGCACGGACAGCGCCGTCATAATCTATTTTCACCCATCAGCCTTCCTTTATAGCCAGCACACTACTGTTATTATTAGTGTTATACTATTACGGCTAAAATGCGTTATAAATAAAATGCATCATTATTAATACCACTTTATATTGTTCATGAATTCCTTTTATGCTAGAGCTATGAAATACCCCAAAACCTGGGAAAAGATTAGAAAAATTGCACTTTTTGAGCATAGATGGGTGGCTCTTAAAAGAGCCTTTGGGACTGACGAACGCAGCAGTGGGTGAGTTTATTTAGTCTTGACGGCCTTCTCGGTCTTTTTGGGCAAAAGCACCGCCTGAATGTTCGGCAGCACACCACCCTGAGCGATGGTCACTCCGCCGAACAGTTTGTTCAGCTCCTCGTCGTTGCGCACAGCGAGCTGTAAGTGGCGGGGAATGATGCGAGTCTTCTTGTTGTCACGAGCGGCGTTACCGGCCAACTCCAGGATCTCAGCAGTCAGGTACTCCAGCACGGCGGCCAGATAAACTGGAGCGCCGGCGCCGACACGCTCGGCATAGTTGCCTTTCCGCAGGAGCCTGTAGACACGGCCCACGGGAAACTGGAGTCCGGCTCTGGATGAACGACTCTTGGCCTTGGCTCGAGCCTTGCCGGTCTTTCCTCTTCCGCTCATTCTGCTGCTCAGATCTGTTACAGGAACAACTCTGAAATAAAAAGCGCTGCAGCTCGAGCCCTCTGTGATAAAGACAACACGGCTCTTCTCTGATTGGTTAAGATCGTTGTGGCTGAAAAACCAATCACAAACATGCCGTCAAATTCCAGCGTCAGCCTGCGTGACAACCATCCCACGGGTGTGTGAGAGAGAGATATGAAAAAGGAAAGAAGGGAATATAGGCATATATATTATAAAGTTTATATATCGATGTATAGAAATGTAAATTGTTATTAGTTCCATCAGCCCTGACTCAGTTCATGTTCTCCCAGCGCCCTCCTGTCACCGTTTTGTAAAGCAGGAATCAACTCCACCAAAACAATCAGCAGCATCTGATATCATGAGTGAATATGGAATACTGCTCTTTCAACGAGAACATGGGTGGCTCTTAAAAGAGCCGTTTAGGGAAAGAAAACAATCATGTTTACTTCTTTTTAGGGGCCGCCTTTTTCGCCTTGGCCGTTTTGGGCTTTACGGCTTTGGGCTTGGCAGTTTTTGTTTTCTTCGCCTTCTTTGGGCTCTTGGTGGATTTCTTGGCGGCGGCGGGGGGCTTCTTCGCCTTCTTAGGAGACTTTTTGGCGGCGGGCTTCTTAACGGCGGTTGGCTTTTTGGCGGCCGCCTTTCTGGCTTTGGGCGCGGCTTTCTTGGCGGGCTTCTTGCCTTCGGTCTGCGTCTTGTTCAGCTTGAAAGAGCCAGACGCACCGGTCCCTTTGGTCTGCACCAGGACGCTTTTCCTCACAAGGTTCCTGACGGCGATTTTAACGCGGGAGTTGTTCTTCTCCACATCGTATCCGGCGGCCTGTAAAGCTTTCTTCAAGGCGGAGAGGGACACGCCGCTCCTCTCCTGCGACGCAGAAACCGCTTTGATGATGAGCTCGCCGACGCTCGGGCCTGATTTCTTGCTCTTTGAAGCTGCTTTCTTCTTGGGCGCTTTGGCCGGCGCGGCGGCGGGAGCGACTTCTGCCATCTGTCTCGGAGCTCCGGAGCGGAAGCGAGTGAAACGCTGTGTGGGAAACGGAGGCCGGGGGCGGGGCTTAAAAGCGCTCATGAGAACGTTTGAGACTCAACCGCGCTGCCGCTGGGTGAGCGCGCTGCCGTCACACACTCGCACTTGTGTTTTCTCACGGCGTTTCTCGGCGAAAATAAGATTCGGAAGACAAGATCCAAAGCGATCGAGCACACGTTTAGCGAGAACGGACTTTCTCGTTCCTCCCGAGCTCCAGCAGGCCCAGGTACAGACCGAGCGTGTCGCGCAGTGGCCATAAAACAGCACGGTGCGGCTCGAGCCGGCGGGCTGCGCGCTTTGTGCGATGCCGTGTGTAAAAACGGGCTGAGAAACGGCGTGGCCGCTGTAAGCGCTCTGGGCTGAGTGGAAGGAAGGAGAGCCCTGTCAATGACCCTGATGGATTTCCACTGTCCGAGTGTAGTGTGCAGTTTTGGAAACGGAGCCGCTTTTGTGCTGTGGAAAGCACAGCTTTGGAGTGAGTGTGCGCGCGCCTGGGTGTCAGGTGTGTGTGTGTCTATGTGGGCGAGTTGTGGTGTTGGATTTGGTGGAATTTGATGTGCTACCAGGAAGACTAGGCCAGGCGGAGACTCTGCTGCAGCCTTTTGGTTATTTTATCCCACACTCCTGGAGCTCTACTCGGATGACATCAAATGTGAACCCAACTGTGGAATTCCTTCCTGATGCTATAACCCTAAAAATTATCACTTTGCGGAGCTAAAATCCTAAAAATAATCAGTTTGCAGAGCTACAACCCTAAAAATAATCACTTTGCAGAGCTACAACCCTAGAAATGATCACTTTGCAGAGCTACAACACTAAAAATAATCACTTTGCGCAGCTACAACCCTAAAAATAATTAGTTTGCAGAGCTACAACCCTAAAAACCATCACTGTGCAGAACTACAACCCTAAAAATGATCACTTTGCGCAGCTAAAATCCTAAAAATTATCAGTTTGCAGAGCTACAACCCTAAAAACCATCACTTTGCAGAGCTACAACCCTAAAAATAATCACTTTGCAGAGCTACAACCCAAGAAATAATCAATTTGCAGAGCTACAACCCTAAAAATAATCAATTTGCAGAGCTACAACCCTAAAAATAATCACGTTGCACAGCTACAACCCTAAAAATAATCACTTTGCACAGCTACAACCCTAAAAATAATGAATACGCAGCTACAACCCTAAAAATAATCACTTTGCAGAGCTACAACCCTAAAAACCATCACTGAGCAGAACTACAACCCTAAAAATTATCACTTTGCGCAGCTAAAATCCTAAAAATAATCAGTTTGCAGAGCTACAACCCTAAAAATAATCACTTTGCAGAGCTACAACACTAAAAATAATCAGTTTGCAGAGCTA
Organism: Neoarius graeffei; assembly: GCF_027579695.1. Lineage (NCBI taxonomy): Eukaryota > Metazoa > Chordata > Actinopteri > Siluriformes > Ariidae > Neoarius > Neoarius graeffei. The sequence continues at coordinate 556,745 of NC_083587.1, forward strand.
CAACCCTAAAAATAATCACTTTGCACAGCTACAACCCTAAAAATAATGAATGCGCAGCTACAACCCTTAAAATAATTATTTTGCAGAGCTACAACCCTAAAAACCATCACTTTGCAGAGCTACAACCCTAAAAATAATCACTTTGCACAGCTACAACCCTAAAAATAATGAATGCGCAGCTACAACCCTTAAAATAATTATTTTGCAGAGCTACAACCCTAAAAATAATCACTGCGCAGCTACAACCCTAAAAATAATCAGTTTGCAGAGCTACAACCCTAAAAATAATCACTTTGCAGAGCTAAAACCCTAAAAATAATCATTTTGCACAGCTACAACCCTAAAAATAATCACACTGATTATTGATGTTGTTTCATCTTTCAGCTTCATAGCTGCACAAAGTGATTCGTATTTGGGTGATAGCTGCACAAAGGGATTCATGTTAGCTTCATAGCTGCACAAAGTGATTCATGTTAGCTTCATAGCTGCACAAAGTGATTCGTATTTGGGTCATAGCTGCACAAAGTGATTCATGTTAGCTTCATAGCAGCACAAAGTGATTCATGTTAGCTTCAGAGCTGCACAAAGTGATTCATGTTAGCTTCATAGCTGCACAAAGTAATTCGTATTTGGCTCATAGCTGCACAAAGTGATTCATGTTAGCTTCATAGCTGCACAAAGTGATTCGTATTTGGGTCAAAGCTGCACAAAGTGATTCATGTTAGCTTCATAGCTGCAAAAAGAGATTCATATTTGCGTCATAGCAGCACAAAGTGATTCATGTTAGTTTCATAGCTGCGCAAAGTGATTCACGTTAGCTACATAGCAGCACAAAGTGATTCATGTTAGCTTCATAGCTGCACAAAGTGATTCGTATTTGGCTCATAGCTGCACAAAGTGATTCATGTTAGCTTCATAGCTGCACAAAGTGATTCATATTTGCGTCATAGCAGCACAAAGTGATTCATGTTAGTTTCATAGCTGCGCAAAGAGATTCATGTTAGGTACATAGCTGCACAAAGTGATTCGTATTTGGGTCATAGCTGCACAAAGTGATTCATGTTAGCTTCGTAGCAGCACAAAGTGATTCATGTTAGCTTCAGAGCTGCACAAAGTGATTCATGTTAGCTTCAGAGCTGCACTAAGTGATTCATGTTAGCTTCAGAGCTGCACTAAGTGATTCATGTTAGCTTCAGAGCTGCACTAAGTGATTCATGTTAGCTTCATTGCTGCACAAAGTGATTCATGTTAGCTTCATTGCTGCACAAAGTGATCGTATTTGGGTGATTGCTGCACAAAGTGATTCATGTTAGCTTCAGAGCTGCACAAAGTGATTCATGTTAGCTTCATTGCTGCACAAAGTGATTCATGTTAGCTTCATAGCTGCACAAAGTGATTCATGTTCGCTTCAGAGCTGCATAAATTGATTCATGTTCGCTTCATTGCTGAACAAAGTGATTCATGTTTGCTTCAGAGCTGCACAAAGTGATTCATGTTAGCTTCATAGCTGAACAAAGTGATTCATGTTAACTTCATTGCTGAACAAAGTGATTCATGTTAGCTTCAGAGCTGCACAAAGTGATTCATGTTAGCTTCATAGCTGCACAAAGTGATTCGTATTTGCGTCATAGCAGCACAAAGTGATTCATGATAGCTTCATTGCTGCACAAAGTGATTCATGTTAGCTTCATTGCTGCACAAAGTGATTCATGTAAGCTTCATTGCTGCACAAAGTGATTCATGTTAGCTTCATTGCTGCACAAAGTGATTCATGTTAGCTTCATAGCTGCACAAAGTGATTCATGTTAGCTTCATTGCTGCACAAAGTGATTCATGTAAGCTTCATTGCTGCACAAAGTGATTCATGTTAGCTTCATTGCTGCACAAAGTGTTTCATGTTAGCTTCATTGCTGCACAAAGTGATTCATGTAAGCTTCATTGCTGCACAAAGTGATTCATGTTAGCTTCATTGCTGCACAAAGTGATTCATGTTAGCTTCATTGCTGCACAAAGTGATTCATGTTAGCTTCATTGCTGCACAAAGTGTTTCATGTTAGCTTCATTGCTGCACAAAGTGATTCATGTTAGCTTCATTGCTGCACAAAGTGATTCCTGTTAGCTTCATTGCTGCACAACGTGATTCGTATTTGCGTCATAGCAGCACAAAGTGATTCATGTTAGCTTCATTGCTGCACAAAGTGATTCATGTTAGCTTCATTGCTGCACAAAGTGTTTCATGTTAGCTTCATTGCTGCACAAAGTGATTCATGTTAGCTTCATTGCTGCACAAAGTGATTCATGTTAGCTTCATAGCGGCACAAAGTGATTCGTATTTGCGTCATAGCAGCACAAAGTGATTCATGTTAGCTTCATTGCTGCACAAAGTGATTCATGTAAGCTTCATTGCTGCACAAAGTGATTCATGTTAGCTTCATTGCTGCACAAAGTGATTCATGTTAGCTTCATAGCTGCACAAAGTGATTCATGTTAGCTTCATTGCTGCACAAAGTGATTCATGTAAGCTTCATTGCTGCACAAAGTGATTCATGTAAGCTTCATTGCTGCACAAAGTGTTTCATGTTAGCTTCATTGCTGCACAAAGTGATTCATGTTAGCTTCATTGCTGCACAAAGTGATTCATGTTAGCTTCATTGCTGCACAAAGTGATTCATGTTAGCTTCATAGCTGCACAAAGTGATTCATGTTCGCTTCAGAGCTGCATAAATTGATTCATGTTCGCTTCATTGCTGAACAAAGTGATTCATGTTTGCTTCAGAGCTGCACAAAGTGATTCATGTTAGCTTCATAGCTGAACAAAGTGATTCATGTTAACTTCATTGCTGAACAAAGTGATTCATGTTAGCTTCAGAGCTGCATAAAGTGATTCATGTTCGCTTCATCGCTGCACGAAGTGATTCATGTTAGCTTCATAGCTGCACAAACTGATTCATGTTCGCTTCATCGCTGCACAAAGTGAATCGTATTTGCATCATAGCAGCACAAAGTGATTCTTGTGAGCTTCATCGCTGCACGAAGTGATTCATGTTCGCTTCATCGCTACACTAAATGATTCATGTTAGCTTCATAGCTGCACAAAGTGATTCATTTTAGCTTCAATGCTGCACAACGTGATTCATGTTAGCTTCATAGCTGCACAAAGTTATTCATGTTAGCTTCATAGCTGCTACAGAGTGATTCATGTTAGCTTCATTGCTGCACAAAGTGATTCATGTTAGCTTCATTGCTGCACAAAGTGATTCATGTTAGCTTCATTGCTGAACAAAGTGATTCGTATTTGGGTGATAGCTGCACAAAGTGATTCATGTTTGCTTCAGAGCTGAACAATGTGATTCATGTTAGCGTCATTGCACAAAGTGATTCATGTTAGCTTCAGAGCTGCATAAAGTGATTCATGTTCGCTTCATCGCTGCACGAAGTGATTCATGTTAGCTTCAAAGCTGCATAAAGTGATTCATGTTCGCTTGATCGCTGATCAAAGTGATTCATGTTAGCTTCAGAGCTGCACAAACAGATTCATGTTCTGATTCTTGTCCTAACCCTAACCCTAACCCTAGCTTCATAGCTGCACAAACTGATTCATGTTCATGATTCATGAAGTGATTCATGTTAGCTTCATTGCTGCATAAAGTGATTCATGTGAGCTTCATTGCTGAAAAAAGTGATTCATGTTAGCTTCATTGCTGCACAAAGTGATTCGTATTTGGGTGATGGCTGCACAAAGTGATTCATGTTAGCTTCATAGCTGCACAAAGTGATTCGTATTTGCGTCATAGCAGCACAAAGTGATTCATGATAGCTTCATTGCTGCACAAAGTGAGCCATGTTAGCTTCATTGCTGCACAAAGTGATTCATGTAAGCTTCATTGCTGCACAAAGTGATTCATGTTAGCTTCATTGCTGCACAAAGTGATTCATGTTAGCTTCATAGCTGCACAAAGTGATTCATGTTAGCTTCATTGCTGCACAAAGTGATTCATGTAAGCTTCATTGCTGCACAAAGTGATTCATGTTAGCTTCATTGCTGCACAAAGTGTATCATGTTAGCTTCATTGCTGCACAAAGTGATTCATGTAAGCTTCATTGCTGCACAAAGTGATTCATGTTAGCTTCATTGCTGCACAAAGTGATTCATGTTAGCTTCATTGCTGCACAAAGTGATTCATGTTAGCTTCATTGCTGCACAAAGTGTTTCATGTTAGCTTCATTGCTGCACAAAGTGATTCATGTTAGCTTCATTGCTGCACAAAGTGATTCCTGTTAGCTTCATTGCTGCACAACGTGATTCGTATTTGCGTCATAGCTGCACAAATTGATTCATCTTAGCTTCAGAGCTGCACAAAGTGATTCATGTTAGCTTCATAGCGGCACAAAGTGATTCATGTAAGCTTCATTGCTGCACAAAGTGATTCATGTTAGCTTCATTGCTGCACAAAGTGATTCATGTTAGCTTCATTGCTGCACAAAGTGATTCATGTAAGCTTCATTGCTGCACAAAGTGATTCATGTTAGCTTCATTGCTGCACAAAGTGATTCATGTTAGCTTCATAGCTGCACAAAGTGATTCATGTTAGCTTCATTGCTGCACAAAGTGATTCATGTAAGCTTCATTGCTGCACAAAGTGATTCATGTAAGCTTCATTGCTGCACAAAGTGATTCATGTTAGCTTCATTGCTGCACAAAGTGATTCATGTTAGCTTCATTGCTGCACAAAGTGATTCATGTTAGCTTCATTGCTGCACAAAGTGATTCATGTTAGCTTCATAGCTGCACAAAGTGATTCATGTTCGCTTCAGAGCTGCATAAATTGATTCATGTTCGCTTCATTGCTGAACAAAGTGATTCATGTTTGCTTCAGAGCTGCACAAAGTGATTCATGTTAGCTTCATAGCTGAACAAAGTGATTCATGTTAACTTCATTGCTGAACAAAGTGATTCATGTTAGCTTCAGAGCTGCATAAAGTGATTCATGTTCGCTTCATCGCTGCACGAAGTGAATCGTATTTGCATCATAGCAGCACAAAGTGATTCTTGTGAGCTTCATCGCTGCACGAAGTGATTGATGTACGCTTCATCGCTGCACAAACTGATTCATTTTCGCTTCATCGCTACACAAAGTGATTCATGTTAGCTTCATAGCTGCACAAAGTGATTCATGTTAGCTTCATAGCTGCACACAGTGATTCATTTTAGCTTCAATGCTGCACAACGTGATTCATGTTAGCTTCATAGCTGCACAAAGTGATTCATGTTAGCTTCATAGCTGCACAAAGTGATTCATGTTAGCTTCATAGCTGCACACAGTGATTCATTTTAGCTTCAATGCTGCACAACGTGATTCATGTTAGCTTCATAGCTGCACAAAGTTATTCATGTTAGCTTCATAGCTGCTACAGAGTGATTCATGTTACCTTCATTGCTGCACAAAGTGATTCATGTTAGCTTCATTGCTGCACAAAGTGATTCATGTTAGCTTCATTGCTGCACAAAGTGATTCATGTTAGCTTCATTGCTGCACAAAGTGATTCATGTTAGCTTCATAGCTGCACAAAGTGATTCATGTTAGCTTCATTGCTGCACAAAGTGATTCATGTTAGCTTCATAGCTGCACAAAGTGATTCATGTTTGCTTCATAGTTGCACAAAGTGATTCAGGTTAGCTTCATAGCTGCACAAAGTGATTCATGTTAGCTTCATAGCTGAACAAAGTGATACATGTTCGCTTCATCGCTGCACAAAGTGATTCATGTTAGCTTCAGAGCTGCATAAAGTGATTCATGTTCGCTTCATCGCTGCACGAAGTGATTCATGTTAGCTTCAAAGCTGCATAAAGTGATTCATGTTCGCTTCATCGCTGAACAAAGTGATTCATGTTAGCTTCAAAGCTGCATAAAGTGATTCAAGTTCGCTTCATCGCTGCACAAACTGATTCATGTTCGCTTCATCGCTACACTAAATGATTCATGTTAGCTTCATAGCTGCACAAAGTGATTCATGTAAGCTTCATTGCTGCACAAAGTGTTTCATGTAAGCTTCATTGCTGCACAAAGTGTTTCATGTTAGCTTCATTGCTGCACAAAGTGATTCATGTTAGCTTCATTGCTGCACAAAGTGATTCATGTTAGCTTCATAGCTGCACAAAGTGAGCCATCTTAGCTTCATAGCTGCACAAAGTGATTCATGTTCGCTTCAGAGCTGCATAAATTGATTCATGTTCGCTTCATTGCTGAACAAAGTGATTCATGTTTGCTTCAGAGCTGCACAAAGTGATTCATGTTAGCTTCATAGCTGAACAAAGTGATTCATGTTAACTTCATTGCTGAACAAAGTGATTCATGTTAGCTTCAGAGCTGCATAAAGTGATTCATGTTCGCTTCATCGCTGCACGAAGTGATTCATGTTAGCTTCATAGCTGCACAAACTGATTAATGTTCGCTTCATCGCTGCACAAAGTGAATCGTATTTGCATCATAGCAGCACAAAGTGATTCTTGTGAGCTTCATCGCTGCACGAAGTGATTGATGTTCGCTTCATCGCTGCACGAAGTGATTCACGTTAGCTTCATAGCTGCACAAACTGATTCATGTTCGCTTCATCGCTGCACAAAGTGAATCGTATTTGCATCATAGCAGCACAAAGTGATTCTTGTGAGCTTCATCGCTGCACGAAGTGATTGATGTTCGCTTCATCGCTGCACAAACTGATTCATTTTCGCTTCATCGCTACACAAAGTGATTCATGTTAGCTTCATAGCTGCACAAAGTGATTCATGTTAGCTTCATAGCTGCACACAGTGATTCATTTTAGCTTCAATGCTGCACAACGTGATTCATGTTAGCTTCATAGCTGCACAAAGTTATTCATGTTAGCTTCATAGCTGCTACAGAGTGATTCATGTTACCTTCATTGCTGCACAAAGTGATTCATGTTAGCTTCATTGCTGCACAAAGTGATTCATGTTAGCTTCATTGCTGCACAAAGTGATTCATGTTAGCTTCATTGCTGCACAAAGTGATTCATGTTAGCTTCATAGCTGCACAAAGTGATTCATGGTAGCTTCAGAGCTGCACAAAGTGATTCATGTTAGCTTCAGAGCTGCACAACATGTTTCATGTTAGCTTCATAGCTGCACAAAGTGAGCCATGTTAGCTTCATAGCTGCACAAAGTGAGCCATGTTAGCTTCATAGCTGCACAAAGTGATTCAGGTTAGCTTCATAGCTGCACAAAGTGATTCATGTTAGCTGCAGAGCTGCAGAAATTGATTCATGTAAGCTTCAAAGCTGCACAAAGTGAGCCATGTTAGCTACATAGCTGCACAAAGTGAGCCATGTTAGCTTAATAGCTGCACAAAGTGATTCAGGTTAGCTTCATAGCTGCACAAAGTGATTCATGTTAGCTTCAGAGCAGCATAAAGTGATTCATGTTCGCTTCATCGCTGCACAAAGTGATTCATGTTAGCTTCAGAGCTGCATAAAGTGATTCATGTTCGCTTCATCGCTGCAAAGTGATTCATGTTAGCTTCAGAGCAGCCTAAAACTGATTCATGTTCGCTTCATCGCTGCACAAAGTGATTCATGTTCGCTTCATCGCTGCACAAAGTGAATCGTATTTGCATTATAGCAGCACAAAGTGATTCATGTTAGCTTCATAGCTGCACAAAGTGATTCATGTTAGCTTCATTGCTGCACAAAGTGATTCATGTTAGCTTCATTGCTGAACAAAGTGATTCATGTTAGCTTCATTGCTGCACAAAGTGATTCATGTAAGCTTCATTGCTGCACAAAGTGATTCATGTTAGCTTCATTGCTGCACAAAGTGATTCATGTTAGCTTCATTGCTGCACAAAGTGATTCATGTTAGCTTCATTGCTGCACAAAGTGATTCATGTAAGCTTCATTGCTGCGCAAAGTGATTCATGTAAGCTTCAGAGCAGCATAAAGTGATTCATGTTCGCTTCATCGCTGCACAAAGTGATTCATGTTAGCTTCAAAGCTGCACAAAGTGATTCAGGTTAGCTTCATAGCTGCACAAAGTGATTCATGTTAGCTTCATTGCTGCACAAAGTGATTCAGGTTAGCTTCATAGCTGCACAACGTGATTCATGTTAGCTTCAGAGCAGCATAAAGTGATTCATGTTCGCTTCATCGCTGCACAAAGTGATTCATGTTAGCTTCAGAGCTGCATAAAGTGATTCATGTTCGCTTCATCGCTGCACAAAGTGATTCATGTTAGCTTCAGAGCAGCCTAAAACTGATTCATGTTCGCTTCATCGCTGCACAAAGTGATTCATGTTCGCTTCATCGCTGCACAAAGTGAATCGTATTTGCATTATAGCAGCACAAAGTGATTCATGTTAGCTTCATTGCTGAACAAAGTGATTCATGTTCGCTTCATTGCTGCACAAAGTGATTCATGTTAGCTTCATTGCTGCACAAAGTGATTCTTGTTAGCTTCATAGCTGCACAAAGTGATTCATGTTAGCTTCATTGCTGCACAAAGTGATTCATGTTAGCTTCATTGCTGAACAAAGTGATTCATGTTAGCTTCATTGCTGAACAAAGTGATTCATGTTAGCTTCATTGCTGCGCAAAGTGATTCTTGTTAGCTTCATAGCTGCACAAAGTGAGCCATGTTAGCTTCATAGCTGCACAAAGTGAGCCATGTTAGCTTCATAGCTGCACAAAGTGAGCCATGTTAGCTTCATAGCTGCACAAAGTGAGCCATGTTTGCTTCATAGTTGCACAAAGTGATTAAGGTTAGCTTCATAGCTGCACAAAGTGATTCATGTTAGCTTCATAGCTGAACAAAGTGATACATGTTCGCTTCATCGCTGCACAAAGTGATTCATGTTAGCTTCAGAGCTGCATAAAGTGATTCATGTTCGCTTCATCGCTGCACGAAGTGATTCATGTTAGCTTCAAAGCTGCATAAAGTGATTCAAGTTCGCTTCATCGCTGCACAAACTGATTCATGTTCGCTTCATCGCTACACTAAATGATTCATGTTAGCTTCATAGCTGCACAAAGTGATTCATTTTAGCTTCAATGCTGCACAACGTGATTCATGTTAGCTTCATAGCTGCACAAAGTTATTCATGTTAGCTTCATAGCTGCTACAGAGTGATTCATGTTAGCTTCATTGCTGCACAAAGTGATTCATGTTAGCTTCATTGCTGCACAAAGTGATTCATGTTAGCTTCATTGCTGAACAAAGTGATTCGTATTTGGGTGATAGCTGCACAAAGTGATTCATGTTTGCTTCAGAGCTGAACAAAGTGATTCATGTTAGCGTCATTGCACAAAGTGATTCATGTTAGCTTCAGAGCTGCATAAAGTGATTCATGTTCGCTTCATCGCTGCACGAAGTGATTCATGTTAGCTTCAAAGCTGCATAAAGTGATTCATGTTCGCTTGATCGCTGATCAAAGTGATTCATGTTAGCTTCAGAGCTGCACAAACAGATTCATGTTCTAATTCATGTCCTAACCCTAACCCTAACCCTAGCTTCATAGCTGCACAAACTGATTCATGTTCATGATTCATGAAGTGATTCATGTTAGCTTCATTGCTGCACAAAGTGATTCATGTGAGCTTCATTGCTGAAAAAAGTGATGCATGTTAGCTTCATAGCTGCACAAAGTGATTCGTATTTGCGTCATAGCAGCACAAAGTGATTCATGATAGCTTCATTGCTGCACAAAGTGATTCATGTTAGCTTCATTGCTGCACAAAGTGATTCATGTAAGCTTCATTGCTGCACAAATTGATTCATGTTAGCTTCATTGCTGCACAAAGTGATTCATGTTAGCTTCATTGCTGCACAAAGTGATTCGTATTTGCGTCATAGCAGCACAAAGTGATTCATGTTAGCTTCATTGCTGCACAAAGTGTTTCATGTTAGCTTCATTGCTGCTCAAAGTGATTCATGTAAGCTTCATTGCTGCACAAAGTGATTCATGTTAGCTTCATTGCTGCACAAAGTGATTCATGTTAGCTTCATTGCTGCACAAAGTGTTTCATGTTAGCTTCATTGCTGCACAAAGTGATTCATGTTAGCTTCATTGCTGCACAAAGTGATTCCTGTTAGCTTCATTGCTGCACAACGTGATTCGTATTTGCGTCATAGCTGCACAAATTGATTCATCTTAGCCTCAGAGCTGCACAAAGTGATTCATGTTAGCTTCATAGCTGCACAAAGTGATTCGTATTTGCGTCATAGCAGCACAAAGTGATTCATGTTAGCTTCATTGCTGCACAAAGTGATTCATGTTAGCTTCATTGCTGCACAAAGTGATTCATGTAAGCTTCATTGCTGCACAAAGTGATTCATGTAAGCTTCATTGCTGCACAAAGTGATTCATGTTAGCTTCATAGCTGCACAAAGTGATTCATGTTAGCTTCATGGCTGCACAAAGTGAGCCATGTTAGCTTCATAGCTGCACAAAGTGATTCATGTTAGCTTCATAGCTGCACAAAGTGATTTCATGTTAGCTTCATAGCTGCACAAAGTGATTTCATGTTAGCTTCATATCTGCACAAAGTGATTCATGTAAGCTTCATTGCTGCACAAAGTGATTCATGTTAGCTTCATTGCTGCACAAAGTGATTCATGTTAGCTTCATAGCTGCACAAAGTGATTCATGTTAGCTTCATTGCTGCACAAAGTGATTCATGTAAGCTTCATTGCTGCACAAAGTGATTCATGTAAGCTTCATTGCTGCACAAAGTGAGCCATGTTAGCTTCATAGCTGCACAAAGTGATTCATGTTAGCTTCATAGCTGCACAAAGTGATTTCATGTTAGCTTCATATCTGCACAAAGTGATTCATGTAAGCTTCATTGCTGCACAAAGTGATTCATGTTAGCTTCATTGCTGCACAAAGTGATTCATGTTAGCTTCATAGCTGCACAAAGTGATTCATGTTAGCTTCATTGCTGCACAAAGTGATTCATGTAAGCTTCATTGCTGCACAAAGTGATTCATGTAAGCTTCATTGCTGCACAAAGTGAGCCATGTTAGCTTCATAGCTGCACAAACTGATTTCATGTTAGCTTCATTGCTGCACAAAGTGATTCATGTAAGCTTCATTGCTGCACAAAGTGATTCATGTAAGCTTCATAGCTGCACAAAGTGAGCCATGTTAGCTTCATAGCTGCACAAAGTGATTTCATGTTAGCTTCATAGCTGCACAAAGTGATTCATGTAAGCTTCATAGCTGCACAAAGTGAGCCATGTTAGCTTCATAGCTGCACAAAGTGATTTCATGTTAGCTTCATAGCTGCACAAAGTGATTCATGTAAGCTTCATAGCTGCACAAAGTGAGCCATGTTAGCTTCATAGCTGCACAAAGTGATTTCATGTTAGCTTCATAGCTGCACAAAGTGATTCATGTAAGCTTCATAGCTGCACAAAGTGAGCCATGTTAGCTTCATAGCTGCACAAAGTGATTTCATGTTAGCTTCATAGCTGCACAAAGTGATTCATGTAAGCTTCATAGCTGCACAAAGTGAGCCATGTTAGCTTCATAGCTGCACAAAGTGATTTCATGTTAGCTTCATAGCTGCACAAAGTGATTTCATGTTAGCTTCATATCTGCACAAAGTGATTCATGTTAGCTTCATTGCTGCACAAAGTGAGCCATGTTAGCTTCATAGCTGCACAAAGTGATTCATGTTAGCTTCAGTGCTGCACAAAGTGATTCATGTTAGCTTCATTGCTGCACAAAGTGATTCATGTAAGCTTCATTGCTGCACAAAGTGATTCATGTAAGCTTCATTGCTGCACAAAGTCATTCATGTTAGCTTCATTGCTGCACAAAGTGATTCATGTTAGCTTAATTCCTGCACAAAGTGATTCATGTAAGCTTCATTGCTGCACAAAGTGATTCATGTTAGCTTCATTGCTGAACAAAGTGATTCGTATTTGGGTGATAGCTGCACAAAGTGATTCATGTTTGCTTCAGAGCTGAACAAAGTGATTCATGTTAGCGTCATTGCACAAAGTGATTCATGTTAGCTTCAGAGCTGCATAAAGTGATTCATGTTCGCTTCATCGCTGCACGAAGTGATTCATGTTAGCTTCAAAGCTGCATAAAGTGATTCATGTTCGCTTGATCGCTGATCAAAGTGATTCATGTTAGCTTCAGAGCTGCACAAACAGATTCATGTTCTAATTCATGTCCTAACCCTAACCCTAACCCTAGCTTCATAGCTGCACAAACTGATTCATGTTCATGATTCATGAAGTGATTCATGTTAGCTTCATTGCTGCACAAAGTGATTCATGTGAGCTTCATTGCTGAAAAAAGTGATGCATGTTAGCTTCATAGCTGCACAAAGTGATTCGTATTTGCGTCATAGCAGCACAAAGTGATTCATGATAGCCTCATTGCTGCACAAAGTGATTCATGTTAGCTTCATTGCTGCACAAAGTGATTCATGTAAGCTTCATTGCTGCACAAATTGATTCATGTTAGCTTCATTGCTGCACAAAGTGATTCATGTTAGCTTCATTGCTGCACAAAGTGATTCGTATTTGCGTCATAGCAGCACAAAGTGATTCATGTTAGCTTCATTGCTGCACAAAGTGTTTCATGTTAGCTTCATTGCTGCTCAAAGTGATTCATGTAAGCTTCATTGCTGCACAAAGTGATTCATGTTAGCTTCATTGCTGCACAAAGTGATTCATGTTAGCTTCATTGCTGCACAAAGTGTTTCATGTTAGCTTCATTGCTGCACAAAGTGATTCATGTTAGCTTCATTGCTGCACAAAGTGTTTCATGTTAGCTTCATTGCTGCAAAAAGTGATTCATGTTAGCTTCATAGCTGCACAAAGTGATTCATGTTCACTTCATGGCTGCACAAAGTGATTCATGTTAGCTTCATAGCTGCACAAAGTGATTCATGTTAGCTTCATTGCTGCACAAAGTGAGCCATGTTAGCTTCATAGCTGCACAAAGTGATTCATGTTAGCTTCATAGCTGCACAAAGTGATTTCATGTTAGCTTCATAGCTGCACAAAGTGATTTCATGTTAGCTTCATATCTGCACAAAGTGATTCATGTTAGCTTCATATCTGCACAAAGTGATTCATGTTAGCTTCATATCTGCACAAAGTGATTCACATTAGATTCATAGCTGCACAAAGTGAATCGTATTTGCTTCATAGCAGCACAAAGTGATTCATCTTAGCTTCAGAGCTGCATAAAGTGATTCATGTTAGCTTCATAGCTGCACACAGTGATTCATGTTAGCTTCAATGCTGCACAAAGTGATTCATGTTAGCTTCATAGCTGCTCAAAGTGATTCATGTTAGCTTCATATCTGCACAAAGTGATTCATGTTAGCTTCATAGCTGCACAAAGTGAATCGTATTTGCTTCATAGCAGCACAAAGTGATTCACGTTAGCTTCAGAGCTGCTAAAATGGTTCATGTTAGCTTCACTGCTGCACAAAGTGATTCATGTTAGCTTCATAGCTGCTAAAATGGTTCATGTTAGCTTCATAGCTGCACAAAGTGATTCATGTTAGCTTCATAGCTGCACAAAGTGATTCATGTTAGCTTCAATGCTGCACAAAGTGATTCATGTTAGCTTCATAGCTGCTCAAAGTGATTCATGTTAGCTTCATATCTGCACAAAGTGATTCATGTTAGCTTCATAGCTGCACAAAGTGAATCGTATTTGCTTCATAGCAGCACAAAGTGATTCACGTTAGCTTCAGAGCTGCTAAAATGGTTCATGTTAGCTTCACTGCTGCACAAAGTGATTCATGTTAGTTTCAGAGCTGCTAAAATGGTTCATGTTAGCTTCATAGCTGCACAAAGTGATTCATGTTAGCTTCATAGCTGCACAAAGTGATTCATGTTAGCTTCATTGCTGCACAAAGTGATTCATGTTAGCTTCATTGCTGCACAAAGTGATTCATGTTAGCTTCACAGCTGGATAAAGTGATTCATGTTCGCATCATGGCTGCACAAACTGATTCATGTTAGCTTCATAGCTGCACAAAGTGATTCATGTTAGCTTCATAGCTGCGCAAAGTGATTCATGTTAGCTTCATAGCTGCACAAAGTGATTCATGTTACCTTCAGAGCTGCACAAAGTGATTCATGTTAGCTTCCTAGCTGCACAAAGTGATTCATGTTAGCTTCATAGCTTCACAAAGTGATTCATGTTAGCTTCATAGCTGCACAAACTGATTCATGTTACCTTCAGAGCTGCACAAAGTTAGCCGTCTTAGCTTCATAGCTGCACAAAGTGATTCATGTTAGCTTCATAGCTGCACAAAGTGATTTCATGTTAGCTTCATGGCTGCAGAAAGTGATTCATGTGAGCTTCATAGATGCACAAAGTGATTCATGTTAGCTTCATATCTGCACAAAGTGATTCATGTTAGCTTCATAGCTGCACAAAGTGAATCGTATTTGCTTCATAGCAGCACAAAGTGATTCATCTTAGCTTCAGAGCTGCATAAAGTGATTCATGTTAGCTTCATAGCTGCACACAGTGATTCATTTTAGCTTCAATGCTGCACAACGTGATTCATTTTAGCTTCATACTGTAGCTGCACAAAGTGATTCATGTTAGCTTCATTGCTGCACAAAGTGAGCCATGTTAGCTTCATAGCTGCACAAAGTGATTCTTGTTAGCTTCATAGCTGCACAAAGTGATTTCATGTTAGCTTCATAGCTGCACAAAGTGATTTCATGTTAGCTTCATATCTGCACAAAGTGATTCATGTAAGCTTCATTGCTGCACAAAGTGATTCATGTAAGCTTCATTGCTGCACAAAGTGATTCATGTAAGCTTCATTGCTGCACAAAGTGAGCCATGTTAGCTTCATAGCTGCACAAACTGATTTCATGTTAGCTTCATTGCTGCACAAAGTGATTCATGTAAGCTTCATTGCTGCACAAAGTGATTCATGTAAGCTTCATAGCTGCACAAAGTGAGCCATGTTAGCTTCATAGCTGCACAAAGTGATTTCATGTTAGCTTCATAGCTGCACAAAGTGATTCATGTAAGCTTCATAGCTGCACAAAGTGAGCCATGTTAGCTTCATAGCTGCACAAAGTGATTTCATGTTAGCTTCATAGCTGCACAAAGTGATTCATGTAAGCTTCATAGCTGCACAAAGTGAGCCATGTTAGCTTCATAGCTGCACAAAGTGATTTCATGTTAGCTTCATAGCTGCACAAAGTGATTCATGTAAGCTTCATAGCTGCACAAAGTGAGCCATGTTAGCTTCATAGCTGCACAAAGTGATTTCATGTTAGCTTCATAGCTGCACAAAGTGATTCATGTAAGCTTCATAGCTGCACAAAGTGAGCCATGTTAGCTTCATAGCTGCACAAAGTGATTTCATGTTAGCTTCATAGCTGCACAAAGTGATTCATGTAAGCTTCATAGCTGCACAAAGTGAGCCATGTTAGCTTCATAGCTGCACAAAGTGATTTCATGTTAGCTTCATAGCTGCACAAAGTGATTTCATGTTAGCTTCATATCTGCACAAAGTGATTCATGTTAGCTTCATTGCTGCACAAAGTGAGCCATGTTAGCTTCATAGCTGCACAAAGTGATTCATGTTAGCTTCAGTGCTGCACAAAGTGATTCATGTTAGCTTCATTGCTGCACAAAGTGATTCATGTAAGCTTCATTGCTGCACAAAGTGATTCATGTAAGCTTCATTGCTGCACAAAGTGATTCATGTTAGCTTCATTGCTGCACAAAGTGATTCATGTTAGCTTAATTGCTGCACAAAGTGATTCATGTAAGCTTCATTGCTGCACAAAGTGATTCATGTTAGCTTCATTGCTGCACAAAGTGTTTCATGTTAGCTTCATTGCTGCAAAAAGTGATTCATGTTAGCTTCATAGCTGCACAAAGTGATTCATGTTCACTTCATGGCTGCACAAAGTGATTCATGTTAGCTTCATAGCTGCACAAAGTGATTCATGTTAGCTTCATAGCTGCACAAAGTGATTCATGTTAGCTTCATTGCTGCACAAAGTGAGCCATGTTAGCTTCATAGCTGCACAAAGTGATTCATGTTAGCTTCATAGCTGCACAAAGTGATTTCATGTTAGCTTCATAGCTGCACAAAGTGATTTCATGTTAGCTTCATATCTGCACAAAGTGATTCATGTTAGCTTCATATCTGCACAAAGTGATTCATGTTAGCTTCATATCTGCACAAAGTGATTCATGTTAGCTTCATATCTGCACAAAGTGATTCACATTAGATTCATAGCTGCACAAAGTGAATCGTATTTGCTTCATAGCAGCACAAAGTGATTCATCTTAGCTTCAGAGCTGCATAAAGTGATTCATGTTAGCTTCATAGCTGCACACAGTGATTCATGTTAGCTTCAATGCTGCACAAAGTGATTCATGTTAGCTTCATAGCTGCTCAAAGTGATTCATGTTAGCTTCATATCTGCACAAAGTGATTCATGTTAGCTTCATAGCTGCACAAAGTGAATCGTATTTGCTTCATAGCAGCACAAAGTGATTCACGTTAGCTTCAGAGCTGCTAAAATGGTTCATGTTAGCTTCACTGCTGCACAAAGTGATTCATGTTAGTTTCAGAGCTGCTAAAATGGTTCATGTTAGCTTCATAGCTGCACAAAGTGATTCATGTTAGCTTCATAGCTGCACAAAGTGATTCATGTTAGCTTCATATCTGCACAAAGTGATTCATGTTAGCTTCATTGCTGCACAAAGTGATTCATGTTAGCTTCACAGCTGGATAAAGTGATTCATGTTCGCATCATGGCTGCACAAACTGATTCATGTTAGCTTCATAGCTGCACAAAGTGATTCATGTTAGCTTCATAGCTGCGCAAAGTGATTCATGTTAGCTTCATAGCTGCACAAAGTGATTCATGTTAGCTTCATAGCTGCACAAAGTGAATCGTATTTGCTTCATAGCAGCACAAAGTGATTCACGTTAGCTTCAGAGCTGCTAAAATGGTTCATGTTAGCTTCACTGCTGCACAAAGTGATTCATGTTAGTTTCAGAGCTGCTAAAATGGTTCATGTTAGCTTCATAGCTGCACAAAGTGATTCATGTTAGCTTCATAGCTGCACAAAGTGATTCATGTTAGCTTCATTGCTGCACAAAGTGATTCATGTTAGCTTCATTGCTGCACAAAGTGATTCATGTTAGCTTCACAGCTGGATAAAGTGATTCATGTTCGCATCATGGCTGCACAAACTGATTCATGTTAGCTTCATAGCTGCACAAAGTGATTCATGTTAGCTTCATAGCTGCGCAAAGTGATTCATGTTAGCTTCATAGCTGCACAAAGTGATTCATGTTCACTTCATGGCTGCACAAAGTGATTCATGTTAGCTTCATAGCTGCACAAAGTGATTCATGTTACCTTCAGAGCTGCACAAAGTGATTCATGTTAGCTTCCTAGCTGCACAAAGTGATTCATGTTAGCTTCATAGCTTCACAAAGTGATTCATGTTAGCTTCATAGCTGCACAAACTGATTCATGTTACCTTCAGAGCTGCACAAAGTTAGCCGTCTTAGCTTCATAGCTGCACAAAGTGATTCATGTTAGCTTCATAGCTGCACAAAGTGATTTCATGTTAGCTTCATGGCTGCAGAAAGTGATTCATGTGAGCTTCATAGCTGCACAAAGTGATTCATGTTAGCTTCATATCTGCACAAAGTGATTCATGTTAGCTTCATAGCTGCACAAAGTGAATCGTATTTGCTTCATAGCAGCACAAAGTGATTCATCTTAGCTTCAGAGCTGCATAAAGTGATTCATGTTAGCTTCATAGCTGCTCACAGTGATTCATTTTAGCTTCAATGCTGCACAACGTGATTCATGTTAGCTTCATACTGTAGCTGCACAAAGTGATTCATGTTAGCTTCATATCTGCACAAAGTGATTCATGTTAGCTTCATCGCTGCACAAAGTGAATCGTATTTGCTTCGTAGCAGCACAAAGTGATTCATCTTAGCTTCATTGCTGCAGAAAGTGATTCATGTTAGCTTCAGAGCTGCTAAAGTGGTTCATGTTAGCTTCACTGCTGCACAAAGTGATTCATGTTAGCTTCATAGCTGCACAAAGTGCTTCATGTTAGCTTCCTAGCTGCACAAAGTGATTCATGTTAGCTTCATAGCTGCACAAAGTTAGCCGTCTTAGCTTCATAGCTGCACAAAGTGATTCATGTTAGCTTCATAGCTGCACAATGTGATTTCATGTTAGCTTCATAGCTGCACAAAGTGATTTCATGTTAGCTTCATAGCTGCACAAAGTGATTTCATGTGAGCTTCATAGCTGCACAAAGTGATTCATGTGAGCTTCGTATCTGCACAAAGTGATTCATGTGAGCTTCATAGCTGCACAAAGTGATTCATGTTAGCTTCATATCTGCACAAAGTGAATCGTATTTGCTTCATAGCAGCACAAAGTGATTCATCTTAGCTTCAGAGCTGCATAAAGTGATTCATGTTAGCTTCATAGCTGCACACAGTGATTCATTTTAGCTTCAATGCTGCACAACGTGATTCATGTTAGCTTCATACTGTAGCTGCACAAAGTGATTCATGTTAGCTTCATATCTGCACAAAGTGATTCATGTTAGCTTCATCGCTGCACAAAGTGAATCGTATTTGCTTCGTAGCAGCACAAAGTGATTCATCTTAGCTTCATTGCTGCAGAAAGTGATTCATGTTAGCTTCAGAGCTGCTAAAGTGGTTCATGTTAGCTTCACTGCTGCACAAAGTGATTCATGTTCGCTTCATGGCTGCACAAAGTGATTCATGTTAGCTTCATTGCTGCACAAAGTGATTCATGTTAGCTTCATAGCTGCACAAAGTGATTCATGTTAGCTTCATGGCTGCACAAAGTGATTTATGTTAGCTTCATGGCTGCACAAAGTGATTCATGTTAGCTTCATTGCTGCACAAAGGGATTCGTATTTGGGTGATAGCTGCACAAAGTGATTCATGTTAGCTTCATGGCTGCACAACGTGATTCATGTTAGCTTCATAGCTGCACAAAGTGATTCATGTTAGCTTCCTAGCTGCACAAAATGATTCATGTTAGCTAATTCATTCATGCTAACCCTAGTTTCCCGTGGGCCGTGTCCACAGGCTCCTGCGGAAAGGTAACTATGCCGAGCGTGTCGGCGCCGGCGCTCCAGTTTATCTGGCTGCCGTGCTGGAGTACCTGACTGCTGAGATCCTGGAGTTGGCCGGTAACGCCGCTCGTGACAACATGAAGACTCGCATCATTCCCCGCCACTTACAGCTCGCTGTGCGCAACGACGAGGAGCTGAACAAACTGCTCGGCGGAGTGACCATCGCTCAGGGTGGTGTGCTGCCGAACATTCAGGCGGTGCTTTTGCCCAAAAAGACCGAGAAGGCCGTCAAGACCAAATAAACTCACCCACTGCTGCATTCGTCAGTCCCAAAGGCTCTTTTAAGAGCTGCCCATCTATGCTCAAAAAGTGCACTTTTTTTAATCCTTTCCCAGGTTTTGGGGTATTTCATAGCTCTAGCATAAAAGGAGTTCATAAGCAATATAATCATGTGGTGTTAATAGTAATGATGCATTTTATTTATAAAGCATTTTAGTCGTAATAGTATAACACTAATAATAACAGTAGTGTGCTGGCGATAAAGGAAGGCTGATGGGTGAAAATAGATTATGACTGCGCTGTCCGTGCGGCGATTGAACCTACAAAACGCGCTAAGCTGCGCTGTTGGCTCTGCGGAGCTGCGCGAGCGGCAATAAATTAGGGACGGGTGTGGCTGTGTTTCAAACTGTGTCGGCGGGAAAAGACGGTCCAATTGAGGTATTTCACCTGACGTCACAGGGTCACGTGACGCCCCGGTGTCCACCATTTTGGACGGCAAGCTAGTTAATGTCAACAACAGTAGCTAGTATGTTACTGTAGCAATATTTACGTTCAGTCATTTGGATGACTGTTAAAACCTTTCAGTCTCAAGTTTTTCCTTTACTGGATTTACTAGTTTACTGAGCGAGCGCGCGATGGCTCCCGGCTCGGCCGCCGAGGGCGCGATGGCTCCCGGCTCGGCCGGAGAGGGCGCGATGGCTCCCGGCTCGGCCGGAGAGCGCGCGATGGCTCCCGGCTCGGCCGCCGAGCGCGCGATGGCTCCCGGCTCGGCCGCCGAGCGCGCGATGGCTCCCGGCTCGGCCGCCGAGCGCGCGATGGCTCCCGGCTCGGCCGCCGAGCGCGCGATGGCTCCCGGCTCGGCCGGAGAGGGCGCGATGGCTCCCGGCTCGGCCGGAGAGGGCGCGATGGCTCCCGGCTCGGCCGGAGAGCGCGCGATGGCTCCCGGCTCGGCCGGAGAGCGCGCGATGGCTCCCGGCTCGGCCGGAGAGCGCGCGATGGCTCCCGGCTCGGCCGCCGAGCGCGCGATGGCTCCCGGCTTGGCCGCCGAGCGCGCTATGGCTCCCGGCTCGGCCGGAGAGCGCGCTAGCTCAGTAAACTAGTAAATCCAGTAAAGGAAAAACTTGAGACTGAAAGGTTTTAACAGTCATCCAAATGACTGAACATAAACATTGCTACAGTAACATACTAGCTGCTATGTTGTTGACATTAGCTAGTGCTAACAGCTAGCTGCTAGTACACTGCTACAACACAGACACCGACCCTATTAATACAGTTCTTAGTCATTGCCTGGTCACAGCAAATTTATAACGGGCCATGTCTCAACAGACTAAGAAGTTATTTCAATGACATTTAATAACATTTTGTTTATCCTGAGGACCGAAAGTAAATGAAAATGTGAACAAACCTTAGCTGTAATCAGATGGCGACCACCGGCTCCAGGGACGACCCGCTGATGTAGGCATGTTACCCAGCCTGACACAAAATATTTGTAGGCATCCAAACTCTTATACGCTTTCAGATCAATACCTGTGTATGGCGATGGGTTTTTAACGACATAGGTATACAGATCATGTGGGCTGAAGTCAGGTAAAGACGAGGGCTTCGTGTACTTCCGTACGTCAGTGAACAATCCTGGTGGAAGCAGGTAAACGTCGTTCTCTAAGCCTGCTAACCTCAATTTTTGCAAATACCTCTCCCTCTGCTTGCCCTGTAAATGCCCTACGTCGCTGGATAGTGAAGGTGTTTTCTGCATCTCGCTCCTTTTTCTTTTATGTTTTTCGTTTGTCGCCTTCCTCGCATTCAAACTGATTCGAGCCGTGCCGTCCAAAATGGCAGCATCACGTGACTTGGTCACGTGAGTGAAATACCTCAATAGCGAATAGGTGACGCAGCGCGTTCTCTCCAATGACAGGCGACCGCGTTCAAGACGCCCAATGAGCGCAGGGCGCTGTTAGAGTTGAAAAAGCCAGCGTCCGCCGGCGCCGTTTATTCTGTTTCTCATCTGTGAAGGGCAGAGCTCACCGCCATGGCAAGAACCAAGCAGACGGCCCGTAAATCCACTGGTGGCAAGGCGCCCAGGAAGCAGCTCGCCACGAAGGCTGCCCGCAAGAGCGCCCCCGCTACCGGCGGCGTGAAGAAGCCTCACCGTTACAGGCCCGGCACCGTGGCTCTGAGGGAGATCCGCCGTTATCAGAAATCTACTGAGCTGCTCATCCGTAAGCTGCCCTTCCAGCGCCTGGTAAGAGAAATCGCTCAGGACTTTAAGACCGATTTGCGCTTCCAGAGCTCGGCTGTCATGGCACTGCAGGAGGCGAGCGAGGCATACTTGGTCGGCCTGTTCGAGGACACTAACCTGTGTGCCATCCACGCCAAGAGAGTGACCATCATGCCCAAGGACATTCAGCTGGCACGCCGTATTCGCGGAGAGCGCGCTTAAACGCGGACTCCGTCTAACGCACACAAAGGCTCTTTTAAGAGCCACCTCACTGTCTCACAGAAACGAGCCCGTCTCCATCCCCTGCACGGAACACCGTTCTGTTTGAGCTCACGGTTCGAGTGGAGTCGGAGCAGTGAAACAGAACAGCTGTTAGGACACAGTGGCCAGAGTTCTAGAACTCCTCGCGGTATGACTGACAGGTTTTTGTCCTTTTAGATATTGTGGTGTCTGAGCGCCGCTTCAGTAATCAGAAGAGAGAAGCAGAAAGTTTTCTCCGCTGCTTGGAAAAGAGCAAAGGTAATGTTGTATTTAATAATTGGTCTATATGTATCAAGGACAAAACCTTTCAATACATTTATCACTTCATACGTTTTGTGTTTTTAACAATGGACATTGTCACAAGGCAGATTTCCATTTTTCCGCAGAGACAAATAAAACATTTGAAATAACTCGGTGCAGCACCCATTTAATTTTTACTGTTATTTTCGCTTTGTAAGTAAAATAGCTCCTTTATATACTCATTGATGGAGGTCGGTTTTCTTGATGTGGCAACTTTTCTCGCTGTATCTCCCGGAAATCAATTTTTATTCAATTCTGCATTTATTATAAAACAAGGGAACAGCACAAAGAGAGAGACACGAATTTGCTCTTCTATGAGAAAGTGGGTGGCTCTTAAAAGAGCCGTTGGGTTGCTGAAGGCGGCCGCAGCAGCAGCGCGCTTTACTTGGAGCTGGTGTACTTGGTGACGGCCTTTGTGCCCTCGGACACGGCATGCTTGGCCAGCTCGCCAGGCAGTAAAAGGCGCACAGCGGTCTGGATCTCTCTGGAGGTGATGGTGGAGCGCTTGTTGTAGTGAGCCAGACGAGAGGACTCACCAGCGATACGCTCGAAAATGTCATTGACGAAGGAGTTCATGATGCCCATAGCCTTAGACGAGATGCCGGTGTCAGGATGTACCTGCTTCAGGACCTTGTACACGTAGATAGCGTAGCTCTCCTTCCTGGACTTTCTGCGCTTCTTGCCTCCTTTACCAGCCGTCTTGGTCACGGTTTTCTTGGAGCCCTTCTTGGGCGCGCTTTTAGGTGGCTCGGGCATGGCGCTGCTCCTCGGGTAAACTCTAAGAGAATGAATAAGGCCCGCCTCGCGGCCGCTCTATTTACAGGTCCGCAGTGTAATTAGACACGAGGCAGGAGCAAATTTTATTGGCCAGAGTTCCAAACCTCCTCATACGGGGCGCCTTCTACCGCTCCGCCCACTTCCTTCCCCTCCGCCTCGTCTCCCTTCCCGCCGTTTTATATTCACAGCACTGATGGAAGAATTTTATAGATAAGAGTTCATTCCATTCTTATATTTCTATTACCACCATCTGAAGCGTTTCTCTCTCACACACAGCTTTCATATAAAAACGGTTAAGTATTACTGATGTTACTCGTGTCTGCAGTTTCCTGTTCTCTGCTTTCATTTTAAATAGACTTTATTTTCATTCAGATTTGCATCAAACAATACACATTAGAACGAAATTTCCTTGCTGTGGCTCAGTGTAGTGCAGAACGAAACAGCAAGTATTGCCGCTTTTCCACTACAAACGCGGCTGAGCCGTGCCGTGCCGAGTCGAGCTGAGTCGAGCTGAGCGGGGCTGTTGGAGTTGCATTTCGACTACAACCGCGCTGAACCGTGCTGGCTGGAAGTGGGTGGACACATTGGGTGGAGTTAGCGAAAGTGGGTGGACGTCATGTGATGTCGTTAAGCAGCGCAAACAGTGACATCAGTGACAGTGGCGGAACAAGTCAGAGCCGGGCCGGGGGCGGGGCAAATGACCGGGCACTTTATTAAAGCTTATCATAACATCATTTTAGGCTACAAAATGTCCGCAACTGCGGTGTTTACCAATTTCAACACTACCGGGTGCAACTATGTTATTTAGTACATCTAGTCCTTCAAACGAACATGTAACTCAGAAACAAAAAACATTAGGATACTGTACATGGCTCATAATAAAACATCAATAGCCTATACTGCGCACATTATTTGAAGGGCATACGAATGAGCGCTCAGAGTGGTGACAGGAAGAGTCAGAAATAAAAGGAGGGCGGTGCAAACCTCACTGAATGCACTGTGTTTACCAATTTCAACACTACGGGGTGCAACTATGTTATTTTGTACATTAAGTCCTTCAAACGAACATGTAACTCAGAAACAAAAAAACATTAGGCGACATACTGTACATGGCTCATAATAAAACATCAATAGCCTACTGCGCGCATTATTTGAAGGGCATACGACGAGCCTTGCGCTCCGCGAACTCGTCCACGATGCTCTGCATGTCACTGATTCAGTGATCTTTTAAGCGGTAGTCTCACGACCCGAATAGTAAACAATAAACATGGAGGACATGGAGTCGTTAGTGTTGCTGGTCTTGGTGCTGTGGCTTGTTGTCACCGACAACGCGGACAGATACTGGCAAGAGCGTATAGATGAGGCGAGGCGCATAAGGCTTCAGAAATTCTCGTAATTCGTAATTATTCTTCTTCCGGGTTTGCGGTGTTTACAGATCCCAGCGCGCTCGCGGGGAGTGTGTGGGCATGTGAGGACACGCCTCCTCACCAATCAGTGCACAGGGGAGTGTCTGCTCACGCCTCCAGCCTCAGTCGGCTCGGTTTGGCTCGCTTCAGCCCCACTCCAAAACGATGCGAGTTTTAGGGGCTAAGCAGGGCTGAAGCGAGCTGAGTCGTGCTGGTTTTTGGTAGTCGAAACGCGAGCCGTGTCGGGCTGAAGTGAGCTGAAGCGAGCTGAAGTGAGCTGAAAAAGGGTAGTGGAAAAGGGCCATATATTACCTGAGAATTAAAAAAATATATACATAGGATGTTTTTCTCTTCCCTCTCTCACACACACTCATGGAGAAAGAGCTCTTTGTGGATGTTTGGGTGGCTCTTAAAAGAGCCGTTGTGTTGGTGCGGTTCAGTGCCGGAGCGTTTAACCACCGAAGCCGTACAGAGTGCGTCCCTGGCGTTTCAGGGCGTACACCACATCCATAGCGGTGACGGTTTTTCTCTTGGCATGCTCCGTGTAAGTGACGGCGTCGCGGATCACGTTCTCCAGGAACACATTCAGCACACCGCGGGTCTCTTCGTAGATCAGGCCGGAAATGCGCTTCACACCGCCACGGCGAGCCAGACGGCGAATAGCCGGCTTGGTGATTCCCTGGATGTTGTCGCGAAGAACTTTCCGGTGCCGCTTAGCGCCTCCTTTCCCGAGCCCCTTGCCGCCCTTTCCTCTGCCAGACATCGCGCTGCTCTCTCCAAGTCAAGCCACTTAGTTCATGTCACTGCGCAGCGCCCACAGCCTTTATACACTCTCTACAGGACCGAGTTGAGACCCGGAGTGGGCGGGCCTCAGGCCTAAGAACAACGGTCCCGCAGTAAAACACATTCAAAAAGAAACAGAATGCCACAGCTTTTCACTGGCGAGCGCATTCTTCATCCTTTCTGTGCACAGAAACATTATCATTCACATTATTTTTTACGCCGTTTTGATCGGCTGAGCGAACTGCAAACAACTGCCGACAGATCATGGTCTGCTCATGCGCAGTTACTCCCTGTCAACAAACAAACAAACAGCCATCACTGTAATGAGGTTAGTAAAAGCACTCTTTGTTTGTGCAACATTGGCATTCCCTTTTGAGCCCGTCCGTGGCTTCAAGGCCCGGATTCTAAACTCCTCGGTCCACTACAGCTACAGGTCACAGAACGCAGAACATCACCTTATTACTCGGCCCGGCACTCAGCTCTGATCCACACCGATGTCTGTGTACACTGTTAACAGAGCCGACGCTTCACCACACAAGCACCCTCGAAGAAACGCTGCCTTGTTTTTCTTCCTCCCCCAACCTAAACGCTGGGTTGAGGCTGTGGGGTCATATTCTTGGGTTATTTTAACTCATTCTGAGTTGCTTTCTATAACCCAGCTGCTGGCTTAGTGGTTGAGGACAGTCAGATATGATGCAATCTACCCAGCAGCTGCGTCCATTTAAATCGGTCGTTATAGTATTTGCGCTACATTACAATAAAAAAAAGCTATTCTTCCAACTGTCCTGTCCAATATCTTTCAAAATGCACTGGAAAAGGGCTGATTTTGGAGGGCAGTAAACAAAGTGGTTTCAGCGGATCAGCAGAGTGGCGATCCACAGGCAGAAGGGAACCGACAGGGAAGGGAATGTACAGTCAATGGGACAAGGAGCCACAAGCCGTAACCAGCTGTTTCTAAGCTCCTTCCCCTGCTGATTTTCAGCGATGATTGTGAATGATCTGATTAATTAACATAAACAAATAATGGTTTGTTTGTGACGACCATGTTGTGTAGTTTTGTGTAGTTTTAACAGCTAGGCATTGTCCAGTGTGCTCAGGCATGGTCACTTCTAACCTTGCACAGCTGTTGGGCTGCTGTTGAGTCGAAACACCCCAGCCGCTGGGTCACACTACATTTAAAAGCACTGTTTTTTCCCCAATGAACAGTCTTTGTGCCCGGGAAGACGACGACTGGCAAGGGGGCAGTTTAAAGCTACACAGGTTAAGGGTTGTAATATTATGATGTGCTTATACAAACTCTCCCTGCTGTAAAGGCAGCAAAATTACATGGAAAAATTTATTCACAGTTAGCCAGTTTGCATGGTGATAGAGGTGGTGAATGTCAATCCTTATTCGTATTGACACAGATATCATCAAATGTTATGACATGTTGCTGCTGCTTTTCTTCATTGAGACAGACATGTTGATTTTGTTTTGACAGATGTGTGTTTTTCCTGCAGCCTTTGTATGCATATAAACGGACAGCTGTGTCAAAAACAAACTTGCAAAATAGCAGCTTCACGAGCTCACAGATGGTTTTGGAGGTAAGCGTGTAATTGCTGGAAGTTTCTGCAATGGAAAACTACAATACTTATATTTATCAACAATAGTGTCCAATATAATACACAGTAAAATGTGTACTGTGTGTCTGTGGATAAGGGCTGGGATGGCAGTGGGTTAGCTGTATAATTTGTGCCATTATAAGACCCACAACGTACAACTACTGTTTTCTGTGTTTCAGGTGAGGCAGTAGATGAGGAGAGTTTTCTTCTTTTAGATGAGGGCCCCATTGCGAGTCTCATTCCCAAAATTGCCCTCCGATCACAATTTTTAAAGCTACATAGTAATGACATTGTCACAAGGGACATTTATATCAAAATTTTCAAATATTTTTATGTTAAAAAAAAATAATAGGTCATTTAAAGAAATAATTGGAGGAAGATTAAAAAGTGATGAATAAAATAAATAAGCATTTTTGTTTATTTTTTTGTTTGTTGTTTTGTTTTTGGCAGTGCTGCGTGTTGTTCTGTGTAGATATTGACTACCATCATATGGACAAGTTTAAGAAGTGCATGTCACTCAATGTTTACCCTCTGTGTGTGTGTGTATGAGACTTATGAATCTGAATCAGAATTGAGTTTATTGCCAAGTTGGTTCTCAGATACAAGGAATTTGCTTTGGTGGTTGGTGCTTGAACGGTTCAGATAAAATAATTTAAAAATAGACAAAATAGTTATATAAACATCAATGAACATGCCACTAATTTATCTAAGTTACCAGCAGCAGCACAGAAAGGAATGCAATAACAAATATCAGACCTTACTTTATCAGCTCTCACAAATGCAACATTTAATACAGAATCTATAAAGTTCTAAATTCGCTGCATTTTCACCAACACTAACCTCATTCTTACACTCCAAGTTTCATTTACAGGGAAATCTTATTCATTTCACCAGTCGGGCAAAATAAACCAACATGCAGAACATCAAACCCATCTGTCAAAATTAAGCCAGCACTCTAATGAACACACTCAGCACTGTCGACTCCCAGGCCTTTTCTTCTCTATAGACCCTTTTCACGTGACGTCATGACAAACGCGCCGCCATTTTGGACATGAACTACCAGTAGTCTACCACAGCCAAAAACGAGGAATGACGGCGAAGCATCGAAAGGAATATAGCAATCAAAGAAAGTTTTTACTTTCAGCAAGACTTCCATCATACCACTATATTGTTGTGCACCTGGATGTAGTAACCATCAACACACAAGGCAAGATTTATCATTTTATCGGATCCCGACAGATGCTGACCGACGGAGAAGATGGATGGTCTCTAAAATATTGGCAAAATGATGTTTATTGACGTTGCAATCATGTGTAACGGGAAGCATTTGCATATCCGAAGTGTTGTGTTTACATCAAAGATAAAATAAACCGATATGACAATGACTGCTGCTGCCAGGTTGGGGACACAAACTAGTAGAAAGGAAGTGTGCCAACAGTGCCAACACACTTCCTTTGTGGTCGATTCTGCTTTAAGGTAAGATGCATTTAATTATTCGTCTGCTATGGGTTTGGAATCGGTAGCCTGACTGATTCGTTCATGTTTGTGGTGCCATTTGTTTGTTGACACGTGTTGAAATGGAAGATTGGTTGTTGACATGATTTCCAGTGATGCTTTGGTGCTGCTGTGGATCAGATGTGTTGAGTAGCCTGACTGTTTTTTTTTTTTCTTGCGTGTGGTATCATTGTTGACGCGAGGTTATTTTTTGAACATGCCAATGCGGACACGATTACCCCTGATGAGTTATGACTTCAGACGCGATGCGTGTGTGGAGGTGTGGAGTCCGCGTGATATGTGCGTAAGATAGGCTTCTCATGTGTTTGGAGATCCGCGCTCTGAGACAAGCGCAAGCACCCCCCCCAAGGGAAAAAAAGGGACCCCCAAAAAATATCGGCATAGTTCGAACACTGGGTTGGAGAAAGTAATGGCAACTAGACAGGGACACTCTAACGAGTGCAAACCCCGCCTTTTCCCTATTAAAATACATTGGGTGAAAATTTCGAAGTTCTGCCATGACCTTGACCTTTGACCTTTGACCTCCAAAATTTAATGGTTTCCTTCCTGGGTGATTGGCAACACATGTACAAAATTTGGTCCAAATCGATCCATTGGTTCTTGAGATATCTTGCAGACACACAGACAGACAGACAGACAGACAGATACACACACACACACACACACACACACACACACACACACAGACTGACGCAGGTGAAAATAATAACCCCTCCGACTACTGTCGGCGGGGTTACATAGTGAGTGCACAAACCATAGAAGGTAAACTGTACACAGCGCCAGGGCAGTGTGATGGTATGTCTACTTTTAGATTGTGTTAGCTTATCAATGAACACACTCGTCACTCAACGAGTTTCACGTCTTTATGACGGATACTTAAATGTGTGTTAGGTATTATTGTTGCAGTCTAAGCAGTCATTGTAGCAGCTAGATGAGCGGGAACCGAAAGGGTCTGTGCCATAAACCGTTATTTCTTCATGTCCAAAATGGCGGTCGCGTTTACGAAGGTCACTTGAGTGAAAAGGGTCTATAAACACAATGCTCACAGTAAATGGGGGTTTAAGGCCCATCATCTTCCCAATCTGGGTTACAGTAAATGTATATACATCTACACTCTGTTTTGACCAGATCGATGTATTTATTTAGTTTTGTGATTATTTATTTTGATTATTTTTGATCTAACTACTTAATTTATTACATGTCTACAATATTCCTCAATTCACACTCCAGTGTTGATCAAACTGCCATGCAGTACAGTGGGTTGAACGCAGGCATTAATACACAATGGTGACAAATAAACCCACGCTCTTCACATCTCTCATGGATGAATGGGATGGGAGCGGCATGCATCCATATCCTACATTACAATTATTGGATCATTTCATTATTTCAACCAATTTATTGACTGAAAATGCAGCGAGTCAAGTTTCCAAATGTGGCCACATGAGGGAAACCAACAGCTATCCAGTACAACATAAGTTGTTATTATTATTATTATTATTATTATTATTAAATTCATTTTCTAACAGGCAACAAGCCTCGCACTGATAAGCCCCCCCCCCAGCTATTTCCTACAGATTTATTGCTGAAACGCTGTGACTTTAATCAACAAAGGGAACGTGCACTTCCTAAACGTGGCCACAGAATGGTAGTCAAGAGCCACGCAGAACACACAGCGCTGTCTAACACCCATTATTATTTACATTATTCATCATCCTTTAGCATTTCTCCTAGTATTTCCCTACTTAGTTAATTTATTATTATTATTGTTATTATAATTATTATTAGATGTGTTTCTACATTTCTCAGTATATAGATGTTAAACCGGATTTGTCCTCAGGAGCGAGCTACAACTAGTAGCCGAAGGTCCAAAGGAATTTAATTGTTTCTTCATAAGCATCATTTTCATTTTTCCAAAACTTTCCGCAATATTCTCGCTGTTCCTAACAAGGCAGTCTTTTGGAAATGTTCTATTACTCATGTCGATCTTTTTCATCCATTGTCCTAACTTATTCAGTTCATTCAATAATTAGGGGTACATGTCATGTCCACAGGTTGTATTTATACATTTTACAAAATATTCACTTCAAAAAATTATCAATTTTACATTGATACACATTCTTTTTTAATTTAATACAAAACGTCAGCAAGTCCCATCGTTTATTTTGCAGAAATTGCGTACAGTACATTGGAATTTTTTTTGTGCTGTCTGATTTGTTAAAGGTCAAGGTTTGCTCTCCAAATTAACAGTAGGATGCATGTTTTTGTATATTATTTTCATCATTTTTGTTGAAAATAACCATTAAAACACGATAAAGGTGTTTTTAAATCTATTTGACTCACTACATATTCAATTATTCACTTTGCATGTGTCCGAGAAATCTCTGTCAACAGTGTTAGCCACTGGCAAAACCCCTTTAACTCAGCAATGGTTTGCTCCAAAGTCACCTGTCCAACAGCATGTGATGTCACTTCCTTTAGTGGAGGAAATTTTAACTTCAGTGTGGTCCATCTTTTCTCCTCCTCCTCAATATTTCATCAATATTATTGTCTGCACATAGAGTGGGTTAATTGCTCGTCAACGGTGTTATCAACATGTTCATGTGCACTTGATTTAGATATTATATTTACAACACTGTAGAGAAAGATTGTTTAAACAGATGTTGATCAAGGTCATGAGGTGACATGTTAGCACCTAGTGGCTAGCACAAGGGCCTAAAATGAAAGAAATGTCGTGTTACCCATCAAGTGTTGGTGGAGTGGAAGAACCTGTCTGCTTTGGCACAATCAGCTCATCAAAAGAAAAGGGCCCCGCAGCCATATGGACCCATCTATCCCTAATACTTGACCTGGTCAAGGCTTCCTCTCCCAATGTGACTGTGGTACACAGTCAGTTTTTCACAGTTTACTTAGTTTCTTTGAACTGCTATTTATTTTACTACATGAACTATGTTCAGAACACTCGTGTTTTTTCTGCTTGTTTGGGGACTTCTGTTCGCACTCATATTGGGGCAGCCGGCGTATAGCCATGGGGCTATTGTTTACACCAGGGAACCGCTGCTAGCACTCAGTAACACCGCATGCTCATACATCTACAAAAAAAACGCACACCAACATCTGGCTCATAGACACTCCTGCTCTGCAGCTCAGCATTTAATCCACTGTTTGTTTTGGGGTTTTTTTTTGTGGCTACTGCCTCATAAAGGTGAAGTGAGGCAGTAGCCACTATGTCATCGTGCTGTAAGAATGAGTGTAACAATAGCAAAACTTTTAGAAACGGAATAAGAGAAACCTCGTTATAACTTCATAGTGTCATAAGATAATCGGCAGATAAAAAGATAAACGAAATTCACCTCGTGGTTCACCAAGGCTACTGATTCGATATCGAGTAAGTGGTGTTCATTTTAAGAAAACTTACCTTTTTGATTAACACGGCTTTTGTTTGGTCCTTCTGAAAGATCAAATGACAGGTTTTGTAAGGTTTTTTGAGCTTTTTGGCAGATAGATTGAGAAGGCGATATCAAATTTCTGC
Organism: Neoarius graeffei; assembly: GCF_027579695.1. Taxonomy (NCBI): domain Eukaryota; kingdom Metazoa; phylum Chordata; class Actinopteri; order Siluriformes; family Ariidae; genus Neoarius; species Neoarius graeffei. Next base: position 588,538 of record NC_083587.1, read on the forward strand.
TATTTGCTTTAATTTGTTAATTGTATTTTTTATTTCAGTCTTTACACTCCACTTGTGAAACAAAATGTGCTCAGTAGTTCTAAATAATGCTTTGAAGACAATTCATGAACAAGTGCTTTCGTACTATTTTGAAAATAGATCGAGTTCACAGCACTGTATTTAGAACAAAATACACTAAACAAAATTGGTAACCAAAACACTCCAAGCCCTGATGCTGCTCACAGCTTGGTGATTGTAAGGTTTTATTCCTTTGTAAGGATAAATAATTGTAAGTATTTATTCTTGACCAAGAAGGCAGTAATTTATTTTGTGACAAAATTGTAAGGATTTATTCTGTTCAGTTAAAATGACCTTCTGTCTCAGCTAGACATTGTTTAAAAATTCCATTCTGTCTGAACATTGCTATCATATCATCAGAACATTCTGCTTATTTTGATATGAAATGTGTATTATTGATCAGATTATTGTGTCTGAACAGCGCCAAGGTCTGCAATGATGTCAGACACACCCACACACACCCACAGCTGCATATCCAACGTGTATTTGGGATTAAAAGTTAGATTTAAAGCCATGATTTAAGTTAGTTTTATAGCTACACATGATTTAGGATTGTTAGATTTAACCAGTCTCTTCAGTGTTGAATTGGAAATTGAAATGATTGAATGTTAAATTTAATGTTAGATTTAAAGCTGCATTAAGTGATTCATGTTAGTTTTATAGTTTTATAGATTTATATTAGCCTCATTGCTGCACAAGGTGTTAAGACTTTATGATTTTAATATTTTAGAGCTTACATATACTATAACAGTGATTTTAAACTATTCCTGTGTAACCTGACCTTCGTCCAGTGGAGAAGACACTTCTTTGTTAGACTAAAGATAGTCTTTGTTTAAAATTGTCATGATTGATCCAAGGTTTCACTCACATACACATGTATAAAACCCCTGTATACTCTCGTCTCAGGGGGGACTTGCGAATAAAGATTGCGAACTAAAGATTGTTGGGTTCCTTTCTTTTTTCTGCGACTCACCCCCAGACGTCTGGGTGATGCGAGGGGACTGATCTCGAGATGGTGAGGGCCAGAGGTGAAGAAACCTAACAGTGATGCTTTCAAGAAATGAGGTGAGTAGAATTGATAACATGTATAGATGCTATATTTACTGTATGGACATGGGATCAGAAAACTATTTTATTTGTAAGCAGTAGCCACATGGACCTATAGGGTACCTATTTTTTTTTTCTTCCCCATTACGGTTTGCGATGTGTTTCCTTGTCGAAACACATCGTAATGAGTCATGTTATTGGTCGCATTTGAAGCAGGAAATTTTACATCCAATCACAATAACGATGTTAACACATAAATCAGACAGTGCACAGGAATTTTAGTGAAATCCCCAGAGTTGTGGTCTTGACCGGTCTTGAGATAAAATCTTGAGTCCTCCGTGTCTGAGACCAAGACAAGACTGAGTAAAAATGTGGTCAACTCCGAGACGTGACCGAAACCTTCAAAAAGTGGTCATGAGATCAGTCTTGAGTTCTACAACACTAGATTAAACCATAGGTTCATAAAATGTTTCTAGATCTTCGGTGTTGCATTTATATTTTTGTTCACTGGAGAAACAGGAAGTTCTTTGAAACTGTTTCCATCTCTTCTGGTAATTGTAGAGCATTGTGTAACCCACAGATGGCAGCAGATGGAGTTGGGGAGAGAAAATAGATTGAATATAAGATCAAGTCCCTCTTTAAATGATTGAGGAGAGAAACATAACATGACTGCACTTTCAGTGGCCACTGGGATAGAAAACAACACGATTGGTTTAATATGATTCCAGTTCGGTAAGACGATTGGTTTTTGGGGGCAGGGGAAAAAATACCTGAAGGTTTGTCAGGTTCTCGGTTGTTCTAAAAGTCACAGACAGAGCAGCGACGGCAGCTTAATGTTTATTTACTTCTCAGTCCAAGAAATCAAGCACTGTTTCTGCCTGGTTTCAAACCAGGATCCTTTCGCGTGTGAGACAAATGTGATAATAGGGCTGCCAACTCCCTGAACCCCAAAAGAGGGACACTTTCAACCCAAATGCAGGACATTTTTTCCCAGGCCTATCTGCACTGCCCCACGATGGAAATCATAACGTTTCCTTATCCAGACCACAATCCTACTAATTTCAGTATAATTTTGGTAAATTAATACTGCACGAGCAAAACTGTATTGTGTTTAAGTAATAGTCAAAACAATCATTAGGCCTACAAGTGTCTCTCAAATTTCTCAAACTCTGAAAAGCTTTAGGCCTAACCCAACCATTGTCATAGTTATTCTATTTGAGGGGCATATCTTGAAGGAAAAGCAAAGACAGAAATGTATGCAAGTTTTTTAAACTATTTATTAAAACTTAAGAGAATATGTTTTTGGTCTGCATCTTTTCAGTATGGCATGGGCCTCCTCTTATCCTGCAATAAATAAGAGAAAGAAAGGATATTTAGATTGAGAAATAGCCTACTGCCATCCCATGAACTTATGTGTGTGTAATAAGATGTTTATATGGACATTCAAATGAAGGCTCCCCAGTTACTTCTTCCATGGCTTTTCCAGATTCCAGCATCTCCTCATCCTTCTGCACAGCCCAAACTATTTACAGAACAGTGGCATGGACATCCTCTTATCCTGAAGTAAATAAGAAAAAAACAAATGATATTTAGATTGAGAAATACTGCCACCCAATGAACTTATGTCTGTGTGTGTTGCATAAACAAGATACATAGACAAATTAAAATGATATTTAGATTGAGAAATACTGCCACCCCATGAAGTTATATGTGTGTGGGTTGCATAAACAAGATACAACATAGACAAATTAAAATTATATTTTGATTGAGAAATACTGCCACTCCATGTTATAGTGGAAGTGTGTGGGTTGCATAAATAAGATATACAGACAAATTCAAATGAAGGCTCACCAGTTACTTCTTCCATGGCTATTCCAGTTTCCAGCATCTCCTCATCCTTCTGCACAGCCCAAACTATTTACAGAACAGTGGCATGGACATCCTCTTATCCTGCAGTAAATAAGAAAAAAAAAAACATGATATTTAGCTTGAGAAATACTGCCATCCCATGAACTTATATGTGTGTGTGTGTGTGTGTGTGTGTGTGTGTGTGTGTGTTGCATAAACAGGACACATAGACAAATTAAAATGATATTTAGATTGAGAAGTACTGCCACCCCATGAAGTTATATGTGTGGGTTGCATAAACAAGATACAACATAGACAAATTAAAATGATATTTAGATTGAGAAATACTGCCACCCCAAGTGGGTGGGTTGCATAAATAAGATATATAGACAAATTCAAATGAAGACTCACCAGTAAGGCCTACACCTTCCAGGGATATTTCCTGCTGCTCCTGACTGATTCCAGCATCTTCTTGTCCTTCTGCACTGTCAGGTAGAATTCCTTGCAGGACAAGTGACAGTTCACAGTGACAAGGAGTTCGTTCTTTATAAGTTCTGTGCTGCATCGGTTCCTGGCATCGGACCATTTCCCACTCATCAAAAAGAAAATCCTTTCCACAAAGGCATTAGAGCCTGGCATGCTGAGGACAAAGGAGACGATCTTGAATATGTTTGCCATCTTTTCTTTCCCAACGTTTTCAAAGATAGCCACCCATTTTTCACCAGTGGATTCTGTGGCATCCTTTGAGTGCTTCTTGATTTCTTCCCTGTTGTTGCAGAATTCTTCATATAGCTCATCCATATTGATTGTGTCTGAAAGTTTTAGAGCAGGCACCATCTTTTCTAGGTCTGGGAAGGAGAGCTCATCATATAGGCCTATTGGCTTCAGCTGCACCATTACATTGTCAGGTGAGAAGTCAAACCACTTGTCGATGTATTGAACGGCTGAGTCATAAAACATCTCAAAGTCATCTTTGATTTTTGACTTCTGTCCTCCTGGCACCTTCTCCATCATCCTCTTGGTCTGATAGCCGAAGAAGCTGTCTTCCTTCCTTTGGAGCATTTTTTGCCTGAACTGTCTCAGCTCCTCGTAGACATCAGTGATGCACAGATCAGTTTCCTCAAGCTTCTTAACAAGTTGGTCAAAGACGGCCCCAACATTGTGAAAAAAGCACAGGTAAATCTTTGCAGTGTCAGTTTTTTCCTCATCTTCAAATATCTTCCTCAGTGCCACCGGACCCTGTTCCCCTAAGGACCTGAAGTAGGAGGTAAGTGCAGGCCAAGTTTCCAGGAGACGCGTCACAGCTGGATGTAAAGAGAGCCACCTAGTGTACACATGACGCAATATCTCCCTCCACTCAATGTCAGTGAAAGAAAAAAAGGACCGCAGTTCCTCTCGCTGAGATGATGACAGAGAGAAATGATTGTAAATTTTCAAAACGATGGTCTCGATATCCACTGTCAGCTTATCGCTCGCATACTTGCATGTGTTGTGTGCGACATGGGCAGGGCAGTTAACTTTTAGAATGCCATCGTTTGTGCCGCTGAGCAATTTGTAGACAGAATGGTGCTTTCCGAAGTTCACATTTGCATTGTCGGTGGCATACACGGTGATGTTTTTAACATTAAGCCCATACATGTCAAGGCAGGCAATAAGAGCCTGGTGTATTCCATTTGCAGTTTCGTCGCTGTCTTCATAGAAATCCAACAGCTTGGATTGTACACTATCCGACGTGGAGAAATACCTCACACATACTGGAAACATTTTCCTATTTCCCTTGTTCAAGGCATCGCTAGCAAGTGAAAAATAAATTGGCTCACCATCATCTGTAGAACTAGAAAGGTCAGACACTATTTTCCCCACAGTGCTTGGTCCCAAGACATTCATGGTTATCATCTCCGCTTTGGTTCTTCCCAATTGCATCTTCTTAGCAACACTCGAGTCTTGAAATAAGGTCCCATTTAATTTCGCTGTACAGTCCGCGGTGTTATAGCTATGGCCGTGTTTGATGGTGTGATACACATAGGCTACCTCGCTTGCAGAAATTTTGTCGATTTCAGAAGTAGCTGTGGCGAAGAATGTACTGATGTTGCTAGCTCCTTTAGATAGCACAGCCCTTTTGTGCGAGTCTGTGTCTTCATGGCGGGATAAGTCGTGCTCGCCACCATGACCAATAGATATCTCTCGGCGGCATAATGTACAAAATACTCTCCTAGCGTCTGTGGTGGCTTTAACCCACGACCTTTTTGCTTCCCATTCCTTGTTGTAGCTGCAAAGCTTCTTTTTCTTAGCAGGTTCATCCATTTTCACTGACTTGTTCACGAGCAGAGAACCACTGACTGAACTGAACTCAACAACCGTCTCCCACAGCAACATTTGCATGAGTTTTGGTGCCTTTTCACAGTAGCCTATCAAAGATCCCTGTTCAGAATGTGTCATCAATCACCAGTCTGCTACTATTGGATAAAATATTTCATCCATATTTCATCAAAAACTGTGACTGCGATTGGAATACGGGACAGGAGCTGTTCCTCGCAGGACAAATTAAATTCACCTAAAATTCGGGACGTCCCGGGCAAATCGGGACAGTTGGCAACCCTATGTGATAACCACTACACTATAGGAACTGCAGCAAGCATGCTGATTTGCTGTTGCCTGAGGAACAGACTTGCTTTTTAGTCAATTGGTCTCCTTGTTCCATAAAGACAGGTATGGTTGAAAATTGTGATGCTTGTCAAAGGAGTCCAATACCATAACAAGAAAGGGATTCCTTGAACCAAGATAAGACTTTAGAATAATGGTCATAAAGCATACTTCATGATGGTAACATTTTCCAAGTGACCTGATGGTCAATCTTTTTCATGTTTGAAAAGAAAATATGTCCTATGGTTCAGTACAGCTCACCTTATAGCCTGCACAGCTCAGTAGATACGACCAAGATTCAAATTCTATGAGTTAACTATATCATTTTGCAGGTTAAACAAGTACTTTTGATCATTATTTGTGCCAGATGATGGGCAATAATTTGGAAAAGGTGTTTTGTATGAGTTATACAAAGACAAGATGACAGCTTGTTGGCTTGAACACACAACCTTCTGATCCGGAATCATGCTGGTAACATTTTTCAATTGACCTGATGGTCAAAATGCTTCATGTTCTAAAAGAAAATACATGTCCTATGGTTCAAGAAAGCTCACCATAGAGCATGCACAGCTCAGTAGATTGGACCAAGGTTCAACATTCTTGGAGTTACCTGTACCATTTTCTGAAGCAAGGACATCTTTCAACAAGGCCACTGAAACCTGTGTTCTGAAAGCTAACTCTGACAAAGCTCGAAGCTTCTGCTCACAGTCTAACCATGGGCTATGACCAGCAACCCTTTGAGAGAGGGAAAATTTTCTTACAGATGCTGTAATAGAGCTGTGATGACATCGCTAGTTACTGAAGAGACAGGGGGATGCTCCGACTGCCCAGATGAGGATTGGAGGGTAATGGAGTTAAAAGAGAGCGGCTCTGCTGATGACAATGAGGGGATAATAATGGATAGAGGGGGGAGTGGGCTTTGGTAAGCAGGGCCATGGATGGTAGTGAGGGTGGCGACATCAAAGCGGTTAAAATGCAGATTTAATGTATTTGCCCACTGCTTATCACCTGCTTCTGGGCCCTTTCCCTTATCTTTGCCATGGCCAGAGATTGTTTTCAGGCCCCTCCAAACCTCCCTTGCATGTTTCCTCTGGAGGCGCTCCTCAAGCTTCCTCTTGTAGGTGTCTTTCCCCTTCCTTATTGCCCCTTTTAACTCTTTCTGTACTCTCCTCAATTCCTCTTTGTCTCCAGATTTAAACACCCTCTTTTTCTCATTGAGTAGAGCCTTCAGTTCAGGGGTAACCCAGGGCTTATTATTTGCAAAGCATTTCACTTTTTTTGAAGGGAACTGTCCATACAAAACTTCATATAGTCTGTAGCACAATGTACAATATTGTCAATATCCTCATCATCATCATCATCAGGATTGCACAGAACTTCCCATTCTGTCTTCTCAAAACAGTCTCTTAAAATCTCAGAGTTATCTTCAGTCCATTTCCTCACATATCTATACGTTGGTGGTTGTCTTTTCACTAAGGGTATGTAGTCAGGGAGAAGATGGACAAGATTGTGGTCTGAACAACCCAATGGGGGAAGGGGTAATGCTCTATATGCTTTCTTAATGTTAGCATAAAATAAGTCCAAAGTTCTATTATCCCTCGTTTTACAGTCTACATACTGTGTAAATGTAGGGATAGTGGCTGTCAAAGGGGCGTGGTTAAAGTCCCCAGAGATGAGGAGGAGGGCTTGAGGGTGAGATGTTTGTAATCGGGATACTACAGTGAGTAGAAAGTCACAGGCTGACATAGAAGCAGCTGACGGGGGAATATACACAGCTATGACAATAACGTGTAAATTCTCTTGAAATTTGCAAAGGTCTGATACTAACTGCTAGAACTTCAATGTTCGGGGTGCAGCACTGTTCTTTAACTCTAACGTGATATGGGTTACACCATTTGTTGTTCGCATATATTGCAAGCCCCCCACCTCGCTTCTTTCCACTCTCCGCTGCTCTCCTATCCGATCTCACAAGTTGAAATCCATCAAGTGCTACATGCGAGTCAGGGGTGAGTTCATTCATCCATGTCTCTGAGAAGCACATGAGACTGCACTCCCGATATTGCCACTGCGTTTTGGTAAGCGTTATTAGCTCTTCCATCTTGTTCGGGAGAGATCTCACATTACCCATAATGACAGCCGGTACCAGTGGATTATATCGTCTTCTCTTCACTCGGCACTTCACTCCCGATCTGCAGCCCCTCTTCCTTCTCCTTATTTCCACCGGGATCGTAAATCTATCCCAGGGGAGCACCTTTGTGCTGCGCAGTGCTAGCAACTGTTCTCGTTCGTAAACAATGGAGTCATGACCGAATGGGCCCGCTGATATAAAATTAAAAAGTCCCAGAAAGAGCAACAGGCATATCACTAGTCTCAAAAGTTGTGTATCCATACCCGCACGTCTCCGACTTAAAAACACAAAATATAAAACAAGCTGAATTGTATATAAGCAGAGTTCCACACCAGAAGTGTGCTGGGCTCAGAACCCAGAGATCAAAACCATCTGCTGCTTTTTCTTGACAGTGGTGTTCTCAAAATTCCCAGCAGAGGCAATAAACTTCATCTATCTATCTGACTATAAATTTATTTGCTGAAGGCAGCTTAATGGCCCACCATTCCATGACCTTGAAAATTGTCCACAAGGAGGCCTGATTTTCAGTGTTCTGTCACTAGTTTGGCATTGATCAGTGTCTTTGTATCACGAAGACAAGCACATAGACATTATGGGAATGAATTAAGGCCCACCCCCAGTACCAACAGCTGTCACAGTATGTTACTCATGTCTAAGACTCACAACTTAGAGCTGTTTTGGTATCAAAGTGAATAAGGAAAAATCAGAGTCGATTTCATTGTTTTCTAACATTTTTCACCATGTTGTTCTTAAGCACAAGACATAAAAAGACATAATACGTAATTAAACAAGTGCTCTGACTTGTATACGTATATTCATGACTGATATTCATGAAATGAGGATGTGCTGACATTAAAGCCAGACTTTGCAAGTGTTTGACTTTGGTGCAGACCCAGCAAAGTATTTCAACTGAGCAAATTGAGTACACATAAAAGAAGATTCTGTATCCAAGATGAGAAACATCTGAAGAACAATCCTAGCAGTTTCTGAGTGACTGTACTATTTCAGTAGGGTACAGTGGTGACTGAATGGATAAGGCACTAGCCTCTTAAACCAGGAATTGTGCCTTTTAGTCCCACAGGGGCTGAGTGGTGCAGTGAGAGTGTGCTGGGCCCATTACCCAGAGGTTGAGAGATTGAAACCATCATTTGCTAGTTCTGAGGTCTTTGATGCCAATGTTTTCCATGAGCCAGGGATTGTGGGTTTGAGTCCTATCTCAGGTGTGAGGTGAACAGCACCAGAAGCGCACTGGGCCCAGAACCCAGAGATCAAAAGCATCTGTTGCTTTTTCTCTCCAGTTTTTTTTCCAAAATTCCCAGCAGAGGCTATAAACTTCATCTATCTATCTTACTATAAATTTATTCACTGAAGGCAGCTCACTGGCCCACTGTTCCCTGACCTCAAAAATTGCCCATAAGAGGCTTAATTTTCAGTGCACTGTCACTAGTTTAGCATTGATCAGTGTCTTTCTATCACATAGACAAGCATATAGACATTACTGGAATTAAATAATGCCCACCCTAAGTACCAATTGTTGTCACAGTATGTTACTCATGTCTCAGATTCCCAACTCAGAGCTGTTTTAGTATCAAAGATCTTGGTAAGTGAATAAGGAAATATCAGAGTCGATTTCATGGTTTTCTAACATATTTCACCATGTTGTTCTTAAGCACAAGATATAAAAACACATAACACATAATTCACAGAAACATTTCCTGTTGACTCAGGGCAGTTCAAAGCAGAATGTCTGTCCTCTTTCAAAAAACATGGAGAGGAAATGGGCATTTTGCTTTGTTTTGTGGGATATTAAAAAATGCCATCGGGAGTGATGGCAGAAAAAAAAGAACACTATGGAGCGCTTTATACACTCTGTGCACATTACAGTTGCTGTTTATTTTAACCAAGTAGGTACCAGATGGTGAAATAATTAAACACCAATGTGCTGTTTCTCAACCCCCCCCCCCAAATAAATAAATAAACACATAAACATAATAATAATAATTAAGAAAGAAACAACCCCAGAATCTTCAAACATATTGAAGCAATTCACTGATAAATCATTCAACATGTTGTCAAAAGCAATCTCAGGGTGACAAAGGTGAACAAGGACCCCCTGGTGAGCCTGGGCCAAAGGTAAGCATGCATGTATTATTCATTATTATAGCACAACTGATTTATTCTCATTCTGTGGCAAGCATGTGACCAGAAGTGGTAGAAGCAGACCAATTTTATACCCAAGTAAAAGTGCTAAGTCTTGTGTTTAAAAAAAAATCCTTCAGTTAAAGAATAAAAAAAGAATTCCTTAAATTACCTTGAAGTGCAAGAATAAAGAAAGCAAGAATAAAGAAAGCTTGTTACCCGAGATTTTGGGTAACAGTAACTAACAAACTGAAGCTAGGTGTGTAATCTCTCAAACGTTAGCTAGCCTGTTAATAATTCTGACAATACAGCCTTGTTTACATGCTAGTAATAAGCAGATATAATACAAATTTGCTGATACAAATACAAAATACAGCTCACAACATATATTTGAAACAATGCTGCATTTTTTGGAGAGAAAAATATTGCTATTTAGTGTAAACACTCTGCTGACACATGTAAAATGTACATATAAATATTTCACCCTTTTATTTATGATTTCACATAAGCTAAAAATTTGATTGAAGCAATCAGAAGAGAAAAAATCAGGTAAAGTTCTGAAAAAATATGTATATCATAGAATTTTGAAATGTATTTATTTATTTGCACATGATAAGTCAAGTCAAGTCAACTTTATTGTCAAATATGCTATACATGCTCGACATACAGCACAGATGAAATTTCAGTCCTCTCTGACCCACGGTGCAAACAGGCAATGCATTAAATAAAAATAAAAATAGAATAATTAAAAAAACAAACAATATAAACAGTATAAATAAACAGTATAAACACTAGATAAGAACAAGACATAGACTAAACACTCAGACAATATAAACAGTATAAACACTAGATAAGAACTACACAAAGACTAAACACTCAAACAGACAATATAAACAGTATAAACACTCTAGATATGAACTAGACGTAGACTAAACACTCATATATACATACATATACACACACACAAACACACACACTGGTTCAAATAAACAAAACAGTCAAGGGCACTTGAGGTATAGCAGGTAAAAATGAAATAAGCAGTATAAACAAACTAGCAGCTGTTAAGATGAGGTAGTGCGGAATAGTGCAAATGAGCGAGGTAAAGTGAGATGTGCGGTCCCTGAGTTCAGTGTGTTAATGAACGATGAGATGTGTGTGTGTGTGTATGTGTGTGTTGGGGGGGGGGAAACTGTGAGGATGACATGTCAGATGCTGAAGGGGGGGCAGGGGTGTGTGCGAGCAGAATCTGTGGCAGGAGCCAGAGGGGGGAGGAGAGGCACGACAGGGAGGGAGTTGAGCCTCCTGACTGCCTGGTGAAAGAAACTGTTCTTGACCCTGCTGGTTTTGGCCCGGAGACTCCGCAGTCTCCTCCCCGATGGCAGCAGGCTGAAGAGGCTGTGAGATGGGTGGATGGGGTCACCTGCAATCCTGATGGCTTTGCGGGTGAGGCGGGAGTTATAAATATCCATTAGAGAAGGGAGAGAGACACCAATGATCCTCTCAGCTGCTCTCACGATGCGCTGCAGAGTCTTGCAGCAGGACACGGTGCAGGCGCCGTACCACACGGTGATGCAGCTGGTCAGGATGTTCTCGATGGTGCC